>NC_071268.1:6348493-7063493 GCF_023375685.1 Ictalurus furcatus | reverse complement strand
TTCCTGTATAAGAGGCCTAGACATCCATAGTCATGAGGTGATGTGCATTGGATCGCTCTGCCAGAGTCTTCTATCCCTTAGTTTGAGAGAGTGTAATCTGCCATATTGCAGCTTCATAGATTCTGTTACTGGACAGCAGCTGGAGCACAGACCATATCCACAGTGGTGTCCAAGCACTTTGAATGCAGTATCTTCCCTAATAATTCTACAGGGTTTTATTTTCTTTTTTCTTTTTTCTTTTTAGTTAAACTATATCATGACTATTGACACAAAATGTGATTATAATAATAGTATTAATAATGATGATGATATTGTGATACTACACAGCTTTTCTTCTTCTTCTACTTATTATTATGTATTTTATTTATTTAATTTTCCCCCCAAGCTGCTGAGTCACTGTGAATTTTGTGAATTGTTTGGAAATTTCAGATGTCATCAAGCCCCAGTTTTAGGTGTGAAAGAAGACTGACTCCATGGCGACAGACAAGAGCTGGCAGCCAATCAAGAGAGAGAGAGATTCAGGATTCAAGATGGCTGGAATTTTAGCTTTATTTTCTCTGTCTTAACAGGTAAGGCATTTATTTGCTCTCTATAGAACTCTATATGACAGCTGGTTAGTGAGTAACAGGTGCTTTTTGTGTGTTTCTGGTTTTTCGTTTGTTTTTGTTTTTTAATAGCATTCATATTTAAAAAATAAATAAATAAAATAGTATTCATACTATAAGGGGTGAAAGATATCTGCTCGCCTTCAGGGTGTAACTTGTGTTTCTTGGTCTGTGGTTTGGCTATCAAACTATCTGGCTCAAGCAGCAAAATACACAAATGCACTGAGAGCACAGATACACAAAAGAATACCTAATCTATCTCTGACAGTAAATGACTAATAGACACAAAGCAACTTTACAAAAATACAAAATATGTAGTTTTAGGTCACTAATAAACAAGCCAGTGGAGACTGTGGTGAGGAAAATCTGCCTGAGCCGACATGAAGAAACCAGACTTCAGATGGACTCCATTCTCTTCTGGGTGAAACTGGATAGTAATTGTATACTATAAATTCAAATTCAAACAGCAGTGAGTGTGTTGAAGCATCAGTATCAGTATGAGCATCATGGTCTTTATGAGTACAGCAGAAATGTTTTGGGTTTTTTTTTAGGTCTACATTATCCAATTTAAATTATGTACTGAAGAATGGGTAAGTCTTGGATCTTTTGGTAAGTTAGAGCATCCAATTACCTCACAACGAGCTCATCAAATTCCAAATGTTAATAAAAAATAAATGCCGCTGATTACAATCAAGTCCCTTTTAGCCCACAGTAAACTTTCCACTGTCAAAATGAACTCTTATGAACTCCTCTGGATTGGACTTCTCTGCTATATACTATAGGCAGGTTTTCTTTTTTTTTTTTTTTGACAAAGTTTTCTTCCAAAGCACACACATGTTTAACTGGACATGATAAATGAAGACAAGAGGTGATAGTTCAGGTGGAAATGTGATTTCAATTTCCATTATATGAGGTTGTGTTCCAGGGAGTCAGAAGCTCTTTCATGCATTTAGACCACACTTTTACTGAATTGAAAGACTGGAGATATTGACAGTGAATTATTTATGGAGGACAACCTAGGGAAAGAGAATATGACTGCGTTTTATTTTGGGCCTTTAACAGAGGGGAGTTGTGGGCTAGTGTAGGTTCTTAGTGCCACAAATGGCAGTATTGGTTCTGTTTATATACCAACAAAACAGGAAGTTTTAAACTTGTTTTTTTTCTCTCTCTCTCAACCTGTGATTGCACAAGTCTGTTCTTGGTCTGTATGATTTAATATGCTGTCTTTTGATTGGGGCTTGTCTTGTTTTCTACCTTTTTGTGCCTTTTGTGTTAGGTTAATTGTTAAATAACTGTGGTCAAACACTTTATGTAAGGGCAGAGTTAAATGATTATTATTTTATGGAGTATCTAAACTCTGGATTTGTTACTATATTGTCACACTACATGGCATATGCAATATATGTAACACTAGAAAGCTCACAAGCTCACATACATTAATATGATCCGTTCCAAAATATGTGATTCATCGGGGGGGATTTTTGTTATTGAATTATAAGAAATTTGATAGACACATAGCCTTGTAATCAGGTTATTTGTGTGCACAAACCAGAGTACAGTCTCCCAGAAGCAGTAAATACCACAGACTTAATTCAACACTTCACTTGCACAATGCTGACAAGGCATCTTTTTTTTTTCAAACTCAAGCAAATTTTGGGCAGTAAATTGTCCTGACATGATGTGTCAGGAATTTTGAAATTGGCATCTCATTCTTCTATGGTGGATTTATTAGCTGGCTCTCAAATAACTGTAGCAGAGCAAATATTTTAGAAAGAAAGAACTGACTGATTCATTTAGACCTGGAGTGGTGGTGGTAGTGGTGGTTGTTGTGGTTGTGGTTATTGTTGTTGTTGTTGTTGTTCTTCTTCTTCTTCTTTGTTTGTTTATCACATAATTTTGTATATGCAACCACATATTTAATTCATATATGAGAAAATAAAGTTTTTTGAGGTCTAATGTAAGATAATGGTAATATTATTGAATTAATTATATGAAAGTCAAAAGTAGATCCTTCATCATTTTTTTTATTTGGTTAAACCATACTACTACTAAATACTAAAATCCATGATGAAGATGAGTTACATAAAACAAGTCTTATGTATTTTAGAGTTAATATTTCTATGGCCACTGTATGTAGCTAGATATTACAAACCATCTTAAATGATTATGCTAATATCACTCATGTGTTTCATATCAATGTTTCTGATCAGTTTGATTTCACAGGAACTATATTAAAGAACTAAGAATGTACAAGAATGAGAATAAGCATGTTTATTGATGTTACTGGTCTGATGGACTGATCAAAGTTAACAAACATTGTGAGATATTAATGCAAAGCTGTACCACTGACAATGAAACAACATCCATCTTGTTCTCTTCCTCCTGTCTCTCTAATATATACAGTACATATATACGGTTTGCAGTACAACAATCCAACACAAGATGGCAAAAATGGTCCACACATTCAGGCTCTGTCATCATTACATAAAAATGCAACGAGCTCTCCAAATCGAATCACTCCTAGACCCATTTTGTTGCAAGCTTCAGCTACAGAGGGCACTTAAGCAAGAGGTGGAAGAGAAGACTGAGATTTGCTCAGCTTTATCTCAGTATGCGGCCATTTGTGTGGGATCTCCTTGAAGACAAAACGTCAGAGACAGGTCAGAGATACAATTAAGTGGTATATGTATTCCTGCACACACACATACACACACACACACACATACACACACACACACACACACACACACACACACGCACACAAAATCTAGTCATATATAATTGTAAACAATTAATATCAAGTAATATAACAAAAGTCAGAGATGCTTCTAAATTGTGGTGCAGTACTTGTGTTTCTGTCTCTCACCATCAAGCCCAGCTTGCTGTCAACACGGATTCATGAACTGAAAATACCAAGATATTATGTAACATCTGCAATCCTCAATTATTTCATGAGCAGCTCGAAGCGCCTCTGAATACAAATGAGGTTTCTCACAGTGAAAGTAGGTTTCTCACAGGGAAGTCAAGGCCACTTCAAATGACCAAGTCCAGAAAGGCGGCTCATCTTGAAGTGTTTGCTGAGAAACTATGGGTGGTGCATTGATCGGCCAACATGGAATGTGCAGCATAATAGTCTGAATTTCTCCCAGAGCTTGAAAGAACCTCAGAGGTGTGCTTGGAGTCAGATTCCACATTTATTCCATGAGGGTTGTTAGTGGAGAAGAGGCTGGAGGAAGCATATTCAGAAACTAAACAAGCATAGCTCCTAGCTTTTCGGGTTATTCCCTTGACTGAGAACAACTCACAATGTTGTTAACACTGCATTAAAGTATTTTTGCATAAACATGAGTTCTTCACTTTTGTTTTTGAAAAGTTGCCCTTGCACACTTGGGCAAAAGTTCAAGCTTGCCAAAGTGTAAAATTATCATCCAATGTTCTGTCTCAGGAAAATAAAAAAGCCAGTTCATGTGCTCCAATTCAAGAGGTTCTCACTGCAGCCTGTAGTGTTATGACATACTATATTAGATCCACTATGTTCTGGATGTTGTAACATGCATGCACCATGGTTGGTTTCCAGAACGGCGGCAGAGACAGTATGTCGCTCAGTAATTCATCTAGGGTTAAGGTTAGGGATAGGATTACAACCTCCAGTATGTAGTGGATCGAATCCGTCATCGCTCTACAGACTGCAGTGAGGAAATACGCTTCTCATTCTCCTGTACGTTATATAATTGCTGAAAGTGCTGAAACATTAAGCTGCATTGTGGACTGCAGCTGCGGTGGAGCGTTTACGTGTGGAGGAAGACAGGCTAGGGTAGGAGCTACACAAGTCTTTGAGGCTCCTCCACTCTCTGAGCCACATGTCCCGGTGGTCTGGAGGCAGCTGGTCTATCTGCCTTGCCTTGAGGTGGTCACAGGGCACTAGTGTTCCCCTCAGGGCATGCAGTGTGAACCTACAAATAAAGGAAAGTCCTGATTAGCGGTGTAAGGTAAGGACACTAACTGTGTCTGTATCTGTTTAGTGCTCCAAACAGTTCTATCTGAATCTATATTTGGAGTTAAACCCAAAGCAGGCATGGCCACTAGGTGTAAATGAACTTTTAGCCTAATTCAAGCAACTGCAGCCCTGATCAGGCAGTTACTAAGGATCAATGAAGGAAACTTGTAAATGTACAGTATAATGCTTACAGTAACATAAATTAATGTGGTATTTCTTTGTCCCATAAGCTTCATATTTGTGTGCACACCCAAATGAATGTAAAAACCTTCCACTCCAGTAACTTTTATTTTTGCATCCCTACTCCTTTATTGCACATGCTGCATTTTCAACCAGATGCCCTGTGAATCATTCTGGCAGGAATTGCATGATCCCTATTCATATCTGTATTTATATTCCTTTAAAACGCATTCTCTGTTCATTCCTGGGGTTACATTGTTAGCATAAATAGTGAACAACGTCAAAATGAAATTACCTTGGCAGCAGTGCTACAACTGTGGTTAAAATGCAGACCAGGTAGAAAACAGGGTCTTTCATTTGCTGCTGCATGATCCAGTATGGGTCTGAGGGGGGGTTGCAGCTGATGCAGAGGGCGCTGAAAGCCAGAGTCACGATGAAGAACATCAAGACGCTGCCCACCATGATCACCCAATGCACCACTGTCTAATAGCAGCCAAACACAAACGGAAAAAAATCATTGCCAGTAATGCCTAATTACGCAGATAGGCAGCTTGGATTAAGCTTGGCTATCAATAATAATAAAGCAATGGTTCCCAAATCTACTTTATAGACTACTCTGGTCTTTGCTGTTCATCAATTCATTAGCTAATTATGAAATGCTTTCCAAGTTGGACAAGGTGTAATATACTGTAACAAGAAAGAAAGACCTCAGTATTAGCGATTAGGTGATTGAGAATGACTCACCCAGCTCTTGATCTCAATTGCCAGATGAAGGAGGATGGTGAACAAAGACACAGTGTTCATGGGGGTTCCCAAAGAGAAGATGCCAACATCAGAGTCTTTGTATGTCTACAAAAAGGTACAAGAGAGCTCCAGTCAAGAAATTCCCAGATACTGCATGAACAGGAACATTAAACTGGAACCAAACAAAAAGAAATGTATCTGACTTACCCAGTATGGGACAAAGAAGCAAACAAGGCTCTGATAAAAGGCATCTAGAATAGCAATCCAAAAGGTTTTACGACAGTATCCCTACAAATAAAATAAAATAAAATAAAGGGTCTCATAGCACAGGATGTTTTGCATTATGCATAAATGAATAAGTAACATAAAATTCAAAATAGTAATGTGATTCATTTTGAATGAGGAAAAGTTGAGGTGTGAGGAAAATTTTTGAATGAGGCTTATGTTTTGAATTGACCCACAACTCACATTTCACACGGAATTATGTGAGTAATGTCTAAAAAAAAAAAAAACACGTGAAGGTGAATTTCAGCATGTTTCACCATGCCCTGAAATTTCACGTGAGCTCAAGTAAACACATGCAACATCATGTGAATAATATTTGAATAAATAAAACGGGGAAAAAAAAATCAAATTTGATAATAAACTATTTTTTAGGGTACAATCACGTGTGAAAATAAATGAATAGTGAAATAATAATTCAAATTAACAAAGCTTGTGTAAAAATCATGAAAATAAATTAATCATGGAAAATTCAATTAAACAAATCTTCACATCTGAAAATAAAATTTTGTGTAAACAATCGCAATTGAAAATACATTAATCGTGAGTATAACTGGCAAGTGTAAAAAAAGTGTAAAAAAAAATGACCCTCTTCACACACTTTATTAAGAACACCTGTATACCTACTCAGTCAGCTTCAGGTAATGTTGACATCAGCCATCATAATGGGGAAAAAAGGAGATCTTAGTGATTTTGACCATGGCATGATTGTTGGTGCTAGAAGGGTTGGTTTGAGTATTTCTATAACTGCTGATCTCCTGAGATTTTCACACACAACAGTCTCTAGAGTTTAGAATGGTGCAATAAAGAAAAAAACATCCAGTGAACAGAGGTTTTGCAGATGGAAACACTTTGTTGATGAGAGAGCTCAACGGAGAACGGCTAGACTGGTTGGGGCTAACAGAAAGGCTAGAGTAACTCAGACAATCACTCTGTATAATTGTGATGAGCAGAAAAGCATCTCAGAATGCACAACATGCTGAAGCTTGAGGTAGATGTGCTTCAACAGCAGAAGACCACGTTGGGCTCCACTCGAGTCAGCCAAGAACAGAAATCTGAGGCTGCAGTGGACACAGGCTCACCAGAACTGGACAGTTGAAGACTGGAAAAACATAGCCTGGTCTGATGAATCTCGATTTCTGCTAGGCACACAGATGGTAGGGTCAGAATTTGATGCCCACAACATGAATCCATGGACCCAACCTGCCTTGTGTCAACAGTCCAGCCTGGTGGAGGCGGTGTAATGGTGTGGGGAATGTTTACTTTGGGCCTGTTAATACCAATCAATCATCGCTTGAATGCCACAGCCTATTTGAGTATTGTTGCTGACCTTCATGTGCATCCCTTCGGGGCCAACTTGATAATGCACCATGTCACCAAGCAAAAGTCATCTCAAACCAGTTTCATGAACGTGACAATGATTCAATGTTCTTTAGTGACCTTCCTAGTCACCAGATCTGAATACAATAGAACATCTTTGGGATGTGGTAGAACGGGAGATTCGCAGCATGAAAGTGCACCTGAAAAATCTGCAGGAATTGTATGATGCAATCATGTCAGCATGGACCAGAATCTCAAAAGGATGTTTCTAACATCTTGTGGAATCCATGCCATGAAGAATTGAGACTGTTTTAAAGGGCAAAGGGAGAACCTTCCCAGTATCCGTATAGTGTTCGTAATAAAGTGCTCAGTGAGTGTATGTGAAAATAAATAAATTGTGTAAAAAAAACGTCACATGTAAAAACAAACACATCATATGAATCATGTGATTATTCATATGTGAAGCTTGTGTGTATTTTTCTGCAAGTGATGTTAAGCCCTAAGAGTTTGGCAGCTTACTGCTTAAAGTATTGGACTACATTGGATTACTGGGCTACTGATTGAAAGAGTGTGAGTTCAAATCACAGCACCACCAAGCTGCCACTGCCGGGCCCAACTCAACTCTTTAGTTGTATCCTGGTCTCAGTTGCTTTGGATATAATGATCAGGTAAACAACAGTAGGCTCTCAGATGCTTTGACCAATCACACAACTGGCTTGGCAATAACGGTAGGTATCTTTGTACCTAATTCTTTCAATGCCTTTTAGTACTGTTTTTAATATGCTCTTGTTGACTTGCCTGCAACTTAAGGGCTGTTTGGTTACTTCGTAACAGTTAAATTGAAGCTTGTTAGATAAGCCCTTTAAAGCATGAGTCAACACGACTGTAGACTTCAGGAGCAGAATTTCCCCAGAAGGTATTATAATCTGATGCAATTTCCCTTTTATGAAGTGAGAAACTAGCAGACAAAGCTGTTTAGAAGGGAAAAGAGGAGCACTAGTATGCCTCATACTTCACAATTTCAAAAAGATCTGATTTTCTGTTTAATTTGGGATTCAGCTGTACATGACAGATTCATTATTTACTCTAGTTAGCAAGCTGATATGATTCAATGCCGTTCAACTACACTGTTTCCTTTACATTTTTCTCCTTGTGCTACAAGTGGGCATTTATTTGACATATGTGATGCACACTACTCCCTCAAATCATGAGGGAAAGTTGATGAGGGTGTGCTAAAAGCAGCAGCTGAATAAATTATTTATCAATATAGTGCCATTACTCTGACATGTAAATGCCAAGTCCTGGCAGATGTATTATTGTAGCTGTACATAATCGTAATAGGAAATACAATCCATACCCTGCAGTCTCAGTAGACTGTGATTGTGTGCTTATAATCAAAGTGTCTATATTTGAGAACTCACCCCAGCATGTTGACCCCTTTTATAGAGTTCAGGCAGGTGTAGGAGCATGTGAGCAGAAACCTCCCTGTCCATGATGCCAAACATGATGGGTGGAGTGGATGTGAACAAGAGGTTGAAGAAAATCATGAACCAGTAGTCAATCATGGCCGTGCCAGAGAAACCACAGAAGAACTGGTACCAGAACAGGAGGTTGACGTAAGCCTGCGAGGATAATGATGGGGTGAATGTCTATAGACTGCTACTACACTGAAATTCTCACTATTAGAGCTGCAATCATGGTAAAAAAATAGCAGATAAAGTTGGATAAAAGGCAGAGGTGTATGACGTCCATGTATGTTGTGTTCATTTCTGCTCATTCATGCAATTATCCAATCAGTCAGCCATGTGGCAACAGAACAACACATACAATCATGCAGATACAGGTCAAGAACTTCAGTTAATGTTCACATAAAACACCAGGATGTGGAAAAAGTGTGATCTCAGTGCCAGATGGGCACCAGAGTACATATTTGGCTGACTCTGCAAACAGTAAAATGCAATAAAGTAGGGTTTTTAAAAATATATATATATTATTTGGATTCAAGTATATTTAATTAAACTTTGTGTGGTGAAATTAGTAGAACTAATTAAAAATGATTCAATACTGTATTTTTTGAATATAACTTCATGAAAAAAAGAATTTTAATTTATTTTAGTGTGTGCCAAGAAAAAAAAAAAGAACAAACCAAAACAAAACAAAAAATACAACTGTTGCCTTGTTTTCCCATCTTCATTTTAAAATGAAAAACGAAAGAATGCATCATACATGGACCGTGTATCCATCTTGGTAGATATTTCATAATGAAAAAAAGAACAAATAGCTCTCATATTTGAGCACCAGAAATAGAAAACATCTTCACATTTACAGTGACTTTCACAGAAAGCTTCCTGTCACTGTTATATTTACCACATTCTTGTAGAAGAAATAGATGATCATGTTTGCCAGCCGTGTGTAACAGGAGTGACCGTGAACCAGAAGAAGCTTCTTCAGGTGTTTGAAGCGAGATATTGCAAAGTCACTGGCCATGACAGCCTTTTGAATACACACACCACACACAGACACACACACAAATACACACGCACGCTGTCATTCAATAATGGATTAGTGAATGATATGAGTCATTTTATCCTATTAGCGACATGTCTGAAAATACCCACTGAAGCACCTAGAAGATAGAATACAAACCTGCATGCCTTCCTGGCCTGATATTCCCACTCCGACATCTGCTGCTTGAATCATGTTTACGTCATTGGCACCATCACCTGGAGGAGCAGACCGAAATACGTCTTCATATTTAAAAATAACAATGGCATGCCATCAAACCTGCACGTACTGCAATGTAAATCAGATACCTGACATCCCATATAAAAAGGTCTAGTGTTACCTATAGCAAGAGTCATGACCTTGAGACTGTCACGCAGCAGTGTGACGACTTTGCCCTTCTGCAGCGGCGTGGCTCTGCAGCACAGTACAGAGTGGCTGTGCTGGCATAACTGCAAGAACTGAGCCTGCAGATCGTTATCCAGGAGCATGCCCAGGGTTTGACCATCAATCACCAACCCAATTCTGGGCATCTCACCCTGATACCGCGGCATCTCACTCAGAGTTCCATTCAGCATGCTCCTACAGACGTCCTGCAAGACAAGAGATGGACAGAAATACAGACTAGAGCACATCATTCAGTTCAAGGAAGGACAGAGACTCTGAGCTTGTGTTATTATGCCTGATCTATGGATTTACATACTAACAAATAGGGCTAGTGGTGGAGTTAAATTAGGATTAATGCGGTAAGGGAGACCTGCTGCTTTTATGGGTGTCAACAATTGGCCTCATTCATCAATACGAATACGAACGCATTTATTCCTAATAGGTTCTCAGGAGTATAAGAAATGTGGTATTTATGAAAATCCTGTTAGATCGGAATAATATTTGTATCCTATGAAAACTCCTGAGTTTGTGTATGTGTATGTATGGGTAAGGAGACTAACTAATGTGTACTTCATCTGATTGGCTTTAAATCATGGTAACCAATGTGATGTTTAGTTGTCATTTTGTGAGCATTGCTAAATATAAATCCACATTTGGTCATTTATGGCTAATTGCCATTTAATAATGTGTACATAAATGTATGAAGAAAATCTCAGCGTCAGCCCCTGTACCATAAACAAGCTAGTGTTGTGGCTTTTGCATTGTTACTTGCTCGGTGCAGTTACTTGGACCTCTCCACAACCCCCCTCTATATCAGTCTGGCTTAAAAGATTTCATCTTCTTTTTAAAACTTGAAAAAATCAAGTATAACATCAGAGGCAGGGGTGAATCATTTTTGGGAAAAGGCAACAATTTATTACCTATTTCACGCAACCTGGAGGTGGATAGAAGATATACGGTAAATACTATGCGGTAAAACTTATTTTTAATTTTTAAAATTTTTTTATTTGTTTGGGTATTTTTGTTTGTTTGTTTGTTGTTGTTTTTTGTTTCTTTCTTTCTTTTGGTTTTGGCTGTGATTATTTTGGTGGGTCCGGATATGGTGGGGGTTGTTGGATGGGGTGTTATAATATGTAAAATGCAATTTTCCAATAAAAATTCTATGGCAAAAAAAAAAAATGTATGAAGAGAATCAGTGCCACTGAAATTTTTGTAAAACTTTAAGTAGCTTGTAAATCTTTAGTTATGTTATGTTTAGCCCATGAAAACATTTACACACACCTTATAACACTTACACAAAGCTAAAAGAATGATAAATGAGGCCCAACGTGGGAACCGTATTGATTGATTCACAGCACGTTTATCTTCAATCTTTCCAAGGCCATTTATTTAATTAAGTAAAAAATATAATTTAATTTAATTTATTTTCATTTAAAAGACCTTGAGTTTTCAGATTTCCTTGTTTGTCAGTTTTGGCATTTAAAATATATACAAATATATATATATATTTTTATAAGTCAATTGAAACCCTTATTTTTTCATTGTATTGCAATTTTGGTTTAAGGTAGCAATTTGAGGTTATTGAGAACAGTTGCATTTTATCTACATTATGTTCTATTTTATTTGAACTACAAATTGAATGTACTGTTTCTCTAATTTATGTCACACTTTTAAAGTTTTCATTCGACTCACCTTTGTACATGATGGAAAAATAAACACATTTTGCTTTAATGATAAATTATAAAGCAGTTAATTGCCTTGACTGAGCAAATACATTTTTAATAATTTTGAAATTAAATTGTTTCTCTATAAAGCAGTGTGAAACTATATTTCATCATCATTATTATCCCCATTAGACTGTGCTATGATTTTCTATTAAATTATAATAATGGAGCTCGGCTTTGCTTACCATTCACATAAACCAAAAGTGCTGAGGAGTTAGGATTAGTACAGTGTATATTGCACCATGCAGCCCAAATTAGACAATTCCTTACTCACTTATAGCGAATACACTGTATGGCCAAAAGTATGTGGACACCTCACCATCACGCCCATACTGTATGTGCTTCTTCCCCAAAACTGTTGCCACAAAGTTGGAAGCACACAATTGTATAGAAAGTCTTTGTATGCAGTAGCATTATAATTTCCCTTCACTGGAACTAAGAGGCCCAAACCTGTTCCAGCATGACAATGCCCCTGTGAACAAAGTGAGCTCCATGGTTTGACAAGTTTGGAGTGAAAGAGCCCTGACCTCAACCCCACTGAACACCTTTGGGATGAACTGGAACGCTGACTGTACCCCAGGCCTCCTCATCCAACACTTTAGTGGAAACCCTTCCCAGAAGAGTGGTGGATATTATAACAGAAAAGAGGGACTAAATTTGGAATGGGATGTTCAAGTAGCACATATGGCTGTTATGGTCAAGTGTCACATACTTTTGACCATATAGTGTATTTTAAGTTCATACTATTTACTGCATGTAAATGATTTCTAGATCCATGGTTCTCAAGCATAATTAGGGTAATTTAATTTAATATTATTACAGTATATTGTGTGAGATCATAATTATAAAGACATTGGTTAATTTTAATAAGGTGTGGCCTAAGGTGGTCATGAGTTAAGTTTCTTTAGACTTATTTTATGGATACAATTTACTTAACTTCTACAAACAATTCTATTTTAAAACGTGTGAGATTCTGAAAAAATCAATTGAATTAGACTTTGTGGTTATAGGACCCTAAACATGGAGATGATCAATAATATTACACTTTACTTCAATCTTAAAGTCAAACCGAAGTCACTGCCATTGCATTGCAGACCGCAGTGGCATGCATCACCATTAGCAAATTCTCCACTAAATAATAAACTGTGAGTGGAGTCGTGTGCTCAAGTTACATAATCATGACTTTTGTAACTGAGGTGACATGGTTGTTGTTTTTAAATAAGGCATGGCCACAAATGAATATATTTCGAGGCCACAACATAATGATTAATGGCCTCAAGAGCATTTGTGGCCTTGAAATATGTCCTTATTTTAAAAATACAATTAACCACTTAAGTTGTTATAGTTGTTTTAGTTCATATTTAGTTTTATAGGTACATGGCTAATTGACTGTTTCACTGGGTTTATACTAACTCTCTCATAACAAATAAATAATGTCAAATCAAGTATATTTGAAATGTTAATAAATCGTTGTCATTGCCATTGCTTTAACTAGACCCATTTTTATGAATGCTAGTAGCCTAAGTGCATGTGGATTTGGAAGAATATGCAAATGATGCAATTTATGTTGCACATCATGAATTTTCTACTAATTAATTCTTGATCAAACTCACAATAGTTTTTAGTCTTTGGCATTTTAGGCAGTAGCGATCCAGGAAAACATTATACTCATTAGATACTGTGTCAACAGTGTTATTTCTTTTCTTGTTTATTGCTTGCGTAAAGCCTAGCTGCAGCACCCCACTAAACCAATATAACAGGAGCAGAATAAGATTCCGTGTGAAGGAAGCTCTCTCCTCTCCTCCTCAGCACTGTAGAAATAGGATTACAGCACAGTCAAACAAGCCTTTCACATTTGAAAATTTACTTCCGACCTACTCTCTCAAAATAGGGCTTGGGGACAGAGACAAATGCATAAAGAAGCAGCATGCCTGCCAAATCACTGGCTTGTTTGAGGCAATGTCGTAAATGTTCGACGGATGATTTCATGGAGCTCAAGCCCTGAGGGCTGAGAGTGACGAAAAGTGTCACCTGCCCCAGTTAAATTCAATACAACCCTTCAGTCAGGACTTCCAGCACATAGAACCGTTTTTTGTCTATTCCTCTCTCTGAGGGAGTGATATACCCTGGTTACATACAGACTAACAGGATGGATGATGGAGCACTCAGAGGCTTAGAAGCACTCTTACACCATCTAAAACATGGCCGCACTGAGCATCCTAACATGCTTTAATGGTCAATCGATGCAGACAAGACTCAAAGGTATCAAAGGTATATTGAGTTTAACACCTTGTTCGTCATTTTAAAAGTGAACACCAGGTCATTATGGTCCAGTAGCTTGCAGGAGTACGCAATGTTGACAGCTGTCTCAAGTTTGTCCCCGGTCAGCACCCATACTTGGATTCCTGCCTCCCTCAAGGCCTGGATGGTTTCTGGAACATTTTCTTGCAGGCGGTCCTCAATTCCAGTGGCCCCTGTTTGCAAATATATTTCACGTTTAACATACTTAAATGCCAAGCATACTGTGGATGCCAAACAGCATTTCTGTCACCATTATACTTTATAACAGGACGAAAGAAAGTACTGATTATTTCTTTCATTGTTATTCTCATTTTTCAATTTACCCAGCAGTGTGAGGTTGTTTTCTATGTATGCTGCAGAGTCCATGAGTAGCTCTTCTTTCTTCTCTATGGCTGACATGGCTTCTTGTCTCATAACTAACCAGTTCCTATAGGCCTCTTCACTTACAACCTTAAAGAGTAAAAAGTGAGAGATTGGATGAGAGAGCAAATTAACAATATTGAAAGGCAGAGACAATGTACATCTTGAAGCTCTTGTCTGAAACAACTCAATACTATGAGTGTTATGGTTTGAAATTTTCATGATATGATAAACTAGTCAAGATACAAAGGGGATGAGAATCTCTGGGGTAAGGAAGTCAAGTGGGTAAAAAAAATTAGTAGGTGGTAATACATGTACATGTATTGTAATCTGTATGTTGAAAAAGTCAGCAGTGAGGTAACCATCTGATCATACACCGTTACTAACAGTGAAGTCATGACACCCTAACGACCCTTCTCAATTTGTAATACAAATGAAATAATGGCATACTTTACCTTTCTAGTGATGCACAAGGTCCGTAAACCATCACAGGCATACGTGTCAAGGTCCTTCTGAGTCTTACATGCAATATTTCTACTCTCACTTTTCAGGTGTGATTTGTCTAGGGGAAGTAAAGAAAGAAAGAAACGTGTTGTTTTGGTTTCTTTGTGCACCATATACCGAATAAAGATGGCTGGCAAAACCTGCCTTTGGATTCTACCTTCGAATGAATTCTGCAGTCGCCCCATGATGCCAGAGTCTGCACCCTTAGTATACATTACAATCTCATTGGTTTCAGGATGACGCACTATTATGGACATCCTCCTCCGGGTTGAGTCAAAAGCCAAAATATCCAGCACGTCAAACTTCAGCAGCGTGCCTTGAGGCAGCTGGACAGTTACATTATCAGGTGTCCGTTCCTTTAAGGTGACGCCGTAAGCCTTGGCTGCATGCACCAGAGCTGCTTCGTCAGGACTCTGGGCCTCATAGTAAACATCCTCTATCACAGAGAGATTTCTCCCTGTCCAGGCAGGCTCCGTAGAACCATAAAATCTCGGGATATCAAGGACTGGAAAATCCATGGGCTCCATCTGAAAAGGCTCAGAGACCGTGCTTCTCTTGCGTTTGAACAGTTTCCCAAGGGATGCTACTCGACTCAACAGGCCCTCCATACACTCGCGTGAACTCTTGGAGTAAGAAGAGCTACGTCGTGCTTTAGCCTGAAAGACAAAAATCATGTTTACATTCTGATATTCTGAAATCTGGCAAAACAAAGGAAAAAAAAATATTTAATTATTGTGATTTCTACGACGCCACAATAGTAACATCTATACCTCTATACACAATCTATACAAAATTTATTAATGTGTGGGAATGAGATAGTAATGCATGGCCACGACTTAGTAAGGCATTGAAATGAAATAATTAAGTGATATGAATGAGATAATTAAGTCATGGCACTGAGTAACTTAGTAATATGTGGGAATGAGATAATTAATGGCAGTCAAATGTTAATAGGACATGTTCATTGTGCTGTGGCCCTATATTGGAGTATTTTATTGTAACCACCAAGTCCATTGGGGAAAAATGCACTTGAAAGTCTGTCTGGTTTAGCTAAGGTGTACATACCAATAAAGTTTACATGCATATTTTCTTATTAATTATTGGACATAATACTTGTTTTATTAATAGAATAAAATGTTTGTCCAACTAAAACACTTTTTTTTAATTGAACTCTAATGCATAAAGCCACAGCCATTTCTATCTAAGCCATCTCTATTCTAAGTTCTATAATTTGCCTTGATTAGTTAAGGAGTCTAGTCTATTGTTCTTTCATATGAAGTCACTTCACTGTAACAATTCTGAAAATTATGCAGAGAAAATAAAGACTTTAATAAAGATATGACTTAAATTTTGATGCTGTTAAAAAACTAAGTTTCATTAGGGTTTCTATATAACTTCATATTAAATAGCAATAGAGTAGAGAGTTTATCATTACTACATCTTGTTCCATTGGTAATTTGCAGCCACAATTTAAATATCCCATTCCTTTGCATTACAAAACAGTGAACACAACTTAATTATCTCATTCCTAACATTACTAAATAGTGACCACAACTTAATTATTTCATTACTAATATTACTAAATAGTGACCACAGCTTAATTATCTCATTCCTCACATTACTAAATAGTGACCACAACTTAACTATCTCATTCCTTTGTGTTACTATATATGACCACAATTAAATGATCTCATTCCTGACATTACTAAATAGTGACCACAATTTAATTATCTTATTCCTCACATTACTAAATAGTGACCACAACTTAATTATCTCATTCCTTTGCATTAGTAAATAGTGACAAAAACTTAATTTTCTTGTTCACACGCATTATTAAATAGTGACCACATCTTAACTATCTTGTTTCCTTGCATTCCTAAATAATGACCACAACCATCAATATCTTTTTCCTTTGCATTATTAAGTAGTGACCACAACTGAAATAATCTTATTTCCTCCTGCACCTAAGTAGTGACCATGACCTAATTATCTTTTTCCCAAACAATAATAGGTCACACATTATTTTCATTAAGTAAAGATGTCACCTGTGGGGCTCTCTGCATTTCAATTTGGGAACCAGTTGATTAATTGGCAGCCAGAATTTTAACACATCATTCAAATCTCTCACTGTCATTGCTGTTAAAATGTCTTCATAACCTCCCCCAGGGCACAACTACCTTGCTGTACCATTGCTAATCAAATGAATTAGAACCAGCCTGGTTCCCTCTTTGAATCTTATTATGGTCTGAAGACAAACATTTACACCTTGGACAAAAGTGTTTTGGCATGGGTTTCTCAAGATAAATTGAGAAAAAGACCTTTCTCAAACCATTCTATTAAGTTCACACAGCTTAAGACTGAGACTGCAAAAAGGAATGACCTCTGGCCTAAGAGGAGAAAGTTCTAATAGCATACAACTAGAACAGATCTTCTGCTGCTTGTATGCACATAAATATCCTCATTTTTCACAGCAGCACTGAGCTGTTTCAAAGTAGGTAGAGTAGGATTAGTCATACAGGACATAATAATATCTGCCGGGCATCGGGGATGGAGACACATATACTCTGCTTCCAGGAGTAGTCACTGTGCATGGTGCACTATTAGTGCTATTATTTTGACATCAAGGCTGTTTTTGTGCTGTGACTCAGTTCATGAGAGCATAGCGCTGTCCTTTGCAAGGTTATCATGATCACTTCTCTTACCCTTTGTCTCTGGGCTGCTTTTGTTGAAACCACTACAGTGTTGCAGATGGCTAAAGCCAAGAAGAACTCCAGGTAGTGTGCATTTTTCCTCCCACACTCAGCGTCTTCTACTAGCTGGAGCAGTGTCTGGTCTGGAAGCACCTCAGTTTCCTGTTCAACCAAACAACAAGCCAAAATCCTTAGTGGCGAGTCATGGCACAACACACACACACGCTGACATCACCCACCCAAAGCATTGTGTCATATGCATCCCCATGGTGGATATCGTAAAATGGAATGAGAGGAAGGTATGTTGGGATGGGGGAAGCTGTGGGAAAGAGTGGTGGGCTATGGGATAGCAGTAGGCCATGTTTAATGCACCTCAGCAGGCCCATATGTCAGCGCACAGACATCGAGAGCAATGGAGCCAGCATCCCTCCATTTCTTTCTCACACCAAGCTGGCCGGCCATCTGCGTACTGGATCTGTCCACTTTCAGGGATGAGACATTGGCGGTCTGTTCGCTCTTATTTGATGCCATCTCACCTCATCTCATCTGCACCTGCCACTAACACTCATATAAACACAGCTCACTGCAGATCCTCTCCACAGGGTATCCCTACTAAATCTGCTGAAATAATAGCGTTATTGATTCAGTACCCTACCACGCGTCACTGGGGAAAGATCTGACCACCAAGCAGACAGGTTTATAGTTCTGTTGTCCAGACTATTAAAAAATGTATCTAGTCACCTATGTGGGTGTACAAACTGTCAATTTTTAATTGATTAGATATTTTCTAAACATAAATTATTCTTTTGACCATTGTGTGAGGTATGATGGCAGTTTCTGTACACAGTAAAATCCCTGGTGTTGAATTAACACCCAGAGTGTTTATATGAGTCCAATGGACTTATATAAACACTGTAGGGTGTGAATTCAACACTGTGGGTGTTAAATCAACACTGGTGATTTTGCTGTGTAGAAGGGTTTACTAGATAAATAAATTTAATTTGAAAAAGCCACGTGTAATCGTTATTAAATAGAGGACCATATAGTTAACTAGTCTTTAACACACCATCGTGTTATGGGAGTTGAAATACTGAATGCTTCAATTTTAGTTATGTGGGAAGGTGAATGTACTATTGCAATTTCATTATGGTACGGATAGACTCACCCTTAATGTTTCTTTCACTATTAGTGTTGGTTTGTTCTTCAAAATAAGCTTACACATGACAGTTAATTAAATCAAATTAACATTTCTGCCTTTGCAAGACTCTGTGATATTTAGTTTCTTTCTTTTCTTTTTTTTTTTTTTTTGCTTTTTCTTGGACATTTTTGCACTTTTTCTTCATTTTAGACATAGGCTGTAACTTGTGGTAGCTATCTTTATGATTGGCCATTAGTTTTAAAAAATGCCAAATGGCACAGTTGGTCTAAAATAGCCAATGCGGGGGGTAAAATGATTTTATTGCTTATTGTTTTTCATTGCAACATTGCAAAACTAGACAAATGACAGTTAAAACCAGACACCTGGAGACACAGCTTGAAAACTAAACTGTCCTAGTGAAAACTGGTTGAGTGCCAACCTTACTGCCCTGTCCCTGTCCCATTTCTACTGGACAGTGTATATGGTATGGTATGACATGGTATGGTGTCCAATCCCACATTTTGTTGTTATATCTGTTGCTAAGTGAATGTAACCAGGGGCCTATGCTAAATTTGGTTACCAAGGTAACAGGGACATATGGATAGAGCTAGAAATAGTGGTCAGACAACCGTCATATTGGAACTAGCTAAAATTGCTTTTCTAACAGGCAGTCATGTCAGAAATCTTTAGTACTAGTGTATGACAACATTCCCACATGGTACAACATTCAGCTTTAAGCTTCTTCTCCAAATATTGTTGTCTGTTCACATAAAACCATTTCAGAATTCATGTACTTCAGATTTTGAAGGTCCTCCATTGGTGCTGCTGCTACTGTTGGCATTGTTTACTGTTAACATTAACATCAGTAGAAAAGCAAGTATCTCAAAACCTCGAGAGAACTGCTATCTTTCCTGGTACGAATACAGAGAAACAAATACAGGTATTTGACCATGATATGGATTATTTTGGATTCAGCTAAGTAACTATGCCATGCTTGTATCACAGTGTCTGGTGTGAAAGAGCAATCCAATGCAAACTCAGAAGTACTGCCAAAAGATCTCACCAGTGGGCTGCTGAAAGCGAGGATTCCAGGGGTTCCTGCTATGACCCTTGGCCTGTGAAATCTGCTCCTGGCAAAAGTGTTGTAAAAATGTTGTCTGCCTCCTGCTGGGCCTTCCTGGAGCTCCTCCAGAGAAAATACAGAAAGCTGTCTGTTCTGTTGGTAAATAACCTCCTCATCTTGATCTGTCTCCCCTGCCAGAATGGCCAATCGGGTTGCTACAAAAAACCAACAACAACCATGTTATCAGCCAGAGCAAGTGATTACAGCATAAACTGATGTGTTGCTGTATTTCTGGGATCCAACCCCAGAACACCTGGAGTTGCTCTAAGCTCACCATTATCCTCATGAGGGAATTCAGTTCCCATTATAGTGCAGCGGCGGAACACCATTTTGTTCTCAGTCAGAGTCCCTGTCTTGTCTGAGAAGACATATTGGGTCTGCCCCAGGTCCTCTGTGATATTAAGAGCACGACACTGGACCCGAGAATCCTTCTCTTCATCATACATGTCCAAGTCTTGAGTGATGAAGAAGACCTGGCCAATCTTCACCAGCTCGATGGACAGGTAGAGTGAAATTGGAATCATCACCTGGACAGAGAGGTAATTCTTATAATTTGCTTCGTGACTGCTTAGCGCAGTGCTGATGTAACACGATGGATTTTGTGCATTGTGGGTACACAGAAATATAAATAGACATTATTGTGTACAAAAAATTGTTTTGATTGATAGCACGCCAAGCCTTTTTTTTCCAACATTGAGAGTTTACTGATGCTTTAATGGTAGCTGTCTGGAGTGAGAAATGACAGCCTGGAGAGCTAATCACTTTTACACATTGAAACTATTTAAAAACAATATCTATACTTTTTTTAACTGGAGCAGTTAGTTTGTTTGTCACTGTTGACTCAAATGGGTTCAGGCCATTAGTTCCCATGTATCATTTGAATGAGGCATTCAAAAGTTGAACAGACAGCTGTGTGTGTGTGTGTGTGTGTGTGTGTGTGTGTGTGTGTCATATACAGTATCTCACAAAAGTGAGTACACCCCTCAGATTTTTGTAAATATTAGAGTATATCTTTTAATGTGACAACACTGAAGAAATGATACTTTGCTACAATGTAAAGTAGTGAGTGTACAGCTTGTGTAACAGTGTAAATTTGCTGTCCCCTCAAAATAACTCAACACACAGCCATTAATGTCTAAACCGCTGGCAACAAAAGTGAGTACACCCCTAAGTGAAAATGTCCAAATTGAGCCCAAAGTGTCAATATTTTGTGTGGCCACCATTATTTTCCAGCACTACCTTAACCCTCTTGGGTATGGAGTTCACCAGAGCATCACAGGTTGCTACTGGAGTCCTCTTCCACTCCTCCATGACGACATCACGGAGCTGGTGGATGTTAGAGACCTTGTGCTCCTCCACCTTCTTTGAGGATGCCCCACAGATGCTCAATAGGGTGTAGGTCTGGAGACATGCTTGGCCAGTCCATCACCTTCACCCTCAGCTTCTTTAGCAAGACAGTGGTCCTCTTGGAGGTGTGTTTGGGGTCGTTATCATGCTGGAATACTGCATACTGATCATGCTCTGCTTCAGTATGTCACAGTACATGTTGGCAGTCATGGTTCCCTCAATGAACTGTAGCTCCCCAGTGCCGGCAGCACTCATGCAGCCCCAGACCATGACACTCCCACCACCATGCTTGACTGTAGGCAAGACACACTTGTCTTTGTACTCTTCACCTGGTTGCCGCCACACACGCTTGACACCATCTGAACCAAATAAGTTTATCTTGGTCTCATCAGACCACAGGACATGGTTCCAGTAATCCATGTCCTTAGTCTGCTTGTCTTCAGCAAACTGTTTGCAGGCTTTCTTGTGCATCATCTTTAGAAGAGGCTTCCTTCTGGGACGACAGCCATGCAGACCAATTTGATGCAGTGTGTGGCGTATGGTCTGAGCACTGACAGGCTGACCCCCCACCCCTTCAACCTCTGCAGCAATGCTGGCAGCACTCATACGTCTATTTCTCAAAGAGAACCTCTGGATATGACGCTGAGCATGTGCACCGAGCATCGTTGGTCGACCATGGCGAGGCCTGTTCTGAGTGGAACCTGTCCTGTTAAACTGCTGTATGGTCTTGCAGCTCAGTGTCAGAGTCTTGGCAATCTTCTTATAGCCTAGGCCATCTTTATGTAGAGCAACAATTCTTTTTTTCAGATACTCATAGAGTTCTTTGCCATGAGATGGCATGTTGAACGTCCAGTGACCAGTATGAGGGAGTGTGAGAGCGATGACACCAAATTTAACACACCTGCTCCCCATTCACACATGAGACCTTGTAACACTAACAAGTCACATGACACCAGGGAGGGAAAATGGCTAATTGGGCCCAATTTGGACATTTTCATTTAGGGGTGTACTCACTTTTGTTGCCAGCAGTTTAAACATCAATGGCTGTGTTGAGTTATTTTGAGGGGACAGCAAATTTACACTGTTATACAAGCTGTACACTCACTACTTTACATTGTAGCAAAGGAGTTTCTTCAGTGTTGTCACATGAAAAGATATAATCAAATATTTACAAAAATGTGAGGGGTGTACTCACTTTTGTGAGATACTGTAAATAATATTCTAAAACATATCAAATGCAGTATTACATCTTATACCTGCAGTAGGATAATCATGGTAAAGAACACATAGATCCCTGCCCGCAATGGAGAGATAAAACTCCCATCACTTTCTGGGATAAAATAGATTGGGATACTCGGGAAAGTCTCCAACCAATAGACATGACCTATGAGAACAAAAGAGAAAATTAGGAATCGAGAGAGATTAATTATTTGCCTTCTTAAGAGACTTTCTCATGTGTGAATTTATTCTGAGTAGTTTTCTCTAACTTCAACCTTATATAGAAAAGAAAAAGGCAGATTTCGCACAAGGTCATAACAGCTCTATCTACATCTGCTGTGCGATCATCTGTCATGCTGCGAAAGCTCAGGCAAGATTGAAATATAACATCGACTGTGGCTTCCCCAGTGTATCAACACAGAACCACTTTGTAATGTCTGGATTAAGCCTTTTTTTTTTTAACATTTCAGTCAGCCACACTTCAAGCCTGCTAGTGATCTATATGTACAGCATGTTTGAGCAGAGGACCTCCTCCTTCCCACTTACCCGTGGCTCCTATCAGACACATGCAGAAGAGCAGAAGCATGCAGAGGAACACGTCTTTGTTCATCTTTCTCTCCAGCTTGCTACGTTTGTACCTTGGCCTGTCGTTGTTTAGCATGGACTTGGTCTCATGGCCTGTAGTGGGGGAAAAAATAATTAATTACCACTGAAAATGGCATTGTAGTAACCATGCATAGGCTGTATAATGTGTATAATGTAATGTAACACAATATAAAACAGGTGGTCATTTACATATGAAATACATGTGCAATACTATATACTGTATAATTAATGATTAAAGTAACAATGTTCATTCCTATTTCATTGGATAGGGATACATAAAAAAAATGCAGACCGAGTACATGCTTGCGTAAATATTGATATTGATAATAATAGTATAGATATTAGAATATTACCTAATATTTACAAAGTATTAAGTAATCAGGAGCATCATGGAACATTTTATATAGCTATGGTTATGCTGGTTGCTCCCATTTGCTGCTGGCAATGACTTCCTAACATGTAGTTTCAGAGCATTTCTTTATGAAATAACAGTAGGTATAGATGTATCTCTACTACTGATGTGTCAAGAGTTTATTACAGGATGCATGATCCAGCAGTTGAATGTACAGAAACAGAACTATACCTGCATACACCACTATCCCTGAGGCATGAGCTGTATTTCTGACTGTGCATCCACGTAGTAATAAGCTCTCATTGTCAAAACCTGTCTTCTTCTTGTCTTTTTCTCTGGGAGAGCAAACACACGTATTGGACATTGGATAACATTACAATTCACTGCAACAGTACCAGATCAGCTGACACAGACAGGCCCTGAGATCACTACTTTGTATACGCAAAGAGGGTCAGTCAAATCAAGTCAAGTGGGTTTTTATTGCCATTCCTCTATATAGCATGTATATATTGGAATGAAATGTTGTTTCTCCAGGACCATGGTGCAACACATACTGTAACAGTACGCAAGACTACATAGTGCAATAAAGAATAGTGTGAAATGAGTGCAAACTCTATAGCAGAGCTTCTCAAACTTTTTGGAGACAAGGACCCCTTTAACTGTAAAATAAATTGTGATTTTAAGAAAATCAAAAGCTATAAGTAAGAGAGTGAAAAGACCACCATCTAGTAGGTGTTAGCTGTTTCTCATGCAAAATGCTACATCAGCCAACCTGTAATACATGCAGGTTCAATAATATGTAAAGTATACTGCTTTGCATGTCAGTGATGCAGGTTACATTCAAAGAATGCAAACTACTAGGAAGAGTAAAACCTGAGAACTTCTTCTATGAGCATTATCCAACGACTTAAATATTAGGCTCATTATTTAAATGTTTACAGTCAAATTCTTTCTATTTACTGTAGCCCTAGAGCTTTGTTTTATTCCTTTCCAATGACAGAACACATTAGACACAAGTTAGAGTGGACGTTTGAGTGCAAGGACTTCCATGATGGAGCAGAAGAACTTAAATGGCCTGCACAGAGCTCTGACCTGAACCACATTCCTATTTCATAATGAATTGGAACACTGACTGCATGCCAGGCCTCCTCGCCCGACATCAGAGCTCAGCCTCACTTATGAGCATGGCACCCATAGCCACACTAAAAAATTTAATTGAAAGCCTTCCAAGAAGAACAACAAAGAAGGATTAAATCTGGAACGGGATGTTCAGTAAGCACACATGGGTGTAATATCAGGTGTCCACATACTTTTGGCCATATAGTGTATATCATGGTATTCAAACACAGTACCTGATGAATATTTAGCAACCATGGGCATTTAATGTTAGTATAGTTGTAGCAGTCTATTCCTTGAAATATTATTGCTAAGAAACACTTTTGCTGCTGGGTGAAATGATTAAGACGAACTTTAAAACATTCACGTCCAGTTTGATGTATCACCACAACAACAAATTCAATCAGAGTTTGGCCTTCAGTTGGTGAAATGGTATACAGAGCTGACTGATTCAAACTGACAGCTAAACTGCCACACAGGCCAAATTATCAACACACACCATTACAATTCATTTGTGACTGCCTACATAAGCAAATGTTTTGATGATGTACTGATGACCAAAATCATCAGATAATAAAAAATAATCACACAGCTGAAAGCCCATTATACAACCTCCAGTTCAACTGACAAATCTAGTCTCATACATCTTATAAATGCTCAGCAATATCATTAGTGGCGAATTAACACCGACAGTGTTTATATAGGTCCAATTTGACACAAATGAACGCTGAAAGAGTTAATACTGTAGAAGTTAATTCAACACTGGAGATTTTGCTGTGTAAAAAGGGTTGACATCTTATACTACAAGTGTTGACAAACTACTGAATGACCAGAGGAACACCTGGCTTTTG
This sequence comes from Ictalurus furcatus, assembly GCF_023375685.1. NCBI lineage: Eukaryota > Metazoa > Chordata > Actinopteri > Siluriformes > Ictaluridae > Ictalurus > Ictalurus furcatus. The sequence continues at coordinate 7,038,146 of NC_071268.1, read as the reverse complement.
TGGCAGGACATTTACGCTGTTACAGACTATAAGACCAGGACTAGCACCAGCCTTGATTTTAGTGATGGTACCCTACCAGACACACTAAACTTCACAACTTTTATGGAAGTTTCAAAAATGGGAACACGGGTCATTCAGAAAGGCAATGTCTTTATGAGCTACCATTCTACCTATATTAAGGGAGTAACTCAATGCCACTATCTGTATGTTTAGTGCTCCAAATATCCATATCAAGAACAGAACAGCTTCAATGCTCCAAAATGTCCCATTGGTGTTTAACTGGATTGAGATCTGGTGACTGTGAAGGCCATGGCACATTATTTACATTGTTTTCATTGTTAAACCATTCGGTGAGCCCTTGTGCCCTGTGGTTAGGGGTGGAGCCATTCTGGAATAGACCCCCACCAGGATAGAACCAATAAAGGTGATCAATCAAAAAAAAACTTTGCATTAATTTGCAGTGACAAGTGGACACCAAATGCCCTCATAACATAACTTTTTATTTTTTTTTTTTGACATATTGTCACCTATCTGATAATGTGGTAGGTTGGAGGTTGTGTAAAAATCTTAATATGCACTGTAATATTTGATCAATATAGCAATCTAAGGTATAGAGGCTCATCATTGACAATAATCCTGCTGCTGGATCTGGGTTTAATGTCTCAGTAATTTCCCCAAGCCTATTTGTTTCAGTATTACTCACAACAGTATGTATCTTTTGATTGTGATTGCAATACATTTGGCTTGACCTTAATGAGTTATTTTTTATTATTCAATGTAGACTATATTGTGTGAAGCTAAGCAGAACGAAAATGCTCATATAAAACAAAGAGCAGCATCAGGGAATCTTTCAGGTACTTATCAATCTAGTTAGACCAACACATTGGAGATAAACTTCACTTCCTTCAGATCTTTTGGACATGCTTGTACTTACTTTAGTGGATTGTGTGATAGTAAAAGTGATAAACGATATCACCTTTTCCTGCTTTTTTAGGGAGTGGTGTGGCCAGAAAAACACACGGACTGAATATTTCTTACAGCATTCATTGGTATGGATCAGGCAAATTGAGAGAGGAAGTGGAAGCCTGATGCGGTTGATCATGCATGAAATTGACTGTAGAGGGTTCTCTGGGATACTCACAGAAAGCCATTGAAATTGTTCAGGTTGTTGTTGGGCTTCTCGCAAACCACAGTACTCTTGAAGTTTAGTGGTTCAAACGGAGTAGTCTGAAACACAGAAGCAACAATCAAATTAATTTGCATGGTTTCAAATTTATACTTAGATGAATGATTAGAAATCATCAGATACTCAATAGCCACTTTATTAGACACACCTGCCTTGGTGGTGCACGGTGTAGGTGTACAGTTTCTGTAGACACTATATGAGGATGTTTATATTATAATCATACTCCAGCCCTTTATCAGTATCAGTTTCCGACCAGGATACTGGATATTTGTGGCTGATGAACTCTCAATAATTGTTTGTTAAAAAACCCCCAGCACTGCTGCACCTCATGCAATACCAGAACCATGACTAGTAAGATAACACTACCATGTAAATATCACTGCTGGACTGAGAATGGTCCTCCCTTAAATAATAGCAGGGTAGCCATATTTCCTTTCACTGATGGATGGGCTAGTGGGCTGACATAGTGTACATAACAACAGATGACTTACAGAGTAATTGTGGACTTACAAAATGGCCTACACTGTAGATTAAGTTGATACAAATGGTCAATGAGTACACAAAAAAAAAATGCTGGGTTAGGTTTATAACTCAGTTGCTGGGTCAACTTGACCCAAATTGGGTTGATAAAAGGAAATGCTGCATGCTGGGTTGGGGATCTGAATGAGAACAGTTGCACTGAGATTAATTTTCTGCAATTTTCTACAGTACCTGTTGAGACAACCAGAAAACATCGAAAGTAAAAGAAATCAGCTACATTTGCAAGAAATACAAGTTTTTATTTACGTTCAACTCAATGTATAAGTTAATGGAACCTTTAGAAATTATATTTCTGTGTTAGAGACCAGACATTATGTAAGCAATGACTTCATGTGGTTTAGCTTGATAGTCAATATTAACATGCTGATAAAAGGTACTCTAGCTAATGCTATTGAGTGGAAAATATGGCTGAAGTTATCTTCTTGTAATAAATAAGACAAATACTTGTTTTTGTAAGAAAATATTAAAGATTAGATTAAATTAACATAATTATATTTACAGTTAGCAGGAAGTTACCTAATTTTGGGATACTTCATAATTATTAATGTTACTTCTAGCTAGTTAAAAATTACCTCGCACTTTCACTGGTGTCTATAGCCTGGTAACGTAAATATTTTTACCCACAACTTGGATAAAAAAATCCAACCAGCGTCCTTAGTCAAAATTGTAACCCAAGCTTACTGGGTTAAAACAACCCGTACTAGTACACAGCGCTGGGTTTCCAAACTGACCCCAACTGGGTTATTTTTAGCCCAGCTGTTTTTAGAGGGCATAACTATGAGGTAAGTACACCTCATATATTAAAGTGGCAAATGTGTGCCTTTTATAATTAAATGTCAGATTTTCTTAAAACCAGAAACTGGAAGTAAGAGACTAAAAAGTCCACCATGAGGTGGACTAGCTGTTTCTCGTGCAAAATGCAACATCAGCCAACCTGTAATAGATGCAGATTCAATAATATGTAAAGCACGTTGCTTTGCACATCAGTGATGCAGGTTGTATGCAGAGAATGCAAACTACTAGGAGTTAAACCTGAGAATTGAGCAAGAATCTTGTGTTAGCATAGGTAAAAAATGAACACCAAAGATGGCATAGCAAGGAAGGCATACTGATCCTGATAAAAATCTTTCCATCTGAATATTTTATAACTACATAAATATCATACACTGATCAGCCATAACATTAAAACAACTGACAGGTGACGTGAATAACAAGGATTATCTCGTTACATTGGCACCTGTCAATATGATGGGTCACTTGACCATCACACCCCCATTGCTGTTCTGGTCATCTGATTGATTCAGCCACAAGAGCATTAGTGAGGTCATGTTGGACGAGGAGATCTGGGGTGCAGTTAGCGTTTCAGTTCATCCCAAAGGAGTTCAGTGGGGCTGAGGTCAGGGCTCTGTGAAGGACACTCGAGTTCTTCCACTCCAACCTTGGCACACTATGCCTTCATGGTTTGTGCACAGGGGCATTGTTATGCTGGAACAGGTTTGGGCCTATAAGTTCCCGTGAAGGGAAATTGTAAAGCTACAGCATACAAAGACATTCTATACAATTGTGTGTTTCCAAATTAGCCACAGTATGTGGATGAACCACATATGGGTGTGATGGTCAGGTGTCCACAAACTTTTGCCAATATAGTGTATGTAGTTAAATATTAGAAATATACTTGCAGGCTTTCAGACTAAAAAAGTTTTTGACTTTGCCTAACCCCTTAAACTCACAGCACCTGTCCAGGTCCAACCTTAAATTCAGCACTCTCGTGAATGCATACTTGTCTTTACTAAATAATTTATAGTAATTACTGAGGTATGATGCTTTAAAATGAATAGATTAATAATAAGCTTGACCTTTAATAATGGAGTTAAACTAAACAATAATGGCAGTAAATGTTCCCTTGACAGAAAATCAACTTTAGCCAATAGTCTTAGACCATGGGAATTCTCCATTAAAAAGGCATGGTAGTTTCAGGTTATGTATAATCATTTGAGAAGTGAAGTCATTTTGTGAGCACATAAACAATGTTTATTGCCCTGCAGAAGCTTTGTTTGAAGTTTTTTGGTTTAGAACAGGATCCTCACCAGTCTGGAGAAACCAGCCACCACTTTCTTCTGCTTCAGATTGGTCTCACCATCCAGATTGGCCGTTTCCATGTAACACACTCCATTAGGGTTGGACGTGTGCAGGAGCAAGATGTCTGCTGGGATGATCTCATTGGAGAGCACTTGGACAAAATCCCCCACCCGTACATCCTTCCATCTTTTCTCAACAAAGCTCCGCTGGCTCCTGGAAAAAGACAGACAGACACTCAGCTAGTGACCTGGAGCCCCATTGTGCATAAACCTGCTCTGAATTAAACTGTATGCCTGTGAGAGAGGTACACATTATATTTGAAACAAATATGCTTTCATTCAACCATAAAATTGTTTTTAATCTTGTTTACATGTTGAAAACCTGTCTGCCCCCCAGCCCACCACCCCTAGTCCAAAGACATGCATGGTAGGGTGATTGGCATGTCCAAGGTGTCCATAATGTAAGAATCGGTGTGTGAATGTGTGCGTGATTGTGTCCTGTGATGGACCTGCACCCCATCCAGGGTGTACCCCACCTTGTACCCCATGCTCCCTGGGATAGGCTCCAGGTTCCCTGTGACCCAGTAGGATAAGCGGTATAGAAAATGGATGGATGGATAGAGACACTACAGAATGCTAATTTGACTACAGAAGCATCAAATATGTTTATGCATGCCATGGTTGTTTCCTCTTATTATATTATTAGTTTTTAATTTAACATTTATTTAACACATTGAAGCAGCACAGTAATTATGACAAACAACATTCAACAAGTTTTTTAATAATTTGTTCAACATCATTGTCTAATATTAAACCCCAGTATTTAAATGATGACACTAATTTTATCAGTCTGCCCTGCAAGGTACAATTGGATGTAAAAATTTGGGCACCTTTGGCTACATTAAATATTATGTTGATATTTGAAGTGAAAAGACATAAACACAACTGCTACAGCAAACTATATTAAGAACAACATTGCATATGCATATGCATATGCATACAATTGTAAATATTTGAAGAATAGAAGTAAGATGCGTCACATTTTTAGAAAAAAATGTTATTAATTTTTAAATTAAAAAAATCATTTGGGACTAGTTTTAGATTGTTAAGATTTTGCTTTACTGTTTCAAATCCTTTTGCAGATAAAAAAAAATTGCAGAAAAATAGACGTGTCATTAGCAAATACATGCAAATCAGCATATGACACATTATTGGCAACATTACTAATATATAGTCATATAACAGAGGCCCCAAAATTGAACTCTGGAACCTCAGCTTCAACATTCATCATATCAGGGAAAAAAAATAAATCAGAAATATACACCAAGATCTGCTATTTCAATCATTACTAAACCAGCCCACAAGTCTTGTCAGGCAATCCAGTACTATGTCCCCTATACTTAATATCAAAGCAGTTGTATACAGATATGTATGAGTTTTAAGCATACTGAGACAGCATTTAAACAAGTCATAAACATTTCAGACAAAAAAAAACAAAAACACAATATCATTATTGTAACATTTTAGCTAAGTATTGCTTTTTAAGCTGTGAAAATTTGATGAAATTCTCAAATGTAATATTGAGTTTTTGGAAAGGTCTTGCTCCTCTAGTGCTTGGAGAATTTGTATTGGCCAATAAAATCACAAATACTGTAGGCTTACAAGAAGTGATTCAACGATAGCATTAAGGAAAAGGTTACGAGCAATGCCATTACATGTTTTTGGTCAGTGTGTACTTTCTTGAATAGAGTGAATTGCTGATTTAAATTATTTGAAACACATTGAAAAGAAAGTGCCAGCATGATGTTTAGTTATATACCGTGTAACTCATTTTAGTTTTATGTTATGTAACCATGTTTGTTTAATGCTGCTTTGTGGATTTTTTTTTTTTTTGCCCTATTTGTTCCTTTTACTTAGAAATCGTCTTGCCTAAGGACAGCAAAAGAAAATTATCCCTTTGGCTAAACCTGACATATTTACATCATAAATGCTGATGTTGATTAATGTGTATTGTCCCCAAGGCCATAACTAGCTATAAAGTCACTGAAGTCTGGACCTCGGTAGTTTCAAGAAGTTTTGTTTTTTATCGCCACTTGTCAGATTCAAAAGGAAACAGTGACGTCCTGATAATGCGGTGTCAGAATGTAGTCCACTAAAACTCAGCAGAGATGACTGATTTATCTTAGTGATGATCTCAGAGCACCCACAGACTTAATCGCCATATTATGTTTAGTTATGTTATGTTATCCTGTCTTATCTCATGAGATAAGATAACTCTTATCACATGAGACAATGCGTTACCAGACTTTTACTTTTCATTGACATCTGACCTAGCTATTATATAATTGAGATTAGCAGTTTATAAAATACAAACCACAATCTTTTTTTTTTGTTTTTTTTTTTCAAACTACTAACTCTGCTAGCCAAATATGTCTGCTAGTTGCAGTAACATTATTTGATCAGATTACAAGCTACTTATAAGCTACTTATAAGCAAACACTTAATGTTAATTCAGTTTTAAGTTCTATTGTGTAATCCTACTCCTAACATACTACTCACAGATAACATGCTGGCTTACGCTTAAGTGCATCTTATTAGTATTTGCTGTCTGTAATATCATGTGTTATGTTTGTAATTGTCTACTGCTGTGCCAAAACAATCTACAAGCATGCTACAAATTCATTATTAATTATGATATCGATGACACAGTATCATGTCATGCTATTCATAAATCAGCAGGTTACTTAAGCTGTCTTGTGAAACAAAATATGTAACTCAATCAGCAGTTGATCTAATACACATTTAGAGTTGTAATATATTAACTATGACACATTCCTGCAATGTGGACCTCACTAAAATTTTTGATCCCAGTCACAGCCACAATAAATAAATAAATAAATAAAGATAATTTAATGTGCTATCTGAATGCATTATGCTCTCTGATCTAATGAGAAGAAAAACATCTATTTCATTGCCTAATTCTTTTTCTTTTTTCTTTTTTTTCCTAGTGTGTTTGGGTCGTGCGAGTGCAAGTCTCATTATCAAAATAGGCACTATATTTAGACTGGAACAGGGTGGAGATATCCAAGGTTACAAAGATACAGTGCATTAACTTAATGTAAATTTCCACATCATCTTTTCAGCTAAGTGATGAGACTGATGAGAAAGACGCAAAACTTGAATGATGATAGGTTTCATCAGGCATGCAGCCCAACACGTAGGACGAGGAGGGTTGCGTTCTTGAGCAAGACACCTAAGGCATCCTAGAACAGCCGCTCCTAAAACCGAAAAGCCTGCCAGACAACAGACGCATATTTAACATACTGTTTTGTCATGTTTTTTTGTTAAAAGATATCCTCTCTTAGAAATTAAATAATTTGCTATGTAAACTCAGAGCCTGCAGGTATTTAAATGAACAGCGGAAGACTCATAGACAGATTCATGTTGTTCATTTGTAAGGATTTTAGCTATTTTTAGAGCAAATACATTTCTATGCTAAACCTATTTACAGCAAATTTTAGCTTACCAAGCGCTAAGCAACTGGAAATTTATGGAATAGGAGAGGTTCATTCTGTTATTATATAAGATTTGCAATTTGACACAAAAAGAAACTGCTTCAAGCAATGAAGACAAAGAATCAGACAAAGCAATCTGCAAAATCTAGCAAAAATGTAAACTTTTCTGCCAGGTCTGCATAACTGCTGGCTTTCTTAATTGAATTCACCCATAATCCTTATCTTTAATAAGACGTAATTAGTTTCTATTTTCTGTCTTCTGTCCTCATTTGTTTCAGACGTAGTTCAGTTGACAATCATTGTTACTTGTGATTTATAGCATTCATCCTTAGTTGTAAAGTTTGGAACGAACAACAATTAAAAATGAGTACTGACCAAGAAACTTGTAGCTAGTTCAAGCAGTGATAATGATCTCAAATTTATGTGTATTAAGTTTATATCATGTATGTTTCAGAATATAAATATACACTCAACAAGCACTTTAATAGGAACACTTATAGCCATGTTCATTCGTGCGATTATCCAATCAGAGATTATCCAAATCATTGTGCCAGCAGCTTTATGCATAGATAGGTCAAGAGCTTCAATTAATGTTTACAAAAATATGAACAGGCATCTGAGGCTACAGTGGGCACAAGTTCAGCTAAACTGGACAGTTGAAGTTCACCTGATCTTTCTCCAATCATCAACTGTACAGTTTGGTTGAGCCTGTGCCCACTGTACCCTCAGATTTCTGTTCTTGGCTGACAGGAGTAGAACCCGATTTAGTCTTCTGCTGTTGTATCCCATCCTAATCAATTTCGGCTTTCTGTCAATTCAAACTAGTCTGCCCATTCTGCTCTGATCTCTCTCCTCAACAACGCATTTGCACCTACATCAGCTGCTCACTGGATGTTTTTTGTTTTTCACACCAACTCTAGAGACTCCTGAAAATGTTCAGGAGATCAGCAGTTTCTGAAATTCTCAAACCAGCCTGTCTGACACTAACGACCATGCCACAGTCATAATCACTGAGATAACATTTTTTCCCCAATTCTGATGTTTGATGTGAAAATTAACTAAAAGCTCTTGACCTGTATCTGCATGATTTCATGCACTGCTCTGCTGCCACACGATAGGCTCATTGGATAATTACATGAATGATAAAGTGGCTCATGAGTTTATGAATGCAGTGTATTCATACTAATCAATTGATTTATAATGTCAAAAGTAAAAAAAAAACAAAAACAACAATAACAACCCACAACAAACAAACAAACAAACAAACAAACAGTATAGGACAATGTACAATAATATAGAGGTTGAAGAAAAAAATAAATAATATTCATTATGGTAAAAATATAAACCATAACAAGCTAACCAAAAGAATATTTATAAGTCTGTAATAAAAACAATATGTATGCATGATGAGTAAGGGTTCTTTTACTATATATTTTGCTATTGTTACGACATTCAACAGACAGTCACTTAGTAATATATAAGTATAAGATTTGGACTATAAAAATGACAAACAAGAAAGACGTGAAAGAAAGGAAAAAAATAAGAAGACATTAAATATATTTTTTAAAATACTATTAAAAATAAGACAATGAAATATTAAAGTCACAAAAAGCACAGGAACAATGTGCTCTGATTCTCCTCAACAATACTTTTATACAAAAGCATGAACAAGGTTCTTGACATCTTGGAATGTAACAAAAATGCTGAACTCATGATATATTTGATAGTTTCACATGTTATGTTTTGAACAAACTATCACTGATCCAAACAATAATACTGGCTAGACACTTTCTCCGGTTCAACACTATGTCGATTATCTGATGAGACAAATAATCCACATACCGACTTTATCCTCTGCAAAACTGCAGAAACGGATGCCATGTATTTTTACTTAGGACAGCTGTCATGTAGCAGAGAAGGAACTCTGAAGTACAGTCCCAGCAGCCACTGCACCTCACTACATCACGGTCACATGACCACCTGCACCTGAATCACGTTCTTGTTAACGAGCACTCATGTGTATATAGCCATAGTTTGCACTGCACTCCTGGTTTTACGTTTGTCTTTCTTTGTCGTTGTCTTTGTTGCTGTGTTTAGGTCTTTGGTTTATGTTTGGTCTTTGCCATCGTGTTTCGCCACAAGGTCTTTGTGTCTTTTGTGTTGTTGTTTTGGTCTTTATTAAACTTATTATCTGCACTTGCATCCATCTCCATCTCCAAATCGTGACAACAGCAATCGACCAAGTCTAGACTATATATTGTTTTCTTTTTATTTGTTATTAAGAATCAATTATTAAGAGATAGTATGTCACATTATTGTACAGTATGTGTGTGAACCATCAAAGTTGAACACATTTTTCAGAGAAAGAGGAGAACGTTCTTTAACAGATTTATGTAAAATGTGTGAATGTAACTAGATTTCCCACAGAAAATATTCTGCAAATAAGTTAAAAAAAACAAGTGTTAGCTAGATGACTTGCAAAAACATTTTGCCAGTCACATCAGGCAAAGAAAGACAACCGCTATAAACCGCTTATCACCGTTTTATACTGGACTTTTTTGTGTGTGTTTTTTATGTTTTGCAGTTGTTTTGAAAAAAAATTTTAGCCTCCAGCCAAAAAAGAATGCAATCCAGATGGGCTTTCTCTGAAATTTCAGAGTAACAGTTCAAACAACCGTACACACAACACCGACAGACTGGATTTACCTTCACATAAGAGCACATAACACCTGTGATGTCTTGTTTGTGCCATTTCTCTGGCCATTATGTGTGCACATCAGCAGGATGTTATCCATACAAAACCAGTTTAGAGCTGTACCGGAATGTCTACTGTAATTTTCCATGCACTTTATTATGTCATCAATAGTATCAGATGTAGCACTTAGGTCAAGATGAATAATTATTATTATCACAGTTACATGGCACTATCAAACTGATTTCTGAAGCCTTAAACCTGCTGCTTCAACACCTCTCTTACAGACTGAACCCAACTGCATGATTAGATGTGTGTGTTTATTTTTGTGATAAGAAATCCACCAGAAGAAGACACGTGATTGCAGGTTGATGATTCAGCTGTCTATTTCTTGCACTAGACTCTCAGTAGTGTGAAAATATGATTATTCTTTTATTTATGTATTTATTTTTTGTTAAAGAATCACTGGGGAAAAAACAAGCGGTAGAAATTACAGCAGTCTCAGGATGGTGTGTGAATCCTCAACAGTTTCTCAACCTCAGCTACATCACTCCAACTCCATCAAGTCTCAAATTGCATGGCAGTGTTTTTTTTTGTTGTTGTTGTTGTTTTTTTAAAATCTCACTTTTTATTGGTTGCTGCCAGTGATTTTTTTTTCTAATAAATTTAGTTTTCTTCTATTGTCCAATCTGATTTAAACCACCACAACCCAGGCCAGGCAGTTACTAAGGATGAATGAATGAACGGTGCAAATGCATTGCTCAGTGGCACACATTCTTAGTCCTAGTTTGTCCCATGAGCTTCACATCTAACCATCTGATCATCTGTTCATTTAGAATAACATAGTCATATTCAATTACATTCCTAATACTGTATATATGATATACTATATATTACGCATTATATAACTCTCTCATTTGGATTAATTAAGGATCACAGAACACGTTCATATTATTATTACCAGACAAACATCTTCCATTATGTTATATTACTCTTTTGTGTTCACTGACTCCACCGCATTCCATGTGGTTTAAACATGACAAACCTGTAAATAGCTGACTGGCATGATATAAAAATAGTCTGAGGCGGGGTATATAATATGTTTTTAGTACACAGTAAAATCCCTAGTGTTGAATTAACACCCAGAGTGTTTATTTGAGTCCAATGGACTTATATAAACACTATAGGATGTAAATTCAACACTGTGGGTGTTAAATCAACACTGGTAATTTTGCTGTGTAGTGTGGTAACAATTTACATGACTCAAAAGCATGACCCGAAACTTTTAGAGTATTCAGTGTAGCACAAGGATATTCACACAAACATGATATTGCACAACTGAGAATCAAGAATATATCACTTTTTGGCCAAGGATGTATACATTTTGTTTTGTTTTTACAATTAAATTGAACCTCAGCCAAAAATTTAAGGAAAACTCCACCTTGAAACATATTAAATATGTTCATATTGAAATATTTGTGAAGTGTTTAATGATTCTGGCAATAATTTGTTGGGTGGTGGTGTATTTTAACATTGCCATTAGAAGTTGTCACAAGGGGAGATTGTTAATGGTAGCGGATTTGCAATGGTGTTTATTAAAAGAAAACAAATCAACAATCTCAAACATTAGAGCTAACAATCAAGTTTCAGGTTTTAGCTCTTAAAAAAAACGGAAGGAGCTTCTTTACTCCCTCACCAATTTGGTTTTTATTTTTTAAAGAGGAATCCAATGTAGTTGTAGTAAAAATAGTAATTGCTGGTGTCAAAGTCACAGAATGCAATGCAGCAATACGATGTGCTATGTGCTGAGAGGATGAGCACAACGGTGTTGACCGTGGTATTAGCATGAAAGGTGAACTTATTGGGAGCTGATCTGTTTGTGCAGAGTGTAGAGATGAGGAGATGTGAGATCTGAACAGACTAAAGGAGTAAAGCGCCACTGCATCGCTCTTTTTATGTAGAGATAACGTGAGGGATAAAGCTACAATCACCATTGTGGGTAAAACTGACTTACATGTTGAAGGAGTTTAAACAACAACGAAAAAAAAAACTCAGCTAAGAATTTAATCATAAAATAAATCACATATTGATTCTAAATATTTATATGAGTTTTCTTTTAATGTGGTTGTTAGGTTGTTAATTCTATGGTAGTGCTTCTCATTTAGCATCTTTAATGACATTTTTATTTCCAGTGGAATGGCAACCAATGACAGATTTTAATGACTAAATATAAAATAACAACTTAGAGATGATCAGTGATGAAATGCATTATAGCCTCAACCAAGCATTTATATTTATTCAATATTGTATCTCTGTCCTAGAGACTCTAAACAATTCTGCACTTCAACATGACCCGATTTAGGCATGTTAGCACCAAAGATAGCACATAATAGCGGGCAGGAATTGGAGGTCTCTGTCTCTCTTCATCCAGCTCTGACTCCCAACTTATAACTGTGCCAGAATACCTACTATCATTTTCCACGATCTTTATTAGAATATTTTGGTGTCAACACTTAGGCCAATTGATGTTATCACAGTGCTGTGACACTATCAAGCAAATCTCTAAAGGCTTACAAATTGCTGCTTCAACACTTCACTTACAATCTTAACACAACTTTAAAAACAGACATTGAAAAAAATGCTTAGGAAATGTACCATTTTAAGGAAAAAACAAGGTAATTTTGAATTTGATGGCCGCAACATGTCTCAAAAAAGTTGGGACGGGGGCAACAAAAGGCTGGAAAAGTAATTGTTACTCAGTTAAAACATTTGATATGTTTTCTATGTTCTATTGTGAATAACGTATGGCTTTATGAGATTTGCAAATCATTGCATTCTGTTTGTGTTTATATTTTACACAGCACCCCAACGTTTTTGGAATGGGGTTGTAGATAGATATCATGATGGTAGGCCTTTGGTTGTCGGAAATATGTCCCACATTGTCCCACACAAACTTACTACTTGTGCTACATTTGGTCTGTTTGCATCTGGTCACCCTAGTGTGTGTGTGTGTGTGTGTGTGTGTGTGTGTGTGTGATTATGCCTGTGATAAGAATTCCTTCAAAAGGCGATGACAAGCAATTGCAGTTTGTGATGACTCAGCTGTCCATTTCTGGCACTTGGCTATAAGTAGATAAGAAGAAGTGTGAAAAGTAATAATATTTTCCGTTGCTGGCACTGGTTGTGAAGCAACACCTCTCATATTGTGTTTCACTGCACAGCTACACACAGAGACCTAAAGATCATTATAGCAGATTACACACTGTCAAATATTGAGCCTCATTTATCAAGCAGGATACAAACAAATGTATTCGTACACTGTAAAACCAGATAGTTAACTCAAAAAAATTTGAGGAAACTAATTACCTCAAATTTTTTCAGTTGATAAATCAATTTCTTTAAGCCAAATACACTTAAATATAACAAAAATTTAACTCAAACTTTGTAATTTAAAATTAATTTTTGTTATATTTAAGTGTATTTGGCTTGAAGAAATTGATTTATCAACTTGAAAATTTTGAGGTAATTAGTTTCCTTAAATTTTTTGAGTTAAATGAACTTATCCGGATTTACAGTGTATTTGTATTTACAGATTTGGAAATTTACACAAGAAATGTGGTAAAAAAATTAAAATAAAATAAAAAATCTTACATGAGCTGTGTACATTTTTACGTATATGGAGACTCACTAACTTCAGTGATCGGCTTCAAAATGTATATTTGGTGATGAGTTGCTGCAATTTTATGCACGGATTATACTGTCAAGTTTAAGTCACTTCCACATCACACACTGGAAAAACAGCCCAGGGTGGGGTAAATGCTGTAAATAGCACACTGAAGTAAAATGTTGCACATCCACATGACTCAGAGCTTTCAGAGAATCAACCATGACAGACAAAAGCCAATTCAGAACAAAAGAGAAAGTAAAACTAGTTGCCCAGTAGTGGAATAAACATGGACAGAATGTTAAATGAATAAATGTTAGTCATATAAAATTAACTTGTAACATCAACTAAGCTATTGCATATTCTCTACATGCACTGTTCTGTGGTAGGTATGTTAAAATTGTTAGGAATCGCTATATGTCTCAGCCACATTTATTCAAATGTAGTTTTCAGTCTTTTTTAAAAATAATCCAGTTCGCAATAACAACATTTCACAAATATCTTCATCCACAAAAAAAAAATATATTTGAAAACCCTCACATGAACATGCCAGTCTAGTGTTAGCCTGTCCAAGAGTGTGATAATTGAGCGGTAGAGAAGGTAAAATGTGGGAAGAAAAAAAACAGCAACATGGTCAAAAAGGATTCATAAGTGTGGACCGGGGCGCACGGTGGCTTAGTGGTTCGCACGTTCAACTCACACCTCCAGGGTTGGGGGTCCGATTCCCACCGTATCCCTGTGTGTGCGGAGTTTGCATGTTCTTCCCATGTTGTGGGGGTTTCCTCCGGGTACTCCGGTTTCTTCCCCCAGTCCAAAGACATGCATGGTAGGCTGATTGGCATGTCTAAAGTGTCCGTAGTGTATGAATGGGTGTGTGAGTGTGTATGTGATTGTGCCCTGCAATGGATTGGCACCCTGCCCAGGGTGTACCCCGCCTTGTGCCCGATGAACCCTGGGATAGGCTCCACATTCCCCCGTGACCCTGAAGAAGGATAAAGCGGTATAGAAGATGGATGGATGGATGGAAGTGTGGACCGAAGATGAGGTGGAATTCATGCTTAAGGTTAGACTTGAAGTCAAAGTCAACACGACCCGAGGCTTATCGGATATAAAAAATTAAATTTAGCATTATAAGAAATGACAGACTACAAAATAACCACCCATGATAAAAGGAGTCCTCGCACATTCATAACACACACTAAACAGCAGTGGGCATGCACAGGTTATCGTTGTCATGTCAGCATTTTCATCAACATACGTTTTAGCTGTCCACACCGCAACAGGGGGAAAAAAAGGGAGTTTTAAAATTTCTTTACCTTGCAAGGCCTTTTCTTTAAAAAGCTTTTGTGTAATACAAAATGGTGTTTTGATGCTTACAGGAGGCCAACTTAGTGATAAAAAAAAAACCCATATACGTCCGCCTTAGTGCGGACTATGCAATGTCATGCTTTCCAGCTGTGACATTTTGCTATAAGATGGAATTCACATTTGAAGGCAGGTCTTTGGGTAAATTATACAGTACACCACAACATCACAAATGCAGATATATGACAGTTCACTTTAGAGCCAAATGGTGAACAACATGATGAATATTACAAACAATGGCAAAATGCCAATGTCAAATATAGAAAAGATAAAAAAGCAGCCAAGGGTTCACACCAGAAGCAAAGTGGAGTCAGTACTACGTCTGCTGCGGCTTAATGCTACCGCCTGATCTCATGATTCAGTGGTTTAGTATGTAAAAATAAACCATGATGTGACAATTGCTACTGGAGTTCAGGGAAAATATGCCGAAGCTGATGCTTGAAAACACAGACCTTATAATCTCATGCTGTACAATTATTATGGTACATTTACCTTTAAGACCCACTTAAAGGTACACTGCCATTCAAAGTTTTGGACTCATCTGTCATATGGTTTATTTTATCATTTGATTCCTATACTATGTTGCTTTAGGTAGTGTATGTGTATCAGAAGTAGATTTTGGTTATTGACTTTCATTTTATATATTGAGGACAAAAGAAAGCAAATATGTCTGTCATGTACAGTATATTTTATTATAATATTATTATAATATTATTCTAGACACTGTACCACGTTCTGATTTATTTGTTCACATCTTTTCAGGGGTTAAACTGGGATTTTGGAAGTTGGAATGTTACTATATTTAATATACTTAATGGCTGCCAATAATGCGTGAAAAGTATGGTTCAATTGATGTAATATTAGTTTTTAAAATGATCATGAAAATGGGATTAAAGCAAGCTTTCAGTAACACTGACTCTGCCCTGAGTCAGGGTCAGGACATGGTCAAGTTTTCAGTATTCCTTTTTTTTTTTTTTAGTTATTATTATTTTTCTGGCAAAGATACAAGATAAAGTAAAACCTTTAAACAAGCAACATGAATACATACATGGTTTAGTTATAAAACACATTGCAAATATTCAGCCACCTTGGTCTTTTCCACGTGGAAGTGAAATGGACTGAAATGGATCATATGTCATGGATCTACATAAAAATAGTGCATAAAACGGAAACTTATTATATACTTATATATATAAATAAATGTAAAAAAAAATGTTTAAAAAAGGGGGGAAAAAAGGCTAACTTGTTATTGGAAATGTTTACCTCATTTCTGTGAAACCCAATTAGTTACTTATTTCTGGTTCAACCAGTTTGCCATCAGAAATCACATAATTAGTAAAGTGGAGTTCACAGGTTTGCAATTAAACTGTCACATGAGCTCAATATAAATACAGAACATTCCTGAAAGGTATGTTTGTTAGAGCTTGTTAGAGACCATACCTAAACAAACAACATCATGAAGACCAAGGAGGCATGGACAAAGAATATGGCACAGCTACATTACCACCACCACCATGTTTGACTGTGTCGGTGGTGTTATCTAACAAACTCTGAGGCTTTCCAGGAGCGACCGGTGTATTTATATTGAGATTCAAATGGCAAAATGGTTGCACCAAGCACAGAAGTGGGCATGAATACTTATGCAATCATATTTTTTTTTATTTGTGTATAATTTTGCACAGTATATTAATCCCCCCCCACCCCCCATATCAGTATGCACAGGTTGTATCACTACAAAATGTGGAAAAGTAAAAGTGGCGTGACTCATTACCAAGCCACTGTGAACGGCAGTCAAAAGTTTCTAGACCGGAAAAAATTAACCCCAGCTGGAACCTATTTCTTTCTGTGCCTAAAGTTGCACAGGATTAATATCAGTATAGAATAATTTCTGGAAGGTTTCTATAATGAGTCCACATTTTTGACAATTAGCAAAGTCAATTAATTAGGTATTCAGATATGGAATTCAAATGAAAACAAAAAAATGTTATCTGACCTGTCACATTTGCTTAACTGGATGATGTGTGCAATTATTTGGCCACTGTCCTCCTATAATGTGACTCCTGAAGGGTATATGACAAATCTATAATACCTGCATTGCCCCTGTGGGCACTAATGGTTTAGTGGTTAAGGTTATGGGCTATTGATCGAGAGGTCTCAGTGCCACCAAGCTGTCACTGTTAGGCTCCTAATCCCCTAATCAGATGTGCTGTGAAATGTTCAAACCTGTGCTCTGACCTCAACGTCAAATTTCACTATATTGTAACTTTGAGACTATGTGTAAAGGCAGTAGAGGATTGTGGACTCAATAGCCATCACTGTACTGAGGAAAAAAAGTGTTTTTAGGATGCTGAACAGTCCAGAAATGGAACTGACTCCCAAAACACAGTGATTAGTGATCTAAAGCCAAGCACGCTGCTGCTGAGGGTCTAATCACAGCTGGAAACTAGAGAAAATGTTCCAGGATCCAGAGAACACTAAAAACAGCATTTCTCCCACGAAATAACACCTTTTTTAAACCCCCCCGGGACAGGCCTGCCATGTCAGAACAGTACGTCACTATGCGGCTCCATGCTGGCTTAGGCCAGTTTGTGTGATCGTGTTTGTGTGGCCCACCTGGGATCCACCATATGAAAACACTCTGAGTGCCTGCAAAAGGAGCACAGCCTCAGAAAATACCCAGAAACACCAAAATGGATGTAGCAATGTATTTGGAGCATCTTTTAAAAATGGAGAAAAAATAAATATCCTGGGACGTACCTGTAACAAACATCCACCACTATTTTTATGCTCGCTCTCTCTCTCTCTCTCTCTCTCTCTCTCTCTCTCGCCATCATTCCCTCTTTCCCTTTCTCCTTTATACAGTATCTACTCTCTCTTTCATCTCTCTTTGCTGTATGCTGAATTACTCCCTAATTTTCACTGGCTATTCAGTCTTTTAAAAATAGATCTAAACAGCATTCCCTGTCTTCACTCTGATGCAACATTGTGATGAGGATTTCACTGGGACTCGCACCATGAAGATGTTGGATGCAAAGACATTGTCCTCGTCAAAAGAGGGGGAAAAAATCTCCCACACAAAATGTATTTCTAGGTCAAAAAATTCCATGGGGTTTTGAAACACACAGATGAAGTGAAGTGCACGTACACGCACGCACACACACACACATGCACACGCGCACACACACACACACACACACACACACACACAGGCCGAGAGAAGGAGAGAAAACTGAAATAGAGCCAGCGACAGAGAAAGATCTAGATTATTAAAAGCCTGTGTATGTTTATAAGAAAACCCACATTAAATTAAATTCATGCAAAAAGCAAGTAGAGTGAAATATTGAGCTGATGAACCTCTTTCTTATAAAATGAGTGATTAGAGGTAAAAGAGAGGTGCTTTGTACCTGCAATAGATGAGGCAGGGCATGCTGTTTAGCTGACGATCACTCTGGTAGCGTCTGAAATCCTCCCAAGCATCCTTTATGGCAGTCAAAGCCAGAATGACACAAATGGGAATGATGGCCACTTGTGGCTGGAAAGCGTTCACCACTGGGATAAAGTTTAGCACCGCCAAGCCCAAGAAATAAACATTGGCAACCCGGTGGAATTGTTCCAGCAGGTTCATAGGGATGAAGGTCCAGATGCTGTATTTTGTGGTCTTGACACCATTTCCTGCATAGTTCCTGTTGGGATGATCTTTTGCTTTCTGGTCCTCGTAAAGCAGGTTGGATACTAGCGTCCTCACTTTGCTGTCTCCATTTCCTCGTCCAGTCAAGAAGGCCCAGGCTGAAGCCAGACCACTAGTCCACGTCATGCTGTCTTAGATGTTTCAGGGCACAACCTACAGAAATGTTTGCCCTCATACAGAGACGTCTCCCATATCACTTGGACACGTTGCGCTGAGACTACTGACTTTCTGACTTAGAAGCAGAAAATAGCAGCAGAAGCGAGAATACCTCTGAACATACCTGTCAGACTCCCCTGACTGCTCAGGATGTTTTAGGCATCTGTCAGAGTCAAAGGAATGCTGTTGGAACAGCATACTACAGCCGTGTGTACAGACCAAATGTTCATACATTCCACTAACGTTTCTTACAAAATAGAACGACCTGAAATGTCAAGGTATAATCTTTGAACTATTCTATAACATGTCTATAGAATTGGACACATGGGAGTGATTTACTGCAGCAGGCTTGACACAAGAGTGACGTAAGAGTAATTCAAAGTGCAGAGCAGCGGTGCAAACATGCAGTCAAACTTGCTCTCAGTCCAAAAAGTTTCCAGTCACATACATGCCACTCATCATAGCTGCATGAGGTATAGACAACACCAGTTAGGTTAAACTATAAATAATTGCCATTGATACGATGAACAGGAATGAAGGTACAACTTAGCCTGACAGCCACCAAGGCGTGACACAAGACACGCCACATGCAGCCAATTATACAGCTAATGCATTAAAAATTGTTATTGCTGGCAAATTTCTGTGGTACAAGAGCAATAATGCACTTCAGGACATGTTGTTAGAGGAAAATAATCTGGTTCCTGCTAGTTTGTATTTTATCATCCCATTATGGATTATTTTCCTATAACAGCATGCTCATACAATTGTGAAAGGAAATACAATAATAAACGACAATTAAATGCAAAGCGTCCACTTAAAAAAAATAAAAAAATAGAAATCAGAAATTGCACAACAGTGTTTTTTGGTCTTAAATGAGGACCAAGAGGCAGCACTTCTGCAAAGATATCACAGCTGACCTAAGATATGTTGTCATTACCATATTTATCAGATGGGATTGATGGCCACATGCAGAATTAAGTCAAACATCAGTAAAGAAATGTTGCCTCCTAAACTAGAACAAAATGAAAAGTAAACATGAACTATTTCTTTTTGTGCAAAAATATATTTTAGCCCACTTAAACAACACAAAATCACATTTTTTTTTAACCAGTTTACATTCAAGTAAAGTGTCTACTTTCTGTTTCTATAGCATTAATGATGCCTTTAGTAAGTTCTGCCCATTTTAATGATGTTCATACATTGTGTGTGTTTAAAAATCTCCACAACTTTTAATATGCAACTGTGATGAAGCTGTAAATGAAACCAAAATGTATCAAAAGTATGTAAGTCAGTGAATACGTACTTACCCCCTTTACTGCATGGTGTTGCCATGTGGCAACAATTAATTTATCTACAATTTATTGATAGGCAATAATACAAAATATTTAGGCAAAATATTTAGGAAAATATTTATTTTCAATATTTAGGCAAAACTACTTAAATTGAAACACTATCTGAGATAAGTTAACATTTATTTCATTGTCATTTAAACAAGGTGATATATATTTTGAGTATTTTGTTCAATGGTAACATGTAATTGTTGCCATATGGCAACAACATGTGATAATGGAACTGTAGTATGTGCATTCAGAAGAGAAACAGGCCTACACAGCAGACAAAAAGACACTAGGCTTCTTTAATAGTATATTTACATTTTTTTCACATTCAAAGTAAGAAAATGCTTGTAATTTCAGACATTTTGCAATTGCACTTTATTTTCAAAATTTAGTTTCAAGTGAAAGAAATAATTAATCATTCAAGAGAAAGAATTAAACGGATATTTCACCCAAAACATATTTGGATTGAATTTCTGTAGGTATTTTGAGTGAGTAAATTCATCCACATACTTTTTACAACTGTGATTCCTTTCTAGAAGATATAACTTTTACATGCTTACTAGATGTCAAATAACTCTGCAATTTATAATCTGGAAAATGCAGTAACTGGAATTGTAATCTCATACATTTTGTGTTATTTTTGACTATATGACACTTTCCACCATTACACATTGTTGTCAACAATTTACCAACAACATTTTTCAAATATTGTTTTATTACTTGAACTAAATCAAGTAATAAAAATCCATGAAAACATTTTTAGATGTAAATGTAATAATTCATGAAGTAGAGGTTTAAGTAAGTAAGCAAGTAGGTATGTACATAAGTAAATACTTAATTATGTAAGTACATAAATATTAGCACATCAGTAGAATTATTTAAAGTTCAAGTGTTCAAGTGATTTTATTGTCATTTCAACCACATACAGCTGGTACAGTACACAGTGCAATGAAACAACGTTCCTCCAGGACCATGGTGCTACATAAAACAACACACTAACCACATGAGACACAGAACTAAATAAGGCCTACACATTTTTACATAAAGTGCACATGCAAACGTGTGCTAACAACACAGGACAGTACAGAAACTACTAAAACAGGACAATAGGCACAGTGATCAGTAGCACTGATCAGTACACAGTTTTAGTGTTGAAGTGTCACATATAACAGGTAGTGCAAAAGATAGGTACCAAAGAGTGACGATATAATTTAAAAATGGTATAAATGTAAACATAACATGCTATGACATAGTATTCAGCAGATTAGCTTATACTGAATATGGACATAGCAGTTATTGCAGTAGCGGCCAGGTAAAGAGTATAATAGTGACAAGAAATTAAATACGATGTATTTATAATACAGTAGCAGCAAAAATGCAGCAGAGTTTAGTTTAGAGAGTGTGGGTGTGTGTGTGTGTGTCAGTCCAGTCTCTGAGTATTGAGGAGTCTGATGGCTTGGGGGAAGAAGCTGTTACACAGTCTGGCCGTGAGGACCAGAACGCTTCGGTACCCTTTTCCAGATGGCAGGGGGGTGAAGAGTGAGTGTGAGGGGTGTGTGAGGTCATCCACAATGCTGGTGGCTTTGCGGATTCAGCGTGTGGTGTAAATGTATATGATAGAGGGAAAAGAGACCCCAATGACCTTCTCAGCTGTCCTCACTATCCACTGCAGGGTCTTGCGAACCGATAAGGTGCCATTTCTAAACCACGCAGTGATACAGCTGCTCAGGACGCTCTCAATACTTCCTCTGTAGAATGTTGTGAGGATGGGTGGTGGGAACTGGGCTTTTTTCAGCCTTCGCAGAAAGTAGAGATGCTGCTGGGCTTTCTTGGTTATGGAACTGGTGTTGAGGGACCAGGTGAGGTGCTCCATCAGGTGAACACCAAGGAACTTGGTGCTCTTGACGATCTCCACGGAGGAGCCGTCGATGATCAGCTGAGAGTGGTTGCTCTGTGCTCTCCTGATGTCAACAACCATCTCTTTCGTTTTGTCCACATTTCTTGACAAGTTGTTGGCTCTGCACGAGTCTGATAGCTGCTGCACCTCCTCTCTGTATGCTGACTCGTCTTGTTGATGAGACCAACCATGGTCACGCCATCGGCAAACTTGATGATGTGATTGGAGTTGTGTGTTGCTGCAGTTGTGTGTTGTGAGTCAGCAGAGTGAACAGCAGTGGACTGTGAACACAGCCCTGAGGGGCCCCCATGCTCAGTGTGGTGGTGCTGGAGATGCTGTTCCCAATCCGGACTGACTGAGGTCTCCCAGTCAGGAAGTCCAGGATCCAGTTGCAGATGGAGGTGTGCAGGCCCAGTAGGTTCAGCTTTCCAGTCAGGTGATGAGGAATGATTGTGTTGAATGCTGAACTGAAGTCTATGAACAGCATTCGAACGTAGATGTCCGTTTTGTCCAGGTGGGTTAGGGCCAGATGTAGGGTGGTGGCAATAGCATCATCTGTTGAGCAGTTGGGGCGATACACGAACTGTAGCGGGTCCAGTTAGTGGGGCAGCAAGGTCTTGATGCGCCTTATGATGAGCCTGTTGAAGCACTTCATGATGATGGATGCGAGTGCAATGGGACGGTAGTCATTGAGGCAGGACATTGTCCCCAAGACTTCTTCGGCATTAGGACAATGGAGGTAGCCTTGAAGCACGTTGGAACGAAGGTGCTGCTCAGGGAGATGTTGAAGATGTCAGTGAAAACATCTGCTAGCTGATCTGCATATCCTCTGAGCACTCTGCCAGGAATGTTGTCTGGTCCAGCAGCCTTCTGTGGGTTGACTCTGTGTAGAGTTTTTCTCACATCAGCTGTGGTTAGACACAGCACCTGGTCGTTGGGAGAAGGGGTGGCCTTCCTCCACGCTACGTCATTCTGCACCTCAGACCAAGCGTAGAAGTTGTTCAGCGCATCTGGAAGTGAGGCATCACTGTCACAGGTGGGTGACGTTGTCCTGTAGTTGCTTATTGCCTGAATGCCCTGCCACATGTGTTGCATCCATGAAGTGACTGTGGATTTTCTGGGCGTGTGCACGCTTTGCCTCTCTGATGGGCCGTGACAGTTTGGCTCTCACTGTTCTTAGGGCCGCCTTGTCACCTGCCCTGAAGTCAGAGTCTTGGGTCCTCAGCAGTACACGCACTTCCGCAGTCATCCACGGCTTCCGGTTGGAGCATGTAGTGATTGTCTTGGAGACGAAGACCTCATCAATGCACTTACTGATCTAGCTGGTCTCTGATTAATGAGTCTTTATTAGTCACTTATACATTACAGCACAGTGAAATTCTTTTTTCTTCGCATACCCCAACATTCCAGGAAGTTGGGGTCAGAGAGCAGGGTCAGCCATGATACAGCGCCCCTGGAGCAGTGAAGGTTAAGGGCCTTGCTCAAGGGCCCAACAGTGGCAGCTTAGCAGAGCTGAGGCTTGAACTCCCAACCTTCCGATCAGTAACCCAGAGCCTCCCTGAACATGTTCCAGTCAGTGTCCGCAAAACAGTCCTGAAGAGCAGAGATGGTTCCTACTGGCCAGGTTTTCACCTGCTTCAAAACCAGTTTGGAGCATCTGGGTGAGAGTTCTGTATACTGGGTTTAGCATAACAGAGATGTGGTCTGAGTAGCTCAGGTGGGGCCTAGGCTCTGCCCTGTATGCCCCGGGGATGTTTGTGTAAACAAGATCCAATGTGTTCATCTCTTTCGTTGCAAAGTACACATGTTGATGGAATTTAGGGAGCACTGATTTGAGATTTGAGCAGATTCTTGAGGATGAAAGACAAAATGCTGTGGCCTGCTGCAGAGTTCATATTGAGATGATCTTCCAGTATCAGGTTCTTGTAAAACAAGTTAGCTTTTAACCAATTACATATGCCGACAAGGCAGATAACAATGTTAACTTATCTTTTAAATCTACCTGAATGCATTTAATACTGCTCATCTTCTTTTTAGACAGCTATTATTGGCTACCTGCCTCTGAGGCAAAAGACAATATTAGCTTATCTCTGTCTTGTTGAAATCTATAATTAGTTAACAGTATCTGAAGAAAATGGCATTCAATCATATCTTAGTAGAGCTGCTGAAGGCGGATGTGGACTTCAGAAGGAGTTGTGCCATCTGTGATGAAGTAGTTTCTGCCTTAAAATCAATCTATATCAGTTCAGTATTTATAACAGAGCTTCCTATGGATTTCATAATAAACATAAATAATTAGACACATCATGCCTTTGTTTTAGTCAGACCCAAATTAATTACGATCCCCAGACTACTGTTCGGTGCTGCTGCACGTTTAATTCATAACTCTCCCCAGAGACTTCATTACAGTGGGTGTTAATGCAGCTGACCTGAAATCAGAGCTCTCCTGGGGAGTGAGTGAAAACAGCGCCAGGTTGGAACGCGTTCAATCTCCGTAATGCATACATTACAGCAGATTTACATCCAGTGTGCAATGTGCCAGTAAACTAATGTAAGTAAGTAGACTTGGAGGTCAGAAAAAGTAATAACTGGTAAACCCGTTCCTTTCTGTTGAGTCTACATAATGAGTGAAATGATTTACCAAACTGGGACATGGAGTGGGGAAATATAAGGATATATGGAGGAAATGAAAAGGCACAGATCAGTGGTGTTTGTGTGGAATTTTCCATACAGTGTTTTTTCAGGTAAACAATTTTAAAAGGGGCACTTTGTAGGTTTAAAGCCCTCTTATGTGTTTTTCTTTACTCCTGCCAACCCAACCCCTCTGTTAAAACACCTAGGATGCTTCCCAAAACTCTAATGGATGCATCCTTGATCTGTCAATCCTACCTACATACACCTGTGAAATCAAAGTCCACCATTATGAAAATCTTTAAAGAAGTACTAATTCTTAAAATGCACTCAGAGGAATCAGAGTCGTGGGGGAGTCTAGAGCCAATCCCAGCGAACTCGGGGCACAAGGTGGGGGACACCCTGGAAAACATTCCCGCACAAACATTCACACAGTACGGACAATTTGCAAATGCCAATCAACCTACAATGCATGTCTTTGGACTCGGAGAACATGCAAACTCAATGCACACAGGGTCAGAGATGGGATTCGAAAACCCAAATATACTGCTTATCTGCTTTTTAGGCAGCTATTATCGGCTACCTGCTTCTGAGGAATTAAACAATATTAACTTATCTCAGTCTTATAGGAACCTCATATTAGATAAAAAGTATTTGAGGCACATGGCAACCAATCATACCTTAGTAGAACCACTGTAGATGGCTGTGGACTTCAGTAGGAGTTGTGTTGTCTGTGTTGACCTTAGGCACTCTGGCCATGGCATAGAGAGTTTCTGATATCTTTTGTACACTTTTTTGGCCACGACCTTTAGAATCTTGAAGGTTGTAGTCTGACTGGCTCTCTGACTGTCTATGCTCCAGTTTCCAGTGAGGAAAAGGGATCAAGGAAAGAAAACAAGGAGGCACAATTTAAGAAGTGAGAGAAGGCTATGCATGCCTCATGGATGGAAAAAGGGTGGAGCTAACCAACTGTGGTTCGCCTAGGGTGGAGCTAATTTATCGACTGGGAAAATAAATAAATGAGCAAGATCATTTGCATGGTAACACTGACAACTAATGAAAATCCAAATCTTTATGAGGTATCTGCATTTATATGATTTTATACATTTAGAAACATTCAAACAGCACCTTTAGGTGTAAGCAGATTATGTAATGTACAGAAAACTGTGATATTGAAATTCTTTTCATACCATTCTAACCTTATGGTGCATACATAGAAACACACACACACACACACACACACACACACCTGACTGAAGCCCTTTTCAGGAGCAGGACTTGCTCACCTGTGCCTGCAGTGCACCATGTGTTTAGAGCGCCGAGCTGACAGCAGAGTCACAGCAGTAGCGTGCACAGCCAAATCATCACAAGATGGCTGGACTTCTCCTCACAACAGGAGGATGGAGCAGATGTTAAAGCAGCACTCACTC
The DNA here is from genome assembly GCF_023375685.1 of Ictalurus furcatus. NCBI lineage: Eukaryota > Metazoa > Chordata > Actinopteri > Siluriformes > Ictaluridae > Ictalurus > Ictalurus furcatus. The sequence goes on along the minus strand of NC_071268.1, from coordinate 7,011,967 downwards.
CAACCCTCCACACACACACACACACACACACAAACATATGCATAAGCAGTAGCTGTCACTCAGTTTCCACAAGTCATGGTTAGTACAAATTTAATCAATATCGCATGAGCAAGACTGAGGTCATACTGAATATCGGCATGTCTGTGATTTGGCCATAGGCATGCGCCTGCAAGGAGAGAGCCCTGGATAATCATAGCCGTGCCGTTATACTGAATATCGTTGAGAGTGTGATATTGCTTTTATATCAACAAGAAATGTATATCAAGTAATTAACATTTTGGACACAACATAACCAAAAGTAGAAATAGAAATCGATCCCAATGAATAGATCCCACTTTATAGCAACTGGCTAGCTACCTCACATTGATATGTACATTCCTGTTAAAGGTGTTTCCAGTGAAATTGACTTCCCTTCTTGCTTTTCAACGTCATCTAATGAGCTTTCACATTTTAAGTCAAAAGTTATATTCCTGAAAAATATCTTTGCTATACCCGCTGATGATGTTACTAACACTAGTGTGGTAAACGTTTCGAACTAGGAGTTGGACTTTTACATGGCGAATGTAGACAAGCGGAGTGATACATTCAGTGAAACATCCCAGTGCGGTTATAGTAAATATAAGTAGACTTGGAATGCTGCTCGACCAATCAAATTAGTGGACCGGAGCTAACTTTTGTATAATGAGCTCTGAATTATATACTGAATTATATAATGAGCTCTGAATTATATACTGTGTTCACTCTGGCAAACAATAGGTGACTGTTAATCTTCTATGTACATGTGAGACACAGAACCATCATTTCAGCGACATGCAACTTTGGATTTTCACAGCTGTAAAGTGATAGATCCAAACGAATGGCTTAGATGATTCCTGGTAAAACTCTATGGTGTATGTTGTCCAACGTCTCTTTTACTTCCTCACTCACAACTGTAGTTCCTGCCTGCAACTCGTTCATATTTAATGTTCGCATAAAAATGAATGAAAAACTGACAACCACAGTTTCCACCATACATCCTCTCATATACATCCTCTTGGAAGGAAATAGCTGACATTCTCAGTGCCTCTGGTGTGTTTAAGTAGCTTTTTTTGCTTTGCGAATCTGCCATCAAAGTTAGTCCACAACACGTACCCAATTATCACACTGATTAGTGCATTATTTAATTTGTTTTAATAACTTAGCTTTGGAAGTTACTACCATTTCTCATTGGAATTTAAAAAGCTCACGATTACAATAATCCACCATATCAGTTGGTACACAAGAGACAAAATATAAAACGACATGAGTGACTCGTCACTTGCTAGTGTGAACGTAGTATAAAAAAAAATGATGAGGTCCAACAACATCCAGCCAATCGGGACAAAGAGGCATCTCAACATTTCTGGCACTTATGTTACGTTGCATGTTTGGGGGGGTTTGGTGCTAAGTATCACCAAAAACACTGAGCATATCCTTATATAAACCAGACTGATCCTTAGCTTTACAACCACATAATACAAAATCCAGTGAGCCTTTCATTTCTGTGGTGACATTAGTGAGCAGAAAGCAGATTTTCCCTTCTTCATGCATCTCTTACGTACTGGCGCTAATGAAGGATGCGAAACAGAAACAACGATCTACTTCAAACATCTCTGATGTGCAGTGTGATGGTGGATGACTTGCTCTTCCTCATACATTTGAGTGTGTATGTAAAAATTATCCCAGACAGGGATAAGGGAAATGCTTTGAAGTATATTGCTGAGTCTCTTGATCTGCATGGGTTCCTTGTGGCTGTTTGGTTAATGTTTTTAACCTGCTAAAAGGGGTTCTACTTGAAACTTTCTTTTGAAATGGAAACCCTGTTGTAGGGTTCTTCAAAAAAAAATTTTAACAGTTCCCCCAGAGAAACAAACTGAAGAACCGTTCAGGTGCTTGTTGGAGCTTTTTTGTTGCACAGATGTGTAGGAATCATGTGATGGACTGGTGTTGCATCCAGGATGTATTCTGACATCATGCTCAGTGTTCCTGGGATAGATTCATAGATTCTATTTTTATTTTTATTTTTTTATCACAGCAGTTTTGACAGTAGTGCCTGTTGTAATTGAAAATGACAGGTTTATATTAATGAGCTCGTTCTAATAGGTTATCATTTCTATAGTAACAGCTGATTCGCAGGGACTTGCACGGCCAATGCTCCACAGCTTTGTGGTTTCTCAAACTATGGGATTTTTGGCTTATTAGCTTCAGGAGGGAGAAATAAGAGAGGCTGGTGAGGGAATGACTGTTCATAGCTGCAATCTCATACATGATAAGAGGAACTAATTTGTTTTGCAGATGTTTTCCACAACATTAAATGTAACTATAAATGGATCACACCAACCCTGTCATTGATTGTTTTCCTATAACAATGTTGCCCAGGCATGTTTATTTCTTACATAATCATAGCTGTAATATTATTCCCAATTCAAAAACAGAAAAACATGCTCAAGAGCAAGGATTCGATTTTGTGTGTGACTCGTGTGTGCTAATGAGAGAGAGTATACACTTTTGTTTTATTTACAAATATGATTTCCTTTCCAATACAGTAAAATAAAAACTTGATGAGATGTATAAGGACCTCGTATTGTCGTATTACTTTCAGTCATACAGTTATATTGCCATACTACTTTGCGTATGACAATATTTTAGCTAAAATGCTCGTATAACTTTGTAATTTAGAGATCAATTTTGGCAAAGCATGTTTAAGACTGTACGATTTTTCACACTTGATAGTGCTGTTGGGCTTAAGACCAGCTTAGGTGAGACTGAGAGCATAACCAATGGAGTCCGAGTCAAGACTGAGTATGACAGGTGGGCAAGACCAAGATGTGACCAACACCACACATGGCCAGACCAAGACCCTGTTTAAATAAAATAACCCATCTACTTTGGTATGATCATTTTGAACAAATAAGTACACGGGACATACATAGGACATGTTAAGCAGAGCCTACTTCTAGCAAGTGCTGCAGTCTAATCCTGTTTTACATCACTGCTATATAAAGCACACATGGGGTGGGTAGGTTATGAAGTTTGCATGAGATAAGTGAAATGACACAAAGTTTGCTAGTTATGCAATAGTTTTTTTTGTTTTGTTTTGTTTTGTTTTTTTTTAAGAAATGCAACAGGAAACAGTACAGCCAAGCTCATTTCCTTTGATTTAAGCATACCGCAGGTAAATAAAATGCATTAAATACTAGAATTTGCTTTGGATCATTCAGCTTTCTGAGACCAAAAACAACTGTGAATTACAAGTACAGACTTGTGCTATATTATTTCGAGCATAAGAGGATGAAATCATTTGAAACATTGTCACTTGAAATGTATAGGTGCTGTATAACTCCACATGCAGCGATAGACATTTACATTTTGTACTGTAATGGGAACATAACATAACATGTCTCTGTCTTCGTAGGCCGAGACAAGACTTGAGTTTATGACAAGACCAAGACCACTGATTTGAGATCTCAAAACCGGTCCTGAATACTATAACACTACTCGATAGAGTCTTCTCTGATTCCCTGTGAAACAGACTCAATATCTCAGCTTCGGATATGAGTTTTTCTTCTAGAAGACAGGATTCAAGCTCTTAATCCTCTGCTTCACTCCGCGTCCATCAGACCGAGCTCACAGGGATGCCCATCTTCCTCTTTTTTTCTGACAGAGATATATTTTCTTTTCAACTGCACTTGATATTGTGATTTTTGAACCTTCAAGCTCTTTCAGCTGTAGAACCGAATTAGTTCATGGTGAATTTGGTTCTGTAGAGCACAGGAGAGATTGAAGAAAAAAAAAAAGTCGATTGCAATTTTCACTGCACATTACTGAAATGTTTTTTTTTTGTGTGTGTGTGTGTGTGTGTGTGTGTGTGTTTTTTTTGGTTTTTTTTTTGCTCCCAAAAGTCCTTTAATAATAATAATAATAAAAAAATCCAATTAACATTTTTACACCTATGGGCTTTCTGAGCCATCATCAGAGACTCGTTGGACTTCACCTCAATGAGATGCCACTGCTGATTTCATGTGCAGAAATTGCAAAACAGCTTTGTTGTACAATTTCAGGAATAAGTTTTGCTGGGTAGCTCATGGCACAAGGAAATATATACTGCAGCAAAGGGGGAAACAGTGTGAGAGTGTGTTTTTTGGGAAAGAAATGTATCTTTTTTTCCACATGCCTTTCATGTTTTGACCCTTCTGGCCTACAGGGCCATTCTTTCAGTGTGGAGAAACATTCATGCCTTTCTGCCTTTATGTCCCCCGTGGCTGACTGGAGAACTCGCGTCTTTCTCCCAACAGCAGCGGATGTGTTGCCTTTTTCATTCATTATATATTCTCCAGGTTTTATCAGTATTCTCCAAAACTCAGCCAACCATAACCAAGATTTTTTATTATTTTTTTTAAATCCTTCATTGGCAGCAGAATATGCACTCTCTCTGACTCATACTCACCTCTGTTACATAATATCATAATTCCTTTTTCAAACCAGAGATGGACAACAAATATGCAGCACAAGATATTGCTTCAACAATCTCCAAAAGGTTAATAAAGTGTCAGAAAAAAGTGCCATATTTAGTATATTGTACTTGGAACACAATATGGCAGATATTATGTGTATGTGAGATAATGAACTGTAGGCAGTGCATTTATATATATATATTTTAAAATTTAGCAGACACTCATCAAAAACAGCTAGTGTAATAGCAGTCATCAACTGAAAATGACCCCATTATGACCTCTTCAGTTTATATCTTCAATATTGCTTTTCAACAATTTTAATAAACACCTCAATTGGACCTCATATCCAATAACCAAGTCAATATTCTTACAGATAAAAATGAAACACCTACAGACCAAGTTCCCATTTTCTTTCTATCACAATGCTGATACACAGAGGTGAAAACTACTGAAGTAACTGTACTTCAGTACTATAATTAAGTACACTATAATTTCACATGGTTTATTTATTCATTATCGTAGTATTTAATTTTTTTTTATTTTCAAGAAGATTTATTGTTAAGGAATTAACAAATAATTTCAAGTATGTAACCTGTACTTTTTGCTCCTTACATTTCATGTAGGGAAGTAGGTTTTTACAAATCTTAAAGTTAATTAGCCAAAAATTCAGTCAGTTTCACAGCCGTGCATCTTCATTCAAGGACTGCCTATTAGTGTCAGCACTACAAAATCACACCACCTGGAATCAGTTATTTTGTATATTTTGCCTGAGGGTTACCAGGTCTGCATGGTTTTCCTTTCACCTGGTTGCTACCAGTTGGCGATTGGACTTTTGCACACATTCATGATCTGTTTTATGACATAAATACAAAGGTATGTTGGAGGGTTTTTTTCATTCTTAAAGTTATAGTCTATATACTGTATGTATATGAGCTGCGGTTATAATTAAAATGATCTGAGTATACATTTTACTTTGAATCTGCTTAAACTAGTGTAGGTGGCACAGTGGTACAGCGGGTAGCATTACCGCATCACAGCTCCATCATCCCTGGTTCAATCAGGAGCTTGGCTTACTCTCTGTGTAGACTTTCGTGTGGTTTCTGTGTTTTCATGTGGGTTTCTACCGGTCAGTTGGTGACTTTAAATTGCCCCAAGGTGTGAATGTATGTGCATGGTTCCCTGTAATAGGAATAGTACCTGTACACTCATGCAATTATCCAGTCAGCCAATCATGTAGTAGAAGTGCAATGCATAAAATCGTGCAGGTACACGTCAAGAATTTCAGTTAATGTTCACATCAAACATCAGAATTGGGGGGAAAAAATGTGATCTCAGTTACTTTAACTGTGGCACCATTTGGTGCAAGATGAGCTGGTTTGAGTATTTCAGAAACTACTGATCTTCACAAGTTTTCATATGCAACAGTCTCTACAGTTAACACAGAATGGTGTGTGGGGGGAAACACATCCAGTAAGCTGCAGTGCTGTTAGTGGACATGTCTTGCTGATAAGAGAGGTTAGAGGAGAACGGCTAGACTGGTTCAAAGCTGACAGGAAGTCTGTAATAACTCAAACAAGCACTCTTTACAACCATGGTGAGCAGAAAAGCATTTCAGAATGCACAACACATCAAAATATGGAGGTGGGTGGGCTACAACAGCAAAAGACCACATCGGGTTCCACTCCTGTCAGCCAAGAACAGGAATCTGAGACTACAGTGGACACAAGGTCACCGAAACTGGACAGTTGAAGAATAAAAAAACTTTGCCTTAACTGTCTAGTCAAAGTAACTGAAATCACATGTTCCCCATTATGACATTTGATGTGAATATTAAATGCCGCTCTTGACCTGTATCTGCATGATTGTATGCATTGCGATGCTGCCACATGATTGGATAACTGCATGAATGAGCAGGTGTACAGGTGTTCCTATTAAAGTGGCTGCTAAGTGTGTATGTACTAATACAAGACCCATTTTTGAAGATTAATGAAAGTACTGTTTTTTTAGCAGTCGTGATAATACAGGGTCAGATTCAGAGTTTGGAATTTTAGCTAGCTAGTTTTCACTGGTTATTAGCTGATTAAGCTAGTTTGGTCACACAGACTTGGCAACCCTGGTCCAAACACTAATACTGTTGACAGTCCGCTATCAGGGCTCTAACTTCAGCTAAGGATCACTCTTACAGAAAGAAATGTGTCTTTTACCTCTGGGGGGAAAAAAGGATAATACCTTTACCTGCCATTAAATCTACAGTTTAGGCAAGTTAACTGTACATTTGGCTGCTTGCTACCTACTAAATGACTAATGTTATCTAAGTTCATTTCACAACTATTATCTAGTGAGATACATAGGCTAACTCATTCCTGCTCATAGCACACTTATGATATCTAGCTAGCATCATTCGAAGAGACCTAGCATCATACTTTATATAAGATAGATATTCTTTTCTCAAAATGTGTTAGCCATAGATGGAAAATCCTGAGGTAGCGCTAGCTAAGAGGATAATTAGCTTGTACACTGTACCACTGAGGCAGGAGTAATTTCATTGTAAATACAAATCTAGTTGCTTTTAACAGTCACAGTAATTTAGTGTGAAAATGCTATTTAAAGCCCTGTTTTTTCATTAACATCTCAGCTTTCTTTTCCCACTATTTTTCTCTTTCTTTTTGCCAAGTTTCTCACTTGCTCACCATAGAATAAAGTTATTTGTTGCTATATTTAATATGTGAGTAGATCTATATATGGAGATTTTTGACTTTTTAACATAATTATATTTTTGACCATAGAGTTCCACTTTTAACTGCCTTACATGTCGACTCAACACCCATACTTTCATTTCAGCAAATTTTATTTATTTTACTGTTCTTTCTGGGGCTTTTTTTCCCCACTCTAGCCATTACATCCTGCTTTCCTCCACAACAGTCCCCCAAAAAAAGCTCAATTCAGCTTTAATAATTTAATTTAGATACATATTGTTATTCTTGACAGTCATTACACAATATATATTTACAGATCATTATGAAATATCATTATAATGTACAGGATTTGATACAAAATCACCTTACAGATGCCTTGATTGATCTTTGCAGATACTTCCCTGTTCTGAAAAGTCGACTTCAAAACAGTATTTCGTTCATGCGCTCTCTCACGTTCTGTCCGTATCATCCTTTTCACATGTGCAGGCCTTGAGAAAGATTCAGTCTATTTTCTTGCTTTAGATTATTTTTCTCTGCGTCCCGATAGAGATCTTTTATAATAAGAAAGCTAATACATCAAAATATACCTGCTTAAATAATGATTTGTAACATTAACACCTAATATTATAACTATGAATTATAAAACGCTTTTTAACATGATTTCATATCATCTATAAGTTCTCTTTTTTTTTTAACTTAAATCTATTGGTAATGTTAATGGATTATAATTATATCTTTTATGGAACTCACCTTGTTCATTATAACACGTCGGAGAGATGTCAGTCAGCCGTATTGTCCCACTTGCATGTGAGTAGAGATAAGGAGCGTGTGATGTTTTCGATGACTTGGGTCTGGAACAAAGCCAGACGAAAGTTTGTTGAATTACGAGGATGATGATAATCTTCATTATGTCCAGCCACGGTGGTTCAAAACAATCCACATAACTCGATCGCCTTCACAAGTTCAGAATCCCCACCATAGGAGGGGCGAAGAAAGTCTGTTGGGTCGATAGGAAAGAGCGCCCCCTATTGCCCCATCCACATCTGCCCTGATAGCAATGCCAACATTATGATGAAGTTACCTGGTGTGTGTTTACCCTGTTTTCCTTTTAGAGACTCAGTGCTCTGCTTTGCACCAAATCAAACATGTTTTTATTTTTTAAAGAACAGAAGGAGCTTTAACTATTCAAAAGGAAAATGCATTGTGCTTCATCTCACAGCAAGAGATGTAGACAAAATAAAAACAAACTCAAGCATGCTTTAAAAAGATGTCTAACAGTTTAACTATAGGAAAAAAATGGGCTTTGAAGGATGAGCCCTTGAAAAAAAAAAAAATCTGCTCTAAAACTTTCCTGGATACACATAGCATTGGCTACAAAGTAAATAGATATAATCAGCAAAATAAATAAATAAATAAATAAATAAATAAATAAATAAATAAATAAAAATCTTTAAAATATATGCAAACACAAGCATAAATATTTGTCCACAGAGTAAGTTACGAATGACAATATATGTGATCTATTAAAACTCTGCAACTTTCAGTCTGGTTGATAGTGTATTTGTCTTTGTCAGTCATTATGGTGTTCTCAGAACAAAAAAAGAGCCAATCCTGACTCCTTTACCTCCATAAAATCTATTTTTCAAGAAACAAAAGGGACTCAGTGTTTTATATATTTTATCTTTTGAATGTTTTTGTACTTAATCCACTCCCGGACCCTTCTTAATGGACGTAGTAGAGCCAGTAGACCACATTAAAGAATGAGAAGACGGTTGGGAAAATCATCCTGGACCACTTGTCGATGGAGTTGACATCAGACAGGTCAGGGATGTTGACCTTGAGCTGAGAAGCACGTCGGCGTAGACGACTCTTCTTCTTCTCCAGTGCACCGGTGCCATAGTTGTGGCGTGCCAGCGCTGCCCGTCGATATTGCAGAGTGGAGCTGTCATACGACAGCATGGCACCTCGTGGGTCGCCCAGACCACGGGACAGATCGCCCGGACCCATCTCATTCTTCATCTCTACTGTGGTCAGCCGGATATCATCCGGATTCATCTGTAGAAAAGTATAACTTCCTGATTATACCTGTCTTATGGAACGTTATTGTGACCTTGTTCATTTTTAAGAGCTTAAAAAAAAAACAATCTAAAAACTACATGAAGCTATACTATGTGTTATGGAAATGTCATGATTAGCATGGAAGCAAAGCTCTTGTATTATTCTGCTCTACACAGGCAAACTGCAGTAACTATGTTACCAATGAAACAAAAAAAAGAAGTTTTATATGGAATGATATTTATTCCATTAGGATTTTAATCTAAATTTCGATGCTTTATTTTGACATTGTATATAAAATCAGTTCGTACAGGATTTTGCTGAGGTTTTTTTTTTTTTTTTTGTGATTGTTGCAGCCAAAAAAGCTTGATGTTGCTGTGGCTTTTTTCAAAATTTGCTGAAAACTACTTGAATTGGCATCTTTAATTTGTGAAATTGCAATTGCTGGAAATAGTTTTGCAAAATAGTCTTTCACAATGATGTTTGTTGGTAAATGAGACCCTTTAGCTGTACTCATGTTCGACACACGTGAATCGAAGAGAGCTTTTACTGAATGCACGTTGTGATGACGTCACATGACACGTCCCGGCCCAAATCTGCAGAAAATCTGCGGTAATTTTGAAAAATCGCAAGCTCCTCCAAATATTGCGCAGTTTCTTTGATTTTGCATTCATTTTTGCGATCGCAAAAAAATCCTGGAGGGACTATTAAATATTAAGTCGAATGAAATCAATTCAATCAAATTCAATTGTAAAATAAGCCGATGTAGAGGGTGGGGGCGGGGAATCGATCATTACTTGATGCTAGTTGGCTGAAATGGCAATAATAGAATCTGTGCTTCTCTTTAAATGCTCGGCTGTAGCATTGTATAATTCTGAATTTGAATTTGTTCAGTTGAAACGCTGATTAAAGATCAAATCTAATTTTGTACATTACATAAATGTTTTGGATATTTTAGAATTTAAATTTCAAGAATGAATTCATCTGAAGACTTAAAAAATTTAATTATGAAATACAAATATAAGAATTCAATGCTATACGTTTCTAAATAAAACATACCAATTCTGAATTGGATATTGACATTCAAATCCTATTGGCATAAATATCATTCCATAGTTTAAAAAAAAAACACACACATTTAGACCATATTTTAATGTCCATCTTTAAATCTGTCCAAGGCCAAATTAAATGTCCAAAACTTTTGCCTCAAATTTGACCCAAACTGTAGTTTCTGCATTTTGCCTTTATTATCTGTAACTTCCTGATAAAAGTTCTTAGATTAAACTCCTAATTGACTTAGATTTATGACAATACAAAACATACAATTACTACTTGTTTATTCAATAGCAAAATGTCAAATATGTATAGCCATTTCCGAATTTCAACCACACTGTGGTTAAAATTCTGTCTGCAAATCGAAATAATCAGGCAAACAAATGCAAAGGAAAAGGAGAACTCATGAAGACAAAGGTCCAGAAGAGCAGTGAGGGAAAAGGCTGCTGAAATGAAGAGAGAAAGAGGCTGGAAAAAAACGAGGAGAAGATGAGATTGAGCTCCTCTAGATGCTCCTGCTATTCTTCTGAATCACTCCGCTACCGAGAAGCAAAGCAACCGCACTGCTCCTCTCCTATCCTAGCGTGGGTGTTAGTCTTGTCATGAAGCTTTTAGTCTTTGTTGGACAATGACTATTGATTTAACCACCAAAGTGACTAACCAAAAAATGCATCATCCTTTTTCTTTTTACTTGTTTTGTCATGGTGTCTTTGTCATGCTGATTTAAATGGCTTTGAACAGCTAAAACTGCCACCGATGACTAATGCTTTTAACAAACGCACAATTTGCATAATTGCTATAGGATTCAAACACAGAGTTTTTGAGGTCGGGAATCCAGAATAAAACAAAAACTGGAAAAAGGTCAAAAAACCAAACATCAATACAGGTCAGTCAAAAAAACAAAACAAAAAAACAACCAACCAAACCAACAAAAAAACAGACAAGCTAGAGTTAAAAATGTCAAACTATCATCAAAAGTGGCTTAGAAACGCAGTACTGAGATATAAAAACCATGTGTCCTGCTCCGTATTCCCTATACAAAGAGCAAAGTGTATTTAGGTTACATTATTTGGACAATAACCTAAGTGAAGGATGATATTTGTAATATTTAGATTAGAGTTTTGCAAATCTGTTTGTTTGTTCGGTTTTAAAAATGTACATCATGTTTTGAATCTAATTATAAATTGATTTTGTATTCCATAAATTTCATTTGTACACAAGGCTTTAAAACAGAATTTAAATTTAATTTCAATTTAAAAATAATCAACCTTACAAAAAAATAAATCTAATTTATATTTTGGTACCACAACTCCTTTCCAATTCAGTCTATTGAATTCTGATTGAAATTTTACACACTGAATTTGAAATCACCAAAATCTGCATTATCTATCTATCTATCTATCTATCTATCTATCTATCTATCTATCTATCTATCTATCTATCTTTATATATATTAACCATTTGCAGGTGACTGTTGTGCTGTCCCATAAATTTTGACAATTGCACCTATAGAGTTTTGAGAATGTTAAAACTGTTTCAAATCATGAGCCAAAGCAATCAATTAATTTGAAATGAAACTTCATATAGCATGACTAAAATCCAAATCCTAATGGTGCAAATATCACTCCATAGTTTTCATGGGCACACTCCATTTTCTCCACCAAGATCATTTTCCCTGCACCTGGAGATCATAACAGTCCCGAAATCTAATTATTGAACTACTTAATGCTTTTCCAAAGAGAAACCCAACACTTAAGCATTCTTTCAAAACAAGAAAAAAAGGTTGTAGTGGGCGAATGGTAAAACTCATGCGTACTGGGAAAGAGCTTCAAGTGCAAACAGCAAATCAAATGGAAAAAAAGGGGAGTGGAAGTGGTGGAAATGATGATCATCACTATTCTAAGCCAACTAAAATCGATGAATTACAAAAAAACAACTCAGGTGGTTGGAATATTGGTGTCATTTTTCATTCTAATTGCGTATATATATCGATGCAGATCCATTTTTTTTTTTTTTTTTTTTTTTTTTTACTTTTGAGTCGAGAGGGCAGTACCTTAAGTCTCTGCTCGCCTAGTCCTAATGCAGCATCGTCGGCAAAGATTGGATCCCACATCGAGTCATACACGTCAATTTCCCTCTGTTTCATTCTGGCATACAGAGCATCGTCTCTCTGAACTACATTTCCCACCATCCACTGAAAGTACACAAAATCAGCACTGTTACTTCGGGAAATGGAAGCTTGTGACACTCAGAGATAGAGAGAGAGAAAGAGAGAGAAAGAAAGAGGAGAGAGGGACAAAGAGAGAAGGACTTTCGCACATCTAGCTCATTTAGCTCAATAAGATTATGAAGCGAGCAGATTGACGCCCTGCCAGCTCTCAGCTGAGAGATGACTTTTACCCTGTGAAACGGCAAGGTCACCACTTATTGCTACCAAAATCTGAGCTCTGCTCTACCAGAGAGAGAAAAAAAACCACAAACGCATCCCTTGGTGGGTGAGTATCCAATAGATGGGGTGGATCAGTAAGCCTATGCTGCTGGGGGGGAAAAAAAGATGAATTTCCAGAGTTGTAACAAAACCTAAAGCCCATTGATCCTGAAAGAGGCCCGGCTTGAAGTCACAACACATAACCCTCAAAATAACAAACCAGCCACTGCAGAGGAACAGATGCAGACAACTAAACCCTAACAATCCCCTTTTTTCTCTGAAGGCATCCGGACACACGCTACCTTGTTCGGATCGGGTCGTAGTTTCTCGTTGTTGGCGGTGGCAGCTTTCTCAGCTGCCTTCTTCTGCCTCTGGGGTCCCTGACCGAAGAAGATGTAGTTGACGAAGGCATACTCGAGCAGGGCCAGGAACACAAAGACGAAGCAGCCCATCAGGTACATGTCTATAGCTTTCACGTAGGGGATCTTGGGAAGAGTCTCTCTCAGGTGGGTGTTAATGGTGGTCATGGTCAGCACCGTGGTGATACCTGCAAGTGTAACAGTACAGAGAAACATCGATATGTTGTGTTGTCCTATTGTAAAGCAATGAAGGATGCACAGTTTCCCTTACTACAAATGTAGTCGAACAGCCAAGACAAATTTGGTGTCTTTATTTTAGTTTCATCAACGATAAACTTGGGGCTATAGGCTTTGTTTAACTGTTAGCTTCATTAGCCTCGTCACTCCAGTGGAAAAAATAAAGACACTAAACTAAACATGTCTTGGCTGATTAAATACATTTAGGGCAAGAAGAAAACTGTGTAAATCAAGGATGGCAGTATGGCACTTCACTAAGATTAAGTGTACAGCACAAGGCATGTGCTCATATTAAAGGAGCAGGTTGTAATGTTTAGAGGTCACTGCTGCGTGTTGAGGAGAATCTCAATCAACGTATCGACAAGCCTTGCTCATCATCCCTCTCTACTCCCGAATTAACTGAGCAGCTCTGCTCCATCTGGGGTGGCGCTAATTCCTGAGCCAGAAAAACTGAAACAAAATAACCTCAAATCAAGAAATCCACCCTATTTAAAGATATGTTTAAAATTTGGATGATTGCATGCCAAGAAACATGTAAACAAGATAAATTCCAGCTTTAAAATAGTATTTAAGGGTTGTAATGTACAGACACCAGTATGGTATTCACTCACTCACTTTCAGTAACCACTTTATCATAATCAGGCTTCTCAATCCACAGCCTACCCCAGGAATTCTGGGATCAAACCCAAGACCCTGGAGTCTGCCAGTATGACATCATGTAGTATATTGTAGTAAACAAAAGATAACAGCAGAATACACACCAAGGACAGGAGTAAGGCACAGTATAATACCGCAGTTCATAAAATCAGTGTAATAGAACACTATGACAATATAAACATTTTCATATCACTATAATCACAGTATTACAGATTACTGCAGTTTGTTTGTGTCTTGTTGGAAAGCTTGTTAACCTAAAAATGAACCTTAGTATGCAGGAAATTTAGGACTCCCTTCAGTGTTATCAAATATTATAACGTCTTGCCTGCTGTGCAATAACACTTGTTTATTTCCTGGCAATCCCTGGCAAGCTTTTCAGCTAAAAACAACCTCCCTCCCACAACTCCCAACTGGAACACAGTGATAGTGAAATGCACATCTTATAACTATAGCGAGCACTACCGTACACCACAATGTAAACAATGCACTACTCGATTCTGATTGGTCCGTCAATGTTGATTCATTTTCTATAACAGCAGCACTGACAGTAGTTCCAGTTGCAAGCTTTACATTTACATTTATAGCATTTGGCAGACACCATTATCCAGAGAGACTTACATTTATCTCATTTACACTCAACTGAGCAGTTGAGAGCCAAGCGCCTTGCTCAGCAGTGGCGCCTTGGTAGTGCTGGGACCTGAACTTATGACCTTCTGGTCAGAAGTCCAATGTCTTAACCACTGAGCTACTACTGAGCTTTATATGAACTCGCTTATTCTAATACATTATTCTCTCTATAGTAACTTACACACGGACTTATATGATGGACTCTTCACATAAACAGATTTTAAAATGTGTATAATTGTTGATATGATGAAGTTTTCTCTGACGAGATGTTTATTTAGCATATTTGGAAGTCCTTTGTAACAGTCAGAAGTAAGGTGTTCCTTTAAGTTTTCTGTATATGTATAGGCAAGTCTTCAGGATAGAGAGCTTTGCACTTTCTCTGTAACATGACCAGCATCATTTTTTTGTCTTAGAAACTTCGATAGAGGAAAAAAAGGGAGGCTTCTGAGGGAACAACTGTTTGTAGCTGCTATAATGTAAGTGATAACAGGAACCAACTTGTTTAGCGGACATTTCACGAATATTAACGGTTAAGTAAATGGATTTGAAATATTGGCATTGGCAAATTGTTGTGGTATAAAACTTTGAGGTGGTAACATCATCATACCACTGTGTCATCGATTATTTTCCTGTAACAGCACAACTCAATCTACTTTACTCCTTACATAATAAACCACTGAATAGAATGAAATAAAATAGAATAGAAAACCAAACCCAGCTCAGATGACAATACAGAACAGTGACATGGACACTACACTCAGTTTTTTGGGTTATCCCTCTGGGATAAATGTCCTGTGTAGAACCCTACAACAAAGTGTTTTCCTATCAGAAAGGCTTACTAAGAATCCTTAATTATTAAACAAACCCTTAAAGAACCCTTGAAGAACCTCTTTTTCTAAAAGCACATGTATTAACTGGGTATGTGTAGGGTACAAACTCAAAATTATTGGTAACTACAGTATGTTCTTCTTAACATCTAGAACCTGTCAGGTAATTAAACTGTTACATTATTTGGAAAACCATTTCTGATAGAAAAACACTCAGTTGTCGTGTTTTACATAGAACCTTTAAGAGGACAACCAAAGAACTCTTATGGTGCTTTTATACATGCCATTTTTTCTCAACCACCAGCACATGTAACCCTATGGGAGGCGGCTACAAGGTGGTCGAAATATGGCTGCTTTTAAAAAGCACTGCTGCTGGTGATTTTTCGGACACAGCAGAGCTTCCAAAAAGTTGGAAAATGTTTTCATTAAATCTTTTTAGAAAACTGATGTCAAGTGCTTTTTTTCCCTTCCAGTTAATCACAGTTTTAAGGTTTAGCAAGAAAAAAATGGAGAACCAGTTTAAAAAAAAAAAAGTCTTGTTAGTGAGAGAATATAAGGAGATTTACGACAAGGTGACTTGAAAATATTTAATTGCTGATGTTACAATGTTCCAATGATTGTGTAATTTTGGGATACACTTGTTTGTGATGTCCAACTTTAACTGTGCATTCATTCTGCATGCATTCAAGTTGTAGCTTAATTTCTCTTTTTTTATTTTCATTTTCTGCTTCCGAAGTCAAAGTGAAGATAAACAACCTCCACAAACCAATCTTTACTTCAGATTATTTTAAACCATCACAATATACAGTGGGGGAAATAAGTATTGGATGCGTCAACATTTTTTTTCAGTAAATATATTTCCAATTTCACATGAAATTTTCACCAGACATCAGTATTAACTCAAGAAATCCGGAAATATAAAGAATTCACAACATTAAAGTCCATAATTAAAGTTATGTGTAATAAAGTGGAATGACAAGGGAAAAAAAGTACTGAACACAAGAAAAAGCAGTTCTCCAAGGTAAGGTAAGGCAAGGAACCAGCTGAAATCTGTAAGTAATTATACCCCCTATCTGTGCAAATTAATATCAGCTGGGTTAGTACATTGATGGTCTATAAAAAGGCTTTACGTTACCAAGGTGTCACACAAGAAACATCTCATGATGGGTAAAAGCAAAGAGCTCTCCCAAGACCTTCACAACCTTATTGTTGTGAAACATATTGATGGAATCAGATACAGACGTATTTCATAACTTCTGAATCCTCTAGTAAGCACCATTGAGGCCATTATCCACAAGTGGAAGCAACATCACTCCGTCATCAACCGGCCACGCACAGGAGCTCCTCCAAAATTTCTGATCAGGGAGTCAGAAGAATAGTCAGAATAGTAGCCCAAGATCCAAGGACCACTCGGAAAGAGCTCCAGAAGCACTTGGAGGCAGCAGGTAGCATCATCACAGAGAAAACAATAGGCAATGCACTCCACTGCTCACGCTCACCCCGCAAGACTCCATTACTAAAGAAAAGGCATGTCGAAGCTCGTTTAAAGTTTGCTACAACTCATTTGGACAAGACTATGAAATACTGGGAGAGTGTAGTCTGGTCAGATGAGAGCAAAATTGGACTTTTTGGCTGTCATACTGCACACCATGTTTGGAGAAGAAATGGCACTGCACATCACCCTAAAAACACTATACTAACAGTGAAGTTTGGAGGTGGAGGCATCATGGCGTGGGGCTGTTTTTCATCACATGGTACTGGCAGACTTAATATAATTGAAAGAACGACGAATGGAGTCCTTTACCAGGAGATTCTTGAGAAGAATCTGCTGCCATCCACCAGGATGATGAAGATGAGACATGGGTGGACCTTCCAGAAGGACAACGATCCAAAGCATACAGCAAAGGAAACACTCAATTGGTTTCAGAGAAAAAAACTAAAGGTGTTAGAATGGTCCAGTCAATCACCTGACTCGAATCCAATTGAACAAGATTTAAAGACAATATGTTTAGAAGAATGGACCAAAATCACACCTGAATACTGCGGCCCATTCATTTCTTCATACAGGAAGTGTCTTGAAGCTGTCATTACAAACAAATGCTTCTCCACTAAGTTTCAAATAAATTTCATTTAGCGTGTTTTTTCCTGTTTCATTCCTCTTTATTACACATAACTTCATTCATGGACTTTAATGTTTGTATTTCTTTATATTTGCAGATTTCTTGAGTTAATACTGATGTCTGGTGAAAATTTCATGTGAATAACCTCATTGGAAATATATTTATTGGAAAAAATGTTGATGCGTTCAATACTTATTTCTCCCAGTGTAGAGCTGCATGGTATAAACAGTGTCACTTTCTTATGCAAAGAAATTCACAAGAAAACAATGTAATTTCTTAACTACTATATTTCTCTACTTTAACGCTTCAGATTTGTTTTTATTTATTTTCCCATGGTAATGTCGCCGTCTTCGTGCAGGAATCTTTTATCTATGGCACAGTTATACCAAAGCCCAAATGGTGTAATCCCTCTGCAGGCATACGTCTCTGTAGTACTGGATTTAATCCCACTCTACAGTTATGAGAAACCTTAACGATACTGCAGCCTAGAAAACAGAGGAGCTTCTTATTACAAGATATTAAATAACCCCACTCCAGGCAAACTTAATACTTATATAACGTCACCATTTATCATCCTCATAGCACCATAAGATGAATCCATAAATCAACTATGTGACAACACGGCTGTTTAATGGAAAACATGGAAACGCTCCCATGTGCATCTCGTCTTCCTTTCCCAGTCACAGCTCGGGCTGCATACACACAGCCTGTATTTCAGACATACAGTATACGCGGCCAAGTGCCTCTTTTAGTCACTTCAACTGCTTGTTTTTATACAGCCCAAAACCAGTGAAGGTAAATGTACTGAAAGTCTCGATTCATGTAAAAGCTCTCAGGTAAAAGATGATGTACTGTACAGGTTCAAATTCTTTAGTCAAGTTGAAATAGAAAACGATACAAGGAATGTCGGAAAACATTAGTTAAGGAGAACTAACAACAGCTTTATTCCTAATCTGTTGAATGTTTGCTGTTGATACAAACTAGAGAAATGTCACAATATAAACTACAGTGATAAATACAAAGTGTACTTAGCGACAGATTGATTACACTGATGTCTATTAGGTCTCATTCTTACTTTAACATCTGTTCAAATTTGGTTAGGAATTTAGATAGACTCCTTGAAACTGTCTGATTGTAAAAAGTAAAAGTAGGGATGCACCAATGCCAGTACTGGTGCTGGGTATTGATCCGATTCTGCACTCAGATCCCGACATCTGATACCACATGATACTACATGCAAAAAATCTTAGTGTACAGTATTGTGTTTATGAACAAACAACATGAAATTATTTGGTACTTCATAATTAATTATCCAAATGCACGCTGTGAAAATATCAAGAGGAAGAACTAAAGTATCTTCCTCCAATACAAGTAACTTGAGAAACCCAGCTCATTTCTACAGCAAACAACGCTCCAGCAAATACTAGATAGCGGGAAAGAAAATGTCTACAGACAATGCTAGCTAAGTGAAAATAACAGCTCTTACACAGTATGTTGTTCTTGATAATCATCTCTCCTTGACAGTGAGGGATTCTGACACAATAAAGACAATGAAACATACTTTGCTTACAGCTGAACAGAAATGCTTTTCTGAAGTGAAACGAAACTTGCCCTCCACTCCAACCATATTCGAGCCAACATACAGTAACCATGTACCTAGCTAATGCATGTCAGCTAGCTAACGTTATAAAGAACAAGTGCATTAGCACGTATGTGGACCTGTTTCATAGCCATTGTGCATACTGGGGAAACATAAACAGACGTAAATTAAATGTTCTGATTAATTCCAAGCAGATTACACAAGTCAGTATCGGTATAAGCGGGTACCAAAAAACGTCTATGAAAAAAAGATGGTATCGAAGCATACCTACTAAAAAGCCACATTATGACACATTATAGAGAAAGGTAGTGGTGTCTGAAAATGTAGTGAATAGAGAGTATCGATTTTTCTTTTGAAATATAGTAAGTAAAAGTCAAAATGCCACTAAAGTACAGATACTTAAAAACCAGACTTAAGGTCCCCATGACATCAAAAGTCATGGGTAGTTTAGTTTTGTAGCTTTTAGTATGAATATGTCAGCCTTAAGGTTATATATAAGTTAGTGCGCTCCAAAACTATGACAAAATTCGCATTTAGAAGATATACAGTATCTCACAAAAGTGAGTACACCCCTCACATTTTTGTAAATATTTGATTATATCTTTTAATGTGACAACACTGAAGAAATGACACTTTGCTACAATGTAAAGTAGTGAGTGTACAGCTTGTGTAACAGTGTAAATTATCTGTCCCCCCAAAATAACTCAACACACAGCCATTAATGTCTAAACCTCTGGCAACAAAAATGAGTACACCCCTAAGTGAAAATGTCCAAATTGGGCCCAATTAGCCATTTTCCCTCCGCCGTGTCATGTGACTTGTTAATGTTACAAGGTCTCAGGTGTGAATGGGGAGCAGGTGTGTTAAATTTGGTGTCATCGCTCTCACACTCCTTCATACTGGCCACTGGAAGTTCAACATGGCACCTCATGGCAAAGAACTCTACGAGGATCTGAAAAAAGAACTGTTGCTCTACATAAAGATGGCCTAGGCTATAAGAAGATTGCCAAGACCCTGACACTGAGCTGCAGCACGGTGGCCAAGACCATACAGTGGTTTAACAGGACAGGTTCCACTCAGAACAGGCCTCGCCATGGTTGACCAAAGAAGTTGACTGCACGTGCTCAGCGTCATATCCAGAGGTTGTCTTTGTGAAATAGACGTATGAGTGCTGCCAGCATTGCTGCAGAGGTTGAAGGGGTGGGGGGTCAGCCTGTCAGTGCTCAGACCATACGCCACACACTGCATCAAATTGGTCTGCATGGCTGTCGTCCCAGAAGGAAGCCTCTTCTAAAGATGATGCACAAGAAAGCCTGCAAATAGTTTGCTGAAGACAAGCAGACTAAGGACATGGATTTGTGGAACCATGTCCTGTGGTCTGATGAGACCAAGATAAACTAATTTGGTTCAGATGGTGTCAAGCGTGTGTGGCGGCAACCAGGTCAGGAGTATAAAGAAGTGTGTCTTGCCTACAGTCAAGCATGGTGGTGGGAGTGTCATGGTCTGGGGCTGCATGAGTGCTGCCGGCACTGGGGAGCTACAGTTCATTGAGGGAACCATGAATGCCAACATGTACTGTGACATACTGAAGCAGAGCATGATCCCCTCCCTTCGGAGACTGGGCCTCAGGGCAGTATTCCAGCATGATAACGACCCCAAACACACCTCCAAGACGACCACTGCCTTGCTAAAGAAGCTGAGGGTGAAGGTGATTGACTGGCCAAGCATGTCTCCAGACCTAAACCCTATTAAGCATCTGTGGGGCATCCTCAAACGGAAGGTGGAGGAGCACAAGGTCTCTAACATCCACCAGCTCCGTGATGTCGTCATGGAGGAGTGGAAGAGGACTCCAGTGGCGACCTGTGAAGCTCTGGTGAACTCCATGCCAAAGAGGGTTAAGGCAGTGCTGGAAAATAATGGTGGCCACACAAGATATTGACACTTTGGGCCCAATTTGGACATTTTCACTTAGGGGTGTACTCACTTTTGTTGCCAGCAGTTTAGACATTAATGGCTGTGTGTTGAGTTGTTTTGAGGGGACAGCAAATTTACACTGTTACACAAGCTGTACACTCACTACTTTACATTGTAGCAAAGTGTCATTTCTTCAGTGTTGTCACATGAAAAGTTATAATCAAATATTTACAAAAATGTGAGGGGTGTACTCACTTTTGTGAGATACTGTATACGCGTTCAAAATTTACACTCTCTCTCTACAAACAATACGGATCAATGATTTTGATGACCTCATTCTGCACTTCAGCTTCTTATCAGATTTTCTGTCCAGTCAAATGCTCTCTAGAATCTAAAGTGTCCCACCCCCAACATTATAAAAATAAAAATGTTTCAGTGGAAATTACGTCAACAAATCAAACAACACTACACATTTCAAGGCACTTCATGGAGACTTTAAGTGCAGTAACAATGTAATCGTATTGTACTTTGTTACATTCCACCTCCGTTGTGGTTAAGGTGTTAAGGATCTGTATGCACAATTAACTCATCGGAGCACACATGCAATTATGGAATAAACCTTACATACACTTTGTAGAGAAAGTTCAACAAAGAATGGAAGACAAGACGCAAAAAAGAAAGAGACAAAGGGGATGGAAAAAGGACACAGACTGAGCAGAACAGCAATAGTCAAGGAAATAGAGAAAGAAATAGAGAAAAAGCTAGACTTCTAATACCGCTATCGTGTTTCACTATGAACAGCATAAACACAGAGGTTTAACACATCTGCCATATGTCCCTCTGTGCAGACTGGAGAAATTGTAAATCACTTCTAATCCACAGAACAACCATTCAGTGATCATTTTGTCAGCATAATCAGAGGCAGAAGATCAGATCAGCGATGGATGTGCTAAAGCTGCAAAGCTCCTTTATTGAAGTCAGGTAATTTTTACACCCACACAAACCCAGACGTCGTGTAATTTGGTTTGGGAAAGCTTGCAGCCAGAACGCTTGATCACGAAGCATCTAGGGTTTCTACCGGAGGTTACTTCGTGCATCCAGTGCACATTAGACATATTGTACTGGACTTTTGGTGGTCTACTGGAATCCCTCAGGCCTTATGATTAGAAAGCCCTCCTCTTGCTTGGGGCGGATGATATCATACAATTGATCCATGAGCCCGGAACCATGCTGTACACAAAAGGAAATGTGCAATGGAAAAATCAATAAAGTTTAAATATCCCAGTCAGAAATAATGATGTGAAACACAATCATTCTCTAGACGCGTTTCGTCTTAAAAGATTCTGTACTGTTGCACAAGACGTCATAGTCAGATGCCATAAAACAAACAGTACAGGGAAATGACACCTAACTTGGTGTTTTTCATGATGAAAATGATTGTTTTCAAAGTAGCAAGTGTTAATGCTGGGAAAAAAATTAAAGCTAGAGAAATCAAAAATCAACATCCTTTAGGAAGCATTAAGGATCGTGTTATAATCATATCTTGGCACACAGTTCACAGCCAAAATCATGGCATGCACAGTGAACTGTAAGCCTTCAATATTAACCTCATAAAATGTTACATGTTATTATGACATAGCAACATGGTTTTCATTCGTAATTTAACCTGGGAGATTGACATTTATGAATAAAAGACAGACCCCCCCTCAACAAATGCATTAGTAATTCCCTGTCTTTGGTCAGTGACTTGCTGCTCTAAGTGGACTGTTTTGTTTGAACAAGGGTAGAACATTCCCTGCAAAGCATGTGTATTTTCCCGAAGGTGAAGTCCTGGAACACAGCATTAGCTAACACCCCCAGTCAATTCAGTCAATAAATCGGAACATGGCAGCAACTTGCACCAGCTGAATGCAAGTTTGACCATATGTCAGGGTGGAAAGTCGGTGCTAAAGCATACGTTAGTATTCGAGTAGTTCATTTGAAATAAAAACATGTAAACATGTACTTTTTTACTCTAACACATTGTCTACTTTGAACAGAATCACCATAAACATTGCACCTGCTAAGGTATAGGTATCATTTTTAAGGTTAAAACTTGGTGCAACCACTAATTTTTTAGTAGTCCATAAACTCAAACATAGTCGCCATTTTCTTCTACACTAGGCTACAATAAGGCTTACATTTACCTGGTGAGCTGAGGTTTGTGTCTAGTGCAGACAAACTGTGACTATATGATGCCACTGTATTAATTGTGTAACATTCGTTCTGCTCTAACACACCTGACTCTTGAAGTTTGCATCAAAGTTGGAAGCCCTAACTTGTACCGCATTGGATCAATTCATCATTCGGTCAGTCTGTTAAACTCTGCACAAAGATATCACCAGGATCATCGTGATGCTCCTCCAGTTCCATGTAGTTAGAGGATACTATCGATCTTCTATGTGTATCATATCGCTCTTCTATTAAAACAGTCATTTCAGTCATTCCTCGTGCTGCACTGTTCAGACTTTATGCTGTTACGGTGTGTATGTTGAACCATGCACTTGAAGATAAAATATCTTATCTCACTGTATATGTGCACCATCAGTCAAAAGCCCTGAAAACACTTAATTAGAGCAGGACTCTCTCAGGGCCATGAGGATGAGCCCAGCAGCCAACAAAACCAATACTCAGGAAACAATTTACACAATGTTTGCTTTATCTCAAAAAGAATCTGTTCACCAAGACAGGTTTGGAGCTACGATCCACCAGGTTAGTATCATGCAAATTGTATTTTGGCGCTAACCATTCCCCGAAGCCCATGGAACGAAATCCTACCTAGGGCTACACGGGCGGCAGAGGCATCGTAGTTGATCCAGAAGGAAACCCAAGACAGAATGGTGATCAGGATGGATGGCATGTAGGTCTGCAGAATGAAGTAGCCAATGTTCCTCTTCAGCTTGAAGCTCAGCGATAGGCGCGGGTATGAACCTGGTCAAGAGCAGCCGAAAGAAAGAGATTTCAAGCCAAATGTGGAAATAAAGATACAATCAATTGACTTTCAATGAACCCCTATTCCGAAGACGTCATTAAATAAGCTACAGCCAAACATACAGGATACAATTTTCCAGAAATATTCAACCATCCTTTGAATTTATTACCTTACCATGAAATAGGAATTTTGCAGAAAAGTCTCATTCTCAGTCACTTAGCACTCCCAAGTCACACTTATCTCCTCATTAGTCAACAAATTTGGCTATAAGACATGGGTGCTGGGGAAAACAGGTACCTGTGGAAAACACTACGTTCTTTGAGATGAGCTTGTAGTCCACGATGGAGAACTGGGGCAGCTCAATTCGCTCCACTCCAGACACAGCTCCCTCTCCTCCTCTCCAGTAAAACTCAATATCATCTGTGGTGTATCCGTCTGCATGGGCAAAATGAGAGAAATTTCAATCAGATAATCTAGTTACAGTAAATCAAGATGACTGGAATTGTGGGTGTGACATTTCACCACCCTCCTGAGAAACTTCATCATGTACTTTTGGCACAGCTAAAGGGGATTTACTGTATAGGAAACAAAAAACCCCCACAAAATAACCTGGATGAATGAGATCCTTTATACTTTAGGTATTTTTCTATCCCTGCTGTAGTCTATAGTTTTCAGATATACATGCAGTGCCTTGCATAATTACTGACCCCCTTTGAATCTTTCCACATTTTTTAGTGTTATAACGTGTAACTGAAATGGACCTAACTGTGATTATATGTCATGAGTCTATTCAAAATATCCCGTAATATAAAAGAGGATCGATATAGTTTAGAAATGATTATTTTAAAATAAGATTGTGAAGCATGGTGGTGGTAGCATCATGTTGAGAGTTAACTTTGCTTCTCTGACTAATCCAGTCCTTACTCAGTCAATGTATTTTGGTTGACAGCCTCCCCTCGTCTCAGTTAATAATGGATTTAATGACACAAGATGTGTAAAGTTTTGGATTTATATATATATATATATATATATATATATATATATATATATATATATATATATATATATATATGTTATGGTTATGCCACAGCGAACTCGCGGCCGCAATACTCAGATGGCGGCGCTGCTTACAAACATGGTGGACAGGGACTACACTTCCCAGCCATGCCCGTGCTCAAGTTCACCTGAGTATTGATCACCAACACCTGTGCGGCTGATAAGTTATAAAAGGCCTCGTTAACCTTCGTGCCCTTGCGAAGTAAACGCTCAGTTCTCGTGACTTAGTGATATTACCAAACCTTAGCTTTAATCTAGATTTCCCTGGTACTTGGACTTTGGTCCCTGTTATTGACGTTTACGATTCCTTGCCTTATCCCAGTTGGACTGTTCACCTGTATTAGTCTGTTTTCTGCTATTCCTCTCACGTCGCGTCTGCACACGCCACCCTGCCCGTCCGCGCTTGTTTTGATAGCAAGTATCATTACTATATATATATATATATATATATATATATATATATATATATAGAGAGAGAGAGAGAGAGAGAGAGAGAGAGAGAGATAGATAGATATGTGTGTATATATATATATACACACACACACACACACACACACAAAGCCTGATTGATGCTTTTTAATGCTTCATAATGCTTTTTTTTTCTTTCAAAAGTATGTTTTCTTAAATACTCTGGGGCCTATGAGGAACAGATGTATTTATATTGTGCTCACGTGACACTTTCAACTAATAATGTTTTATGGAAATTTATGGAAGAATACTTATGCAATCACTTTTTTTTTTCAGTGTTTATTTGTATAGAATTTAGAAAAATATATAGATTTTGCCCCAACTTCAGTATTATGAGATATTTTGTAGAATCATGACATACAATCCCAATTAAGTCCGTTTCAATTCCGGGTTATAGCACTACAAAATATGGAAAAGGGGATGAATAATTATGCAAGACGCTGTGCAAGAGTATGTGAACACAGCTGATTTTGAGCACACACTATGTTAAATTAAAGCAGTTAGAACAAAAGCATGGCCATACACATCAATAATGAGAGAAGCAATGTGAATTGCTGTTGTGTAAACCCCAGCAGTTCAGTCCTACTTGACAATCTGAATGTCCCAATGTGATAAATATTAACAATAACGCCAACATTTCAAGACAGGCTGTAATTAAATAATGCGGGGACAGATTTTGTTTACAAAACCATGCACGCACATGGTTGAGGGAGTGTTCTCTCCCAGCTATGCACAGGATCCAGCTTCATCTGCGCCAGTGTGTAGCTGCTGCGACTCATAATGAGAACCGCTGCCCTATATAGTGTTATAAATAATTAAAGCTGTGCTTCTGAGTCTTCATATTTAAGGGCATCATGTGGGTCGCACTTAGCAGGCAGGTATTGGCTTTTAAAAACTTTACAAAGATGAGCTTTTCTTAAGGCTATGAAGAGCTTATTCATACTCATTAATAGAGATGGGGTGGGGGGGGGATGATAAGAGCAACAGCACTTTGGCTGCATGACAATTTACAGAGTGTACACATTGCGAGAGAGAGAGAGAGAGAGAGAGAGACTGGAGGAAAGCTTAAGGCTGGTCATTCAGATCCTATTAAATCCATTATCTCTGTGCCAGCAAGTCTGGTGCTGTCAATCGACTGACTGATTTCTGTCAACAGACCATGTTACTCCTCTCGCTCCTCCTCAGAGAGGAGTAAGCCTGAGCTGGAGATGAAGAGGAGTGATCCATCTCCTCAGTGGGCTCCAATCGTTCCAATTAAACATGTATCAAGCGTCAAGTTTATCCAGGAAAATATCCAGACACAGGCTCATGCCTCATTAGGCGGCATGTGATAGAGTTACACAGTGCAGTTCAGGCTCGGGATGGTACAATCCAGCGTTGCGCATATAGACAGGCCACAAATGAGGGCAGGAAAGCAAAAAAGAATTTTGAAAAAACATTTGTTTGCTATACAGCACATAAATGTGTGAGAGAATTGGAGAGAAAATGCTGAAGGAGGTTTCCTAGAGACAGTAATGAGGTGGTGAGGGAAAGACGCAACAAATAGCAACAGTAGAGTAGAAAATGGAGAGAGAGAGAGAGAGAGACAGAGAGAGAGAGAGAGACTCTGGGCAAGTTTTGAGTGGAGAGAGAGAGAGAGTATGGTAGCCCTGAACCTCAAGTTGTGAAAAAAAAATGTTGAAGTGTTATTTTGACTTTATGTAATAGCTTGTTTTTTAAATTCAATATCTTGCACTAAGACCGTTATGAAATTTCAGTCAATTTAAGTTTTAGGAATACCTGAACCTTAACTACCTGAATGTTTGTAATTGAGCTACAAATCAGTAGAAGTAGCTATTTATCAGCTGAAATCCACTAAAGCAATATTTACTTCCTATTTGGAAAACAGTGTTCAGAAGAAAAATTATAAGCTAATATTCAATCAATTAGATTTATGGATAAATTGCGGGGTGCTAAATATTAAGCTGAAATAATAGGATATTAAGTCAAAATTATGGCATGAAATAATGTGTTATTAAGTTAATTAAGAAATGTATACATATTCACTATTAATAAATAATGAGACATTAAGTTAACAGAAACTCTTTTAACTAACAGAGAACAATATCAGAATGTTCAGTCCTGTCTTTGACCGGTTTATAAGAATGTTAGACTTTAGGATTACATAAATAACATTTCTGTAACATTCTAAGACAGTGATATTTGTTTGTGAAAGGTTGCTTTCACAATGTTTATAATTAGGCCATTAGAACATTGTGGAAATGACTAAATGGGAATGTAATTTCTTCAAATAGGACGTTCTGGATCAACTTATTTTTGTTGTTCCTGATTCAAATCATGGGCTCTCCAACAATTTGACATTCAGGGATAAGTTTAACTGTTAAAACAAACAAATAAACAAACATAAATGTGTAAATAAATCATGGGCCCCTTCAGTAGAGATGTATTTTACAAATAAACTCTTTTTTTTAAAAAAAAATTGGCAAATTAGTGAAATGTGTACAATAACATTTTTGCTATTTTACACCAGGACTTTCCACCCGCAGAAGCCATTTTATTAAAACTGTCATTCGATTCCAGTTGACATTATTTACAAGCATAATAAGTAATTGCGGTGCGTTTTGAAAAAGCCAGAATTTTTAAATTACCGAGCCCTTTGGTTATGCTTCATGGACATCATGTGCTTTAAACAAACCAATGCCATTTGATGTCATCATTATGCGCCTCTTGACTCCTTCCAGTCCTAAGCTGGATAAAACATTTCTTCCAGTCATCTTCCAGACAAACAAACATTCCAGTTCAGTTTAGAAAACTAAGTAAACTGTAGATTTCTTGATTAAAAAAGACCATATTTAGTCGTTAAGTCCAAGTAAACACTGAGCAGAAGCCGGGAATGCACACACTCACTCACAGGACCCAATCCACCCATGCTTTTGGGAGGTAGGAGGAAACCGGAGAATCCGCAGAAAACCCACGCAAACACAGAGAGAACATGTAAAACTCCACATACGCTGGAGCTGTTCCACCCACCCAGATAAAACTGATATTAACCTCTACCAGACATGAAATCCTGCTCATTAAATATACAAACCATCATAGCTGTGTTTAAGTTACTTATTGGTTTATATTTGTGTGTTAGATCAACTGACATCATTACTAAACACTGTGGGTTGTTACAAATAGATTTAACTGTGAGTACAACATTAAAAGACCAGCCCTGACATTGTATCCATAGCAAGCTGACATTAGCTTAGAGAGACTCTGGAAACTAGATAGCAATGACTAGCTTGCATAATGTGAATAGATTTATTAGTTTGCTACATTGTTCTAAACGAAAATGCAGATATCATTTCTTTGCAAATGAAAGACCTCAACTAACATTAATCAGCTACACATACTGCATATCAGTGGTTCTCAATCTTTTTTCAGTCACGGCACCCTTTGAAAATGTTCAAAAATTTGTGGCACCCTACACAAACACTAATGCTAGACAGCGTTAGCTCCATGAGGATGAAGTTGATGGTTCAGAAGCATCGGGAGTTTTTCTTTTAAGAAATCTGTCCATATTCTTTTGCACTACACACCCATCGTCACACGCTAATTATTAGGATAAAACACACGCGTATGTTACGCGTACTGACGTTGACGTGCTGCTGACAGCACAATGTTATTGTTGTGTGTGTGTGTGTGTGTCTGTGTTATTATTTCAGACATCAGACATTTATCAGGTATATTAAATGTTTTATACATATTTTAGCATTTTAGAAATGTTTGAAGGATTTTTACACGGCAGCCCTGCTCTCAACAGACGGAACCCCGGTTGGGAAACACATACTGTATATTACAAACTTGCAAACCACCGCTCTCTCTTGAATGACAACTTCCAGAACTCCCGATCATTAGCCCCGCCTACTCGCCCTCTCCAGCTAACCAGCGTATTGACTGGTCCTACCTGCAGTTCACCCTTTGCTAATTCTTGTTTGCATTACTGGCAACAGTTCTATGCTGTTTTGTAAATCCGGTTGCTTTATTTATTGTTTCCTTCCGTTATTAAGCCCTGCTCTGTTTTCTGGTTTTGTGATTCTTCTGGTTTTTATTCTTCCCTAATCTGTTCTGTTTTCTGTATTTTGTTTTGACTCTTTGCCCGGATGATGGATATTGTTTTCTTTCTTCCTTTCTTTCTTTCTTTCTTTCTTTCCATCCTTATTTCCTTCCTTCTTTCTTTCCTTTATTCTTTCCTTTCTTCTTTCCTTACTTTTTTCCTTCCTTCCTTTTTTCCTTCTTTCCTTCCTTCCTTCCTTCTTTCTTTCCTTCCTGCCTTCCTTTTAACATTCCCTCATTTTACACCCCAATTTGATCTTCTGCCAATTCTCACCTATCTATCATGCCAGCTCTCCCCTGTAATACGACAGCTACGAGCTGGGAAGGGTAAAAGGCGAACACGTGCTTCCTCTAAGACACGTGAAGCCGCCAACCGCATCCTTTCGAACTGCTGCTCATGCTGCGTCACAGGGCAGCACAACACCCATGGAGGAAAGCGTTATCTGCCCTCTTCAGCATACATATGCTCACAGACGCTCGTGATTGACTAGTGTCACTGTGATTGACAGGGGAGAGGGAGTATACCATCACACCCACCTAAAGACCACTTCACTTGCAGTGAACATTTTTCACTGCAAGTTAGGAACGGCTTTTATATTGTAATCTGCTCAGTAATATTATCTTATTATATTGGCTTTTTGGATTTCTGTAGTCTTCCAAACTTTGCATATTTTATCCAGTTTTTGACAAAACTATAGTTGTATATGGAACTGTATTTTAAATTCCCATCCACTGTTGCACATTTGCATATAAACATGGTTAACCCTTAAACACACACCTCGGTTCGTTAGCGACCCGGGACGTCATTTGTTTATTCTGGTTTCGACCTTGTTCACGTTTATGACCTTGTCTCTTTGCCTTGCCTAGTTTGGACTGTTTTCCTGGTCGATTTACCCTTGCTTGCCTATGTACCTTGATTTCTGCCTGATCCTTTGAACTTACTGGACTTCTTGTTGTTTCATTAAACTGCCATACCTGCATTTGCTTCTGTCTGTACCTCCAAATACGTGAAACAAATAATATCTGTTTTATAATTCATTTATTGTGAAAAAGGTTATAGGGTCACTACTGACCCGAGGTATGTAATAGTGTAATAAGTATATTTTTCTGAGCAACAACATTGAATCTCTCACGGCTCAATAAGTGCAATTCACTTTTATTCCTCAAGGTGGGAATGTTTGGTAAACAATGATGATGTAACGTGTCAATCATAATTACCCCAGACATAAAAGAAACTTGACATGGCTCTGCGATTTACTGCAGAAAAAGGTTCTAATCAAATATCGGCGTCGTTTGACGGTGGATCTGATGGTCAAGCTGTCAGCGAACAAAATATTGATTTTTAATGATTATGAACAGGAAAGTAGCCTATTGAGAGAGTAACGTATCGAATGATCCAGATCCCGAATATGAGCCAGATGCTGAATTTACCGGGGGAAGCTGAGAAGGTCATAATATACTTTATATATATATATATATATATATATATATATATATATATATATATATATATATATATATATAACTTGATAATATAGAAAATTATACATGTTAATATGACATTAATTAGGAAAATATAAAACATTGTAATGATTTTTAATTTTTGTTATGGTGACTTAGACAATTGAATGAAAATGCTACAATACTTTCCCTATTTTAGCACATGAATTATTAGTGCGTAATTTTATATTGATTTATATAAATTTTACAGTGTATATTTTTGTGCATCTGTTTGATGACAAATAAAATGTCAAAATAGAACCACATATGCTGTATTTTATTGTTTTGTAATTGTTAATAAAATATTAGGATGCTTTTATACTATTGGGGTGGTTTAGAGATCCATCCGCGTTAGATATATACTCTGGGTCGTATAATAACGGTTGGCGACACATGTGTGCATTTAAGGGGTAATGTTTCGATATTGTCAGCAAATTACCATTTGCATAATGTTATAAACCGAAATGGAGATCTTTCTGTCTGGAAGCTGACTGGTGTGTCTGGAGGATGTCTCTGCATGATCCATGCCGGGGGTGTGGATAGGGTAGCGTTGGTGTTTCCCAATCAGTACCACGCTCTGTGTAAATGGATTTACTGTCTTAATCAATCCATCGCACACGTTCATATTAATGAAGAAGAACACTAAAGTGTACTGTTCCTTGTAACTGAGGCAGTACCCTCAAGGGTATACCTTTTGTACCTAGAACATTACATGCAGTGTACCTTTAAAGGTTTATTCTAAAAACTAATTACGGTCTATTTATGTAACTTAAATCTTTTTGTTTTTGTTTTTTTTTTAATGTACACTATATCTACATATCCGGGGGAAGAAAAGACAAATACTTTGCAAACTTGTATACTTTATATGGATAGTCTTAATTGCATCAGATATGAAATGTGCAGTTTTTCCAACAATAACTTTATAGAAACGTGAACACATATTGCACTGTGAAATCACCTCAATGTTCTACAATAACTCCATGTGCAAAAAATCTTATATGTTCACTTGATTTTCATTTGCATGGGGCAGTGGTGGCTCAATGGTTAAGGCTCTGGGTTACTGATCAGAAGGTCAAGGGTTAAAGCCCTAGCACTGCCAAGATGCCACTGTGGGGCGTTTGAGCAAGGCCCTTAACCCTGTGTTCTTCAGGGTGTTGTATTATTGCTGACCCCAGCTTCCTAACAAGTTGGGATATGCAGGAAAAAAACAAGAATTTCACTGTGCTGTAATGTATATGTGACAAATAAAGACTTCTTCTTCATTGTATGCTATTTGCTACAAACATAACTATGTAATAATAATAATAAACTTTATTTCATAACACGTCTTTAAAAGCACCTTCTCAAAGCGCTGATGTATGTGAGAGTATATAGCTTGGCTTGATTACAGAGTAGGGGTATACCCCGGTGTCCTGGCAAAATTTCCCAATTGGCCCTTCTCTATCATGGCCCCATAATAATCCCCATCTCTGAATTGGCTACATCACTCTCTCCTGTCCACTAATAGCTGGTGTGTGCTGGGCGTTCTGGTGCACTATGGCTGCCGCCGCATCATCCAGGTGGATGCTACACACTAGTGGTGGTTGAGGAGATCCCCCCCCCACCCCATCCCATAGTATGTAAAGCATTTTGAATGTCTAGAAAAGTACTATATAAATCTAACTGTAAAATCACCCGTTTGCATAGTGAGCATCACTGGGACTGCTATCACACCAGCGGAGTTCAAACCGTGACTGTGTGTCTAGGGATAAGGGGGCAAAATTGGCCATGCTCTCTGGGTGGGAGGGGTTTTATACATTCTCTCCCTTGTCAATCACAGCGACACTAGCCGGTCACGGGAGTCTGTGAGCTCCTGTATGTGGAACAGGGTAGATTCCGCTTTCCGAAAAGATGCGAAGCACATGTTAGCCTTCTCCCTCCCCAATTTCTAGCTGTCGTATGATAGGGGGGAGATGGCTGCTGGGTGGGAATTGACAGATGACAAACTGGGGAGAAAATCCCAAAACCACAACCTTAAATGTCACTATAAACTGATAAAAAGTACATTGTGTCCATCCATCTTCAATACCACTTATCCTTTTCACGGGGAAACCTGGAGCCTATCCCAGGGAGCATCGGGCATAAGGCGGGGTACACCCTGGACAGGGTGCCAGTCCATCGCAGGGCACAATCACATACACATCACATACACATGGGGGAGGAAACCCCAGTCCAAAGTCCAACAGCACGGGGAGAACGTGCAAACACACACATGGCCCCGGCGGGACTCGAACCCTGGAGGTGTGAGGCAAACGTGCTAACCACTAAGCCACCATTAATTGATTAATTTCCTTTAACAGCACACCCTGCCATGCTTAGTTTCCTTATTTATTAATCTGCATAAGAATTGACTTAACTTACCCTATTCAAGTAAATTTTTCTAAAGCATGACAGAACAATTCATGTTTACAGTGGTGATGAGCTGCTTTCACAAAACATAAGATACGATAATGTTGTAAGAAAAAGAATGCTAAAAAATCAGGCAGCATCATGGATTTGGCAAATCGAGCAGGGGGCGGCACGGATCGGGTAGTGACTGGAATTTACAAGTGACTTGGGGGAAGGAGGAGTCTGATGACATCACATGGCAGTGATTGGTTGAAAGATTTGACTGGAAAAAAAGAGAAAAGGAAAGAGTGAGGTCAAAAGTCCCGAGGAAAGAGTGCAGCGCAATGGGACACGGGTCCGGGGACGCTGGGGTTTGTTCTGATTAATGCTTCCAGCATGTGGCTGATCAAACGGGCCACATCGCAGAGCACGTCACGAATGGACATCCGTTAATACAGAGGGGCTGATAAAACACACAGGAGACCACTTCCCTATTATCCTATCACTCATGCCTTTCAATTTTTATTAACACAATTACAGACAGTAATAGCCAAACTCAAAAGACCTTCATCTTAATAAGCACAAAGATGTTGGGCTTTTATTAGTGCTGTAATGCTCTAATTTACTACTGCTGTAAGTTAGGAGACCAGAAAAGGCTCCTCATCGATGACGGGATGATTGTGAGAGGGAAGGAGGAGGCGTCAGAGGTCTGAGCTGAGGCTTGTGTGTGTGTGTGTGTGTGTGTATGTGTGTGTGTGTGTGTGTAGGGTGTAGAGAGATAAGGACAGACGCAAGGAGACAGAAAAAGAGCCTGGTTTACTCACAGCTCTCAATCTCCAGTGTGCAGTTCTGCTCATCCAATGGGTAGCGTCTCAGGTCCATCATACACGCTGCCGTGGTGGTGATCCTGAATGCAAAACAAGCACACACACACACACACCCTATTACTGACGCCTCTCAAGGACAACAGGGACAAGAGCTTTGCTGAAGTACCCCTCCTCTCACCTCCTCTAGTTTTCTCCTCCAACACACACACACACACACACACACACACACACACCCTTCCCCATACTCCTCTATGACCTGGAGTCACTGTTGAATTCACTTAAGCACAGGGAGAGTAGATAGGGTCGGACACATAGACCTTCGCTAATGCGTCGAGTTGATCGCCGCCAGCGACGGCTAAATAACTACAGGCCGGGAATTTGTCCTTAAAAGTGAAACACGATGACATTAAAGAAAAGCAATGAAGTGTGTTGCAGTTCTATTGCTCAATATCCTCGTGCTGCAGGAGGCCCGCTCATCTGGAGCGCCCACCATGCGGAGCACGTCAGGATTTCACAAAACAGAGAATGAAATAAGACCTTCCTTTAACAGGAGCCGAAGCAGATTGTTTTTAAGACGTCTGCTCTTTTCAGCTCAGCTGTATATATATATGTATAAATCACATTATGACATTTCTATGACACACGATATGTATCAGGATATAAACTGTGCATTCAATGACCCTTTTATGTAACGTCTACAAAAATGATGTTGCACTGAAAATGCTCTCAATGTACTTTTATATCAAAAGTGAAAAACAGAGAAAAGAGAAAGAAAATCCACGTGAAGCTTTATGCACATGGCTCAGTTCATGTAATAAATTCAAACGATCGTTTTTGAACAAGTCGAGGCACGCCTTGTTCTGCAGGACTGCAGTCTGCCATCAGACATTCAACAAGTCTCTTACATCACCATAGCAACCACAGCAAAACAGTGGAACTTGAGAAGCATCCAGCAGAGGATCGTGATCATAGATTTTGGTAGATTTTTTTTTTTTTTTTAGCTTAAACGAAATTAAGCTGAGAGGCTATCACACCTGACTTGTGCTATAGGTTAATATCTTGTGATTAACAAACTAATACGCAGTTGAGAGTCAACAACATTGTCATCCAGCATACAGTCAAGCAGCTCACTTTGAGCAGTTTTAGATGTAGCTTTATTCAACGGCGAATTTTTGGTCGTTAATGATCCGCCACGCCACAGTTATAAGCGCTACACAAATTAAACTGAATTGAATTGAACTGTGAGATGAACATAGTAGAACTACTATCATTTAGCATTTACTAATTCCATCTCAAACTCCACAAAAAAAAGATGTCACACTACTGTAGCGTCGCATTGCAAAAGGGAGACAAACTCTTCTTTTTTCCTTCTTTTCTTTGTGTGTGGGGGAAACAAAGTCACCGTGGTGGTTCTCTCTTTTCTTGACACAACCCTCCCCATTTTCCAGGCTTGGGACTGGAACTGGGAGTGCACCGGCTCATGCACGGGCTCATACACCGGCTCATGCACGGGCTCATGCACCGGCCCCTGCACCGGCTCATGCACAGGCTCATGCACCAGCTCATACACAGGCTCATGCACTGGCTCATGCACCGGATCATGCACCAGCTCATGCACAGGCTCATGCACTGGCTCATGCACCGGCTCATGCCAGTGACTCATGCACTGGCTCATTCACTGGCTCATGCACTGGCTCATGCCGGTGGCATGCATTGGCTCCTGCACTGGCTCATGCACTGGCTCATGCAGTTCATAAGGTTGGTTCCCTGACTGGGAGGTTCCACTAGGGAACCTCTGTCAAAATCATTTTTTCTGGTCCCAATTGGTGGATGGGTTTTATTAATGACTACTAGCCAATCCTAGAACACAGACACTCCAAACAAACAGCACCTTGAGCTCAGGATTGAACCAGGGACCCTGATGCAGTGGTGCTCTCCTTTAAAAATTCCTTTTAAAATTCATAATTTATATAACCGAAATGATGTCCAGAACATTTAGACATGAGAATAGCATTTACATACATGTGTTAAAAGGAATAATAATAATAATAATAATGATAAGTATTATTATTATTATTATTATTATTAATATTAATATTATTATTATAAAATCTTAGTAAAGTTAGTTAAGTCTTATTTACACTCCCATCTGCACACACACATACCATCAGGAGGATCCTAAACCATGTGACAGTGACTCGAGGCTCTATACCATTTGAGATGAAAAGTATTTAAAAAAGACCAGAGGTGTGCAAAAACGCACTTGTTTTGCAATAATAAAATGGTTATAGCACAGAACAGAGCCGAACATGAGGACTAACCGTTCAACCCTTATGTCCTGTTAAATGTTACGTGAACTGCTGAGCAACGCATTAACACCTTAATGTCGATTTCACTTCTGAGACCATCTCCAGTTTCATTTTAGTGCAAAGATTAAAGATCAAGTTTAAAACGTTTCAACGTTCGAATATTTAAAAGGTTTCTGTAAACTCCAGTGCCTTCATCTCAAGCTGCTTTTCTTTAATAATATTAAGAACACTGGTTAATATGAAAGCCTCTCTGGGTAACATCCCACCCAAATAAATCTAATACCCAAATCACACTGGTATTTCAGCTTATCAGAGGATGTGGTTTGAAGGTTAATAATACAACAATGCAGAAAACAGTAATAAAGTCTGGATCTGATAATGAGACCTGAAGGAATTGATACAGCTCTAAACAATGGACAGTTACATGATTGAATCGTTATATACAGTAAATGCAGAAATCCACGTGGAGAGATTTCAATTTTAAGTGGATTCTTGAAGTCGGTATATTTGTTTTATAAATGGTGTCTTCTGTATTTATGAAAAATGAGCATCATGGCGGTAGGAAGATGCAGCACATCAAAAGACTCAACATTAGGGACTTTAAGCAACAGCTGCGAACGGAACGGCGACGGTATTCTGACGTTGTATTGCGCATGCGCGACTTTAACTGCTACTTCGTGACGTTCTACTGTAACCGTCTACTACAGGAGAACAGCTGGTTTGCCGTAGTCCTTACAACGTGACAGATTAGACAAGAAAACGTTATGTTTTATGGTATATGACATTGTAATTGCATCAGTATATGATTGTACCATTAGTATTTTTATTTAATCTGTGTGGATATGTTTTAAACTTTAAGCTAATTTAAATTTTCTGACACGAAATTTCATTTAGGCATTCGTCTTCCTCCATGTAATCAAGATTAAACGACAAGTACTGTATTGCTTACATGGTAAATCAAGGTTTTTAGACTTACTGGCGTCATATAAGAGTAAAAACTCTTCTTAGTAAATAATAATGGGTTATTATTTCATGCCAAAAGCAATCATTCTCTTGCTTTTTTAAATGACTTTTTTAAATATTTCAATAAATGACTGAATGCTACGTTACGCCGTCTTGTTTACGGTTGCTTAGCGATTTTTAAGTTCTAATCGCAGCTGCTGCTTAAAGTCCCTGTTAAATCTCTGGACCCAAACTTAAACGAAATAATAGGACTTTTTTAAGTACATGCGCAAATGTTATTAATATGAATATGAATATTATATTATTAAATAATTATAGATATATCAGCTACTCTAGATAAGGTAAATGAATACAATTTTGGACTTTTAAAATTCAAGATGATCAGAGTTCGTAAATATTAGAAATGGAAGATTTCTTCCATGAGAGAAACATTAAGACATGTGGATACATTGTCACAGGTTTGCTTTTGTTTATGTTTTGCCATGTGCCCGTTTTGGTTTCGTCTCCGCCCCTCTCATTTCATTTGGTCTGCTACTCATTGTGTTCACCTGTTTTGTTTTAGTCTCTAATTAATTTGTCTATTTGTACCCTGATGTAGCTGTGTAGCAGAAATTCTAATGGTTTCCACAACAAAAACCATTACAAACCATCATCTAAGCATTAAAACCAGTATTGCAATAATTACCATTATTGATCCTTAATGGCATCCACTAGGCATAACATGTCATCAATAGATGGCAACAAATTACCAGTAGAGACCCACAGGGACCATTACAGTTTCCATTAAAACCAATACAATCCCCATTATAGCCATTAAAACCATTACAAATTCTATGAGAGTTTCGATTCAGAAGGGATGCAAACCCTTATCATCCGTTATCTCAATTAGTTCCCTTGGTTTCTGAACATAGTTTCTGTGTTCTTTGTTTCTGCTTTTGACATTGCCTGTTGGACTTAAATATAATTATTGGAATCACCCCCCTCACAGTGTAAAGTGCTGTTACACACTTGTGTCCTGCCTCATCAACCCACATGCTACAGATATGGACCAACTCTTACTGTATTATGTCAGTATCTGATCTTTTCACATCTATCAACTGAGGCTTCTCGGGTGCTTGATCCAGAGTGCAGCTGCATGGCTTGCCAAGTTCTCCCACACCACACCCTGTTGCTTTTCCTTCACTGGCTTCCTGTAGCTGCCCGTATCTGATATAAAGCACTGATGCATGCCTACAAAGCCAAAAACAGACCAGCCCACATTTACCTGAAGGCTCTCATCAAACCCTGCGCTGCGCTGCGCTACATTCCCTTTGAACCTCTAGTACGGCTTGGCTGGATGCTCCGTCCCTCAAGGAACAAAGAAGACATGCATCAAGCCTTTTTGATGGAGACTACAAAGCACTTCCGTAAGTCACTCAGGATAAGTGTGTCTGCTAAATACTGTAAATGAAAATGTGAAATATGAATACATAAAATTGTCTAACCCTTCTAATGGGTTTACTTTCATGCAAATGACTTCAAAATAGCTCTTGTAAATTTTTAGTCAGTCAGTATTCCGAGAAATTTGGCTGTTAACACTTGAGCTATGGTACTGTCACGTCCGCCTCCTACTACTCTCCATCCCAATCCTATTCCATCACTCACCTGAACTCTAACAGACCTGTTTCCTTTTTATATCCAATCAGCTCAGTGGATTTAAAGAATGCTTTCTGCCATCCTTTCCCTATTGCAATTGTGAGCATTATTTCCTGGTGATCTTCCTGGCATTCTTTGTGTTTTGATCCGTTTTTCTCTGTTTGCTCAATCATTTGACTTCTGCCTGTTTAGACCATGAATCTGCCTGTAGATTTTGGATTGTTAATAAAAAAAAATATTATAATCTTATAACCATCCATGTTATTAATACTGCACTTTCCCTTTGGTGTAAAACAAATTATTTCGACACATTTTGTGATAGTTTATATAGTTTGAACAATGCTGAGAACTTTTCTAGGCCAATATTTGCATCTTTGAGTAATGAATTACAATTTTGTTTGACGGAATCCGGTTGGTATTATCAGCACTCAAAAAAACACGGGCACATTTTGGTGTTGATTCTGATACCATTCTGCGTTGTTGTTGTTGTTGTTGTTGTTGTTGTTTTTTCTCCACCACAAAAGAACTGTGGCTCTGAGCCAAAAGACCCAGTGATACCAAAGGCTTGAAGGCCTCATCCTTATGTTTCCATGACAACAACTTGAACAAAAAGTTATTTATTGACGTTATAAGAAGACATGAAGTGTGCAGGGGTTTGCTTTTTTCCTTTAAACAGCCACCGTTAAAAGAGAGACTGCAGTGTACTTTCGTTTCACTGCGCTTCCAGAAGGTTAGTATATGAATATGATGAATATGAATATGAGTATGATTTGCGTCCCCCTGTAGCAATGAGTGACTTGAAGGCAGCAGGCTGAAACCCAGCAGCCCTCCTGTGCCTTCTAATCCACCTCCCAATAATCACACGTCCACAGGAAGCACCAGGGAAATGAGGAAATTAGGCCAAGATGGCAGAGGTAAAAATAACGGCCTATTTATAGCAGCAGCTACATCGTCATCATTGTCATCATCCATGAAGATCTCCATGCTCTGTGTGTGTGTGTGTGTGTGTGTGTGTGTGTGTGTGTGTGTGTGTGTCATTGAAGAGAAAGCGGTTGCCATGGCAGGGAATGCGGTGTTGAATGACAAGCCGCTCTTTTTAAAAGTGTGTTCTGACACACACCTGGATGGTGTAGCAGTGTATCACCCCTCCTCTCTCTCTCTCTCTCTCCCTCTATTTCTATCTCTCTCGCCCTTGTATAAACTCTCTCTCTCTCTCTCTCTCTCTCTCTCTCAGTTGTATAACCGAGATAATTGCAAGTCGCTCTGGATAAGGGCGTCTGACAAAATGCCATAAATGTACAATGTAAGTGCACTCGCTGTCTCTGTTACTACTACATCCTCACTTCTTTCTACCTTCACCGCTCTTTCTTACCATAACTTTTCGTATTGCATCCCACTCAT
This sequence comes from Ictalurus furcatus, assembly GCF_023375685.1. NCBI lineage: Eukaryota > Metazoa > Chordata > Actinopteri > Siluriformes > Ictaluridae > Ictalurus > Ictalurus furcatus. The sequence continues at coordinate 6,971,324 of NC_071268.1, read as the reverse complement.
CCCAGTACTTCCCTCCTTCGCAATCTTTACTGTCTCTTCCTGTTTCTAATCACTCGTTTCCCATTTCCTTCCTTCTCTGGCCATCTTTCTATCACAATCGGTTTATTTCTCATCTACTCAACTACCCCCTCTCCTTTTTCTATCATTTCCTGTTTCTTTGCTTTTTCTTTCTTATTTACTTTCTGACTACACCCCATACTCAATTTGATCCCTATTTTCTCTGTCTTTACTCATCATCTCTCATCTCCCTTGTATGCCACTATATCCTATTCTTGAGTCTACACTGTAAAAAAGAAATGACCTTGTAAATGTAAACTACTGTATCTTACTGGCAGCTGAGTTGGCGGGTAATTACTTTACTTAATATTTATTGTATTGTTTATTTACACTAAATGTACAATGGGATTCAAGTCAGGAGATTGGCTAGGCCATGCAAGGCCTTCTTGAATAATTTTGGCTGTATGTTTGAGGTTGTTGAAACATCAATCTTCTCCCTAGATTCACTTTCTTGGCCCATGAGATGAAATCCTCCTCTAATATGTCCCAGTACATCGCTCCATTCGATGCCCCAGTAGCATTTGCAGAGAAGCAGCCCCATATCATGATGCTCCCACCACCATGCTTCACTGTGGGGATGGTGTTCTTTGGATCAAACGCAATACAGTTCTTTCTCCAAAATGATGACATGCTGATTTAGTTCTATTTTTGGTTTGTCTTAACCAGAGTATATTGTTCCAAAAAAGTTCTAATTTGTCCAAATGCTTTCGGATGGACATCTCTGTGCTTCGTTTTTTAGCAGAAAAGTTTTGCATGAGGTGTAGGAATAGTGATGATCGTGGTGTACTTCATTGTTTATTGTCCTCTGTGTAACTGTTGTTCCTGCTGCTTTCAGGTCATCCTGCAACTCTATTCTGATGACTTCTAGCTTCTGTCTTATCTTCGTTATCATTAGTCAGAGGTCACGGTGTGAAATCGTGTCTGATGAACCTGTCCAAGGAACGGTTGATCGTGGTTCCATGAACTTTCTACCTGCATATTTTTGAAACAATTGTACAGGGATCTTTTGCACTGCAGTGCTTTTTTTTTGTTTTGTTTTGCAAGCTGTACTTTTTAAATCAAACCAAATAACGCATAAATGAAAATGGGGGGAAAATGAGCAAATGTTCCTTCACTGCTTTTTTTAAATGCATTTGGTGGCTTATTTTACAGTAAACTTAATGTCAGTGGATATTATTATAATATAACCATAACAGTGTTACTGTAACTATATTGCAATACAGTGTAATGTGCCAGTAATGTAAATATTCCCCGAATATCACATGGCTATATTGAACTGTAAGCCACATGTAAATTATTATACTTGTTTACTGTAGAAATGACACAAATTCTTTACAGTATACCCTACTTTCCTTTCACTAAATCCTACAATTGCTTCTCTCCCTCTCTCTATGCTATGTCTCTCTTTCTGCCATCTCTCTCATATTGTTTTCAGTCCTTATTTGGCTTCTGCTCTAGACCTCTCTCTGTATCAGTTTCCATATTTCCTTCCCTCTTTGACTACCTTTAATACTCACTTCTCACATCTCCATTTTCTCCTCATCTCTTCCCAGTCCATATCAATACCATTCTATCTCTCTTCTCTTTCTCTTGCACCCCACTATCATTTTTTCCTCTACATTTCTCTCCCTCCCTCTCGTTCAATCCCCCAATTTCTCTTGCTTTCAGTCTATCTCCCTTTCCTCTCTCATTACATTCCACACTTGCTCCTCTGAATCTTAATCTTCCCTCGCTGGCTCTTGGTTGTTATCTCTAATTCTCTATCTACTTCTCTTTTTTGGCCATTTCTCTCATTTCTGTCCTACTCTCCCTTATTTCTCCCCTCCATCTGTATTTTCTGTTCCAGGTCCTTATCTGTAATTCTTAATCTCTCCTGTTTGCTTTAATTCTTCCTCTCTCACAGCTCATTTCCATCTGCATATGGAAGTGAAGGTCAGGTTATGTTATTTTTTTACTCTTGACAGTTTTCTCCTCTATTACTGAGTTCTAACTCATGCTTTTTACAATATGTTGATCCTTACTATACTGTCATGTCATTGTTGTCAACACTGATTCAATGTCATGTCAACATCGCCTCAATGTTGTGTCATGCTCATGTGAACATCCTGTCAGTGTCCTGTCAACGTCATGTCAACATCATGCTAATGTCATGTCATTCTAATGTGAATGTCGTGTCAACATCATGCTAATGTCATGTCATTCTAATGTCAATGTCATGTCAACATCATGCTAATGTCATGTCATTCCCATGTCCACATCATGAGAATGACATGCTAATGTCATGTCATTCTAATGTCAATGTCGTGTCAACATCATGTCAAAGTTGTCAACATTGTGTCAATGTCGTGTCAACATCGTGCCAATGTTGTGTCAACATCGTGCCAATATCATGTCAATCTTGTGCCAACATTGTACCATTGTTGCATCAACATCATACCACTGTTGTGTCAACATCGTGTCAATGTTGTGTCAATGTTGCGTCAACATCGTGCCAATGTCATGTCAATCTTGTGTCAACATCATACCACTGTTGTGTCAACATCATGTCAACATTGCATAAATGTCATGTCAATCTTGTGTCAACGTCATGCCAATGTTGTCAACACTGTGTCAATGTTATGTCAATGTTGCGCCAACGTCGTGTCAATGTTGGACCATTGTTGACAAACAACATGAAAGGGTCCCTTTTCATGGCAAACATACAAATGTCGATCCAACACTGCCAAAGTGGCATGTTTCATAACAACCCTGTCAATAATGGGCCAACGGAAGGGCTGATGTTTTCCCGAAGTTGAGTCAACTTTGTGAAGGTGCTTTAAAAGGCACTGGTGGCCCATCATTGTCCGAACAGACAAAACTACATTGGGTCAACATTGGCACCCAATGTTGGCCCAACAGAGTGGCAGACATTGGCTGCCTGGGTAGTTTCTGTACTTAATTTTCAGCTATATGCCAGACCTTAAACCTTATATATAACATTATACCTTAAATTGTGTAAATATGTTCATTTAACATATTTTAACACTTTATCAGTTTCTTCTTACAGCTGTAGATATCAGATATCAGTTGCATATTGTAAGTATTGGATAATTATGTCCTTATTGCTACCTGGACAATATAGGGGTGCATTGTAATTTGGGAATCATGACTTCTTCTGCTTGTTTTTTAAGTAGGGAGAAAGGAATGGTACTGCATTTCTCTTTTGTTTATTTTGTTTGGAATAGGAACGATACTTTGAAATAATCTCAGTTACCGATCTTGTTTTGAGGATTATTTTGGCAGTATTTACCCTGAAGCGAACTCTCTGGCAGTGAGCGTCTTTTTCTTTCTTTATAGTTTAAATCCATTTGCACCAAAACGATAAATCTGGTATCTGGTCTCTTCGAGTTATTTTTACGAACCTAACACGATGAGCCTCATGTTAACTGAACAAAAACGGCTGTAAAAAATTATTTCACACCACAAAGAGGGAACACCGGTTATTGTGCCTAAGTGACCTCACTTCAAAATGACATCATCTCTGGTCTTTAATACGTACATTTGCAGACTCTACCTCATGCAAGCAGCTGTGTTTCTTTTCTGCATGTCCTTCTGCAGAGCTGCGCTTTTCAGAGTTCACACAAGGTTTGGTGTACAGCCCAAGGCATGCTGTGCACCTTTATTCCAAATGACCTTGTTTACTGAAGCTTGCGCACAAAAGGGCTCTGGACTAGCATTTTATTACGACTGTGTGCTTGAGATGTAGACACAACCAATGGCCAACCATGACAATGCATGCCATATACAGAGCTGAAACACTAAAGTCAATAAGCATTGTGAATTATCATGCAACTATTAGCACACTATTAGGGCCAGTTAGGAGAGACAGAGCGGAGACAGAGTAGCTCCAGGCCTCTGTAAGTCCTCAGTAAAGTGACACCACTTTAGCATCGTTTATTTTGACATGTCAATGTGGACGCTGGCACATGATGCATGACATGGCTGATTTGCCATTTTGGATGGCTCACTGTGTTTTCGTCAAGCACTGCCAGCTTCTAGCTGAGAGGAGAAGTCTTAGCCAATGATTACATTCATCATCGGCAAAAACAAGCCACAAATACGCAAATATGATTTCTGTCAAAATATCACCAAGTCAAACATGTCTGTTATATCAACATCGAGAAACTCAAATTATGCTTCTGAGAAGTTCTTTTGTTGTTGGAGGGAAGGGAAGGTGGGTTTTTTTTTGGATTGTTGAGAAATTTCAATCATTACGTGCGATGCTGATTTATCAAGCTGACATGAACAAATTTATTTGTAAATTGTTCGCCAGAGCGTGCGACTCAGTCATTTCGTTTTAGAGACATGAAAGAAAGAAATCGTTGTTGTGCTTTTGTCTGCTCCGGTTAGGGGTCGCCACATATTTAATCTGGCACAGGTTTTACACCGGATGCCCTTCCTGACACAACCCTCCCATTTTATCCGGGGTTGGGATCGGCACTAAGTGCAACCCACCCGGTGGATGGGGTTCCATGCACGGGAATCAAACCCAGACAGCAGCGGGGAGAGCAGGGGATCCTTTGGACAAAAGTAATGGCGCCCTATAAAAGGAGGAAAATATAGTGTGTGTCTGTGGTAGCTGATGTGCTGCAGTGGCTTAGCTGCATTACTGGAAGATTTAAGGCACGTCACTCTTAGGAGGTACTCCTAACCCACTGTTTTCTCATCATTTTGATATCTCTGTGAGATTTTTGCCTTTTATGGTGTTTATGGTGTCACTAAAGGTAAATCAGATGTGTCATGAACTTACACTTGATTGGCATTTATTAGCACATACATACGAGTATGAAGAAAATCAGATCAGTGTAACTGAAACTTGTTAAATCTCATAGGAATTTTAGTTTGGTTCAGTCAATGAAAATATTTCCTCACGCACAGCTTTACTGAAAGATTGATGAATCGAGCCCAGTATGTGTCATTTTTCATAATCATTTTTGCCTATTCTCTTAAAAGGGTGCCAATAATTCTAGAGTTTCCTGTACATATTAAGAGACCTAGACTGGTTTTGGTATTTTGGCCACTGATTACATTCATCCATCCAACAGCAAAAACAACCCTCAAATATCCAAATATTATTTCTGTCAAAATATTACAAAGTCAAACATGTCTGTTTCAACAACACTGAAAAACTCAATATTGGGCTGAATCCTAATCTCACACTCAGTGCTTGTCGTGCTAAACCACTATTGACTGAACTGATGCTCAAAAAAAAACAAAAAAACAGACAGAGGTACTAATCTCTCTGGTCTTTACCCAGCATGCTCAGTCCCTCTCGGCAGTGACTGTCATCTTCCTCATCTTCCTTGCATCCGGCCACAACAAAACAAGGCGGCCTGTTTAATAGTACTGAAATGGGAGATTACACAAAGGGACTTCTGGCCATTATAAATAGCGGTGTGCTTGTGCAAGCCATCTAATCTTTGCGAACCCCAAAAAGCAACTCAAACACACTCCATCCAGCCCACGCACACCTCCATGTGTCATCTTCACACTCTCCCGAACAAATAATGTGTCATTTCGGTACGCCGCATTATTCCTGAGAAAGAACAATGCAGCACGTGGGGTGATGAATGTGGTGCATTAAAAATTTATTCAAAAAGAAAAATCTGATAAAAGAGAAAGATGTGAGTTACATCAGCGAGAGTGGAGTGCTTGTGTTCTGCAGTAAATGAGAGTTAGCGGTGTAAAAATTCATCAATTGGTCTCAATAGGAACATATGTAATGACCACTGCAGAAAAAAATGCTTGTTTTGGCTCTACTACAGTTATGTAATCACTACATAGTGAGGTTTAGATGCCTTAATTTTACATCATTAAATTTGATTTACACTAGATAATAAAACTATCCTCTCAAAGATTTATGGCATATTTTTCTTTGCCATTTCCACTGCAGTGTCATTAAAGAGTAATCCTACACCTATTTTCCTGGCTTTCCTGATGTTTTTCACCCGTATTCAGATCCCTGAAGGAGGCTTGGCCTATGTGACTGCCAGTCCCCCTGAAAGAGGTGTGGCCTATGTGACTGCCAGTCCCCCTGAAAGAGGTGTGGCGTATGTGACTGCCAGTCCCCTGAAAGAGGTGTGGGCTACATGACTGCCAGTCCCCTGAAAGAGGTGTGGTCTATGTGACTGCCAGCCCCCTAATAGAGGTGTGGCCTATGTGACTGCCAGTCCCCTGAAAGAGGCGTGGCCTTTGTGACTGCCAGTCCCCCTGAAAGAGGTGTGGCCAATGTGACTGCCAGTCCCCCTGAAAGAGGTGTGGCCTATGTGACTGTTAAGTCCCCTGAAAATGGTGTGGCCTATGTGACTGTCTGGCCCCCTGATAGAGGTGTGGCCTACATGACTGCCAGTCCTCTGAAAGAGGTGTGGCCTATGTGACTGCCAGTCCCTTGAAGGAGGTGTGGTTTATGTGGTTGTCAGTCCCCTGAAAGGGGTGTGTTTTTTGTGGCTGTCAGTCCCCCTAATGGTGGTGTGTCTTATGTGACTGTCAGTACTCCTGAAGTAGGCGTGGCTTATATGACTGTCAGTCCCTTGAAGGAGGTGTGGCTTATGTTACTGTCAAATCCCCTTTAGAAGGTGTGGTCTATTTAACTGTCAGTAGTCCTGAAAGAGGTGTGGCTTATGCCACTGTCAGTCTCCTGTAGGAGGCATGGCCTATGACTGTCAGTCCACATGAAGGAGGAGTGGCCTTCTACCATTCAAAGCTATGAATTTTAAAAATTAAAATCTAGTTGTCTGCACAATATTGAATCACTGTCTGCTGTAAACATTTATTCCTTACATCTGACTGAGATGTGCTTCCTAATCTCATAAGGAGAGATACACACCCCTAGTGAGAGCAGGCTGGCTGTGTTTTGACTAGCTGCATGTCAGGGCCTGTTAGCTTTTACCTGAACAGGATATTAGCTGAGATCGTATAGGAGCAGGATAATCACATCTGCCTTCTGCTGTCTGATAGGCAAACTGAGCATCTCCTGGTAATTAAATGCTTAGGAAGCAGTGCGTCTGTGTAGTAACAGGCAATCATTCCCTTTAAAACACACACACATAGGCACATACCCACTGCTGCTTCAAACTGCTCCCCATTTCGAGCAACATGACAGGGGCTTTCACTAAACCCCCAACATCAGAAAGGAGAAAACTCCATTAGTATCCCTGATTACACACCACTCTAGAGTGAAACCCTGTCTTGTGTATGAACATTTCTCGTTCCCAGACGAGCTCCAGAAGCATGTGGTGCTAACAGCGAAGCTCACACTCTCTCCAGCCTGTAAAATATTGTTCACTTTTCTCTCCAAAGTCTTCTCATGAGCCGCTTCCCTGTCGCCTATGGTGCGCCCCTACCACAACGTGTCCTATCTCTGCGCCATCGTTATATAAACTGCACCTTAGCTTACATAAACCCTTACATGTCATGAATTACCTTTATTGATTCTTGCACTACAGAAGCTTTGAACGATATGCTGCAGTGCAGATGTTTAAATGTTTGAAGGAACATGGCATAAAAAAACTGCTGACAGACCACTGAACAAATACAGCAGTACAGCTGATAATCTGTCCCAATTAAATACATGGGTTAATTAAAATGCATGAGGAAAAACACCCCACGTGTAGCAGAACATAAGGTGCGTCCTTGATGTTTGCAAACAGAATGTATCGCTGAATCATGAGCTGAATTACATGAGTATTGATTCGAGATGTGTGCTGGTTCGATAGGGATGATGAAGAGATGGAAAAACTGTACCTCAATCCATACAGCACGGTGCCATCAGGATGCAGGCGAATCATGCGGTTCTTGACCGTGACGCCGTGCACGAAGGACTTCTTGTCATTGAGAAAGTAAGTGTCAGGCACCCACAGCTGATCAGCCACACGGTTGTCCAGTGTCAGGTTCAGAGGGATCTCCGAGTATGAGAGACGCTTGTCCCGCCATGCCTGCTGGAAATACATGGTCAGGGTGTAGTCCTGCGAATGAAAGAGAAAAACAAACAGGTCAAAGGAAAAATCCACCAGCTAGATCTAAATCTCCAGCTCTAAAGAGCAATGCAGCGGCACTTTAGTCGTTCAGTCTGTTCAGCTCTCTCACCTCCTCATCTGTGGAATCTGCTCAAACAGATTAGCTTCCAAAGCTTCAACTTTCATGCTAATACCCCCGTCAACTCCATTTTGTAGATCGCTAACTAGCTAAGCCAAACCTGCACTGCATTCTGGGACATTCGGTCCAATGTTTGCACTAACATCTCCACAACATCTATATTAGGTTTCTCATTAATATGATTTTGAACTTTGCAGGGGAAAAGTGAGTTAGAAAAGAAGCTCTTGTTCTTTTGTGATTAGGAGCAGTGGAACCTGACCGTTATCGCTTATGTTTGAGATTTCCTCCTATAATATGCCATTGTAACAAAATTCTCAGAGAAATAATGAAAATACAGCACCAATCAACACATCGCAAATATTTCAATATAAAGACATGTCCTGTGTTCCAAAATATACTTTATCTTCAACTCCAGCTATTAGGACTATAAAGAATATCTACGGAAATACACAAATTTGCGATTTTAAATATGTTTTCTGCTAGAGTTGAAGCACAGAGTATATTAGGACTAAAACAGCAGTTATTGCTTCTCATGTAAAGCAACATCTAAAAAGGAGCTATGTTTTAAAATACTGAGCTATAGCAGTTATTTCTGTCCCAGAGAAATAGCTGTTAATTGTCTCCGAACTCACTCCGTGCTCAATCATATGGACATCTTTATATTCCCCAGTGAAGTAGCACTTGATAAACAGGACCACATGCTAGAGTTTAGTGACATTATGAAAAAAAGGAGGATATTATTTTCTGACTGAGTTTGTGAGAGACAGGCACCATGCTAGGGGTGATTGATGAGGAGACATTGTTTTAACACAGGCATTGTTTTATACGCTGCATTTCAACTCCAACATCAATAACTACTACTGGTAGGTAGGTAGGTAGGTAGGTAGACAGACAGACAGACAGACAGACAGACAGATAGATAGATAGATAGATAGATAGAGAGAGAGAGAGATAGATAGATAGATAGATATTCAAAATTGAAATATAATTCTGAAAATGAGTCAATTCAGGGATGTGTTCAACAGTTAATGGGGTATATATATATATATTCTCTTTTTTTATCTGCAGGAAAAAACTGTGGTCCACAGTGGAAAAAAAAAAACTATTTTATATATATATATATATATATATATATATATATATATATATATATATATATATATATATATATATATATATGTGTGTGTGTGTGTGTGTGTGTGTGAATATTTGTATTAATATAAAAACATTCATAAACTGAACAAGTTTCACAGACATTTAACGAACAGAAATGGAATAATGAGTCCCTGAACAAAGGGGGGTCAATATTAAAAGTAACAGTCAGTATGTGGTGTAGCCTCCAGCTGCTTTAAGTACTACAGTGCATCTTATCCTCATGGACTGCACCAGATTTGTCAGTTCTTGCTGTGAGATGTTACTCCACTCTTCCACCAAGGCATTTGCAAGTTCTTGATCACATCTGGGAGACACATGGTTACATGTAATTTTCCACTGCAACGACGATCAGCTGTCCTTCCTGTCTCCCTGTAGAACTGTTTTAGGCATTTTACATTACAGACATTAGAGTTTATTGCTCTGAACACACCTGCAGTCCTCATGCCTCCCTGCAGCAGGCCTATGGCATGTTCACGCAGGTGAGCAGGAACTCTAGATATCTTTCTTCTGGTGTTTTTCAGAGTCAGTAGAAAGGTCTCTTTAGGGTCCTAAGTCATTGTAACTGTGACCTTAATCGCCTACCACCTGTAAACTGTTCGTGTCTTAAGGACTGTTCCACAGGTGCACGTGCAGTAATTGTTTATGGTTCATTGAACAAGAATGAAAAACATTGTTTAAACCCTTTCCAATAAAGATCTGTAAAGATTATTTGGATTTTACAAATTTATCTTTAAAATACAGCCTCCTGAAAAAGGGACGTTTCTTTTTTTGCTGAGTATAAAAGCTTTAACTGCATTTGCATCCATCTCTCTAAAACCATTACATGACAGTTTGTTTGTTTTTTAATTCATTTAAAGTTACAGTTCTAAGTTACGGTTACAGTTAAAAACTGTATTTAAGTCTGCACAAAATAATCACACATCAAACCTGTAGTTTTTTATTTATCACAGTATATTAGATGTACAGGTGGGAGTGTAAAAAATGGGGCTCTATATTTGTGTGTGTGTGTGTGTGTGTGTGTGTGTGTGTGTGTGTGTGTCTGTGTGTGTTAGTGTTAGGGAGCATTTCAGAACCCTCGATTCCTCTTTACTTCTCTGGCAGTGACCCAAAAGGGAGCTTTTAAACCCAGCTATCGTCTGCCCAAAATACCACACTGATGAACGTCCTGTAGGAGAGGACAAAGCTGTGCTGCTCTTTACAAGCTTCTGAAGGAACCCAGCTGGCCAACACACACACACACACACACACACACACACACACACACACACACATACAACATCCAGTTCAGGATGAACGGGCAATGTTCCCATACAAGATGAAATGAATGAACATATATGTGTGTGTGTGTGTGTGTGTGTGCAAGTTTCCCTTGTGAGGGCCTGCCGAATATCCCCACAAGGTCAAAACTATCAGATATCCTTCCCACAAGGATAGGAAAACATGTCCACACACACAAACACACTGTGTGCTGATAAACATGCTCACAATTGAATCACCGCTCTACCACAACACTCCTACAACAACATTAATTCGTGAATTTAAACCATTGCTTTTTGTGAAAACATGTCAATCCATAACGAACCGCCCACGCACACTCCGGGACATTCATGGCTTCCCTTTCTCTAAGCTTTCTCTCTCTTCCAGAGAGCAACTTCAACTTGAGTGATAGGAGAAGATCCTCCTCCGCATGTAGCGGTCAGATGAGGCTACATCCGTGGATGGGAAGTATATCCCAACTTTAAGGGTTTTTTTTGGGATCCACTGCACTGTACAACTCCTATACACCCACACATTAAAACACTACAAACGACAATACACAGCACACACTACAGCAAACATTATAAAAGCACTACAGCACACAATACAATACACACTGACTACAAAAAATTTACAGCACACACTGCAGTACACATTATAATGCACACTACAGTACACAGTATAGTCCAGACTACAGCACACACTACACTACAGCACGCACTACAACACAAACCACAGCACACACTACAACACAAACCACAGCACACATTGCAGCACTCACTACAGCACACACTACACTACACATTACACTACACACTACATCACTCACTATAGCACACACTACAGCACACACTACAGTACACACTACACTATACACTACAGTACACACTACATCACTCACTATAGTACACACTACAGTACACACTACAGTACACACTACACTATACACTACAGTACACACTACATCACTCAATACAGCACACACTACAGTGCACACTACATCCCTCACTACAGCACACACTACACTACACACTGCAGCACACACTACACACTACACTACACACTACATTACTCATTACAGCACACACTACAGCACACACTACAGCACTCACTACACTACACACTGGAGCACACACTACATTACTCACTACAGTACACACTACAGCACACACTGCAGCACACACTACATTACTCACTACAACACACACTACAGTACACACTATAGCACACACTACAGTACACACTACATTACTCACTACAGCACACACTACAGTATACACTACAGCACACACTACTTCACTCACTATATCACTCACTACAGCACACACTACAGTACACACTACATCACTTACTACAGCACACACTACAGCACACACTACATTACTCACTACAGGACACACTACAACACAAGCTACAGCACACACTACAGTACACACTACAGCACACACTACAGCACATACTACAGTACACACTACAATACTCACTACAGCACACACTACACTATACACTACAGCACACACACTGCAGAACACACTACATTACTCACTACAGCACACACTACAGCACACACTACATCACTCACTACATCACTCACTACAGCACACACTACAGTACACACTACATCACTTACTACAGCACACACTACAGCATACACTACAGCACACACTACATTACTCACTACAGGACACACTACAACACAAGCTACAGCACACACTACAGTACACACTACATTACTCACTACAGCACACACTACACTATACACTACAGTACACACTACAGCATACACTACAGCACACACTACATTACTCACTACAGGACACACTACAACACAAGCTACAGCACACACTACAGTACACACTACATTACTCACTACAGCACACACTACACTATACACTACAGTACACACTGCAGCACACACTACAGCACACACTGCAGAACACACTACATTACTCACTACAGCACACACTACACTATACACTACAGTACACACTGCAGCACACACTACAGCACACACTGCAGAACACACTACATTACTCACTACAGCACACACTACAGTACACACTGCAGTACACACTACAGTACACACTGCAGAACACACTACAGCACACACTACATCACTCACTACAGCACACACTACAGTACACACTACATCACTTACTACAGCACACACTACAGCACACACTGCACTACACACTACAGTACACAATACAGCACACACCACAGTACACACTACAGTACACACTACAGTACACAAGACACTACACACTACACTACAGTACACACTACATCACTCACTACAGCACACACTACAGTACACACTACAGTACATACTTCAGTACACACTACATCACTGACTACAGTACACACTACAGTACACACTACAGTACACACTTCAGTACACACTACATCACTCACTACAGCACACACTACAGCACACACTACAACACTCACTACAGCACACACTACCTCACTCACTACAGCACACACTACAGTATACACTACAGTACACACTACATCATTCACTACAGCACACACTACATCACTCACTACAGCACACACTACATCACTCACTACATCACTCACTACAGCACACACTACAGCACACACTACAGTACACACTACATCACTTACTACAGCACACACTACAGCACACACTACATTACTCACTACAGGACACACTACAACACAAGCTACAGCACACACTACAGCACACATTACATTACTCACTACAGGACACACTACAATACAAGCTACAGCACACACTACAGTACACACTACAGCACACACTACAGTACACACTACAGTACACACTACATTACTCACTACAGGACACACTACAGTACACACCGCAGAACACACTACAGCACACACTACATCACTCACTACAGCACACACTACAGTACACACTACATCACTTACTACAGCACACACTACAGCACACACTGCACTACACACTACACTACACACTACAGTACACAATACAGCACACACTACAGTACACACTCAACACCACAGTACACAGTACAGTACACACTACAGTACACAAGACACTACACACTACACTACAGTACACACTACATCACACACTACAACACACACTACACTACACACTACAGCACACACAACAGTACACACTACAGTACACACTACAATACACACTACCCTACAGACTACAGTACAGACTACAATACACACTATAATACACACTACACTACACACTACAGCACACACTACAGCACACTACAGTACACAGTACATTACACACTACAGCACACACTACAATACACACAACAGTACAGACTACAGTGCACACTGTAATACACACTACACTACACACTACAGCACACACTACAGCACACTACAGTACACAGTACATTACACACTACAGCACACACTACAATACACACAACAGTACAGACTACAGTGCACACTGTAATACACACTACACTACACACTACAGCACACACTACAGCACACTACAGTACACAGTACATTACACACTACAATACACACTACAGCACACACTACACTACACACTACAGCACACACTACAGCACACTACAGTACACAGTACATTACACACTACAGCACACACTACAGTACACACTACAGCACACACTACACTACAAACTACACTACACACTACAGTACACACTACACTACAGACTACACTACACACTACAGTACACACTACACTACACTACAGACTACACCACACACTACAGTACACACTACAGCACACACTACACTACAAACTACACTACACACTACAGTACACACTACACTACAGACTACACTACACACTACAGTACACACTACACTACACTACAGACTACACCACACACTACAGTACACACTACACTACACACTACACTACACACTATGTCACATTTACTACTACTACTAGTAATACTACTTCCACTACGAGTACTACTTTTATTTACTTTTTATTACTATTAATACAACTGCTACTACCACCACTATTTATACAACTAATACTACTTCCACTACTACTACATTTATTATTACTACAAATACTACTACTGGTAGTACTACTACTAATACAACTATTACTATTACTACTACTATTTCTACTACTTTTGTGTATAAAGGAGAAAATGGAAACAACATCACAGTACAGTGCAATCTATGCCTTCCAGCTGTGAAGATGTTGTGTTCCTCGAAGGACTCGACATCTAATTTAAAGAAGCATTTGCAGGTAAGACCAGCACGGAAATCATGTTAGATAGGTTAGCTAAAATAATGTAGTATTAGTGCTTTGAAATTCCCTGGTTTGCATGGTCACAGTGATTTTTTTGTTTCACTTATTTTTATTAAAACAAATTCAAATTTATGTATTGAATGTACTGAACATGTTTTTAAGCTCTAAGGGGGAAAAAACTGAAATGGATACTTTATCTAAATTTAATACTTTTATTGTTGAGAACAGTCCAAAAGTCTGGGTGAGGGACACATTCTGGAAAATGAAACATGTTAAAACTCATAAATTAGGATGAAGTGATTAAAAAACACTAAAATCTCATGTAATCACAGTACACTTTTCTCATGCTTTTCTCATAGTGGTGATTCTCTTTTTTCACCATTTGTAACTGTAACAGATTACATTTTTAAAGCAACCCTCCCAACCCTGACTATGGCACATTTACTACTATTACTACTACTACTACTACTACTATCACTTTTACTATTACTTCCAATACTGCTACTACTACTACTACTACTACTACCACTACTACTATTATTACTATTACTACTACTGCTACTACTACTAGTACTTTTACTATTACTATCAATACTACTACTACTAGTACTACTACTATTAATACTACTACCACTACTACTATTACTTTTACTATTACTACTACTGCTATTACTGCTACTACTACTACTACTACTACTAACACTACTACTGCTATTACTATTACTACTACTGCTACTACCAATACTACTTCTACTACTACTACTACTACTAATACTACTTCTACTACTACTACTACTACTACTTCTACTACTACTACCAATACTATTACTACTACTACTTCTACTACTGCTACTACCAATACTACTACTACTACTTCTACTACTACTACAACTGTTAATATTACTACTACTACTACCTGAGACTGAGAGATGGCCTCATTAATGAGCTTCGTAATAACGTCCCCTCAATTTCTTCCCAGGTTAGGAACCTTGGTAGCATCCTGGACTCAGAATTATGCTTAACCAAGCAAATAAATCCATTCGTTAAGAAAAAGTTTTTAGCAATTACGTTTTATTTCTAAACTTAAAACATTTTTGTCTTTTCAAGATTTGGAGATGGTTATTCATGCTTTTATCACATCACGTTTAGATTATTGTAATTCATTGTACTTCATCAGTCATCTCTTGCTCATTTCCAGATGGTTCAAAATGCAGCTGCAAGGCTGTTGACCAAGGCAAATAAATATGATTATGTCACCCCAATTTTAACCTTGCTCCATTGGCTCCTGGTCCAGTTTGGGATCCAGTTTAAGATTCTGTTGTTTGTCTTTAAAACTCTTAACGATCAAGCTCCATCTTACCTCAAAGATCTCCTTACACCACATTCATCTAGCAGATTTTTAAGATCTTCTGATAGGTTTCTTCTGTATGTCCCTCGATCCCGTTTAAAAACTAAGGGAGATAGAGCTTTTTCAGTTGCTGCCCCTCGGTTATGGAATCAATTGCCACTGGACATCCACCTTGCACCTTCTATTATCATTTTTTAAAAAGAGGCTGAAAGTGTATCTCTTCTCCCAAGCGTATGTCTTCTCCCAATAAATTTTTCTTACTCTGTTCACCACTTTGGTCAGCTTTTCTGTGTTTAAATGTGCTGTATAAATATAATTTACTTACTTCTACTACCACTATTCATACCAATACTGCTACTGTTAATACTACTACTATTACCACCACTACTATTACTATAACTTCTACTACTACTACTACTACTAATAATAATAATAATAATAATAATAATAATAATATATTATTATTATTATTATTATTATTATTATTATTATTATTATAAAGGGGGGGACACTCCCCACTTTTCTCCATCTGATCTACTGAAACTGAAATGCATTATAAATAAATGTGAGACATAATTGTATTTGTGCAAACATGTGTAGCAGACATTATAAATTAGAAAAATAAATCTCCAGCTGAAAAATTTACATTTAGAGTGTTTTTACAGCGAAACAGGTTAAACTTGATCCTAATGGTATGTATGCAATAAATAGATAAACCTGAATATTTTTAATTTTCATTTTTATTTTTAAAACCTGCTTCAGGATTAAACGAAACCAAAGCACAGTGAAGAGTGACATTTCAGCGTTTGATAAAATAAAGGCTGTTATTTTGTGCGTTTGGTTTCCTAAGGGCAGATGCCGAACTCAGGAACACCTGGGTCTGGCTTTCGCATCATGGCTTCGGTGCAGAATGAGTGAATAATTGCTCTGGTCACAGATGGTAGCAGATGCCTCTTTGGGCTCTGTTTACTCTCCTACGACATCAGTGAATCCCAAATGCACACACACACTCAGCTTCCACAGGCTCACATAGACAAATTAATGGATGTATCCTGCGTTTTCTTCCTCACATCCTCACTTCCTCAACCACTGTGTAAAGAGTCGAACGTGATCCATCTGCTACTATCGCTCGGGTGTCATTCATTTACGACTGATGAGCAACTTCTCATATGCCTTTGTCACTGTGGGACAAAATGATTTGCATATTCATTTTCATATGCATGCATATTCATACATTCTTTCCTTCTTAATGAGGGTAAGGGTGTACACATGTCCCTAGGCCATTTGTAGTATTTTATTGGAGATTTAAAAACATATAGAACCCTTTAATATTCAACATACATTATCTTTAATAGTTTAAGAATGACACCTTCAAGGCTAAAGAGCACTCACGTGTTGAAATGAAAAATATATATATATATTGTATATTATAACCAGTAATGTATTGTTAAATCAGTTTTACATTAGCTTGCATAAGTATTCACCCCTCTTGAACTTTTCCACATTTTGTACTGTTACAACCTGAAACTGAAATGGACTTAATTGGGATTATATGCCATAAATGTATATATATATATATATATATATATATATATATATATATATATATAGCCAATAACACTGATGTGGGGGAGAAATCAATATAAAGAAATCAAATATGAAAGTGATTGCATACGTATTCACACACCCCAATCCCTCCCCCTCCATAAATTGGGTGAAACCCACAAATTAGTTGCCATCAGAAGTCACATAATTAGTTGAATGAAGTTGGCCTGTGTCCATTTAAATTGTCAATATAAATCCGCCTGTTCCTTGGAGAACCCAGAGTTTGTTAGAGAACATACCTAAACAAACTGTACAAAGTGCTGACAGCTTCCAAATAAACATCTTCTTAAAGAAAACACCAGCATATCAACAATGATACATTTTTCTTGAACACATTTTGGGGGAATTATATCTACTAGGGTTGCACGGTATATTGGTACTATGGTTGTATCACGATACTAAAGCTTCAAAATATTGCCGTAATAAATAAGTAATGTTGTATGTGTGGCAGTTAATAATATTTTCGCTAAAATGACACTACTTTTGCAGAATACACAAAGGTTAGTGACTCTTCATTTAACCTAAATTCTTTACCTTATTCTGTCCCGTTAGCTAGTAAGCTGGCTAATGTTATGCTAACCGCTGTGTGTAAATAACATTAGCCGTGTTTGCTAGTAAGAGAGCTAACATTATGCTAACCGCCATGTGTAAATAATAACATATAGCCGTGTTTGCTAGTTAGTGAGTAAGTGAGCTTTCCCAATTTTATGATTTCTTTTTTTGGAGTTCGTTTTTTAAATTCAGTTATTTATTCCTAATGTTGTGTTCATTTTTAGTACTCCGAGGACAATTTTCACTTGCATGATTTCATCGCTCTAGGGAACAGTAAATGAAAAATGTGGCACATTGAATTAGTTGCTTGCCAATTGTATGATTGTTCTAGAGTTTTTCCAAATAGCCAGTTATTCATTCTCATTAATAACATATTCAGAGGAACATCTGGTTTGTATGTTTTTATTTATATCTATGTATTTCTGTAAATTTTGGTTCATTTTGTAGATTTGAATTATGAATTAACACAATATCGTGTGGTATCATGATACTACTTACTTCAGATGAAATAGTATTGTAAGATATGTTAATGGTATTACAACAACCCTATAATCAACCAATCAGATTCAAGAGCGCTGTGGTACAAAATGAGTTCAACTCTGATCAGTTCTGAGTGCTTAGCACTCAATTCTTTTTTATTTTTCTGGGAATTTGATGGAAATATGTGCAGCATTTGTACCACAGTTGGCTCCATTGTCAGTCAGGATCTGTCACATGTATACATTGAAATGAAGTGAAAAGCAGTTAAAGCTACAACACCATCTCTTTCAAAGGAAGTGTAAGAAGAAAGTAGTATTATAATCCTCCAACTAGATACAATGAAATGCATTAGTATAATACTTCTACTCTACTATTATCCTCTGCATATTCAACTGTAACATTAAAAAACACAAAAAATTGCAGGTTTATTTATACACACCTCTGACACATCTCTGCTGCATTGCCTGCATGTATTTTGAAAATGCCACGGTCCGAAACGGCATTACACTTCTCCCCGTGCCAACTGCTCTGCGGATAAATAGCTCGTGCTGGGACGGTGACAGAGTGACAGAGTAATTTGTCAGGGCAGTCCTATTGAAGGCATACACTCTGTGAATACATCTCCATTTAATGTGGCAGAACCCAAATCTAAGAGCTATCAGACTCGCTGCTGCACAGTCGGCACTTTTTGCGCAGTACACCGTGCCATCACCCCTTCATAACGTTTACATCTTTTACATGCTGTAATACGTTATTATTTATTATCATGGTTTTCCTAGTTAACCAAATTAAATATATAAATCAGACCTAGGTGTTGGCATTATAGTGTGTAGACCTAATCTCTCTCTCTCTCTCTCTCTCTCTCTCTCTCTCTCTCTCAATTTCTGTGCACTAGTTGATCTACACTCCAAGTCACAGAAGCTCTACATCCTGCTAGTAAAAATTAAGTGCCTTCTTGCCAGAAGGGTCAATATATAATACATAAAACAGAGGATGTAGTCATAACTGGTGGAAAGTATCAAGATAAAAGTGCACATCTCTCTGAATGTGAACTTTGAATTTTTTTTAAAAAAGAAAAGAAACTCAAAATAAGGTTTCATTTTTGGCATCCACATCATATACGGAATAATTGAAGAATAACTTAAATATGCTGTACATTTAGTTATGCCAATAAAGCACATCTTTTTTTTTTTTTTTTAACTAAAAGTATCCCAAAATTAAACATAAAATGGTATAAGTACATGTTTAAACTGGTTTGTCTCCAAGCTGTACTCGACCACATAGTTATATTTGCTGTAAGCAGCCCACCTCTGTTTGTTTCTTCTCCTGCAGTGGGATTGGCAGACCTCATTAATTTGTCACAATGCAGAACCCTCCCAAGTCTCTGGTCAAGCATGAGTCGAAATCATGCAGGTTGTAAAGAGAGAAGATGAACAAACTTGTAAGAACTAATGGTTTTGTCCTGCCCGTTCACCCCCCCCCCTAAGTGTCACGTGGGAGATTGTGCTTTACTGTTGTTTTAGCACATTTGAATAAAACGGCCTAATTTCCTAAATAGAGATGACACATTAACATGTGAAAACCGACTGTCACTTCATTCTCTTGGGTAGCTTTAAGGTTAAACTATAACAGTTCGCAAACACTGGGAATGTGTGAAGAAAAATTTCTGATTCGGAGATTGGATAGCTTTGTTAGCTTTTTTAGACCAAACACATTTCACAGAAATTAAACCATTTTGAACAATGAGGTCTGTGAAATTTATCATATGCAAGTGTTATTTAATTAATACTCAGCTACAGAATTATTGGCACCCTTCAATAGAATTATCAACAAATTGTTGTAAATAAAAATTTATATACCATACTCCAAATTTCTCTTTGAGTTTCAGTCATTCATTGAAAATAACTGCTTTATCCTGGCCAAGAGTCTGGGGAACACCAGGCATGAGGTTCATTGCAGAGCAATATACACATACACAGCCAGTTTACATTTACATTTATGGCATTTGGCAGACACCCTTATCCAGAGCGACTTACACTTCCGCGCGACTTACTCATTTACACAATTGAGAAATTGAGGGTTAAGAGCCTTGCTCAAGGACCCAGCAATGCCAGCTTTGCAATGCTGGGATTTGAACTCATGGCCTACTCATCAGTAGTCCAACATTTTAACCAATTTAGAGTTACCAATCCACCTACTAACATGTTTCTGGAGGTAGGAGGAAATCCAGAGAAACCCACAAGGCCCTGGGAAGAACATGTGAAACTTAACACAGACAGTAACTCGATCCTGAAGCTCTGAGGCGGCATTACTACCCGCTGTACCGCAGCGTCACTCTAAACAACTTAAATTTAAACATAATGCAAATAAATTGCCATCCTTGAGAAAAAAAAATTGGTCTCTGTCTCCAGAAAGTTTGCAGTTGTACACAAATAAAATCCATCAGCTTGGGGAAAATCAAACAGACAGTTGAATACAGTTGACTGTTGACCTGCAGAAAGGTAATTGATATAAAAAAAATACTAAGCAGCACTAAGCAAAATACCATTAAGCACAATCACAGCCTTAGTTTAAAAAAATCAACAGTCGGAACAGCTGGACGTTTGCCAGGGAATTGGACACATGAGGATACTGTCCGCCCTCCGCACAGTGAGGAGGATGGTAAAGGATGGAAATAACTCTGTGTTCACACTAGCGAGCAACAAGTCGCTCTTGTCGCTTATAGTTTGTCTCTTGTGGGGGTGTAAAGAGCACTACTTGGGAGCGTGTACCGTCCATCCAGCACTTTTAGTTCCAACGAGAATGGGTTGTAGCCTAAATGTGTAGCTTACAGCACACAATTTACTACAGAATACAATTTACTTGCGTATCAAGTTAATCAATTTAATCAAGAATCAATATGTGCATCCACCATTAAGAGAGTCCAATATCACCATGGCCTGAAAGACTCTCAACCTAAGAAGGAGCCCCTATTCTGAGACCAGCAAAAAAATGCCAGACTGAACTTTGCAGGTGATCACCAAGACTCTTTGGCCATGATCAGCGCTATGTATGGAGGCTTTTAATCTGAAGAACACCATCCCAACTGTGAAGCATGGGCGTGGCAGCATCATGTTGTGGGGTGTTTTGCTGGAAAAGATACTGCACTTCAGAAAGTAGATGGCATCATAAGAATGGAGGATTATCTAGAAATAATGAAGCAACACTTCAATACATCAAAAAGTTCAAACCTGGTCACAACTGGGTCTTCTAGCAGGACAGTGATCCTAAGCATAACTCCACAGTTGTGAACAAATGGCTTAAAGACAATAAAGTGAATGTATTAGAGTGGCAGTCACAAAGCCCTTGATTGAACTGAATCCCTGATTGAACTGAAAAGGCATGGCTGAGCAAGGAAAAAATTCCAGCAAAATATTGTGAGAAGCTTGTGAAAGGCTGCACCAAGTGTGAAAGGCAATTCCATAAAAATGCTAATTAAGTGTATGTAAACCTTTGACCCACTGAAAATCTGAAATAATAAATAAAATCTGAAATGAATCTGTCTGTTGGCTATTATTTTGAAATGACCTCTTATAAAGTCGAAATTGTCTTGGCTCAGGAAACATATAGTAACATGAAATTATAACATGCCATACCACATATGCCATATGATTGGTCCAAGAAATCATTCACTTGAGGAAGTCATTGGGATCATATTACACGTTACCACATCATACCTTAATTTCCATAGAGTTGAGGAAATCTCAACTCATATGTCACTTGTCACACTGTCTCTTGCTACTGTCTCTAAAACCTGTTGTTTTGTCGCTCGTTAATGTGAATGCAGGGTACACTTACAAAGTTCAGAGTTTCATCATTACACACTTTATATAGGTTTGAAAATGAGCCATTAGACGCCACTTCCCTAATAGCAAGTTGTTTGAAAGTCATTACTAAGCATCATTGACACTACAATTGGAATAATGTGTTGTGATCAGATGAGAACAAAATCTAACTTTGCAGCAATGACAACCATCAGCAATAGGGGTATAACGATAAATCCTGACACCCTGACAACCCCTAGCATTAAAATATAGAAAGCACCCTGGTCACATGGTCTCGTTGTTTCGTAGGGAGCCTGTCGTGAAGTCCGATAGTTCCGGATTGCGACAATCCACATGCATTTTACATTATACGTTTACAGGACCTCTTCAGTAACTTCAAATAACACCAAAGGCCTTAGAAATCAGGCCTTTTAACCGACTTTGGAGCTCTATTTCTGCTACAAAGAGCATTATTTTTCAGTTGATCATTTTCAAAGTAACAAGGTCAGACTCTTTGTTTATACAATCAAAATATATCATTTAAAAAAAATATATTTTAAGATATGATGAACCTGTAGAACAGTTTGCTTACAATATAAAATATTGTTTACTATATAAAATCTCTGTTCATAGCAATTTTGTCTTTATTTAGTTTTAGTTTACAGAACAAAATGCACATTGTTTTACATTGTTTATGATTCAGAAATAGTCTTTTCAGTTATCATTTTTCTTCATTCAAAGTTTGTTCAAACTATTCTGAGAATTTTATCAAAATCATGAAGCCAGTATCATGAATTGAATCGAATCATGACCAGAGTGTATCGTTACACCCCTAGTCAGCACGTTTGGCAGACAAGGGGGCGTCTTTAGAAGAAAAAGCCCTCAAACTAGGTGTAAAATGTGGAGGTGGTTCATTGATGCTTTGGGGCTGTTTTGTGGCTGGTGTTCAATGGCACTTGAGAAGACTGATGGCATTATAAATTTTATTGAATCCCAGGATATTTCAGCCCCAATCCTGATTGCCTCAGAAACGCAAAATCAATGTTTTGCTATGGCCGTGACAAAAAAACGTCTTAATTGAACTGTTATAGCTACTCTTTGTAATTGTGTAGCAGGAATACAAGTCACTTTATTAGCTCTAAACCAGGAGCAATAAAAGTATAAATTGTGCATATGTACAGTACAGGAGGAATACCTCTTCTATAATGGCTCACAACTGTGTTCAGTCTGTGTATTCTGTGTCTAGTCTTTAATAATATATTTTTTTAATTGTTTATCAAAAGTATGATTATTTTAAACTTGTCTGCTCCTCATTCATTGTTATCTGTTAATATCGGTGACTTACAAATCAAATTTATTTTAATAACTAGCTTTCTTTGGCAGTAAAACTGCAAAATGGATGCTGTTCAATCAGTGCACACAGCCATTAAATTATAACACACTTATGTAAACATGATGTAATATGTAATATTAAGTAATATGTGATGTAAATACAACACAAAACGGTATATGCTATAGGAAAAACAAAAGAGAAAACCCCAAAACCATCTGAGCGAGATTCAATAATCAAACACTCAGAAAGACAGGCTATCTACCAGAGATGAGTAAACTTAAAACACACATTTTCTCAGTAGAGAGGCGTTGTCATAGCAACCGTAAGTAAAAATAACGAGACTTCTTTTTTTTCTTTTTCATCCGGAGTTGAACGGGATCAGATAAAAAAAGCACACACTGAGAAATACTGATCAACAATTACTGACATTGTGCCCAGAATATGCACAAATCCCAGCAATGTGTCTTTCTCAGCTCGCAGTCAGGGATCTGCTGGCCTAACATACAGCCACACCTCTTATTCACATAAGGAATTAATGCTCGTCAAGATAATGATCACAATAAAGGCAACATTTCCGCCCTGGTAATTATTTACCCTACAAGCTAGGACAAGTCTATTTGGACCTTTCTTCCTTTAAAAGGGATTAATTAGGATTTCAGAGGATCCTGTTTTCAGCACATCCCTTTATCGTGGCACTAAAACAATGGGGATTCCTCCTGAATAAGAGCATCCATCAGGAAAGGAGAACGTACCGGATCTCCACGAGAACCCTAGATCATGAGAATGTACCAGGAGTTCAATTGTGATATTACAACATTCTATTTGTGTTCCCAAAACTCATGTGATTCAGCAGAAGGTCACATTGTCCAAAAATAGCCACCACAAAACAGAGTATGGCCCAAGGATTAACACCGCCCGACGACATGGCTGACCTTTGGTCATGGAGGACTACCTTTGCCAAAAATGAAACAATTTTTCATAAGGCAGAGAGACAGAGAGAAATAGAGAGAGCACTGCAGTGGTCTGAAACATTGCACCCGAGAACTAAATGGCTCTCCCAACACTTACAGCATTTGTTCTGCTCTTAATTGGGAGGCCATCCAGCTGTATGGCGCTAAAGCATCACACAAGACTAATGAGTTCCTCACATGATCCACTGGGAGAGAGAGCGAAAGAGAGAACCAGCGTGTTAAGGAGGTACAAACCAAATGTACGGCACTCAGAAAAGAGAACACTAACTAAAAAAAAAAGTCAATCTAAAGGTTTTGACCCCATTGTCATTTAATGCTAAGTGTTCTCCGTTTCTCAACTTAGGAAAAGTCTGTTCAGCAAAAAATAAACAAATAAATATTGTAATAATAAAAGTATCATAAAATGGAAACAAAAATCATTTTTCTAGACTTCAGATCTCACCCAGAAATTCGACACACCGCTACCGAAGCATCTTCAGAGAGGTTGCATGATGTCAGACCCCACCGAGTGTCAGCTACACAAGTCATAGGAACAAATCCCATTCCTCCATTTCAGTTCAAAACCAGCTCAAACGAGACCTGCAGTGTCACTTACTGTATATATCAGGTCCTGTTGTGCTGTTCTACTTGTCCACCACATTTGAATCATTCTAACGTTGATTTTGCGTGACCATCAGTTACGCCGCAAGAACGTGATATTTTAGCAAGTGAAAAATATCTTGAATATGGGCTAATTTATAATATTTCTTATTATGAGATCACCAGAAATCAAATATGAGATCAATCAGCTTGTTTTTGGATGTTTTTTAACCAATTTTAACCTTTCAAATGTCTTATAACGGAAGCTAATTGTGCTTGTTTCCAGAAGCACTAGGACAAGACTATTTAAAGCGTGAAATTTGTTTTGTTTTTTAATGTCTAGAAGTACATTTAATAATCATACATTTGATTTATTGTAATTATTTAATAGGAAACATTAGATCAATTTTAAGATATTTTCACTTGCTAATTTTTTTTTATTTATTTTTTTTGCAGCATAGGCACCGATAACTCAGACTTACAGTAAGTGGAGTAAATCAAAGTGGAGTCGCTTAAACTTTGATTACTCGGATATTATTAACATGGGGTCTTAGCTCCAGTTCTGTGCACCCTCGGCCCTGTACAGTTCGAAGTTCTATTCTTAACATTAAATAACCCACCTCATTAAGGGCAAAATAATTAACTGATAAGAATCTAACTATGCACAGCAGAGGGTCCTAAGAATTTGGTTATTAAGAACTAAGTTAATAAAATCCAAGTATTCAAGCACCCCTGACTTATAAAATAATCAGATGTGTTACTCTGACATCATCAGGGCCTCCTTGGGGCAAAAACAAAGCATCATGTTGTGCTGTTAGGTTTCAGAATTGGAAAGGTGTTCATAAACACATTCATTTTTACTCTATATTATGGATTTGGACACCTTTCCAAGCCATCAAAAGATGGTTGCAGTTAAAGCTAATTCGGAGGGATAACTGGTCCGAGGAGCTCTGTCTTTCTAGTGCCCATTTCATCTCAGCTAAGCAGCTAACTATCATGTCACTGAAGTTGGCATGCTAACTAAGCATTTAACAGGCTTACATACCTCATTTAGATTGCTGTAATAAACCTATAGCATGTAGCTTGCCTAAAAGCTACAGTATATCAAAACACTAGTTAGCTAACAGTAGATAAAGCTAGCTAGGTCACGTTCTTGCTGAGGAGTTGCCTATAACAGATACGCGTCAGCTTACTCTGTTTAGCTAACAAATGAGTTTATTGCATTTATCTTGGCAGTACCTCAGCTTTCAGTGCCATGTTCTCTTGAACGTGCCCACAAACAACAAAGTTGTTAGCATCTAGAAACTTGTATGCCTTCTGATTCTCTCAAGTATTTGAATTTCTATGATATAAGTATATACAGTATCTCACAAAACTGAGTACACCCCTCACATTTTTGTAAATATTTGATTATATCTTTTCATGTGACAACACTGAAGAAATGACACTTTGCTACAATGTAAAGTAGTGAGTGTACAGCTTGTGTAACAGTGTAAATTTGCTGTCCCCCCAAAATAACTCAACACACAGCCATTAATGTCTAAACCACTGGCAACAAAAGTGAGTACACCCCTAAGTGAAAATATCCAAATTGGGCCCAATTAGCCATTTTCCCTCCCCAGTGTCATGTGACTTGTTAGTGTTACAAGGTCTCAGGTGTGAATGGGGAGCAGGTGTGTTAAATTTGGTGTCATCCCTCTCACACTCCCTCATACTGGTCACTGGAAGTTCAAAATGACACCTCATGGCAAAGAACTTTCTGAGGATCTGAAAAACTGAATTGTTGCTCTACATAAAGATGGCCTAGGCTATAAGAAGATTGCCAAGACCCTGACACTGAGCTGCAGCACGGTGGCCAAGACCATACAGCAGTTTAACAGGGCAGGTTCCACTCAGAACAGGCCTCGCCATGGTCAACCAAAGAAGTTGAGTGCACGTGCTCAGCATCATATCCAGGGATTGTGTTTGGGAATAGACGCATGAGTGCTGCCAGCATTGCTGCAGAGGTTGAAGGGGTGGGGGGTCAGCCTGTCAGTGCTCAGACCATACGCCGCACACTGCATCAAATTGGTCTGCATGGCTGTCGTCCCAGAAGGAAGCCTCTTCTAAAGATGATGCACAAGAAAGCCCGCAATTTGTTTGCTGAAGACAAGCACACTAAGGACATGGATTACTGGAACCATGTCCTGTGGTCTGATGAGACCAAGATAAACTAATTTGGTTCAGATGGTGTCAAGCGTGTGTGGCGGCAACCAGGTCAGGAGTATAAAGACAAGTGTGTCTTGCCTACAGTCAAGCATGGTGGTGGGAGTGTCATGGTCTGGGGCTGCATGAGTACTGCCGGCACTGGGGAACTACAGTTCATTGAGGAAACCATGAATGCCAACATGTACTGTGACATACTGAAGCAGAGAATGATCCCCTCCCTTCAGAGACTGGGCCGCAGGGCAGTATTCCAGCATGATACCGACCCCAAACACACCTCCAAATCGACCACTGCCTTGCTAAAGAAGCTGAGGGTGAAGGTGATGGACTGGCCAAGCATGTCTCCAGACCTAAACCCTATTGAGCATCTGTGGGGCATCCTCAAACGGAAGGTGAAGGAGCACAAGGTCTCAAACATCCACCAGCTCCGTGATGTCGTCATGGAGGAGTGGAAGAGGACTCCAGTGGCAACCTGTGAAGCTCTGGTGAACTCCATGCCCAAGAGGGTTAAGGCAGCGCTGGAAAATAATGGTGGCCACACAAAATATTGACACTTTGGGCCCAATTTGGACATTTTCACTTAGGGGTGTACTCACTTTTGTTGCCAGTGGTTTAGACATTAATGGCTGTGTGTTGAGTTATTTTGAGGGGACAGCAAATTTACACTGTTACACAAGCTGTACACTCACTACTTTACATTGTAGCAAAGTGTCATTTCTTCAGAGTTGTCACATGAAAAGTTATAATCAAATATTTACAAAAATGTGTGGGGTGTACTCACTTTTGTGAGATACTGTATGTCCAGTCATTGCAGGCTGGGTCACCGCTTAGGATCATTGATCATTTAGCCACTTACAGGAGTCCAAGTCAGAAGAATCTTCTAGAGTTGCATCAATTGAAAATGTTAGTTTAGCCAAATTGCACACCTTGTCTTTTAGGGGGGGTTAAATATTGAGACAGAAAAAGCTTTAATAAATAACTAGTATATACTGCATGATGGCACAACTTGTATTTGCTTAACGTGCCTAAAATTCGAATGGTCGGATTTCTTTCATAAAATAAAGCTGTGCTGCAATCATTAAGGGATTTGGGGAACTTTATTTTATACTGGAAAGGGTTTGAAGGCTTCTACATCTAATCCAATGATTCTCAACTTCCCAATGCATGGCACGTTTAAGTGTTTTCTCTTCACCAATACGCTGGATTTAATTTAACTTATCAGCTAATTATCAATTATTATTAATTGAAATACAAAGTTTGTTATGAAACGGTGACTGGTTTTTAAATAAAGCTTCCACAGCTATGTATCCAGATTGCTTTTTACTTCTTACTATTTCCCTTACAGTTAAACGCTTAGTGGGTCAAGTCTGGTCATGGTCTCAAGGAAGGTTCCTGAGACTGAATGTTTCAATCCAATGACTGTATATACAGTCTGCTCTGAAAGTATCGGGATGGCACGGCCAATTCTTTTGTTTTTGTTATGCACTTAAGATATTTGGGTTTGAGTTCAAAAGATGAATTAGAGATGATAGATCAGAATTTCAGCTTTCATAGTTACATCTAGATGTGTTAACACAACTTGGCACCTTTGGTGGCAGAACACACAACTCTTAAGTGAGCAAAACTATAGGAACGGATAGTCTTAAAGTAAACAACACTTAATATTTGGTTGCACATCCCTTGCTCACAATGACCACATCAAGCTGGTGTACCAGTGACATCACAAAACTGTTGTATTTTTCTTTTGTGATGCTTTTCCAGGCTTGTAGTGCAGTTTCTTTCAATTGTTGTTTGTTTTCAGGGGTTTCTCCCCTCAGTCTCCTTTTCAGGTCTGGTGAAGGTCTGGTGATTGACTTGTCGAGTCTAAAAGCTTCTACTTTTTATTTTTTTACCCTGATGAAGTCCTGTGTTGAGTAGGCAGTGTGTTTTGGGTCATTGTCTTGCTGCATGATGAAGTTCCTCCCAAGTAAATTGGATTCATCTCTCTGTAAATTGGCAGACCGAATGTTTCTGTAGGCTTGTGAATTCATTCTGCTGCTACTATCATGATTTACATGATCAATAAAGATTTGTGAGCACGATCCAGAAGCAGCCATGCAAGCCCAAGCAATGATACCACCTCCATTGTGCTTGACCAATGACCTAGTATGTTTTGGATCACGAGCAGATCCTTTCTTTCTCCAAAATTTGACTTTTCCATCACTTTGCTAGAGGTTCATGTTGGTTCCAGGACATTTGTGGCTCATCTCTGTATTTGTTTGCAAAATCCAACCTGGCTTTCCAATTCTTACTGCTTGTGGTTTGCATCTTGTGGAATGGCCTCTATATTTCTGCTCTTGAAGTCTTCTTCAAATGGCAGATTGTGATACCTTCACCCCTGCCCTAAGGAGGTTGTTGGTGATGTCACTGACTGTTGTTTTTGTGTTTTTCTTCACAGCTCTCACAATGTTTCTGTCATCAGCTGATGTTGTTTTCCTTGGCCGACCCATTCAGTGTCTGGTTGTTAGGACACCAGTGGTTTATTTCTTTTTCTGGACATTCCAGATTGTTATACTGGCTATGCCCAATGCTTCTGCAATGGCTCTGATAGATTTTCCCTTTTTGCTCAGCATATTAATGGCTTGTTTTTCTCCCACAGGCAGCTCTCTGGTCTTCATGTTGGTTTATCCTTATAAACAACAAATTAATTCTTCACAGGTGAAACCTAGTCCTCAAACCAAGAGTAGACATTCAGAGCTATTAATTATTTACACAATCAATCTAACAGGGCACACCTGGGCAGCAAAAAAAAAAAACAAACACTCATGTTCCAATATTTTTGATCACTTGTAAAATGGGTGGGTTCAAGCAAAAGGTGCCGTGTACTGACTTGTTAAATGCATCAAGATGTAAATATCAGGAAAGAAAATATGAAATTCTGATCTGTCGCCTCAGTATTCATCTTTTGATCTTAAACCAAATGTCTCTGGAGTGTAGCAAAAACAAAAGAATTGGCCTTGCTCTTCCAATACTTTTGGAGGGGCCTGCATGAGTGGACAACATGGTGGTATTGTGTGTTGTGTGTTTGTCAAGCCTTTTTGGAGTCTAAATGGGAGACACCATCTAGCAAAAATTGTGAGTCTGCGCAGTAGAGACTCGTAGCCAAAGCATGCTCAGTAGATACGGCCAGGTGGACAGTGGGTCTGCCCATGTTAGTGTACATGCAACTTAACTGGCTCATTGGCTAACTCAAAGTAGTAAGTACAGCGTTATTAATTAATATGTAAAATGCTAAACTGTATATTGATCACAGGTATATTGATTACTACCATTGTGAAGAAAAGATTTTAGAGCTTTGAGTCATGACTGATTGAGCTACTATTTGCTAGCGAGCTGACATTATCCATCATTTTAGTTAAAGTAATGTAAGTATAAGTAACTAATGTAAGGTATCAACTGAAAATATAAACAGCAGTCAACATTTACACTAAACACAAGCTATTTTTTTGGAGAGAAAAAAATTTATGCATTTGTTGATGCCATCCCTTCACTCACTCACTTTGTTTTGCTAGTTATAATATCAGTACAACAAGCTAGCTTAAACAACTACAAAGAACTCACTACTATGGGTCTGTTAGAACAGTTTACAGCAAAACATGACATGGCTTTGATAAAGAACTGTCCAGAGATTCAGGTCCGTGCACGCACATCCAAGAGGCTCCCGAAGCCATCTCAATCACATCATCAACCATGCCCTTTTGTTCTTAATAACTCTTACAAAACACATTTATTGTAAGGAAAAATAATGGGGGAGATATAAAGGTCAACCGAACTTGAAAAAATGAAAGATTATTCCTGAAAATTATTTGTGCAGATGTAACTTCAAATAGAAATCTGTCCTGGATCCCATTCAGTAACATGGGAATGGGTGGGGTAAAAGCTGTACTGCAGCCAGCCACTAGAGGGAGAGAGATTTTGGATTCACTTTCGACTCCCTGTTACAACGTCCACTAATATATACAATCATTGATTCAATCAAATCGAGCAAGCCAAAAAAAAGGTCTGATTTCCAGACAGGTAAATAAAAAACAACAACAACAAAAAAAAAACATGGACCTACGGAAAGAATTCTATCTCGGGGTTATGTTAAATGGGGTAGCTGACTTAATCGAATAGATGTTAAACAGCTAAACAAGCTCAGCATGTACAGAGAAATAGCACCAATTACCAGAAGCATTACCAGAATAATAATGATAAATGGGATTTCACTGTAGACTAGCTTGCAGTATTTCTAGACTCTGAGTGCAGGCCTGAAAGCCTTTTAACATTTCTGACCATAATTACCACATCTATTAAGTAAGCTTGATAATTTCATAATGTAATATTCCCTGCATAGAAACCTAGTAATATAAGACCTACATCTCATGGAATTTTTTTTTTGTTTTGGTTTTTTGTATAAGCACTTAAAATTTTCTGATAAGACGTCTTTATGTTATGGTATTATGTACTTTTAATTAGCAGTACTTTAAGCTTGTTACAATTCGTGTGTTAATGCTCCTTTTCTGTATTGTTATATGCCGTCTTATATCCGAGCATGCTATAAAAAGCCCAAGTGTTTCGTTTTACAGCTCCTCTCGGCTTACTTGGCTAAAAAAAAAAAAAAATACTGAAGATGGCTACAGCAGAAAACACTGGCTCCTGTCCTATTTTTTCCCCCCAGCACTATATTATCATTAAAGTTACACAACATGAACGTGTTTTAACTGAAATTGGACTTTCATGCTTCAGAAAACACCTAGATATATTTATGGGATCAGACAGCCGTACAAAATGTCACCTAAATCAATATGCATACACTGTTTATATTCATAGCTTGTTGCATGCGGTAGTCCTTTATGAAAAGGAGGTTGGAAGTTGGAGTTATAGAAGGATAACAAATCGCAGAAACATTGGTATGTTTTAATGTTGTGACAGCTAAGTGAATTTAGATATACAATGCATTAAGCTTTCAGTTGGGTACAAAATACATCAATTATACAACATCTTGTCTGCTATGGTGAGTGCTAGCTTGTTAGCTAACTAACTCTTAAGACACAGCCTGTAGCCTGTTACACTTAGCCTAGCTAGCGCACTCAACAATTAGCAGTACGTTTTATGATTTAACATGAATGGAAAAACCTTGCTAACTTTACGGCAGAAGGTAGCTTCCTTGCTTTAGAAAACTATCTCATTCTCATTGAAATTATCTAGCGGTAGTACAGGGGTAATAGGAAATATATTTAGATAATCTTGTTTTTACTTCTTTGAACCATATTTTAAAATAATAGCTTGGCACTTCTGATAGTAACCATGAAAACCATGACAAAGATGACTGTAGAAACCAGTGCCAAAACTTAAACTAAATATAAACCCAGCTAACAGAGCATATTATTATAACATAGGGTAAATATTTAACAAGCTCTAAGGTTGGGATATAGTATTTCATAGATAACATCCATCCATCCATCCATCCATCCATCCCCATAACATCCATGTGATAAAGGTTTCACAAAGCCATCACAATGTTATCAGGAATGACCATTGTAGAAATTCTAGTTAATGTCCTTATAGCTACAGTGTTGTAGGTAATTTTAAACACATTTTTAAAAAATCTTCACAAGACACCTATTTAAATGTTCTTCAAAACTAAATTTAAAATTTATACTAAAAAGTAATATTCAGAAAAAGATTTTGCTAACCTACAATTGTTAGCTGGGAACTAGTCATTAACTATCTACTTCTAAACTGTTCAGCTGACAACAATTAAACTAACAACAAACAATTAAAATTACAACTTTAAACTAACCAGCAACTAGTACAAAATGTTAGATTTCTGTCAGCTGGCTAGAGACTTGTGTAACCATAGTTAGCATAAAGGCAACAATTTAGCTTTCACTGCCATGATGAGATATAGTTGAACATTTAGCGTTGAGGGTTTTAGGGGGTCATTAATGTTGATTATTTTACATTCTTATGGATTTTAACGCTCCGGGCCACTGCCAGTGTTACCAAGCTAGCAACATTTTAGACCTATTTATCAACAAATATAGGAACATTTTGAGCAGACTTCAGTGACCGTCCTGCACTTGATGCAACTCTACACCTCATATCACAGCTCTGATTAGATGAGTACAGAGAGCAAGTTCAGTTGACTCACTGCCAGTGTTCCCATTGACCAATCACTGATCACCATTGTTCCCAATGACTGATCACTGATTACCAGTGTTCCCAAAGACTGATCACTGATCACCACTGTTCCCATCAACCAATCACTGATCACCACTGTTCCCAATGCCTGATCACTGATCAACACTGTTCCCAAAGACTGATCACTGATCACCATTGTTTCCAACGAATAATCACTGATCACCACTGTTTCCAACGAATAATCACTGATCGCCATTGTTCCCAAAGGCCAATCACTAATAGCCAGTGCTCCCAATGATTAATAACTGATTGCCAGTGTTCCCTACAAATAATCACTGATCGCCATTGTTCCCATCAACCAGTAACCAATCACCATTGTTATCATGTCTACTTCCTGACTACTACCGATGCTTCATTTTGTCTGCATCCTTGATTGAAATGATATTCATTCATTCATCTTTAGTAATCTCTTTATCCTGGTCAGGATCATGGTAAAGCCTATCCAGGGAGCATGGTGTATCCTAGCCTCATGAGATACAACACCATCCATCACTTGATCCACACACTCAGTCGCACCAAATCACTAATTCACATACCAAGATGTTTTCGGGAGATGGGAGGAAACCAGACCAAATTCGCTTGAACATGAAGAGAACATGAAAAACTCTGCACAGACAGTATCCCGAGCTCAGGATTAAACTAGGGACCCTGGAGCTGTGAGGCATCGATACTACTCGCTGCACCATCTTGCTCATTTAACAGGTTTTGATATCCTAATGAGCATCACTGAATGTATATTTTAGATTATGATGTCGTCTGGTGACGTCTAGTGACTTTCCGAGCACGCATAATATACTTTCTCCTGAAAAGAGTTGGCCACACTGGCCCGTTGCCCTGCCTGTCTTGCAGCTATGTTTCCTACTGACCAGCAACTCACACAAACGAATGCACCCTCAATGAAGCATTAATAAAACATATTTTAATTAGGCACTTCCCTGCTGTGTTTACCCATCACTGCTGTCATGAAAAATAAATCACTGACTTCGGCTCATTTATTAGTAAATAAAAGGCAGAACTGTCGGTCACGAATGGCCTTGGGGATTCATCGCTGTTTCATAAAAAAAAAAAAAAACGCTGAAATGATGATTAAGCTCAAAACGGAGGCACATCAATCTTTCATTTCAGGGCATGCATTTTTCCATTTTAATTACAGCATAAGGGTGAGGTGTGCCCAACAGGGGACGCTGTTTCACGAGTCAACTTTATCTGCTTGTCCTGTTTTAATTAGATGCTTGAACATTTGAGGTATTCAAGAGACCATATCAGAATGACAACATCAAAATCATCATGGGCTGCATCTACAAACACATCAGTGAGGCTGTGATCAGTACAAGGAGTGCGTGAACGAGTGTGTGGACATGTTCTCCTTGAGAACGGAGCAGGATCACCTTGAACTACATTTGCACCGAAAAATATATATATATATATATATATATATATATATATATATATATATATATATATATATATATATATATATATATTTATATATCACCATCCAGTCTTTTAATCAATGCGTTCAGGAGGTCGTACTAGTGACGCTTCACATTACCGATGGTGGGGGTGTGGGGGACGACGACAATCGGACACGCAGCATGGGTGCGTGTGCTTGTGCGTGCTGCGTGTGTGTGTGTGTGTGTGTGCGTGCGCGCGCGTGTTTGGAATCCAAATTGAGCGCAGAGCAGAGACTCCAGCATGCCAATGAACTTCTACACTTGTGCAAAATCATCATGACGGTGCCTGCTATAGGATCCAGCGCATGACATCCCATACTAATCAGCTGCGTAAATATATAGGCTTTGGTTTAACAACAACAACAACAACAACAGCAACAAAACAAAACAAAAAAACTGTTACATACCATGTTTACTTCGGACACCATGTCTATGCTGGCGATGTCTATATTCATGCCAACCGCCACCGGAGCCCCTAAAACGAAACAAACGATATTGATAGCCTGTAATAATAATAATAATAATAATAATAATAATAATAATATGGGACAATATTGGAAATGCATATCATTCCTCAGTTAGGTTATATCCCCTTTACAATGCAGCCAAGTCACCAGCAATCTGTAATTCACGGGCATTTTTTTAATTATTTATTTATTTATTTATTTATTGTAGCTTCAGAGCAAATGCACAGGCTGAAATGGAGCTCCTCAGCATCATCAGTGGAAACTGTTAACCAGACTGTGACTAGAACAGGTGGGTTATGGTACAATATGTCAATATAGACATGTCATACAGCATGTGTAAAGTTAAAGTGCGCAATGATTCCATGTCAGCCCCCGAATCCGCTTTGATTTGATGAATAAAAATAAATAAATAAATAGATAGATAGATAGATAAATAAATAAATAAAAAGGGGGTTCAGTGAATCTGAATGTATTAATTCATGCCAGCACTGCGTAGCCTTCATGCATGCTTGAGGATGAATTGACAGTGTTTGCCTGCCACAAGTCACTGCACATCATGCACATCATCACATGCATATTAAAAAAATGATTCAAGATGCACGTTTTGTTTCCTCACCTCCAAAATCCGGCCTCAGTCGGATATCGTATCCCTTCATCAGTCTGTCCACTGTGTCTTTCACTACAGGCATATTGCTAGGGTCTCTGCTGCGGGAATAAAAAATACAAACGCAACGTTTATTTAAGATGTTCTCCAGAAAACACACACTAACATACTCAAGTGAGGGGAAATCCAAACGCTACAACACACACACACACACAAAAAAAACCCTAATTATGCCTTATCTTCCTTTTTCTTTCCTTTCCTTTATACGTTCTTTTCTTTCTTTTTTTTTTTTTTACCTTTGCGCGCACACAGCGGTCATGATGAAAGGACATATCAAGAAGATACACTGCGATTTCCTCATCCTGTCCATTGCAATAGTTTCGATTATTTTTTTATTATTATTATTATTATTATTTCTGGTGGACCAAGCTGAAGGAAGACAGCGCGCGCCGCGCATCCAACTTCAGTCCCAGCCAGTGCAGTAAAGCCGAGCGCGACTCACGCGCATGCGCACACCCGAGCCTCAAGATCAAAGAGTAGACTCGCTACTGAGGAGTGTGGACACGTTACGTTTTGCTGTCGTACAAAAACCACGCCCTCGGCTTGAAAGTTCTCTGCTCTGATTGGTCGGAGTTAGGTGCTGTAGAGCCTAACGCTTTCATCTCTGAACTGAAACTTTACATTATGGATGGACTGCTGAGAAAATAAAACCAGTTATAGTCACTGACAAGCATTCATATTTACCATATAGCCTACATTTGGTGGTTAGGGATGGACACAGGCTGAGGGGCAGGGGCAAAAACATAAAAAGGGGAAGAGCAGATACAAGGCATTTCATCGCATTTTCTTGTATGTAGGGGAACCTATGTGACACTGTATCTCATTTGCTCCACTGGAAGTGCACCTGTTTTGACACTTCTTCATGTTTCCTCACAGGTAGTTACACCCTATAGGGCACTGCATCATGAATTCTCCACTGGAAGGGAATCCATTGTGACACTACATCATGTTTCCTCACAAGTATTTACACCCTATAGGGCACTGCATCACGGATTCTCCACTGAAAGGGCATCCATTATGACACTTCATCATATTTCCTCACAAGTATTTACACCCTATAGGGCACTGCATCACGGATTCTCCACTGAAAGGGCATCCATTATGACACTTCATCATATTTCCTCACAAGTATTTACACTGTATAGGGCACTGCATCACGGATTCTCCACTGGAAGGGCATCCATTGTGCCACTCATCATGTTTCTTCACAAGTAGTTACACCCTATAGGGCACTGCATGATGGATTCTCCATTGAAAGGAGACCTTTCAATGACACGGCATTGTTCCTCACTTAGGTACACCCCTTTAGGGCACCGCATCACAGATTCTCCACTAGAAGGGTGCCCATTATGACATTACATCATGTTTTATTTTCTATTTTTGTTAGATTGTACAGCACTTTGGTCAGTAGTGGCAGTTTTAAACATGCTTTAGAAATAAAAGTGCCTTGCCTTCCTCAAACATGAGTACAACCAGTGCTTAATTTGTAAATCTGCAGGTCCCAGAACAATAAGAGGGTAGTGATCTGGCAGGTCGTGGGGCACGTGAAAGGTGCTCGAACTTACAGACATGTAAAAGTGCTTCCAGTATTTCACGTAGCCAATGCTGATAGGTAGGCCTATGTAACTGATCACACTGGTATAGCGACGTAATAGCATTAGGAACTTAATAGCAGTGAGTGTTCTCAGTACAAAGGGAAACATTTATGGATTGCACATTCTATCAGCTTATGTGCCATCACCTCAGTTAGCTACAAAACACATTTGTCCAAAGCACTTTGAAAACAAACCTACTTTTCATACAGTATGCATACTTACAATAAACATTAACTGCACAACATAATCAAGAACAAATCGTCTTACCTAAGACAAAATATTCCACAAAGTTGTCATGTCAGTGACCTCCTCCTCCTCTTCCCTGTGTCCCTTACGTATCCATGAGCGCACAAATGGCTCAGGATTGAACTCTGTAAGCGGTGGACCCACGATGTTCAAAAACATCAGAGACGCGATGGTGGGGATGAGAAGGGATTCACGATGTGAACGACAATTGAGATTGATTTTGGAGAAACCCCGCTCGCGCTCCACTGGAGATCGGTATGGTATTCACAGTAGCCAACAACTGCCTCAGTCCTTCTGGAAGTTTTATTTGAGTGCCTGTACTCCCTAAAAGCCTGCGTGACTGTAAGTGGGCTGTTAACTGTATTTAATTCTGGGCAGTCAATCTCACTTTCAAAGCCATGCACAGGATGACAATGTTTAGCCTCGTAAGCGCTTCTAAAAACTTTCCACACTAGCGTTATCACTGCTAGTCGTGGTAACGGTCACCGAGTTGCTTCATCAGTGACCTGCTGCTGCTCGCACTCTTGGACTCTTCTTAAAAAATGCTGGTAATGATAACTGTTTTCTTTTCGCTATGACATCTACAACACATGCTACATGACTGTAGGTTTCACTTCGTGAGAACGAATTCAGGTGAACTTTGAACTTTAAATAATTACATTATGTGAAAGAAGCTATTAGCAATATTTAAGCATTTCTATTGCATCTATACTGTTTTGATAATATTGCTGTGAGAGACTTTACATCCAGCTGCAGAGGTGCCGGATCCACATAAAAAAGTTCCGGAACGCAGGTGTGCTATATTTTAGAGGTGGAACTGCCGGAACAGGATCCGGCTCAAATTAAGCTCTGAGTACAACCCTGTAGGGCACCATGTATTCTCCACTGAAAGGGCACCCATTATGACACTACATCATGTTTCCTCACAAGTAGTTACACCCTATATGGCACTGCATCACGGATTCTCCATTGAAAGGGGAACATTCAATGACACTTCATTTTTCCTCACACTGGTACACCCCTTTAGGGCACTGTATTATGTATTTTCCACTGGATGGGTGCCCATTATGACACTACATCATGTTTCCTCACACATAAGTACAACCCTATAGGGCACCATGTATTATCCACTGTAAGGGCACCCATTATGACACTTCATCATGTTTCCTCATATTTAGAGAAACCCTATAGGGTACTGCATCACATATTCTCCACTTGAAGGGCACCAATTACAGCACTTCATATTTCCTCATATGTAGGTACGCCCTATAAGGCACTGCATCTCGTTTTCTCCACTAGAAGGATACCCATTATGACAATACAACATGCTTCCTCACACTTAGGCAAACCCTACAGGGCATTGCATAATGTATTCTCCACCCATTATAAAACTTCCTCTTTCCTCACACATAGGTATACCCTATAGGGAACTGCATCATATATTCTCAACTGGAAGGGAACCCATTATGGCACTACATTATGTTTCCTCACGAGTAGTTACACCCTATAGGGGATTGCATCACGTATTCTCCACCGGAAGGGAACCCATTACAGCACTTCATCTTTCCTCACATCCTATCTTCCTTTTTCTTTCATTTCCTTCTTTTCTTTTCTTTTTTGTACCTTTGCACGCAAACAGCAGTCATGATGAAAGGACATATCAAGAAGATACACTGCGATTTCCTCATCCTCTCCATTGAGATAGTTTTGATTTTTTTTTTCCATTTCTGGTGGACCAAGCTGAAGGAAGACAGCACGCACCGTGCATCCAACTTCAGTCCCAGCCATATAGGTACACACTACAAGGCACTGCATCTCATTTTCTTCACTGGAACTGCATCCATTACAGTGCTTCATGTTTCCTTACACATAGGGACATACACTATAGGGCACTGCATCATGTGTTCTCCACTGGAAGAGCACCTAGGGCACTTCATCACATTTTTGTCAACTGTAAGAGCACCTAGTGGGCGCTTTCACTGTCATCAACTCTAGCGACAAAGATTCAACACTGCCTACCTCTGCAATACTGCTTTTGCTAACAAGACAGATTAACCAATGTTATTAAACTACAAGAACAAGAGCTAGACGCTGACCAATCACAATAT
This sequence comes from Ictalurus furcatus, assembly GCF_023375685.1. Lineage (NCBI taxonomy): Eukaryota > Metazoa > Chordata > Actinopteri > Siluriformes > Ictaluridae > Ictalurus > Ictalurus furcatus. Next base: position 6,930,865 of record NC_071268.1, on the reverse strand, counting down.
GTCAGATTAATCAGGGGCATGGTTTTAGGTAAATGTGGGGGCATTAAAATGAACATGAACCGGACCACCAGTTTTGCAGAGGGTAAAAAAATTAAAGAAAAAATTAGGTGCTATGAGAGCTCAAACGGAACACTGCACAGCAATTAAAATCATGCACAACAGGGAAAAAATGGCACAACTACAGCAGAGGCTAAATAAGTACTTAATAACTGCTGAATACAAAACAGAATCAAGAGCACAAGTTAATATTGAAATGGAAAAGTAAAACATGATAGTACATTAGTTTATTATAATAGTAATAATAATGACAGCGATAAAAAGTGACCATAGAAATCACCAGCACTGTTGATTTATTAATGAGGTGTCACGGCTGTGTTACTAATGACAAACATAAAGGAGGATTTCAACCATTTGTTTATTATAACACGCAAAGACGTTTCATTGACAATCAGTTTTGTAATTGAATCATTTACCAAAAAAATACGTTGGAGTCATTATATTTGTTTTTCAAATCTGACAGACCAAAACTTATCCCACAAGCAAACTGTTTGTAAGACATAAATAATTAGAAAACATTTGTTCATATTATACAGGTCTGTAGGATGAGTTTAGTGTTTATCAGGAGTGCATATAGTACACAATGTGCATAAAAATACTGTACATAATGTATTATAATTCTGTATTTATACAGTGTGTCAGTTTGTTCCAATTTTAAGTAGGTCTCACTTGAGTTTTCCATACACTGTAGGAAAAAAAGGTACTGGACAGTATTTTTTGGTCCCTGAGGTACAAATAATGTAAACATGACCTGGAATGTTCTCAAACAAGTTTTAAAGCTACACACAATTTATTTTCCTGGATGAAGATTAGAGAGAGTCCATCCTTCTAAATAAGAAATATTTTAAAGGAGTAGTTTGTAATTTTAGAGCCCTCTGCTGCCTGTAATGTGAACATGATTTAAATTAAAACAGAAGCCTTTTGTCTTAAACCCAACCTACCTTAGACACTCTAATGAAACCACACAGATGTTGTGAGATACCATTTAGGAAAACGTAGGCAGAGCTGAAGTGGTCTGTTTGGGGAAAATATACATGTAATAAAGACGTCTGAAATGAAGAGACAAGCCACGTGCATTGCATGCTGATATTCTGAATCACAGATTTTCTTTTTGATGATCTCTAAAATAATATGTTACAGGTCTTACTGGTCTAGAAGCATGTTTAAAATCTGACCAACTGCACCTTTAATAAAGCCACAACAATCTACGTGAACATAAATGGAAATCCTCAAACCCAGAATCTTTACTGCTACTCGGAGAAATGTGTTGTGTGGATTAGAACATGCGAGAATCAAATCTCAATCAATCAATCAATCTCTCTCTCTCTCTCTCTCTTGCTCTGTCTTTGAGATTTTGGGTTTTCTGCACAGGATGGAGAAAGTGTTTTATTTTTCATCCAGTGCTCTGAGGTCTGGCTCTCTAGAGAGGGATCTGAAAGCACTGGTTCAATGTTGCATCACCAATTAGGGCTGAGGATTAGATCATCACTGTTTTTCTTACTCACTCAGCCACAGAAACAGGCAACATTTTCCATGCACAGGCTTAAGGTACAGCAGAGAGGAACATGGGGCATGGGTGTGATCACAGACCCATATGGGTGACAGAATACACGTGCTTGTCAAGCTGTCACATGGGCCTGTGCTCCCTCAGACCTCATCAGACCTCAGACAGGAGAGGAGAGTGAAAAAAGAGAGACAGAAACAGTCCGAGAACAAAGGGAGAGCGAGCTCAAAGGAGAGCAGCAGATATTCTTCTGCACACTGCACACTGGAGAAACTCAGTCCATCTCCCTGTAGAGATAAAACACACAAAGACACAAACACAAGATGAGCAAAGATTACGTCTCTCAGAGCGAGCGCGGCTCGTCGCCTGCACCGTGACGTCAGTGATTAATGTTTGATGAAAATCATTTGTTCTCGGTGTGAAATCATGCCCGATGGTGTACTAGGAGAGAGAAAAGGGTTGTGCAGTGCCTTTCAGAATAATGTCAGTCCTGCTGCTGTGTCATTTTATCTGAGCTGTAACAAACCTGAAACCAAACTGCATACAAGTACATTGATTCAAAACACAGGTCTGTGAATATGTACTGCATTTTTACGTTCTCAGCAAAACAGAGGGTACTAAATCATGCATTTGTCACTCAGGTGGTTCCCTCAAGTGTACATCTTTACCTTTAGTGTGTATAGTGCATGGAGCGAACCTTTAAAGTAGTGCTCAAAATGCTTATTCAAGGTGTAAGGGTGGCCCTTGAGGTCCAGTTCTAGTTGCAATCAAAATTATTCAACCCCCATTGCAAATCAGTTTTATTGACAAAATGGACTTTCAGCTGTTTGCAATGAACAAATCAAACAAAAGCAGTTGAAATAGTTCAACACAACGAATGCTTCAAGTGGTTTCACCAAATTCAACTGAAAATGCAACTTATAATGAATTCTCCAGTCTCAAAATTATTCAACCCCTTCATAGCAAGCATCTTTAGTCCTTAGTAGAGCTCCTTTTACTGTTATGACCTGCTGCAAATGAGATGCAGAGCTTCTGGCAGCGTTCCTGAGGAATCTTCTCCCACTCCTCATGAGCCATGGCCTCCAGTTCAGTAATATTCTTGGGTTTGCGTGCTGCAGCCGTCTTCTTCAAATCCCACCAGAGATTTTCTATGGGGTTCAAGTCAGGTGACTGTGATGGCCCTGTAGAATCTTCCAGGACTACTTCTACAACCAAGCCTTGGTGGAATTTGAGGTATGCTTGAGATCATTGTCCTGATGGAAGGTCCAATGACGTCCAAGCTTCAGCTTCCTCACAGACGGCATGACATTTTTTTTCCTAGGATTTCATGATACTTCAATGAATCCATCTTGCCTTCCACACGTTGCAGGTTTCCAGTGCCAAGGATGCAAAGCAGGCCCAGAGCATCACCGAGCCACCACCATGCTTGACTGTGGACAGAGTGTTCTTTCTTCATTCTTCTTCCTCCAGATATACCACTGATCCATCGTGCTGAAAAATTCCAGTTTTGTTTCATCGCTCCACAGAACAGGATCCCAAAACTTCTGTCATATTTATATGATTTAGAGCCGACTTTTCTTGTGCTTTTGGTCAGTAGTGGTGTACGTCTTGGAGTTCTGGCATGGAAACCTTCTGCATTTAGTACGCGCCATACTGTGCTCACTGAAACCTCAGTGCTTGTTACATCATCTCTTGCTGCAGGTCTTTTGCTCAAGCGTTTTTCACAACCTGCCTTCTCAGAAATCTGGTCGCACCCATTGATAGCTTCCTTTTTCTGCCCCGTCCAGGTAGTGTACACTTAACATATCCCTAGCCAGTTCAGGTATTTCATGTGTTCCAGCTCAAGCACACCTGGTGCAACTAATGAGATCCTTGATTAGTTGCATCAGGTGTGCTTGAGACAACACTTGTTTTGTGCTGTTTTGAGAGATTCTGTTCAGGGGGTTGAATAATTTTGAAACTGGAGAAATCATTATAAGTTTAATTTTCAGTTGAATTTGGGGAAACCACTTGAAGCATTCGTTGTGTTGAACTATTTCAATTGCTTTTGTTTGATTTGTTCATTGCAAACAGCTGAAAGTCTGTAAATATTGACAATAAACCTGATTTGCAATGGGGGTTGAATAATTTTGATTGCAACTGTATTTAACCTAAATTATTTACAAGGTACTACAATCATATTACCATGTACAAGATACACACTAGAAGTTACAAAAGCTGTGTCTGCTTCAGGATACCACCCCAGTGGAACCCTGAGGAAAGGTACACTGAGAATGTACCTCATATTCTCATGTTGAAAGGTACTGTACATCGCTGTTCTCTAAGGTTATACAACCCAATCCACATGTTCAACACACAACAAACTCTATTGTACAGTAGAATTTTGTTGATGAACCTTGTAGCAATATAAGCATGTAGAGTTCAGAGTTTACTGTAGTGTTTACAGCATAGTTTATTGTCTTTTTGGACTTTTTTCCCCACAAAAATTCTGAAAGCTTGCTGGAGTTTGCAGTGTGTTGCCATTGTTAGTGGCAGAGGAACAGTTTGTGTTGCTGCTTCACTGAGAAACAGAACGTCCGGGGGTTTTTTTGTTTACTGTAATAATGTAATCCAGGATTAAAGGTATAATCAGTAATTTTGGCAGAAGCTAATGGTTTTGAAATTCAGAATTTGATCAAGCCACCTAGACAAAAAATGCCTGAATACTAGTGCAAGAGACAGTGCTGTCTCTTTTTGATTGGCAAGTGAATACAAGCTCCTCTTTGCACTGATTGCTTGGATATTGTCTGTCTCCATTTTTTGTTTACTCCCGTACATAGTCAGGGGCTTCACAGAGACAGACTTTCTCCTCTGAGCTGATATTTTATTAGAGCTGACAGAATATGAGAAGAATTCCAGCAAACATGACAAAAATTGTTCTTTAAAAAAAAAAAAAATTCTCTGTTTATAGGTACTATATCTGATGTACAGCTGGGCTAATAAATTTACATACCCCTGTAACTTAAAAAACAAAAAAAAACAAAAAAAAAAAAGAGAGAGAGATCATTAAAACAACTGAGGGAGTCGTACGCAACTATTAAAGTGTTAAAAGGTAAAAACATTCACTGATGCTCAAGAAGGCCACACATTATGTTAAGAGCCGGGGGGGGGGGGGGGGGATGTGGGGGGGAGGGTCAATTATTCTTATTTTGTTTAAAGATCTTAATTTTTTTCATGTAGTGCTACCCTTCAGAAGCTACATAAGATATTTACATGTTTCCCAGAAGACAAAATAAGTTTACACCAATCATCCTGTTCAAAAGTTTACACCCCCCTGGCTCTTAATGTATTGTTTTGCCTTCTTGAGCATCAGTGAATGTTTGCAGCTTTTGTAATAGTCGTGTACGAGTCCCTCAGTTGTCCTCAGTGTGAAAAGATGGATCTGAACATCATATAGTCACTGTTGGAAAGGGCTCAAATATGCAGAAGATGCTGGAAAAGCAGTGAATGCGCAGGACCTGGAGGATTTTTCTGAAGAACAGTGGGCAGTTTAACTGCTCAGGACAAACAAGGGACTAAAGAAGAACTATCACAAAACATAAACACAGACGTTGATCATCCAGGTAACGACACACGGTATTAATAATCAAGCGTATATAAACTTTTGAACTGGTTCAATTGTGTAAATTCAGTTATTACTGTGTCTTGTGGACTTTATGTAAACATCTGTTATGTGAAATAGCTGATTCAGGGCAGTACAAAATGCAATAAAAAACAAAATGCAATTTTAATGATCTCTCTTATTATTATATATTTTTTTTAATTATTAACATTTTGCAGATTCTGCGAGGGGTGTGTAAATTTATGAGCACAACTGTATCTATTACATTCATATTATTCACTTTGAGTCACTTTAGATAAAAGTGTCTGCTGAATGAAGAAATGTAAACGTATTATTTGTGGATGGTGCTGAAAACCATTGATATGATTCGCCTTACAGGTAAACACCCTTGCTGGAACAAGAGCAGAGTTCTAACCTCATCCACTGAAAGAGCAGAGTCAGTCCCTTCGGCTCTCCTGGATTTGTCGAGTCAGTCCCGAGGCAGTCATTAATTATTCATGTAATTACACACACACTAGCTCTAGATGATGGGACACGCTTCTATTGTTTTAAGAAAACTTGAGCTCATGGATTAGTTTCACAGATGAAATAAAGCAGTTCACTGCACTGGAGGGGAAAGCATCAAAGAAAGCTGGAGTCACGTCAGCTCCCGAGTTCATTGACTCAGCTAGTGGTGAAGCTTGTCAGAGTACTGACTTTGCAGTGACCTGTTTTAGTTTTAAACTGCAAGTCCAAAAGTAGAGAAGAAAAAAAAGGCAGGGTGTGCTCTTAATCAAAGATAAGGGTGGTGTGATGAAGTGGACCGTACCACCTCAAAGCTGACTATTTTCCTATGAGGTTAAAGCCTGCACTGTTTTATTCTTCTTATACCACAGCAATTTAGCAATGCTAATCATTTATTTTTATATATTTATTACAGAACACATCATACTTTTTATCTGCTTACAGTTACATTTAACATTGTGCAACATCCGCAAAACAAGTTAGTTCCCGTTTTCGCTTATAGCAGCTATAAACAGTAGTTCCCTCACTAGACAAAACCTCTTGTTTTCGCTTTCTGGAAATTTATAAGAGAAATAAAGCAGCTTTTCATGTTACCAAGAAACCGGAAAACCCTTCATCTAGAAGATATTGGTGGATTCCTTCAATAAATGTTAAATAACTGTTTCTCTTCAGAAAACGTCACCATGTCAATGATTACACACATTTTTTAAAAAACTGTTTACCTTGAGTATCTTGCATATAAGTCTCTGTGTATGTTGTTCCTATAGAAAGGATAATGTATTTGAATAAGTGCATCAAGGCTACAGTAACTCAAACAACCCCTCTTTATGACCATGGTGAGCTGAAAAGCATCTCAGAAACCTCAACACTACCACATCCGGTTCAGTTCCTGTCTGAAAAGAAGAGGAACCTGAGGCTACAGTGGGCACAGGTTCACCCAAACTTCTCACTGGCAGTGAAAAAACATCACCTGATCTGCTGAATATCGATGTTTGCTGCGACATACAGAGGGTAGAGTCAAAATTTGGTGTCAACAGTACGAATCCATGGTCCCAACCTGTCTTGTGTCCTCAGTGCAGGCTGGTGGTGGTAGTGTAATGGTGTGGGGAATGTGTTCTTGCCAATGTTTTTCCAATCTTCCCAGGAGATCAGCAGTTTCTGAATACTCAAACTCAAACCAGCACGTCTGGCTCCAACTTTCATATCTCAGTCAAAGTCTCTGAGATCATATTTCGTCCCTCATTCTGATGTTTGATATGAACATTAACGGAAGCTCTTGACCTGCATCTGTATGGTGTTCCTAGTGAAGTGGCCAGTGAGTGTATATATTGTGTGTTTGATACTGAAATAGCCCATATTCACTTGGGGAAAAACAAGGACACACAGTTGATGTGAAGGAGAATCTTTACAGGGCATCTTGATGTTTATTTTTGGCCTGTGCTAATCTTAATAACCCGGCTGAATACTCAGGGTGTCTGAAGTGAATTATTTGTACACATATGATTAATTAAAGCCTGTCCTTATTCCCGTTAAACAGCAACACTGTAATTGACGACAAAAATCTTTCAATGAAGTTGTAAGACTGTAAAATAGTTCTGTTTACAAATGATCCATATCTTTCTGCAATGACATTATCCTAGCTTGGTCTGGTTTGGCTAATTAGTGGAATAAATGAGCGTTGTCACTCGGATGACGAAAACATGTGAGATGACAACATCACCATCACGCTGTAGAAATTAACTGCCTTTTTTTTTTTTTTTTACAACCCTGCCATCACCTTCTGAATAAAAGAGAAAATCTGTTCTCCTCGGCTGGACCATAAACTGTGAGTTCCAATAATTTACTGTGCTTTAAAAAATGGGTAAAAAAAATAAAAGGGATGAATATTACCATTTTATTCATTTCATCACAGCCCTATATTTCTGTATTATACTGTAATATGTAACAACTGTTCTATTCTGCCTACCCTGCATAGGAATGATTTTCTCATTTGGCCCACTTGTTAGTCAAGCTCTATAGTTGTGCTCTACTTTACAGTTTGTGGAAATTAAATTCAGCATGCCTGAAGAATAGGAATGTCCAGAACAAGCCAAAAGCCCTGCCCTTCAGGTAGACACATACACCCCTGGGCAATAAAAATGGGCCAAGCCCAAAATGGCAATATATTAAGCTTTTAATGGTCTTAACAACAAACCATTGGGCAAAAAATTAGCAAGAATTAAACAAATGCACTACTGAGACCTGCTGTGCCACCATTTTGTCATTTACTTTTGCTGCAGTGAACTGTTTTGGGAAAAGCTAGAAACAGGGAAATTTCCTTATACAGTGTTTTTTTTTTTGTACGCAAAAATCGTAATTCAAACTAACACATGTCTGGGTGTACAAAATGAAAACAAATTTTAATAAAAATAAAAAGCTCTCCACAAGTTTACCCAGGAGGCTTAAACGTTTAAAGTTACAGTTACATTTATATAGCACTTTTCTAGAAGTGTGGGGGTCTCTTCAACCTCCACTAGTGTGTAGCATCCACCTGGATGATGCGACAATGGCCATAGTGCACCAGAAACCCCTCCACACACTAGCTATTACTGGAGAGGAGAGAGTGATATAACCAATTCAGAGATGGGGATTATTAGGGGGCCATGATAGAGAAGGGCACTGGGGGAATTTCACCAGGATACCAGGGTTATACCCCTACTCTTTTTTGCAATAAGCGTCCTGGATTTTTTTCTGCCGCATCCGAAAGATGGTGCTGTTTTTACAGTATAGTGTCCCCATCACTATACTGGGGCATTAGAACCCACACAGACCACAGGGTGAGCACCCCCTGCTGGCCTCACTAATACCACTTCCAGCAGCAACCTTAATTTTCCCCAGGAGGTCTCCCATCCATGTACTGCCCAGGCTCAACCCTGCTTAGCTTCAGTGGGAAACCAGTCAAGAACTGCATGGAGATAAAAGATATCAAAGGGAAAAAGCCATCCAATACTAATTTACTTTATCTATTTGTTTAATTCTTGTTAATTTCCTGACTAATGATTTTTTGTTCAGACTATTAAAAGCTTCACATTTTGCCATATTCATATTTTGCTTCACATTGTCTGGAATGAACAGATAACATGTTCTAAAAGATACACATACAGATTATTTTTGGTCTCTCATTAGTGGTTTTCTCCATGAGCATGACCTTCGGTATACAGTATAAATTTGTACATTCATTGCAAGGTTGTTGTATTTTTATTTTTTTTTTTTCATTTTTAAATGAAAGTTCTCCATCATTATTAAAAATAAAATCCTCCTGGAAAAATCATATTGCATTATAATGAAATGCAGCTTAAAAGACCATATTTTAACTAGCAACAGCACTGCATCCCAGCTTTCTGGAATGGAACCAACCCCAAATATTGTTCAAATATTGTTGTCAACTATAAACTACAGTTCCCTGAATCTGGGAAAGACATCGTTGTTTTGAAACATATTGAGCTTACTTATTAAGTCATATTAGATTGATAGCTTTCCAGATAGTTCCACAGGGCACCTGGCTGAGATCAGTTATAACCTCATATATAGGGATATATAGTCTAGACCACCAGTTCAAATCCAAATATATAAAATACACAGATATTTGGAGCACTAAACAGATCTAGATACAGATATTGGCATTATGATATACCCTTAATGAATACACACCTCAATTTCTCCACGGTATCCTTGCTGAGGTAGATGTACCAATAGAAGATGTTAAAGAGGGCGAATGTGAGTGGGAAGAGCACGCGAGCATACTGGTCAATGACACTGGGGCCAGCCAGCGTAACGTTGGGCGGGATGGCTGAACCCTGCTGCAGGAAGATGGGCAGGCGCATTTTGGGGGCTTCTGAAACTGAGTTCATCCTCCTTCTTTGTCGCTCTCCGGTGCTTGTGTCAGATATCGTCTAGAACCAGAGGAATAAACATGTGAATATGTTTCTTACTGAGTCGCTTTTAGAATATTCCTTTCATGTTCCTGTTTAACATGTTATAGAACATAGATCGATTAATGTCACATGTCATTACGTCCCCATGCCATGCCGTCTGACGTTCCCTCCAGAATTTCACATATCGACATACAGTTGGTCTTTGTTATGGTACCCTATACGGTTTTGGGTGTTTCATTTTTAATTTTACGAAAGCTTCAAGTGCAGTTCATTATTTGTCATGCTATACGTGCAAATAGATGACTGATTGAAGTCGTGGGCTGCGTCCAAAACCATGTAGGTAAGTACGTGGTTTCAGACGCAGCCGTGCTCTCTTGTTTGCCGTCAATCGGTTGAGCACTGCCGTGTGTGCATGTCCTGTCGCAAAATGTGGTGAAAACTCTCACACGACATTAATAGTGTGATTAAGGTGTGTACATGTCTGTAATGTCCTTCCATAATGCGACTAAAATAGGAATACTCCACATGTCTTAATTCCATTTGTGTTTACTTCGAGTATGACTTTAATCAGATTAAGGTCATCAATAATCGCTGTTTACATGATACTTTCTTAATCAGAGTATAGTCTTAATCAGGTTAATATTGGATTATTGCTGTCCATGTAAACGTACTGATTGATAACTGTCACACTTGTTCATTTCCTGTTTACTTACTGTTTCGCACTATTTAAGCACATCCATTCAATGTTGCAAAGCTTTGCCTTTCTCTCAAGTTGTGAGGCATGTTTTTTTTTTTTCTTTTCATACTGTACTCAGTGTTTTACTACTCTTTGGATTGCCCTTTCATTTGATGATATGTCCCATTAGTGTGTTTGACCGTTGCCGGCCTAACAACTTTACATTTTGAATTTTATTTCAATATGAACGTGGACCCTTGCTCTTCTTAACTGTATGTTACAATAACTTTATCTGCATAAATTTTGTGTAATTGGTCATTGACTGAATTTCCACTAAGACCAGGTGTCTTATGCTTTAAACATTAGCTAGTTTAACACAGAGGCACATTTGTCATATATTTATACTGAGCAAGATTCTAGATGGAAGAGGGTTATTGGGAATCAAAGAAATCCTCTCAAAATATGTCAACAATCACTACTTATGACTACTTTAGGGGGGTAAGATGCGCAGTAAGGATTGTATGTTGGACAGACGTTTTGAGCCGATATGTCCTTTTATACTTCACTCAGAAAGTTTATTCCTTATGTACTGTAGTATATTAAACTGAAACTGAATCTGTGTATTAATTTGTACAGATGCTGTCTATTGTTAGTTGTTGGGTTTTTTTCAGCGTGGCTTCACGCAGATTATATAATTAATTTAATTTTTAAATTTCGCTGTTGTCAATGTTGCTTTGTTTCTATTGCTGGTAGCATTAATACTGTAAACCAGTTAGCAATAGGCTAGTCAGAAGTACCGTAATGTGGCTATGACAGCAACAATTAGCAATTTTTCTTAGCAACACAGGCTACTATCAAGCAATATGAAACACTTTGCTTATGTTTATTCAATTAAAATATAAATTCAATTAATTTAAGTACCAATTCAATTCAAATTTATTTGTGTAGCACTTTCAACGATTGAGCATTTCTCCAGTTATTATTTCGTGGCACTACAGGGAACTTGGCGGAAAATTTGTAGCGCTTTCTGTGAAACAGCTGCTAATGTGGTTATAGAATGCTATTTAAAAGTACGTCAAAAGTATGTACACCCATGAACATAAACTGCGTTATTGCTATTTATTTGCAATATTTGTATTGCTAATACTTTGCTATTTATTTGCAAAATTTGTATTGCTAATACTTTCTGCTATTTTAGAGTAATAATGAAAACATTAACAAGCCCGGGCATTACGATGCTCACACTCACCTGATTTCTACTACACCTGCTTTCTGTTGTTCTTGCAAGCATTTGGCTTATTTAAAAACTGCTTGTTCAATTTGCAAGGTTTTCTGTCTGAGCATTATTACATAACAACTGTTTCCCTGGTTTGACCTTTTTTGCTTTTGAACGTTTTTTTCTTCTTCTTCTTTATTGCTCTGTTTGCATGACCGTTTGACCTACTGCATGTTATATTCATTTGTATTCAATTTAAGATTTGAATACAGATTAACCTCGTGCTATCGTACATCCACCTGCCTCCGATCCATGATAAACCTGATGAAATCAATATTAACAGTATAAACCTGCATAATCAATATTATGTAGTGACCAAGAAAATTTATCTTTACATACTCTTGACATCTTTTCAACCAGATTCATGATCTCAAATACACTGAGATCCTCCCTGCTTCTGCTAATCTCTAAATGAAAATGACTTGTTTCATGCTTCTTTTTTTTTAAATAATAAAACCCTACTTATTAAATACAGTGCTTTTACCCATCATGAGATGTTTATTGTGTGACACCATGGTAACAAAAAAGCCTTTTTATAGACCATCAATTTACTAACCCAGCTGATATTAATTTGCTTACAGATTTCATTCAGCTGGTTCCTTGCCTTACCTTGCCTTGGAGAACTGCTTTTTCTTAGCGTGTTCAATACTTTTTTCCTGTGTCATTCCACTCTACTACACATAATTTCATTTATGGAATTTAATGTTGTGAATTCTTTATATTTTAAGATTTCTTGAGTTAATACTGATGTCTCATGAAAATTTCATGTGAAAAACCTCATTGGAAATATATTTACTGAAAAAAATGCTGACGCGTCCAATACTTATTTCCCCCACTGTATACACTTTGTTTCAGAGATAAATGTATACATGGGCATTAAGTTTACTATTAAAATTGGTCTTAAAATCCAATTTCGACCATAATGGTGTACACTCCCACCTTCTCTCTTACTTTATATTAAGATCCCTAAGTATAGAAAGACCCTTTTGGTCTTTATGACCATGAATGTTGGTGCTACAATTAAATATTGCTACCAACTTTCAAACAATGACCTGAGCAATGGAAAGATCTAGAACAGAACAGTCAAAATAAATACAGCGTCTGAGGCCACATTACACATACACACCCCTTTTCCTCCTCCAGAATGCGTCAGAGAGCAGGAACAGGGGAGTCATAGAGTAGCATCTCAGGTAGGAGAGATTACACAATAGTCATGCAGCGTAGTTCTAATATGGTCGCTATTTTTAAAACACCAGGCGTGAGCCGGTCACACGGGCGACGTTCTCTGGAGACAGCACATGCTTGTGCTATTAGCATATCCAGCTCAGGGCTGCAGATACGAATCGCAGATGTGCTCAGCCTGTTACAATGCATCGAGGAGTGTCTTGCAAATCATCCAGTAAATTAATTTCTCCTGTTCGTTTTCCTATGCAGCACACTTGACACAACTCTGGGGCCTACCATGTGGCACAGTTCACAAACAAACAAATGGTGTGGGCCAGAAGGCAGCCACCTCCTTGCGAGTGTTGGCTCGTCTTCATGCTCCTTCTTACGCCTGCGCCAGAACGCTGTTGCCCCGCTACAATAACCTTTGGATCGCTCACGAGGGGTTCAAGCCCAGATGTCTATGAAGCTGTTCTCTGGCAATATGAGCTGCGAGCTTTATAAATAAATTGAATTATTGCTTTCACATCTGCCTCTGTCAGTGTGTGTTAGTCTAGTGCATGTGTGAAGCTTTTAAAAATCATCCAGGGAGTAGTAGCAAGTCAGAGTTACAGGATTTGTGTTCATCTTGATGTTCTGCCATTCAGTTCTGAGTAGTGAAACATCTAAAGGATAACACCACTATTCCTGCCTCCTGTTTACTTATTCTATTACCACGCAGTGGATGAGTTGCAAAATAATTCATAAAGGTGATGGTGGGTTCAAATGACTGACAGGGTTCAGATGTATAGGTACATTTAAAAACCTAATATTGTTTTGTTTTTTTAAGCTCAGGAAGGAAGCCTTGTAAAATAACATTCATTCATCCATCCATCCATCCATCCATCCATCTTCTATACCGCTTATCCTTTTCAGGGTCACAGGGTACCTGGAGCCTATCCCAGGGAGCATTGGGCACAAGGTGGGGTACACCCTGGACAGGATGCCAATCCATCGCAGGGCACACTCACACACCCATTCATACACTACGGACACTTTCGACATGCCAATCAGCCTACCATGCATGTCTTTGGACTGGGGGAGGAAACCGGAGTACCCAGAGGAAACCCCCGCAGCACGGGGAGAACATGCAAACTACGCACACGCAGGGCCACGGTGGGACTTAAACCCTGGACCCTGGAGGCGTGAGGCGAACGTACTAACCACTAAGCCACCGTGCCCCCGATTGTAAAACAACATAGCTAGCAAAAAAAAATGAATTCCCCAAAATGTATTCAAATTGCTCTACATGTGTCCTAAAAACAATTTCACAATGATTGCATGTTGGAAAAAAAACAACAATAAAACCAGCATTAAGCAACATGTATAACTAGCGACCGATTTAACTAATGTAACAGCTGCAAAAATCTCCACAATTTAATTCTGTGGTCCTCAAAAGATGAACAATTATATGTTTTTCTACATTTTTACAGTAGAAACAATATCGCATTAGAATAAGTGCATTAATATACGTAAAACCTGTGATTTGAATAACAGCCAGCACTGTTCGATCTTAAAGCGGCTATCTTAAAAGTTAAACCTTCTGACCAGACGATCAGGAATTCACCAGCACTGTGGTGTAAATTGATTTAAATTTGTTTAAGTGTAAATATGTGCAAAATAAAGAACATACTGAATTTCAACTTAAATGCAGTTCGAATAAAACTAGGGAAAGTGTGAATATGAACGTTTCGAACTGGCGTGTGTTCAGTCGGTGGAACGTTCAGGAACAAAAAGCTTTAACGGCCCCAATAAACAAATATGATGATACACATCTGACGTGCCTAATATATTTGAATAGCTGGATTATATTATTCATTAATTAGAGGGAATGTGAGTTTTTTTCTACATCAAATTCCTACAAATGCTCCATGTTCAGAGTTCTCATATTAACACATGTACAGTAGTTACATCTGGCCAGGTTTGACCGAATACAGAGAGAAGCACTATTTATCATTTCTAAGTATGATACAACATTAGTATTGGGCTGCAGTGTTTACCGACTCATCTTCATCGTCGCTCCCCTCCGCGATGTACTCCAGCACAGAAGCTCTCGAGAGTCGACGTCTCATCTTGTTGGCTTCCAGCGTAGCGAAGTAGTTGACGGCGGCGAACTCGACCAGGGCCGAGGCCACGAAGGCGAAGCAGACTGCAATGAACCAGTCCATAGCTGTGGCATAGGCCACTTTGGGCAGGGAAGAGCGTGCGCTGATGCTCAGTGTGGTCATGGTGAGGACGGTGGTGACTCCTGCAGATCAGAGTGGAAATGAACAGGATGTACCCAAATTCTGTAGACATGTTTACAGGTGTTAAATCTAGCTAGCATACTCACATTACCTAACAAGTTCTTTGCTACTAACAATCTGCCTCTTTTCCAATACAGGGTGATCATGGTAATGGTATGGTGACCTGTCTTCAAACCATGCCTTCATGGAGCTCGCTTTGTGCACCGGGAGCATTGTCATGCTGGAACAGGTTTGGGCCTCTTAGTTCCAGTGAAAAGAAAGTGTAAAGCTACAGCAAACAAAGACATTCTATACGACTGTGTGCTTCTGACGTTGTGATAACAGGTTGGGAAAGAACCATATATGGGTGTGTGGCATGGTAATCAGACTGTATTAAATTATATAGAGAACATAATTTTACCGTATGTTTTTTTTCAATGTTTATTTAAACGATTTAAGCATTTAACTCATGTTTTAGCATCTCCTCTGATTTCACAGCAGTCCAACTGTTATGTTTATTTTAACCAGAGGTGGACAAAGTACAGAGAAACTGTATCTACATTTAAACACAATCAGGTATTCAAGAGTAAAAAGTAAATCTACTGTGATTTGTAACTGATGTTCAGTTCTTTTCATCGGTTAAAATAATCACGTTCATTACACCCGACCGTGCATGACTAGCTAGTTCGCTAAGCACACAGTCGTAAGAAAAATATTCTGCTAACTCTGAAAAACCTAGAATTTTCCTCGCTGGTTAGCTAAAATTGAACCCTTTCTCACAGTCCAATGGCGTTCGCCGCAATGAAAATCGACTTATCGGACATTTTGAATCAGTATAAACAAATGAATTATTTTATCACTGCAAGCCTGTTATAAGGATAGTCAGGACACTGTTGGGTTTCTGTGTGTAGTGTATTGTGACTCAGGCCTTGTTTACACTAGTGCGTTTTTGTTTTTCGGAGACTTTTGGAAACGCAGAAGACCTCGTTTTAGCTTGAAAACTCTGAATTCACATTTCAGTGTAAACAGACCAAAACAAAGACTTTTGAAAACAAAGGCGTGGCTTCGCCTACATTCACCTACTCCTGATTGGGTCTTCTGGATCATTTCGTATCCTTCCCTGATTCATCAAGCCCCTATCACATGACCGTTATGCTACCTTGATTGTATACACAACAACATGGAGCCTGAACCGCAAACTTTGCTTGCTTTGTTGTCATTCTTAGCAGCCATTGTGCACCTAAATTCTGTATTTTATAATACTGCAACTGCCTACATGCACAAGAGGTAAGCTATATTTGGGGCAGTGGTGGCTTAGCGGTTAAGGCTCTGGGTTACTGATCAGAAGGTCAGGAGTTCCTGTCCACTGCCAAGTTGCCACTGTTGGGCCCTTGAGCAAGGCCCTTAACCTTCTCTGATCCAGGGGTGCTGTATCATGTCTGACCCCAACTTCCTGGCATGCTGGGGTATGCGAAGAAAAGAATTTCACTGTGCTGAAATGTATACAGGAGCAATAAAGACTCATTATCAATATCATTATGATTAAAGCAATCGGCAACAAATCTAATTTCAAGCGGCACAAGCCCTACATGGAACGCCGGTTTGTTGTGCCCAGCAACCAACTTCCTGTTTACACTTGTATGCGCATGACCAGTGTGCATGAATGGTCATGTGACATGCGTATTCGGTCGTGTAGTGTGGACAGAGATTGTTTCTGAAACACAATGGAAACGCCAGAGAGGACGAACCAGAACGCACTAGTGTAAACAGGGCCTTAGTATTTAACTGCTGGTGAGCAGGGCGATGTGAAAGGGGCAGGTTGTGAGCCCCATACTGGGCAAACAATTCACACCTCTCCACAGCAACACCGGTACAGAGATAAAACAGACAGCACAACTATAGCTTTAAATTACCAATACACTCTATACAACCGCCACCATATAATTATAACATTTAAACCTAGTAGGCTAGGTAAAAAAAATAATAATAATAATAAACTGCAAATTCTTAAAGCCCTGAGTGTCTACTTTTGATATGAGCCATTAACCACTACTGTGGAGTGTGACATCACAAATGAATTCAACGCTGAACATTGGCACCCTTAAAACCTTTGATAAAAATAGTTAATAACCCATTTGGTCAGATGTTAAGGCACATTAGCAACAAAAGATCTTAGCTGGCTAGCCATTAAGAGCCAATACATTAAGAGCCAGCATCATACAGCCGCTGCTGGAAGGGGGTCAAATATGTAGAAGATGCTGGAAAAGTAATGAATGTGCAGGACCTGGAGGATTTTTCTGAAGATCAGAAGAGAACAGAAACATGAACACAGTCGTGGATCATCCAGGTAACGACACACAGTATTAATAATCAAGCGTATGTAAACTTTTGAACTGGTTCATTTGTGTAAATTCAGTTATTATTGCGTCTTGTGGACTTTATGTAAACATCTGTTATGTGTTATGTGAACAGTTTACTCAGGGCAGCACTATATAAAAAAAACTAAATGAAATTTTTATGATACCTCTTATTTTATTATTATTATTATTATTATTATTATTATTATTAGCATTGTGCAGATTCTGCAAGGCGTATGTAAACTTATGACCTCAACTATACTTTGGATCTTCTTCTTTTGATCTCCTCCAGATGGTAGGTGAGGTTATAAATTAGACTTGGATTAAATGTGCAAATAAAAATTTTGGCTCAGATTTTTCATTCTTCATACTTTTATGGCATCTTGTTTCTCTCAGGGCCAAATTCCCCTGAACAACATTTCTGTAATATATATATACATTAATTTTATAAAAGTAGTTTTTAAAGAAACAAAGCCAAGTACATAAAGTTTAAAAATTAAGGAAACAGCATATTTCTGCAACAGAAACCTGAATTTATTTTGTCCCTTTGAGGAAAACTTTAAAGGGTCTTGAAGGTTTCGTATACTAAAACCATTAATGATCCAAAGAACCATTAAGGAACCTTTTTTTTTCTTAAGAATATTGGATCATTAGTAAATATAGAAATAACTAGCACTGTAATCCTACAGCTGGTTAAAAGTTCCATGTTAAATCCAAAGCCTTTTAAAATATGATGCATCACATAATTATCATTGCAGTCATTAGTGTCTTCTCAGCATAGACATACTTTCTATATTTTTTGTTAAAATGCTCTAGGATTGCTGGTAGGTAGACTGCTGACTCTAAATTGCCCCTAGGTGTGAGTGAATGAGTAAATGTGTTTTTGTGTGTGTGTGTGTGTGTGTGTGTGTGTGTGTGTGTGTGTGTGTGTGTGTGTGTGCGATGGACTGGTGTCCTATCCAGGGTGTCCATCCAGTGTTTCCAGGATAGGAAACTTAATGTTCTACTAAGTGCACATTAATAATGTCAGTAATGATGAATTAGGATTCATAGGCTTTTACAAAGAAAAGCTCTTTAAATCACATCCAAGCAGCTAAAAGTTTCTCCTACCAGCCACGGTGCGAGCAGGCACGGACTCCTTGTTGATCCAGAAGGACACTTGGGACAGGACAACCACCATGATGAGGGGGATATACGTTTGGATCAGATGATAGCCGAGCTTCCTCTGGAGGAAGAAATGAACCATCTTGACAGAATATTGGCCTGAAAGAGAGCGGGATCGGTCCAAGCATACACAGGGTACGACAAGGAGATGTCCGATCTAAGGCTGGACTTTTTATACTGATAGTACAAGAGTACAATGAGTGGAGAGTTTTGGCAATTTATGGAATATTATACACTAATATATTTAAAATATTAAAGAGCACATGATCTACTTTTGGCTGTACTGAGCATTATATTGATCATAATTAGAAGTCATTGAAGGACATTCTGAGGTTCCAGACAATACCTGACCACATTTTGACCAAATATATTGTTTGAAAAGCAAACAATATTTTACAATATTAACACCATGCAACAGATTGAGACATTACTTTTCTTCAAATCAGTTCAGTAACCTATGAGGACAGAAAACAAATGATGCACTGGGGAGATGAGAAGGACAGCGGAGCTCTGTATGCCCTTACTGATTTGTTAACTAGGCCACAGTCCTGCCTTTTAGGCCCATGCCCGATCCTCTCTCTGTGCCACAGTGATGTTGATGGCTTCTCAGCAGGGGGATGCTGCTTTTTGCCTATCTATAAATCCTCAACTCCTAGGCAGTCTATGGCCTCAGAGCCTGGAATAGGCTTTATCCTTCAGTGTTCTTTTAAAAGACAGATGACAGCAAGAATTAGCCCTGACCACTTAAGCACCTTAGACTGAAACTCAGGGAAGCAGCTGACCATCAGTATGCCAAATACATTTGCATGAACTCATTTGGAGATGCTTTTATCCAAAGTGGGGCAAAATACTGTCCAACAATATTTCAAATCTGTCGAGAGTTCGCATTTAGTCAGTGATTACAGAGGCTAGCATTGTTCATTTCTTTTCAGTAACCACTTTATTCTGAACAGGGTGGCAATGGATCCGAAGCCTGTCCATGGAACAGGTGAGAAGGCACTCTGAATGGGATGCTAGTATATCAGAGAGAACCACACGCCCACACATTCACACACTTATTCAATTTAGATTAGCCAATCCACGTACCAGCATGTGTCCGACAGACACAACAGGACAAATAAGGGAAACTCCACAGACACTGCTATAAGATTAAACCAGAGACCCTGGAGCTGCGAGGCAGAACACGACCTGCTGTGCCACAATGTCACCCACCATTGTTATCATCCCCACAGTGAAGCACGATGGTGGTAGCATCATGCTGAGATAATCCTGGACTCTTGGATGCTTCCTAACTAAAACCCTCATTACAGAGTCACAGTTTTTTGGTGTACATATTTATAGTGAGATTATATCACATTTTATTTTCACATAGGTCTACTCTATTCAACCAATGATGTGACGTCTAATGGCAAATGGTCGTACTACAACTTATTTAGATGTTTCAAAGCAAAGGGGGGTGAATACTTATGCAATTACAGATTTTAGATTTTTTATTTGTAGAAAATGTAACAAACTACACTGATTGCCCCCCCCCCCCCACACACACACACTTCAAAATTATGGGATATTTAGTGTAGATTCTTGAAATTAAGTCCATTTCAGCTTCAGCTTGTATACTATAAAATCTGGACAAGTTCAAAGGGGGTGAATACTTATGCAAGCCACTGTATTGTTTCAGAAATGTGTATTAAACAATTGCTACCAGTATTGATTATCGACATTTTGTTGAAGAGCGTCTGTCCGATGAGGTCATACTGCAGTAAGTTGGAGGACTCTGGAGGGATGACCACAGACTTCTCTAATCCTTTCCTCCACGTGTAAACAATCTCACTGCTGGTGTAAGCATCTGCATGGAAGTACAAAATGGCAGCAAAGTCAAAAATCAAGAAGAACCCTTATAAGGATGATGATTGTGATGATGATTGAAACACTGACAGCTTCCGAAGCTGAGAGGACAAATATGACTATCCATGGGAAAGTCCATCAGCATCATGGGACACTCTGCACTCACAGTCAGCCTGAAAATAGAAATTTGTACACGGTGAAAATGAGCGCAATCCCTGAGTTATAAGAGATTATCATGTTATATGAATGTACCTCATGGTGTAGAACACGGTGCCGTTCTGCATGATGCGGAACAGCTTGTTAGGCGTTGTCATGTTGTGAGCCAGTGATTTCTTCGAGTTGTGGAAATAAGTGTCTGGAGTCCAAATCTTGTCCACCATGCGGTTGTTTAAGCGCAGGATCTCGATGGGACCGTCGAACGCCAGCCTCTTGTCCACCCACATTTGACGGAAAAACATATCCATGGTGAACTCCTGTGTAACAGGACATACGCTCTGATCCTGGAATCCAAAAAAGTCTAGCAGAATATGAAAGTCTTGATCCCAAATTTAACAGACATGTTTGGTGTCTGATGTCTGGATCTGTAGTTTTGCACTGAAGGCACAAGATTAATTTCAGTCTCAGGCACTACACCCACAGCGCATGGCTTAAACATGCTACAACCTGACTGGCAAAATGGACTCCTGTCCGGACGAGCTTTTCACTGCAAGATATACAGTAGCAACTGGATTAAAAATAATGTGTGGTAACTAGTCTTCTAATTTTGAAGCTTTGAATCTGTTCCTGGCACGTCAACATGAAATCCGCACGTATTTTCTGAGAGTCAACCGGAAGGGTTTATCGTTGGTCATTTACAACGTCAGTCGAATGTCAGTCCTCATTGAGGAGGATTATGTTGACATGAGCTTCCACGCTGCGCACTCTCACTTCCAGAATCAGTGATTTCAGCTGAGCCATATCTGACAGCTCAGTGCATCTTTAAGAATTGGTGCATTCTTAGTAATAATGAAATATGAAACGCTGATTCATCCTTTTTTTCACATTTATTACAAATGTATTTATTTAATTTTGTCATTAACTGAAAATAAGGGGCGCACTGTGGCTTAGCGGTTAGCACGTTTGCCTCACACCTCCAGGGTCGGGGGTTTGATTCCCACCGTGGCCGTGTGTGTGTGGAGTTTGCATGTTCTCCCCGTGCTGCGGGGGTTTCCTCCGGGTACTCCGGTTTCCTCCCCCAGTCCAAAGACATGCATGGTAGGCTGATTGGCATGTCTAAAGTGTCCGTAGTGTATGAATGGGTGTGTGAGTGTGTGTATGTGATTGTGCCCTGTGATGGATTGGCACCCTGTCCAGGGTGTACCCCGCCTTGTGCCCGATGCTCCCTGGGATAGGCTCCAGGTACCCCGTGACCCTGAAGGAAGGATAAATGGTATAGAAGATGGATGGATGGATTAACTGAAAATGTGGCCTAAAAATCACAGAAGCTGGAAATGTAATCTGGAGTTAAAAGGCACCTTGAAGTGTTCTTTGCTGCACAAATAAACCATCCTAAAAATAGTGATGTCCTGAAACGCTATATTTTATACATTATATAAAAAAAGATGGCTAGTCGTGTACTTTTTTGAGTTACTAGTCAACTATTAAAACTTAGTAGTCATGCAAGCCCTACTAAAAAAATAAATAAATAGAGTGATACTTTAATAGCGTAGCTCCAGTGCAAAACTAATGAAACAAATATTAGACACCAAACATGTCTTGCGCTGATTAACTATATCTGGCCTAAAAGTGCGTAAATGTAATTTTCCACTGAACTGCTCCTTAAATATAAGAGGCACACGTGCATGATTACTGAGTATTAGACTCAATTTGTGACATGTTTAGTCATCGGATAGAGGACATAAGCACATTTTAATGTTCTGAAATATGAGAATTTGCAACTGCACAGTCTTAATCACAGATGTGCTAAGGAACAGGAACAGACTAGTCTTAATATTTACGCAAAAAAGAACAAACTCTACTGCTCAATCCCTGACTCACATATGATCAAAACAATAACAAATGACCTGTTCAACATGTCAAAGTTGATTCAGTGAATGAAACGTGAAAACATATCATGTTGAAGGTGTAACAAACCGACCATTTCGACATCTGACACGGGTCCGAAACTGGTGACAAATATATCCGTTTTGACTTCAGTGACAGAACCTACAGAGGCAACGAAGAAGCAGCAGTTAAAGACTAATCATTCAGATTGTATATAAAAACAAGGCTAGGATTTACGCAGTGCAAATACTAGACAGAGTTTATTTAGTCTCTTGGAAAGATTTCACTTGTCGCCTATGAAATTAACTTGTACTAGATACATCTAATATACATATAACATATTTGAGCACATCGTTTGATAACAAACCATATTAAAAATCAGAGTTAAATAGAAAATGATAGAAAGTAATGTCATCGATTCCCAGAACATTGACTTGAAAGTTTCTGCTTGGTCATGATTCACTATTGAATAAATAAATGCATGCATAATAAAGTTTAGAGAAATATCAGATACATAAGCGTGAAACATAGGGACATGTGACCTTTTCTGAACGTGCATTAGAAATATTTTCACTTAAATAAAGAGTGAACAATGAACATACTCTGGAGCTAATCATGAGTTAGAGTCATAACTGAGAAATAAATAAATAAATAGATAGATAGATAGATAGATAGAGAAACGTACTTCCTGATCCCGGCCTCAGTCGGTTGTCGTAGCCCTCAAGAAGCTGGTCCAGAATCCGGGTGATGTTTTCTGGACTTATCTTCTCATGTTGGTTTCCTATTACATTCCCAACACTGAGGGACATAACCGTTTATACGGTGAATAGATCTATAAACATGATCTTTACTCAAATATATACTGTATTACTGTAAAAATCAAAAGGCCATTTTAGAAGAATGGGGCTTAAAGTTGAATCACACTTATGTCAAGTCAGTTTTATTTTAAGATTAAGATGGTATCGAAAGGTCTTGATTAAGGAGCGAAAACAGAAAAAGCGAGTGTAAATAAAACACATACAGGAACCTAATAAATAGCGTTAGGTGTATGTTTGAACAAGAGTGAAACTGTAAAAGAGAAAAGTAAATGATCAAAAGAAATGCTTAATAAATGAAGCAATAAAATGTCCCTAAAAATGAGAACAAAATATGAAAAACAGGAAAACTGCTTTCAAATAAAGTTAGAAGAGTGACAACAGCTAAAGTCAATGATGTGCGTTTAAAAATGAATTCAGGTTAATTCTACTCACCTGATTAAAAATATTAAGCCTAACATTTTGTCCATTTCGTCAGGAGTCTTTAGGTGCCAACAAGTGTTTCATTCAGTAACGAGAGAAAAATCCATGACTTGACATGAGGGGCTGTTTCTTGTTGTGTGACTCTGTGTGTGTGTGTGTGTGTGTGTGTGTGTGTGTGTGTGTGTGTGTGTGTGTGTGTGTGTGAGAGAGAGAGAGAGAGAGAGAGAGAGAGAGAGAGAGATCTTTAAAGAGTAATCCAGTTAAAGGATTTAAATCAATCGACTAGGGTACATTTCTGGAAAAGAAGAGGGTTAAATATATGTTTAAATGCATAATGTCACATCGACACATCACAGTGTTAATGATGTTGATAAATATCATAGAGAAATACTCGAACTTTTATGAATGTAAACATAATCTCATCTAATCAGACAAATAAAAAAAACAATAAATATATTTAGGCATTTGTTTTCATGTAAACTTTTTAACACCTGTGAGATGGGACAATTTATTTATTTATTTATTTATGAAATTAATTAAGTTAATGTTAAGTTAATAACAATTTTATATCATTAAAATGTAAACAAACAACTAAACAAATAAATAAATGCATGTATTTATTTTAATTTGAACATAGGCCGAGCGTATTAATAATAATAATAATCATAAATTATCTTACTTTTTGACACTGGTGAGAATGGATATTTTTATATTTATTTTTATGTTAAAATAATTCTCATTAAATAATAATCATAATAATAATAATACTGATTTCCCTTTTTGACAGCAATGAGATTAGTCTTTTTTATTTAATTTGATATCAGAAATTTTTTTTCACTAATTTAACGTATTTTAACGCAAACATAATCTATTTAATAACAACAATAATAATAATAATAATAATAATAATTCACTTTTTACATCATTGAGATTAGATTGTTCGTATTTAAACATAATTTGATATAATAAAATCTAAATAAATAAAAGAATGAATGTATTTATTTTGATGTAAACATAATTAATTCCGTTAAAAAATAATGACAATCCGATCTCACTTTTTGGGCCCAAATAAGATTTTATTTATTTTTTATAATGTAAAAAATTATTTGATCTGAGAAAAATGTTAAATAAATGAACAGACAGACAGACAGACAGACAGACAGACAGACAGTGTTTATATTTTATGTAAACAGGCGGACACCAGATGGCGCTGTGGAGTCTTTGAGCTGCAGCGGATTTTCCTGTGTAGAAGAAGAGAAACTGGCACAACATGCCAGAATGTTGGAGAAACATCTTCACTGGTCTATGGGAGTGTTTCCAAAATAAAGTATGGGAATGATTTTCTTCGGTGACTGCATGTTTTCTGTAAGCATTACTGGGAGTGTAGGACACTGAAGGGTTTGATCTTTCGCCAGGACAGACAGAGTGTCTGCTGTTGTTATTCTGTGTGATTAAACTGAAACTAGCCGTTAGCAGTGAGAGTTCATATTTACAGGCTGATATTTAGTGGTGTAAAATGTCGGTGCACTTTGAGGAGAGGAGCGGCGTGGTTCCGTGTAAAACTCCCTGGGGTTCCTGGTACCAGACCATGGAGGAGGTGTTTATAGAGGTTAATGTACCTCCTGGAACATCCAGCAAAGACATCAAGTGCAGCCTCGGCAGCAAACACGTAGAGCTCAACGTGAAAGGAAATGAAATATTCAGGGTGAGTTAACTGTCTTTAATAGTAACTCTACATTTTCACCTACAGGCAGTTTATAAGAGGGAGGACTTCACATCCATGTATAAAAAAAATACAGCTTACACCAGCCTAAGGTGGTTTACTAGTTTACTAGCTGGTTTAGGTGAACTCCCAGCCTGGTCTAGCTGGTGTTAGACTAGTCCAGTTTGCTTTCCTACCTGACCTGCTAGAACCATCCTGAAAGTGTCCAAAACCCTCTAAAACTATCAAAGAAGACCTGATGGAACCGACCTGACCTGCTAGAACCATCCTTTAAGGGTCCAAAACCCTCCGCCATCAGATAAGACCAGTTAGAACCGATGTGGCCTGACAGAACTGTTTTGACCTGCTAGAACCATCCTGTAGGTGTCCAAAACCCTCTACCATCAAATAAATCCAGCTAGAACCACCCTGACATGCTAGAGTCAACCTGTAAGTGTCCAAAACAATCAAATAAGACCAGCTAGAACCATCTTGTGTGTCCAAAACCCTCTAAAATCATCAAACCTGCTCAGCTAGAACTATCTTGTTAGTGTCCAAACCATCAAACCTGACCATCTAGAACAGGGGTCTTCAATCTTATCCACAAAGGGCCAGTGTGGCTGCAGGATTTCATTCCAACCTGGCAAGAGTCATTTGTTTAATCAGTTCATCTTGGTCTTCAGTCAACTATCATGTGTGCCAACCTATTTGGCTGGTATGAAAGCCTACAGCCACACCTGCCCTTTTGCAGATATGATTGAAGACTCCTGAACTAGAACCATCCTGTAAATGTCCAAAATCCTCTACCATCAAATAAGACCAGCTAGAACCAATCTGACCTGCTAGAGCCAACCTGTAATTGTCCAAAACCCTCTAAAACTATCAAATAAGACCTGATAGAACCATCCTGTAAGTGTCCAAAACCCTCTACTATCAAATAAGACCAGCTAGAACCAACCTGACCTCCTAGCATCTGCCTGACCAGCTAGAACTATCTTGTAAGTATCCAGATCCTCTCTAAACCTGACCAGCTATAACCAAGCTATGACCAGATAGAATCAACCTGGGGGTATCAAAAAAAACACCTCCAAAACCATTAAACTAGAACCTTCTGACCAGCATCCAAAACCATGAACTTTGACTGTTTTTTTCCACTACAGGGAAAGTTGTTCGGAACGACGGTTGGCGATGAAGCAACATGGACACTGGGTGAGATTTTTCCTTCCAGTGAAGAAACCACTAAAGTCTGATAAACTGCACCTGAAACTCCGATCCAGTTCTCACTCGAACATTTTTAATGCTTCACAGAGGACAAAAAGCTGATCAGGATAGTTCTGATGAAGACGAACCGCGAGGCGGGAAACTGCTGGCCATCGCTGTTGGAGGAGCAGTACGCTGCTGACCCATGGCTACAGGACCAGATGCAGAGGAAACTCACCTTGGAGAGGTTCCAGAGAGAGGTACAGTCACACAAAACTTCATTCATTTACTCCACGGTTTCCCAGCCCTGATCCCGAGGGAGCCATTACAGAATTCTTGGGAAATAATCCTTTACATTCATCGCCTTGCTGTTTTATATGATAGTATGACGAGCACTTGACAACAGATGAAAGAGAAATGCAGGTCAGAAAGGCACAAAAAAAAAAAAAGTGTTATTTAACAAAGAAAATCGTATAAACATTGGTATCGGTAATATAACAAGCTCTTTTATTAAGAGATTATATAGCTTATTATAGCTTGTTTATAGCTGTTATAATGTAATTGATGATGGGAACTAGCTTGCTATTACAGTAAATAAAAATGTGTACTTGTTGCCAAACGCTGTGGTATAAGAGGACTGTAAGACTGATTATTTTACTGTTCTACCACAGTAGAGGTCGACCGATCAATCGGCACCAATAACAGATTATTGGAACTATCTGTTATCGGCAAAGACCGACACTGATAGTGTTTAGCGGTTGCATCCAGGAGCAGGTGAGATGGCTCCACTGTCATTATACAGTATGAGAGCGGTCTCCAGAGACTAAATATAAACTAATCACTGATTCATTTTGGAGGTCTCTTTATTTGGAGTGTTACTTTTTGGTTGCTTGGATGTATAGCTTTTATTTAATATAAATCAATTTTTAAAAGTAGTACAGTTTTTGTAATAAAGCTCAGCAACATTTTACTTTTTCATTCAGTATCAATTTTAAAAACTATTGGTTATTAATCAGGTAACACCCGACTTAGTGGATTATATTGATAACTATAAATTTACCTCTACACCACAGTGTTGTTGAAAGCTCGATTCTGATTGGTTAGAAGGTGTTGATTAGTTTTCTATACCTGCAGCTCTGAGAGCAGTGCCAGTTGCTATTACTTCTATAGTAACAGGGATTTTAGGAGATGATCCAAATAACCTCTGGTAACAATGAGCAGATATTAAAAATGTCATTTTAAAGACAAAGTAAATCTATGCTTTAAAAATACTTACGTGCATGGTTGTAGTGATTGAAGGAACAGCTCTACTCTGATGCACAGAACTCATGATTAAAAGACATGTTAAATAGCTGATCAGGTGAATGACATGCCTCTTTATGAGAATCTGGTTTAAGACCCTTGATAACACTGGCTTTCTCTCTGGTCTCACACAGAATCCTGGGTTTGATTTCAGTGGTGCAGAAATCTCTGGAAACTTCCACCATGGTGGACCGGATTTCAGCAGTTTACAGAAATAACTTGCTAATCCAAGAGAAGAAAATAAGGACTGACTGTAGCAGGTTTTTGTTTGATTGGACATTGCACTCGAGATGCTACATATCCAGATGAATCTCTGATGCATATCTCCAAATACACAAAATAAGTGTTCCAGTGTTAAAGCCATAACTTAAATTCTCAAGCAAAGCCTTTGTGCCCATTTTGTAGATGCCAGTACATCAAGTTGCCAGTTTCATTTTTTAATCCTTTAAGACCGTCGCAGTGAATAATCTGGAAACTTGGTGTATTTGTTAGTGATAAGACAGACCACAATGTCTGTACACTGGAGTTATAATAAGTGATTCAGTCAGATCCAAAATAAACTTATTGAATAAACAGACAAGTGATAAAAGGTCAGCATTTCAATAAGCGTTTTATTGAAAGGTAAACTTTCAGGGTTCAAATCACATTTACTCAAATCAACTCTTGTCTTTGTACCTACAAGAAAGTCTTCTCTTTTACGTGCAGAACTGAAATGAATGACTTTGTCCTAATCAATTTAACCAAATTAGACCCTGTGTGTAAAGGTTTCATTTTAAACCCTGACCTACAAAAAAAAAAAAAAAAAAAAACAGTTTAAAGGTCAGTCGTGTTAACGTCGAGTGACGCGTCACGTTAGAGAACCGCTCCTGAACAAAACAGACGAGTGGTTAACAAAAGAAAAGGAACTTCATATAATCACCTTGGGCAAGGAGTGTGCTAGAGGACAGTAACGACCTAGGGTGGGAGTGAAGGGCTTTGGGCCGATTTCTTGGTTCCTCTGATGTTCGCATTAATCACAAAACCCTTCTCCCTCCTCTTCCACACGGTGGACTGAGGACCTAGGCGGTTCAATACTTTCAACTGCTTTAAACAACCAGCGCCAATCAGGCGCCGATTCAAACGAGCGTGCTGCGTACACGCTCGAGCCGATCAAACCGCAGAGGTGTGACCCTCTCTGGCTGACGGCTAAACACTCGACTACTTCCGAAGTCAAACCAAATATTTGCATGCTGATATTTAAACAAAAAAAAAAAAAAAGCAAGCAACAAGAGTTGGTTTCCTTACAGAGCTTCACTCAATACAGAAGTTCTGGACAGAAACCAATGTCTAAGAGGAAAAAAAAGAAAGAAAAACCTCACTACATTCCATTAGAGATTAAGAAAGGAACAGAACACAAAAAAAAAAGAATTTTAAGAGGCGGATTCTGGGATTGTGGGTAGATGCGCGATCTTGTAGTAGCTGTGCTTCAGCTGTCGTGCAGTTCGTCCTGAAATGATCCAGCGCAGTCTCTGGCTGTTGGGCTTCCAACACTTGGTGGCAGAATATTCAATCAGGCACTTGGAGATGAGCTCTCTCACACACACCAAATCCCCATCTTTAATCTAGATGAGAAAAACATTTCAAATTAATGCTTTTTACCAGAGATCAATATTTACCAGAGCAATAGCTGTAGCTTGATGCGTGTGGCCTGCAATAGCTTGCAATATGTGGCTTGATAAATTAAAAAGACAAACTGGTGTGTACAACTAAGACTGTTTAAATTTAACAGGATAGTAAATTGATATGCCTGCAATTCATACTAGACTAATCTTACATCAGTAAATTGACTGCACTTTGTGCTGTGAAGCTCTTCACTCAAAAACTGAGATTTACATTGAGAAAACAGATGTCAGTTCATCAGAATTAAAAAAAAAAAAGCATCCACTGCACCTGTTACAAAACTGTAGCACAAGTTTACACTGACTAACGCCACATTACATATTTGACCACACCCCCTCAAAGCACCAAGCAATACTCTCAATGCCTATGTGGAAGCCAGGAGCTTTACAACCCTAGTAATATTCCAGCTGTGTTGTGCACATCATGAACGTTCGCTTTTCGTACACAAACATGAAGAACTGTGTGCAACCCATGAGACTTACGGTCAGTTGGTGCAGAAGATCCTTCACTGCGTCTCTCAGAGCGCCTACTGACTCGGACTCGTGCTGCTCCTCGACCTCGAGCGCCAGCAGAGCGAGCGCAACCAATGAAGGCTGATGCAAAACAAAACATTCAGTAAAGGTAACCCCAAAAAAGCAGACTATACAAACACCATAATGAAGAGCTTAACAAAAACAGAGCATTTATAAAAAAAAAAAAAAAAAAGGTACTTGATTCACATCTGAAGGCAATTTGATACATGAACTAGAGCTGCATAAAGATGCATTTATTTTTTAAGATTCTCTGATTTTAATCACTCTTCAATTTACCGAAAAGATCGATTTGGGAAATCCCTGAATAATTCCTTAATGCATGAGCTTTACTTGAGAGGATGTGAATTCTCTGTAGTTTGCCTCTTGTCCTGAAGAGGTCACCATCTCTTGTATTTTTGATCACCATTTCATCTCAAAATGTTTAGTCAGTTGCACAATAGTTTTTCTACAGTAACGTGTATTGTGCAGTGCTTGTGAGAGTTGTTCACATGTGTGACTTCTTGATACAATATTTCTCAAAGTAAAACTAATTAAACAAGCATCAATCCTATTGTTAAAATAGTATTTCAGTAATATAGCCAAGTAGGAGGGTTTCAGTTACCAGCATGTCTATTAAAACATGGACTCAAGTCTGCAAAACTAAAGTTTTACATGAAATTGATAACTAATCGATAGTGAATCGAAATGAAACCATACAAGAATCACCAAATTGATCAACACCCAACCCTACCATGAACAATTTTTATTCTGAATCATTTGGATAAAACAGTGTGCCTCTATTCCCACTTTTTCACGGACCAACGAGCATCGACATCTACGACGTGACATCAAAATGTTGTCAAGTTGCAAATGAATTTTAAATAAAAACAGGCCAAAAGCCTGCTTATAATGAGAAGGAACAGTTGTCCTAAACATGTCTAGTGTCGAATATTAATTCCCCAATTACTAAATAAACAGCAACTAAATGCAGTCAGAACTCAACTCATTACACAGAGCATGTTTATAAAGATTTAGGTGACCCAAACATGGTGTATGAATTGCTGGAACAAACTTAACTTTGAAAAGACATGCTGCATCCTAGTCA
Source organism: Ictalurus furcatus (assembly GCF_023375685.1). Taxonomy (NCBI): domain Eukaryota; kingdom Metazoa; phylum Chordata; class Actinopteri; order Siluriformes; family Ictaluridae; genus Ictalurus; species Ictalurus furcatus. The sequence goes on along the minus strand of NC_071268.1, from coordinate 6,899,778 downwards.
TTTTTGCCCAAGATGATAAATGCAAGATTGGTCCCCAAAGACCCCCGAAAGAGTGATAAGCCCTATAATGAAAGCCATTTTATATTAGACTCACCCTTAGCTTTGTGAAGGCGAAGGAGCAGTGACAGGCCTTCAGCTGAGCCTCAAGCCTCTCAATGTTCAGAATCTTTTTACTGAAAAAAGATCAAAGAGGCATTAAGATGTTAAATCTTCTGGTGCTCAAAGCGCAGAAATCCTTAACCTCAGTGCTCAAGTCAACAAGTAATAATTACAGGAACTATTGCTCACCCGTCAGCATCCACTTTCTCCTGGATGTGGCTGTGAAACAGTCGGAGGAAATGCAGTGCCGTAGGAGCTTTAACCTTCCAGTAGAGCTTTTCCAGGACAATCTTCTCCATCCTCATCATGTCCGAAACAGTGAAGCGGTTCTGGCTGATTCGGATCAGATCGCTAGCCAGAGGAACATTCTTCTCCTCCTCAGAGGTCTTCACAGCAATGTAGAAGCAGCAAAGGCCAACACAGGACAGATGTTTGGGCTGGATCTGTGAGCAACAGATATGAAAGACACTCTAGTTGGGTTTTACACTAGATACATTTACATGTGTCCAAAATCCGTTAGTAAATCAGATTTACAAGCCTTCATGTAAACATCTTGATACGAATGAAATTTCGACCAGATTGAAAGGGGTGGTGTAGAGCTGAAATAATCAGTTCTTGCATTGTTTAGGGTACATATAAACACTACTTTTGGAATCTGCAACCGGATTGAATTAGTTCAGACTGAAACTGGAGCTTTTGAACACACCTACTGAGAAACATCAGCATTTTGGCAGGTCAAAAACTACTCATGAATAAAAAGGTTTAGCCGAAAAGAATCCCCTTTTTGTTCAAGCTTTAATCAGGAGGTCGATCATACAGTTTTTCAACTGAAAAAAAAATAAGAAAGACTGTTGGTTAGTTGATAAGCATAAAATATTTAATATCTTAAAGAATAAAGAGACCTAATTAGTCTAACAAACCTGATCCAGATTATGAAAAAGGCTAAAGGACTACCAAGCTTAATGGCAAATTGCAATCCATAGTAATTAAACATTGTTTCTTGTTGTATTTATATTTTATGAATTTATTAAATCTACTTTTTATATCAAATGACTTATTCTTATCCAAGCACATTTTCGGTCTTTCCTTTTTATTAGTTTTGTTTGTTTCAGTTTTAGATGGGTTCCCCGAGTACAGTGTTGCCATGTCTGCTAATAATTTGTGTTTTTTGGGTGATTAAATCAAAACATGAAAACTGCAGTTGACTTTTCCAGTGATATCTGGCAACCATGAGTTTAAATTACGTGAATGCGCAGTGTATCAGAGTGAAGGAGAGCAGCAGTGTACTGCATGTTTACAGACTGAACAGTTGCTAGTCTTGATTGTGATTGGTGAGGAATTATTTAATAAAATTAGTTTGAATTAAACCCACCTTGTAGCATTAGCAGTATTATTAATGTACTGGGGCCCAACACCACTGTGTCTACACAAGCAGGTCACAGTCACAGGTTCAGGTTATTTCATGTGATCAATAAGAGATGGCGGTTAGTGAGATCGGGACGTTGAGAGAAGCAGATGTAGTATTACTCGTCATCATCATCATGTCTTCTCTACAGTATTTACACACTTGCTCGGTTGACTGAGGTGATGAAAAGCAGTGTGAAAGTAACTGTTGCAAGGTGTAGATGTATTTTGGACTTGTTTTTATTCCAACTGTATTATACAACTCCAAACAGGTCACTCGCACCCATGCAACTATCCCCCCTCCCCCGTCACACAAAGTACTTTTCAAACGCAAGTGAAATGGTCGCACTGCAGAGCCCTGACGACCTCAGTATAGTTCACGTGACTGACAAAATTAGCACTCATCAGTTCAAGTCACTTCCTACCCCAGTATCAGACTGTTTAATATGTCCAAGTTTAAAGGTGGAACTGTACATTAAGGATGTTTTACAACATGCTTTGAACTGTTCGCTAGGAAGCAGGTGAAGCGTTGAGTCTAGTTTGTTTTTGTAATTCAACACATTCAAAACATCAGTAGGAACATCTCAGCTGATCATTCATACCTTCATCAAAGACAGAAAGCGGTCCAGGAGGCTCACGGCGAGGGAGAACGTCTCTGCGCTGAACCCGAAGAAGCGAGTCAGAGAGAGTAGATCTTTCACCTCGAAGTCCCTCATCTTCACAGTCATCCTCACGCCGTTGTCATGGGCCGACTCCAGGACACGCAAGCCGCACAGTTTAGGTTGACACCGGAACTCCTGTTCTAGAAGAGCCTTCAGTTGGAGCGCGAAAGGCGGAGCTTCTGCCCCACTCACTGTGTCAAGCATCTAAAAACAAGACAGTTCAGTAAGAATTTTAGATATAAAACATGTAAAATTTTTAGATAATACTTTGATTATATTCTGCTGAAATGAAGGAAATTTACTTATTTTTCGTTTTCCTTAACAAGATTCAAAGATCCGAGTCGGTAAAATGATCCGAACTTCGCCAAGTGACTATAATGACCATCAGGGGGCGTGTCTAAACAAGTGTTCCGGACCAGAAACCGTTTTCCAAACGGGTTTTCTCAGCTACTGTATAAAAACTTTCGCCAAGGCCACAGCTTAATCAATTGTTTATCATGTTCTACATACATCTCATGTGTACAAGAATTATATAGACATTTTTAAATCGACTATTGCACCTTTAAATGTTGTGAAACGACTGTGAACTTAATGTTGTGGAAGTTTACTGAATGAATAAACACAGACATGGCAGGAGGTCAGACATGTTTGGGCATGTTGGGATTTTAAGTCAATTAGTCGTTTAATCATCGATTACAGCGATGATATAATTAAAATTCTTACCAAGTTAATTAGACAAATGTGCGCGTGACTCGTGCCAACATAGAATATGGAGGTCAGTCATCCATATTAGCTGCTGTTAGTCGTTGAGGCTTTTCCCACCCGTATTATGGCAAGGCCTAAATACTGCGCTGGGATTGGCAGATAGCTTGAGCGTATGCAAATTGCGTGAATAGCTAGCCAGTCATAACGAAAGCGCTGGATGCTTCTAGGCAATCCTAGAACCGGGGGCGAGACTTGTCGGAATACGAGTGGTAAAATCACCACTTCGGGTGTTATGCCTGGACATGTTCACGACACGATACAACATGACCTTAGTAACATATGGACACGTATTTATAAGTTAACACACAGAGACCCCATTTAAATTGAAACAAAATAGTCGTCATTTATTCACCTTTCACGTGTCTTAAATAAGGCTCCTTTTGCTTTACGTGAGGCATAAAAGACGTTGACTTTAGCAAGCTAATGTTTATCAGAACAAGGATTTACAAAACAGGATTTTCAGTTTTGTAAAAACCTCCACACTATTTATATAGAACACAACTGATAAGCTACAATAAACGTTAAATATGTTTAACCATGTAAAAACAAACCAGCTTAACCAACTAGAACAGACACAGCATGGGAAGAGAACTTAAATACAAAATGGCGAACTTACCTTGGGTGTTCTTGTATATTGGCTAGCTTTAGTTAATAGCGCGAGAAATTTTTTAAATGTAAAAGGACCATAAAAAAAAAAAGCTTAGGATAAAGACGTGAAATGCAAATATTTATTACAATTATGTTTAAAGCAAGCGTTTCAATTTATTGCCCGTGCACACCCCTGACCCTTGGCGTCAGGCGACAAATAGGACCGAGCTTCGGCCTTTTATAGTCTACAGACCACGGGGTCGCGAGCATTAGAACCGATTTCATTGGTTGGTGTTGAGAGGGCGTTCTTTCATGGTGCATCTTCATTGGTGTATCACGTTGTACACTCATAGGCCACGCCCACTCACAGCAACCGCTGCCTTTTTTAGTGCTTAAGTGTCAGTTGAACTGATTTCTGATCAGTGTAAACTGATCCCCCGTTACCATGGTGTGTTCTAGAAAATACCAAAGTAATATAATAGGCTACTGCTGAAATACAGCAATATATATGTATAACTCACATTATTAACCAATTATTCATACATTATTCACCTAATATTCACTTATTTTGAGACTTTTAGTATGACTATGTCCTATAAATAATGTAACATAGTCACAACACCCACGGCACTATTCAGTCTATTCACACTGTGTAGGGGAGAGTGGGAGCAGTTGTCTCATACTTGTAACCTTTATTTTTTGGTAAATCTTATGAGCAAAATATACTAAAGCTTCAAGTATTTTGCACAGTATAGGTACATTTCATCTGTTAAAGAAATATCATTTTCATGTCAATATCAGAGAGTATTGAAACAAAAGACCAACAGACCCCATGGGTGGTGTCAAATGTAACATCTCGATTTGCTAATATAAATCTATTTCACAAATTATTTTATCATGCAGTCTTATGTACATTGTTTACCAAGGGCACTTCTTTAGCTAAAACGTTGTGGTAGCAAGGGAGTGGTCGAGAGTGGGCTAGGGAAGGACAGGAGGTGGGTTGAACTGGCAGGTAATGCCCCAGCTGACAAAAAAAGGTCCCCAGGACATCCCCTAAATGGCCTCTACGGATGTCCCCCGAACGTCCATGTGTAGGGTCCCCTTGAACATCCGTAGGACGTTCACAGGACGTCCAGCAGCCATTGGAGATGCTAAGGGGGCTTTCGCTGAAACGAACACATTCAGTAGTGTTATGAATTGATATCCTCTGACGTCCTCAGAACGTCCGCCAGCTAATGTTATAAACCGGACCAAATGCGGACCTAAGTGGACGTCCCCTGTTTGCTGGGGCGTGATGATTTTCATCTCTGTGTGTGCATATGTGTTTTGTTTGTTTGAGAGAGGTGGTGATCCAGCGAGAGAGAGAGAGAGAGAGAGAGAGAGAGAGAGAGAGAGAGAGCATGCATGAGAGAAAGAAAGAGAGAGAGCTAACTAATCAGATTTGCATCTTCAATTATCAATTATGCTAACTGTCAACTAAATTGTGATTTTAAAAAAAAACTAGTTTATTTTGGTAACATTTACAAACTAAAATGATTATATAAATCAAAATGTCCTCTAGATAAGGAAAACGAATTTCATACCCAAAAATCCTTTGAAGATAAATCCTCCAAATTGTGATTAAATTGCACCACTAAAGCTTGGTGCAGATTGGAGCAATTTATTACGTTACAACTGATCCCGCTCTCCCCTATTCTCTCTTTGATAGTCTGATCTTTAAACATGTACATTTACTTAAATTCAAGCTAAAATGTGTGTGTTAGACAGAAACTCTTGCTGTTTTTCTTAATTTAAGTGAACATTTAACTGTTAAAAAACTGCAGGCATGCTACTGTGTGATTATTATTTATCTTTTTACTCTCTTTATCTATATTAACTTTGTGCAAAAGTGCAAAAATAAAACACACAAAAGTCCACCAAATGTTATACAAATGTTATACACACTGCAAATTGAAGAATACTTACAGTATATATGTATTAAAACAAGATTTCTTTAAGATTAATAATTAAAATTAACAAGTTACATTTTTCATTCATACTGGAAAATATCTATAAAAAAATTATCCACCATATCTGTGCATTAGAAATATTAATAAATTGGGATATGTAATTTTTTGCCATTTATAAACAACCAAATATGAGTTAAAGTTTTCAAAATGTAAATTGTTTCCATTTAAAAAAAATTATTTCACACAAAAGTTTACAGAAAAAACTGTCATGTACTGAGAAACTACAAAATCACTCTGATCTCTGCTACATGGTGAAATGCATTTAGAGACTTGTTTTGCTGAAAGCTGACACCTGAATGTTCAACTGGTCAGCTCATGAATTACTCAAGCCGTAACTATTTGACCCAAACTCATTCTCCCAGAATTCCTCACTTCTGCAGGTGCATGTGGCATCAAGGCCACATGGAGCTACAGAAAAGCCTTCTTTTTGCTCTGAGACCTAAAATCCCCAAGATTCCCATTATAGTAGCTCTTAAGCATAGGCCAGTTAAATTTATACATAAAACCTGTATTTATTTTGGGAACTTAACAAGGTTTTACAAGTGAGCACAATATCACGTTTAATATATATCACTGTGTGAAAACACTCTGGAGTCAATATAAGATCAGACCCATGTCAGAAAGAGCGATCTGGAATCTCTAGCAGATTGTGAAGTGTGACAGGTCGAACACGTGGTGTAAACACTGGCATTAAACACCAGCAGTACACACTGGTACAGCGTATACACTCACAGCATCTATAGCAGAGCTCAAGATAAACAATGGACCATTTACAGTTACAGCTGATAGCTTTATTTAAACAACACAGCTAATAATGCTGTGTATCAGATGATCTGCTCAGGTTACATGCAGCTTTATGCAGTCACTAGGAGAAAGAAAGAAAAAAGAAAGAGAAATAAAAGAGAAACAGATAAAGAGAAACAGAAAGAAAAAACAGAAATAAAGAAAGAAAAAGAAAAGGGAGAAAAAGACAGAGAAAGAAAAAGAAAGAAAACAGATAGAAAGAAAAAAAGAAAGTTCAAGGAAAGAGAAGTAAAGAAAATAAAAGAGAGAGAAAAAACAGAGAGAAACAGAAAGAAAAGAACAAAAAGGAAGAAAGAAAGAAAGAAAGAAAAGAAAAGAGAGAAAAAAGACAGAGAAAAACAAAGAAAAAAACCGAAAGAAAGAAAGAAAGAAAAAGAAAAGAGAAAAAGACAGAGAGGAAAAAAGAAAAAAAAACAGCTAGAAAGAAAGTTAAAGGAAAGAGAAATAAAAAAGAAAAAGAAAACAGAGAAAAAGACAGAGAGAAACAGAAAGAAAAAACTAAAAGAAAGAAAGAAAGAAAGAAAAATAAGAGAGAACAAAGACAGCAAGAAGCAAAAAGAAATAACAGATAGAAAGAAAAAGAAAGAAAGAAAGAAAGAAAAAGAAAATAGATTAAAAAAGATTGAGAGGAAAACGGAAAAAAACAGATAGATAGAAAGAAAGAAAGAAAGTTAAAAGAAAGAGAAATAAAAAAGAAAAAGAAAAGAGAGCAAAAAAGACAGAACCAAAAAGAAAAAACAGAAAGAAAGAAAGAAAGAAAAAGAAAAAGAGAGAAAAAGAAAAAACAGATAGAAAGAAAGATGGTAAGTTAAAGGAAAGAGAGAGAAAAAAGAAATAAAGAAAAATAAAAGAAAGAAAGAAAGAAAGAAAGGAATTTAAAGGAAATAAAGAAAATTAAAGGAAAAATAAAGAACAAAAGAAAGAAAATTAAAGGAAAGAGAAAGAAAGAAAGAAAGAAAAATATAAGAGAGAGAAAAAACAAAACAAACAAACAAAGAAAAAAGACAGAGAGAAACAGAAAGAAAGAAAGAAAGTAAGAAAGAAAGAAAATTAAAGGAAAGAGAAAGAAAAATAAAGAAAGAAAGAAAATTAAAGGAAATAAAGAAACAAAGAAAGAAAGAAAGAAAGAAAGAAAGAAAGAAGGAAATATGAATTATACAGTGAAGTAAGGTTCTGGTTGTGTGATGTGTTCTGTTGTGTAATTATGTACAGTATATAATAGTAATGAACAGAAAGAGTTCAACACTGTTCGTGTGTGTGTGTGTATGTGTGTGTGTGTGTGTGTGTGTGTGTGTGTGTGTGTGTGTGTGTATGTAGAGCTACAGTATTACATGTACAGTGTCAGTCAGGTGAAGTATTAATCATGTAAAAGTTAGTTAAGGCTGGATTTACGTGTGTGCTGTGAGCAGGTACAGTGTATCATAACAGGAGAAGAGGCGTTGCTCCATTACACGTTGTCCTGATAAAAATGTGAAAATACTGATTCCTTCAACTCAGATTTAGAAGAACTCAACTGTAACAGAAAAAAAGAGCAAGTGAATGAGAGAACAGGACGAGGCTACACACTGCAGCAGCAGGCTGGTGTAGCAGCACTAACATGTTGAGTTGAAAGTAATTGGGGGGGGATGTCCAGCAGAGGGCGCTACATCAGAAACACGCTAATGAGAAACTCCATATAAATGACACAGTATAAACTACTGTAATCCTAAACATATTTATACCACAGCGCTGTTCTATTCGCAAATCTAATTGGACAGAAGGTGTTGATTCTTTAAGCAGTACTGCACAAGCAAGACTGAGGTTGTACTGAATATCGGCACGGCTGTGATACAACTGTAGGCACAATGTTTTCAGTTTAACAGCACGACCACAAGTGCAACACTGGAGTTATACAACAGTTCTATAAACAAGAAATTAATATCGAGCAACTGACATTTTGGACTCAATATGGCCAAATGTTTTGTTTATTTTTGCACCACTAGAGGAAATAGATCCTGAAGATGCCACACTCACTTTAGAGGACATCGTTTAGCTGGTTAGATTTTATAGCTCACAATGATTTAACCAATCCTGTTAAAGGTGCTTCCGGTAAAATTGGCATCCCTTCTTCCTTTTCATTTTCATCCGACGAGCATCTGACAACAGTTACATATTCCTGAAAAGTATCACGTACCATGTCTGTTGATGATGTCACTAACACTACTGTAGTAACCGTTTCCAACTAGGAAGTGGAATTTTACATGGAGAACAATGAAATATACCGGTACGGATATAGATTCTATATATTCTATATATACTCTATAGTAACAGCTCATTCACCGGGACTTGTATGGTGAACGTTCCACTTGAGCTAAGACTAAAAATAAACAGACTTGTTACTTAAGAAAGCATATAATCATGGCTGTGGTGAAGCTTTCTGTAAAGGAGAAGTTTACTTAACATTCATAGAAGGAGTCTCCAGTTTCAGAGCTTTGTAAGAGTCAGTAGGTTTTCGGGGCAGAGGATTTTACCTTCAAGAGAGGCTGGGGAGGGAACAGTGTGTACGTGATAACAGGAACTAACATGTTTCATAGATGGTCTGCAACATTAACTGTAACTATCAACAATTACAAAAGCACAGTATGTTGTTCGATAATAAGTAGAAAATTGCCAACTTCAGGATAACAGTAGAAAGAAAGAAAGAAAGAAAGAAAAAAAGAAAAGGATAATGACTAATGTAAGTAAAGAAAGACAAGAAATAAAGAAAGAAAGAAAGAAAAAGAAAAAAAGATAGAAAGACAGAATATATTAGAAATGAAATACAAGTAAGAAAGTAATAAATAAAGAAAAGGATAACGCGTAATGTAAGTAAAGAAATAAATAAAGAAAGAAAGAAAGAAAGAAAGAATAAATAAATTAGGAATGAAACAATAAATAAATAAATTCAGAATGAAAGACAAGTAAGAAAGAAATAAAAAGAAAAGGATAATGAGTAATGTAAGTAAAGAAAGAAAGAAAGATAGAAAGAATAAATAAATACATTAGGAATGAAAGACAAGAAAGAAAGAAAGAAAGAAAGAAAGAATTAGGAAAGAAAGAAAGAAAGAAAGAAAGAAAGAAAGAAAGAAAAAATGATTGTAAGAAAGAATAAATTAGGAATGAAAGACAAGTAAGAAAAAATAAAAAAAGAAAGGATCATGGGTAATGTAAGTAAAAAGAAAGAAAGAAAGAAAGAAAGAATAAATAAATTAGGAATGAAAGAATGAATAAATTAGGAATGAAAGACAAGAAAGAAAGAAAGAAAGAAAGAACAAAAGAAAAAAGAAAGAAAGAAATTATGAATGATTGAAAGAAAGAAAGAATAAATTAGAATTGAAAGAATAAATAAATTAGGAATTAAAGACAAGAAAGAAAGAAAGAAAGAAAGAAAGAAAGAAAGAAAGAAAGAAAGAAAAAAGAAAAAAGAAATTAGGAATGATTGAAAGAAAGAAAGAATAAATTAGGAATGAAAGACAAGTAAGAAAAAAATAAAAAAAAGAAAGGATCATGGTTAATGTAAGTAAAGAAAGAAAGAAAGAAAGAATAAATTAGGAATGAAAGAATAAATAAATTACAAATGAAAGGCAAGCAAGAAAGAAATTTAAAAAAGAAAAAAGATAGAAAGTAAGAATATATTAGGAATGAAAGACAAGTAAGAAAGTAATAAAAAATAAAAGGATAATGAGTAGTGTGAGGAAAGAAAGAAAGAAGCAAAGGAAGAAAGAAAGGAAGAAAGAAAGATTAAGAAATAAATTAGGAATGAAAGACGAGTAAGAAAGAAATAAAAAAGATTTCCTGCTCTCTCTCTTTCTCTCTCTTTCTCTCTTTTCTCCCACTGACTCTAAAATCAGAGCTGAACACTAGGCTAAACTCAGAGGGACTCGGATTATAACCCCAGATTAGAATCCTGTGGCGTGAGATATGCTGTGTCTCTCTCTGTCTAATGGGACCTTCATCCACATGGTTTAATGCAAATTTTGAATCTGTGAGTCAGAAAATCTAGGTGGAAACAAAAAACAAAGGAAGGTGCAAATGCTGGTATATTAATAGTTGCTGGTTGATATATCATATAACACACACACACACACACACACACAGGAGCAAAGCATTGTGTTTAAGAACTCACCTTTTCTTGTCTTTGGAGCTCTGCAGTGAGAGAGCCTGCAGTGTTTCAGCCGCCATCTTCCTCCTGTTAAAGGAGTTCATCTCCTCCTCTAGCTCTCTGCGCTTCTCCTCCAAAGTCTTCTTCTCCTCCTGGTGCATACGCTTGACACGCTCGAAACGCTCATGCAGCTGCACGGAGACGCACGAGAACACACTAATAGAACTTTACAGAAATCACAACTGAAACCTGCTGCACTATTCATAAAGTTGCCAGAACGACATTTCTGTGTTTACGTGTAACGTCATCCAGCAGATTTAAAATCCCATAACATTATGACAACATCCTTTTGAACCAGATGACACACGAACATTCACATGTAAGAGCCTTTAAACTAAGTTTAGCGTCGTTATCGCCCATGACCTCTGACCTCTCGCTCTCTTTCCTTCAGCTCAGCCTCCGTCTCCTTTACTTTGACGACGAACATCTGCCGCATGTCCTCCTCCATGCGCTGCAGCTCTGCGACAAACTCTCTCCTCTTAGCCACGTACGTTTCCTGCAGACTGAGAGAGACGTGGGAGATGTTCTGATGGAAACAATCTCGCTGACTCAAAGGATGCTTTGCAATACAATGGCTTAGACAAACTGATTTGTTTTTTTTCTTCAATGACTTTTGTCACAAGTAAACCTTTTTTCGAGGAGGTATGGAGGACATGGCAACCCGTGGGCAGTACCTGAATGGCTGCATGTCAGTGTCGGGGTCTTTGAAGCCCATCTCCTCCAGTTTACAGCGGCGGTACAGCTCGTAGTGACGTGCATGTGTCTGCTCCCGTAGGTCCTCCATGTTCACCCGGATCAGCATCTCCCTCAGCTTTACAAAATCACAGTGGCTCTCATTCTCCACTGCGCTTAAACACACACACACACACACACACACACACACACACACACTACTTACAGTCTTTAAGACAAATATGTAGTACCTAGCTTTGCCCCCAAATTTACTTTATGGTTATTGAAATTATTCCTACAAGCAGTGGCTCCAGAGTTTATTGTATCTATCTATTACATTAGCGTGTTTTTGGGAAGTGGGAGAAAACCAGATAACCCAGAGGAAACCCACACAGACCGTAATCCCAGCTCAGGGTCGAGTCGAACCGGGGACCTGGAAATGTGAGGCGGCAAAGCTACCTGTCTGAAAATGTTTAATATTTACTACTTTAAGCCAACATGGCCGCCACTGGACTAAGGGTATAAATCCTTTACCACAGGATAATGTGAAAGGAAAATTGTTTAAGAACACCCTAAAAAATCAGGACACCTTGTTTTACATTTGTCAGGGGGAGTAAAACTGACCAGATTATCCTCTAGTGCGTCTCAGATTTTTATTTGTATTTTTTTGGAGAAATTCTGTGATATTCCAAGATCTCAGGTTTGTCAACATACTGTATGCCGTGTTTCGAGGCGAGGTCGCAACTTATAATGCCTACAACTGGTAAAAAAAACACCACAAGAAAAGCCCACTCAACTAGAAATTTCAGCTCGTCAACTCAGGGTAGTCTTTTCAACTCAACTACCAGTTCCTTCCCCGTGACATCAAATCAACATGGCTGCTCCTTCTCTACTTTTTAATGAGTTTATAGCAGTACTGGCTTTAGATCAGTTAATATACAGATAAAGTACTTGGTTCAAGCTATAACATTATACACCATACTGATCAAAGTTTTGAGAAGACAATTATCAACATTAGTTATCATTAACATTAGCCGGCTAGCTTGTCGCTAAGCTATTCACAGTTGTCTGCTGTTGCTCCTTGTGCTGCAATTTCAGTCCAAAATGTTACATGGATGTTTGAAGTTCACTATGCTAGAACAGAACCAATAGACACTCGTTGCTGTATCAGTTCTGTAAAAAGCTTGATGTGCTCTGACAGTGTAAATAACCACTTACAATGTACCATGGACGCAGCATGAATCTGAAAGTGTGATGTGATTTATTCTGGGTTAATCTCATGACTTGCTGGAATGTGCAAATAATATGAAGGTGGTGTGTGTATGGAGTATGGCACCTACGCAGTTCTCCTGTGTGGCTTGCCGTATAGGTACTCACCCTGTACCGCTCCCCATGGGTACTGTCTGGCTCTCACCAGTTTGTTTCCCACTTTAACCTCCTCTCCACTTCCCACCACAGCAAAAGGCAGATGAGCCTGAAACAGAAAATCAGACACACAGACGCAACAATGTTACAAACACAATAACTGTTTACAAACAGCCTACATTCTGAGTTTGAGTTTCACTCACGTTCATGGAGGAGTTGATTTCTGCAACAGCTTCATCGTCTGTGGGGAACTGGTAAATCTGAACGCCGTTGCTGACAAGCTCGCTCATGATCTTAATCTTGAATTTATGGAGATCGGATTTGGAGATTGTGTCTGCTTTAGCGATAATGGGAATGATGTTCACCTATCAATGATTAAAAAAAGCCTCTGGAAATAAACTGATCCATTGAGCTGACAGATATACTACACATATACACCAGTCTGCCATAGCACTTAAACCACTGACAGGTGGACATGAATAACATTGATTATCTCATTACAGTGGCACCTGTCAAGGGCTGGGATATATTAGGCAGCATTTGAACAGCCAGTTCTCGAAATTGATGTGTTGGAAGTAGGAAAAATGGGCAAGCGTAATGACCTGAGCGACTTTGACAAGGCCCAAATTGTGATGGCTAGATGACTGGGTCAGAACATCTCAAAAACAGCAAGTCTTGTGGGGTGTTCCCAGTATGCAGTGGTTAGTACCTACCAAAAGTGGTCCAAGGAAGGAAACCAGTGAACCAGCAACAGGCCTGGTCTGATGAGTCACGTTTTCTTTTACATTATGTGGGCAGCCGGGTGCGTGTGCGTTGCTTACCTGGGGAAGAGATGGGAAGAAGACAAGCTGGCAGAGGAAGTGTGATGCTTTGGGAAATCTACTGCTGGGAAACCTTGGGTCCTGGCATTCATGTGGATGTTACTTTGACACGTACCACCTACCTAAACATTGTTGCAGACCAAGTACTAATGGCAGTCAGTGGTTTCTTTCAGCAGGACAATGCCCCCTGCCACACTGCAAAAATAGCCCAGGAATGGTTCGAGGAACATGAAAAAGAGTTCAAGGTCTTGACTCGGCCTCCAAATTCCACAGATCTCAATTCGATTGAGCGCCTGTGGGATGTTTCCGGACAAACAAGTCCAACCCATGGAAGCCCCACTTCACAAATTACTTTTTTGTAATTACTGGTCTTGGTGCCAGATATCACAGCACACCTTCAGAGATCTTGTGGAGTCCATGACTCGATGGGGCAGAGCTGTTCTAGCAGCACAAAGAGGACCTACATGATATTAGGCAGGTGGTTTTAATGTTATGGCTGATCAGAGTATGTATACTGTACAGTATTTATGTTCATATGAAGCACACAGAGCTTGATAACTTAATTTTTGAAAAAATGAAAGGCGATTCATCTTACCTTACTGTCCAGCATCTTCATGGTGACCAGATCGAGGGATCTGAGCGAGTGTCCTGTAGGGGAGATGAAGTACAGGCAGGCGTGGATCCTCGTGTCGTGGTAGTTAAAGAGTGAGCGTTTGATCTTCAGCTCCTCTTGGAGGAAATTCTCAAACTGGGCATCAATGTAGTCTGTGATAGGTTTATAGCTACAGAAGAAAATACATTTACATAACTTCCTTATAAAAGAATGACACGTATAATTTTACTAAACATTTCTGAGCTCTAACTGAAAGCTGCAGATTTGTATACAATTATAGTTTTTTCTAATTGATTATGCCTCAAAAGTATAGAAAATGTCTATTAATCCCCTCAGATTTTGCTTTTGTGACCAGAACATTGGTATTTTGAAATTTACCTATTTTCACTACTAAAGATGTAGAAGTGAGAATTGTTTTGAGTTTTACAATTAGATTGTAAATCACTTTCATGAAGCAGTGCCCAAATGTAGTTTCCCATCATGTCCTCCTTATATTGTTCTTGGTAGCAGCATTCAAAGTCCAGTATATCTGAGTATTCCCCCATGTTCTCCTAGAACTTTTCAAGATGAGCATCAAGGATATGGACTTTGATGGACATCCTGCAGCCCACTGTGCTGTAGTTCTTCACCATCTCAACAAGTTCCACATCGTTTTCAGCTTTGTGACTGCCCAGGAAGCCCCAAACACTACGACAAAGTGAGCTTCCTAGTGAGCTTCTTGGGGAATTCCTTGCACTCCAGGATCTTCTTTATCTGTGGTCTGACAAAAACCCTGGCTTTGACTTTTGCCTCAGATAGCTTAGGAAAGAAGTCTCATAAGGCCCAATTTGATGTTCAGTGGTGGCATCAGCACCTTCCACCAAATCCTTCCACGGGGTTCCACCAAATTTAAAACTGTAGATTTATCTACAATTATCCCCTTAACAATTATATCACTATATAATAAATTTTTTGTTCCTGGGTAGTAAGTGTTATTTTCTAATTGATTATGCCTGAGGGCTGTAGAAAATGGCTATCAATCCCCTCAAAATTTGCTTTTGCTTTTGAACACTTGACGTTGTTCATTCCCACAGCGAACTCAGTCCATCGTGGCCAGTCCAACCTTTGGTAGTTCACCTTGGTGTCCCTGCTGACAAACTTGGTAAAACCTCCTTGGAGACCCATCAGGACTGCCACCATTTTGAAGTCACCAATGACCTCCCAGCCATACTCATCATAATTCCAGGCATCCAGCAATGTCTTGACGCTGTTGTAATCCTCTTTGAGGTCAGAAAAAACCAACATATTTTTCAAATGTACCTGTTTTTTTTCCCTGATTTTATGTGAATGAGAAGACACAAATTCATCAATTTTCTCAATGAAAAGAGGAACATTTCAAAATACCAATGTCCTGGATACAAAAGCAAAGTTTGACCACCCAAAATTTAAACTCATGCCTATTAAGTGGCAGGTTGTAAGATAATTAGGAAATTTGTGTTTCATTTCTTAGAGGCTCCCAGATTGAACAAATGTCCGATGCTTAACCTTTATTCACCCATCAGTGTCCAGAGCGCTTAAATGTGTGCATTCCACAAACCTCTCTTCCTTATTGACCTGGTCACCGAACCCCACGGTGTCGACGATCGTCAGATTGAGGTCCACATTGCTCTCCTTCATCTCATATGACCTGGGTCGTAAATACACCCCACTTTGATAGTGACTGGCCTCCTCGTTTTCAAAAATCGTGTTAAATAGAGTGTTCATTAATGTTGATTTTCCAATCCCAGTTTCACCTGAAAAGGAAGCAGCCCATATGGCATTGGTAGCTCAGTGGTTAAGGCATTGGTAAACTGTTCAGAAGGTTGTGAAAGGTTGTTCAAACCCCAACACTGACAATCTGCCACTGTTGGGTCCTTGAGCAAGGCCATTAACCCTCAATTCCTCAGATGTATGAATGAGATAAATGTACGTCACTCTGGATAAGGGCATCTGCCAAAATACCGTAAATGTAATATGGTTTCGCTCAAAAGCTGTACCAGTCACTGATTGTGGTACATCTCTGAGATTTTATCTTGTACGCCTCCATTTTAGTTATGTGCTTATTATTTTTTGGGAGATGGGTAATTTTGTCTGTTTGTGAGGAGAAAATTAAGGTCAAAAGATTTGAGAGCAGAATAAAAAAGAGAAGAGTATGTTAGCGTAGCTGAGGGTAATTGAAAGAACTCAGTAAAGGTGTTTTGCATTCTTTAAGTGGACAGAGAGAGACAGGGTGAGAGACAGCCAGCCTCAAATAGATTCCTGTAGATTCATTAGATCATGTGTCAAAGACAAATGAATCAAATGAATCTTATAAGGAATTTCTAGACTTATTTCTGAGTGATCTGAGAATCTGTACTCGTTCCCCTGATGTGAGTTTGTGAAGTACATTAGAGTTATTGCTCACCCACGCAGAGGATGTTGAAGCAGAAGCCTTGAGACACTGATTTGCTAACCAGCTGATCCGGGAGGCTGTCAAAACCAACATGGCCGCCAAGAGTCAGAGTCCTCTTTTCTTCAGTCTGAGCGGTGAGAGAAAGGAGTCAAACACTTTATAAATATTACATGATGTATGTACAAACAAACAACAAGCAAACAAATCATAAAAACAAAACAACAAACAAACTGTCATGGTAGCGCCAAAGGGCACAGAACTACACTACCCATCAGGCCCAGCACGTCACATGCCTTACTAATCACTCTCACCTGTGTCTCATTATACCTTATATAAGTTCATGCTTTTCAGCATCTTGCCGTCAAGCTTTTGTTGTCGTATGCACATATACTGTATTATAGTCTATATACCTCTTGTATGTTTCAACAGTTCATGTTTATCTTTCTTGTTTTCACGGTTTCTTTTGTTTTGGTTGTACTTTACACAATAAATGATCTGCACTTGCATCTGCCTTCGTCTCCATCCCACGGCACAAACAAATAAATACTTGCAAATAAACCAACAAAAAAAGTGATAAACCACAAAACAAACAAGAACCATACAAACAAATAAATATATGTAAAAACAAATACTGAAGCACCAAAGAAACGAATACATGCCTATAAACAAACAAATAAAAAATAATAATCAAACAAACAAATCAATGAATATAAACCAACAAATAAACAGTAAACCACCAAACAGCAAACTAATAAATAAATATAAAGCACGAATAAACAAACAAACAAACAAACAAACAAACAAATAAATAAAGCACCAAATAGATGTTTTGTAAATAAACCATAAAATGGCGATACATTGTTTATTTTTGAAAAGCCAGAAACGAAAGAAGCTGTAAACTTTTTTCTTCATGTATGGTGTGCAGTCCAGCAATAAAGGAAGCATTTAGATGTGAAACAGGGCTGAATGGAGATGCGAGGCTCATGGCAGAGACGAGACTATCCCCAGCACCAAGCAGCCCGCTGACACATTCAGAGTGCCAGCTTCTGTCCAAACACAAGAAAAGTGTTTCACACAGCAGGCCGTTCCACACACTGGCACACTGCTCTCAAAACACTCACACATACACAAACACACAAGGGACATAAAGGCCTCTTTATAGATCCCTCCCTTCATGAAACACAGTGTCCCTACTCTTGCTTTGTGAAAACGCTCATCAATCAAAGTTCCACTTTTTGTTAAATGTCATGACGGTTATTGAAAAACGCTGCAGGATCTGGCAACCCTGTACCCTATATACATACATGATACAGCAAATACAGAATTATGACGTACAGTGAATAATGTAGAATGTTAAACATCCCCATGTGATAACGAGAAAACTATCTTGCAATTTTGACCAAGAGGAATAAGTAAAAAAAAATCATCAAAACTCCAAGCAGGTTGTCTCTGTGTATTTATAAATGTTCTCAGAGCTCAAATGTCTTCAAATGCGTGTATCTGCAGAGAGCGAACCATCACGACAATACATAACAAATAAAAGGACACTTACACGGTATGTGTCGACGTCCACGGCAGCCATGCTGATCTATCAGAGAAGCCGACGGTCTTCAGACTCATCTGTTCTGTCTCTGACGCTTAGTTTTCTCTGAAGCCTAAACAGCTTACAGCTCGACACTTTCAGCAGGGCCCCTCATGGAAACTCCCCTTTCACATTAAAATGCAGCTGGTGAAGCTGAGATGCCATCGTCCGAGCACGCCAGGCTCATGCCAGCGACTTTCTGCCAGGCTGTTGAACAGACTCTCCAGAGTAACTGATACAGTTTTTATATAGCATGGTGCTGTCGAATTCTCGAATCTGATTGGTCGGAATGATGAACTGAGTCGAAAGGTGTATTTTAGCATTAATAGTGCTCTCAGATTGATGACTCTGCATTTTTTTTTCTCAGTATGGTTCGGTTGTGGTTTGTGTCTTGGGAAAACAGATTTCAAAAACGTGTTTTTATTTAACAGAGTATCCGCCCATACATCCATTCATTTTATTAATCCTACACAGGGTCACGAGAAGCGTGGAGCCTATTCCAGTGGACTCAGGTGGGGGACATCCTGGAAGGGGTGTCAACTCTTCACAGGGCACAATCACACACTATAGAGGATTTGGAAATGCCAATCAGCCTACAACTGGGGGATGAAACTGGAGAAACCAGAGGAAACCCCCAAAGCACAGGAAGAACATGCAAAGTCCGCACACAGGGTCAATCCCCAACCCTGGAGGTGCGAGGCAAATATGCTATAGTATAAATGTATAATTACTGATACGGTAAAGTATTCTGCAAGGAGATGTTTGTTTGTAACATTTATGGAAGGAGTCTCCAGTGTCAATGCTTTGGAATGGGAATGGGAATGGGAAAAGGCATGGGAAAGTCTTCATGTTTGCACTTTCCGGGTTTTCACTAATACAACAAGCTGTATTTTTCTTTTTTTTCTTTTTTTGCCTTATTAACTACAAGAGAGAGAACAAAAAAACAGAGAAGCTAGTGAGGGAAAGACTGTTTATAGCTGCTATAACATGATAACAAAAACTAATTTGTCCCATGGATGTTCCACAACCGTCAATGTAACAATAAACTGATATGTCATTTTTTTTTTAATTAATAGAAAATTCTATTTTTTTTCACATATTGCTGTGGTATAAGACGAATAAAACTCCTGGAATGTGATGCTATAGGAAAATAAGTAACTTCAGGATGGTAACAGTACTCTACTTTGCACTGGGCCACATCCCACCACCCCATCATTGATTATTTTTCTGTGAAAGTATGTCTCCGATTGTTTTTATTCCTTGCAGATGATATAGTTATGACCAAGCGATTGTTGCCTCCCGAACAATAATAACCATATAAACTGTGTACATGGTTTTCATTGACGTTCCTAAAATGGATCCACCCCCCACCATTGAAACCCAATTAAAGTCAGTTTTTTCAGTCATTAAGTCATATGTGTGTGTGTATGTGTGTGAACAGACAGGTGACAAATTAAAGGAAAAGCAGTAACCCTTTTATGCTGTGGGGGGCATTTATTTATTTTCCTGCCAAGGTTCATCCCATTGGAGGTAATTTTGTCTGACTGAACATCTTTATCCTATGATGAATTCCTTTTTTGATTTCTATCCTGGTGGGTGTGGTCTATTCCAGGATGACTCCACCCCCTTCCACATGGCATGCAGGCTCACTGAATGGTTTAATGAGGATGGAAACAATGTAAATCTTATGCTATGAACTTCAGTCATCAGATCTCTCGAACACCTATTTTGAGAGATTTTGGAGTGACATTCTAGACAACACTCTCCACCAACATCTTCAAAACACCAACTGAGGGAATAGCTTTTTTTTATCACTCCAGTACAGTTCCAGAGACTTTAGAATCTCTGGCTGAAGTTTGTTGAGTTGGTTCTGTATATATATTACACTCAGTTAGAAGTGTTTCCAAACTTATACTAATACCAGTCAACTGGCACTTCTTCCATGCTCATGAATATTTATAATAATGAGTAGTGCAGAGACAAGGTGTTTAGTATCTCATGACCAGTAGATGTCTCACCTCACAATATAATATTACCTCTCTCTCTCTCTCTCTCTCTCTCTCTCTCTCTCTCACACACACACACACACACACACACACACACGCACACACTAGTTTGAAGATCAAAAAATTAATTCATTATTTTCTTAAGTCTTGTTAGGAATTGACACATTGAGAACAATGTTTATTATTATTATTATTATTATTATTATTATTATTATTATTATTATTACTACTACTACTACTAATAATAATAATAATAACAATAACAATACTTATAACAATAGTACTACTAATAATAGTAATAATGATAACAATAATAATAATAGAAATAACAACAATAATAATAATAATAATAATAATAATAATAATAATAACAGCAATAAAAATTTCAGTGTCTAAAATTCAGTATCCTACGCCCTATTCCCTACAAAGTGGGCATGTTGTACCCTACCCCTAGACTACAGCATATTGACTCACCTACTGTAGTGCATTATGGGATTTTTAAGAATGTGCTGGATATTCTGATTATACCTTCAAAAATGTCATAACTAGCGTTCTACATAGTGAATAAGGTGCGATTTCAGATATAATAAAGAGAGTGGGGTGTTTTAAACTACCTTTAACCAAATTAAAATATAAAATACAATTGTTATTTCATATTAATTAAGTAAACAGTTGTGAAGCGAAATTCTTGAAGGTTTTGACAAAGCTTTTTTGACAAAACTCCTGTTTATATAACCTCCTAGGTTGCTTTACAAACGATCTTAAGAATGTAAATTGGTCAAAACATTTTATTAAATCATAGCATAACTCAAATTGGGCTATACATTACAGAACGTAACTTCATAACCGCTTGTACAGAGATATACTGTCAGACAGATGGCTGTGTCACGTACACACGATCAGTCAACAGTAAAATAAAACCACTGACAGGTGAAGTGAAGAACATTGATTATCACGTTACAGTGGCACCTGTCGAGGGGTGGGATATATTATATTAGGCAGCAAGTGAACAGTCAGTTCTCAACGTTGATGTGTTGGAAGCAGGAAAAATGGGCAAGTGGCAGGTCTTGTGAGGTGTTCCCGGTATGCAGTTAGTACCTACCAAAAGTGGTCCAAGGAAGGACAACCGGTGAACCGGCAACAGGGTCATGGGCTCCCAAGGCTCACTGATGTGCGTGCGGAGTGAAGGATAGCCCATCTGGTTCAATCCCACAGAAGAGCTACCATAGCGCAAACTGCTGAAAAAGTTAATGCAGGCTCTGATAGAAAGGTATCGTAGCTGCAGACCAGTCAGAGTGCCCATGCTGTCCCCTGTCCACCGCAGAAAGTGCCTCCAATGGGTACGTGAGCATCAGAACTGCACCATGGAGCAATGGAAGAAAATGGCCTGGTCTAATGAATCACATTTCCGGGTGCGTGTGCATCCAAGACAACAAACATGAATGGAAATAACCCAAAATGGACACCAAGTGGACAGATTTTACTAGAAGGATTTTTGAAAGTGGCAGAACTGAGAGGCTATGTTCTGATTGGGGGTTAAACTAATTTAAGCGCCAAAAAAAAATTCAAAGAGAACACTCTCGGATATAAAGAGAGGGGTGTGTTTTAAACAGGATAAATGTGAACCACTTTTAACCAAATGAAAAGATGAAACAGAATTGTTCATATTAAGTAAACAGTTATGATGCGAAATTATTGAAGGCGACAAAACTCCTGTTTAAATAACCTCCTAGGTTGCTAGGAGACTGACTCCTAAACTTCGAAACTGATGTGGTCTATCGCACTGCAATACTGCGCATCATAGTTTATCTAATGTATTCTTTAAAAAGACTTCATTATCACCAGTCTAGTAACACTTTCAAAAATGCAAACTGCATCTTTAAAGTCAGTACAACTGTTGGCAAGCTTATACTTATACACGCTAATAAACTACCTGTCTGTTGTTCTATTGGAAGGAAATGTACTTCTATCAGGCACCAAAAATAAAGTCTTTAAATTATTTTTAAAAAGAGAAATATTAGATACATTGCCCATATTCACAATTCTTTCACTTGCCAAAATAAGACTTTATGCACATAAAAAAAGGTGAAAAACAGGCAAGACCACATTTTTAAACATAATTTATTTGCTTTAATAATCTACAGATTACAACATCCCCATTAAATATCAATAATAATCTTAATAATACTAATAATATTGCATTTCTGTCTGGTTTATTGTGCTTCATCACTTTGCGCTGGTTTCGCTCTGTGATTTATTTCTCCGAATTTGATCACAAAGCTGCAGAACAAACCAACATGCGTTGTTTTGAAAATGAAACAAACACCAGTACAGGGTAAAGCTTTGTAAAGTAGTGTTATCACTTGCGTGACAAATTTCTGTTTAAACGGATCTTAGGTTGAGGTTTTAAAATGATCCTGAGCGTTCTTTTAATGCTTTGAAAATCTGAGCTCAAATCCAGACTGAAAACACAACATTAATTATTCTGATGCAAAGCTTTACACATTATGCTTACGAGTCATCATGAAAGCCTTTAATAATAATTAGGATTAACATGGTGTGTTAGTGGTGTGATTTTAGAAAATGGTTCTGGCTCTGGATGAATTAAAACAAAAAAAAAATCTACACGTATATCAAATGTAGTGTTTCACTGAAAAGAAATTGTAAACACAGTACGGCCTCAAATTAAAGGAGCAGTTTGTTAAGTGACAAACCTTTTTCTGTTGAAACTACAAATGTCTCGAGAAGTGCCTTTAAAAGAATAGGGTTGGAGCTGAGCAGCCATGTTCAATTTGGAGGTGGAGCTGATTTCAGGGCCAGAAAAGTCTGAACTGAGCAAACCAGCCAACTCTATTGCATGGCAATACTACAAATCACAGTTTTGCTAATGTTTCTATGAAATTATATACTTATTACAAGTCTAGAAACACTTTTAAAAAACACAAACTGCACCTTTAAAGTCTGCACCCTAACAAAAGTGCCTCAGCTACATTTAGAGATTAGAAGAGTTTAAAAGTCTCTCATTCACTACACCAGAGAGGACAAAAAACCAAGAACTAGACATTAATACTAGAGAGTGTGTACATTATTATATTCACAAAGTAAAAAAGTAAAGCATAAAACACTTCAGAACATGCTGTTATAGGAAAATTATCAATGTGTTAATCTATTGATGTGGTTATTAGTAACTCCCCTTAATGTCTAACTGCATCACTCAACCCATTGCTGATTATTTTCTAATAACAGCACTCCACAAGTGTTTTATTCCTTAGTTGTTACTTTATTGTTGTTAATGATGATTTATTAATGAATAAGTAGTTAATGAGTCGTTAATGTTAGATTAGATAATGATTTTCAGTCCCTCCAGGATTTTGCGATTGTGCGATTACAGAAATGAAAGCAAAATCAAAGAAACTCTACAATATTCGGAGGAGCGTTCAATTTTTCAAAATGGCCACGGATTTGAGCCGAGATGCGTCACGTGACGTCATCACAACGCGCAGTCAGCCAAATCCCGCTTCGATTCACGTGCATGGAACATGAGTACAGCTAAAAGGTCTCATTTACCAACAAACATGAGTGCGAAAGACAATTTCGTGCAGTTTACACGTATATAGTGTAATTTAAGATAATTTCGCAAATTCAAGTAGGTTAGAGCAAAAGATTTAGCACAAAAATTCCACAAAATGCATCACAAATTTTGAGGGAAAAAAAAGCTACAGCAAAATCAAGCATTTTTGGCCACAACAATAAAAAATAAACAAACAAACATCCTGTACGGACTGTATTTTGTAATATGGCATGTCGTACTGAACAAAAAGACCAATAGAACTGGACGCTTCAAAACAGTGTGTAACTTTCATTCAAACAAACACACAAGGTCTTATTGAACAGTGAGCTCGCTGTGATTATCACTTACTCTGCTGTTTCAGTGGACTTTGACACACTTAATGGGGACACACTGAAATGTGAGCTTACGTAACACTGAAAAACGTTTTTTATAGATACCCTGCACGTGCAATGTTAATACATCAGATCTGATTGAAGACATCACAATCTTTCACTCTTTATTGATCTCACATTTTTGTCCAGTAATGCACAGCTCAGGTTCGGCGAGTTCCTCTGCAACAGACTCATTTGGCAGCGTTTCAAATCAATTGCACTGTTCTCAGATAAAAGAGGTCTTGTGATTCTTCATTAAAAGGTACACCAAGCAGGAGTCTCGCATTCGGCTGAGAAATTTAGTATCAGTGCATCTCTAATTATTATTATTATTATTATTATTATTATTATTATTATTATTATTATTATTAAACTTCAAGGCAAACACAAGCATTGAAGCACCAGGGTTCAACTTGTGAATTTTAAATAAAATATTTTTAATCTTGTTCGAAAAGAAATAAAATGACATAAATGGGCGATTTTGAATGACAGTAATAGAAGGTTCAATGTTAAATGACAAAACAACAAAAAAAAGTTAATATCTTTCACATTTTACTCTGTTCACGTTCCATTAAAACTATGTTCATTTTTGCTTTTATTTTTTTATTTTATGCCTTATTTTCTGACCTAAATAATAATATTTTATTTAACTGACTACCGAGTGAAAGGACACAGTATATTTTTATTTCGTTAAAAATCTGCTGTGCACCACGTACCAAAAAATTAACCTAAAGAAAAAAATAATAATTTCATTTACACCATGCCCTTTTAGGAGTTCCATAACCGTGTGACAAAGTAAATATTTAATGTACATATTTATTTTTCTAAATATTGTGAACATCGATGGAAAATTCTACTTAGTGTACCTTTTAAAGTAAACTTTCAATTCGTTTAAATTTTTTTGGCAATTTAAAATCAAAAGCAGCTTTCATTCAGATACCGAGTCCTAATTACATCGATTACTAATTACAACAATGCAATAAAAACACAAACAGAAAATACACCAAGACATTTGTTCCTTATTACACATGGCACATGGAGATGGTTTGGTTTGGCGTTAAACTTAATTCCAGCACAGTCATCGAATGTATCTAAAGTACTAAACGTAACGTTTCCATTTGACAGATTATGTAAAAGTCGTTTTTGGTCCCAGAAATGGCGTTTAAAAAATGCTGAAGCTTGTTTTTTTTGTGTTTTTTTTTAAAGCTAGCATGGATCATGATGGTTCAATTCCAATCCAATCTGCTGTAAAGTGGAGACTAAGAGACTAAAAAATCTAAATATCCAAGTACATATATACTGCACTGTAATCAACAAATACTAAATAAAAATACATTTGGAAAAAAAAAGCCAATCAGAAAGAGCACCATTTCAGACAAAGAGTCTTTTCTAACTTAAGTACACTAGCACAGACCTGCACCATCCAAAATATTCTCCTGATTAAATACCGTCACTAGGAATGACATCTTACAAAACAGCTGAGTCGGGACGTCCTTGAGGAGAGACGGAGGAACGGAACTTTGGCACGTTGTAAAAACACGATGAGATGAGCGGGGAGTTTATGGCTGTGTCGCGAGGAGACGAGTTTTTCCTTCTCATAATCCTTTGTTGAAGTAAACTCTCTCCACTCCCGGGTGACTTGAGCGGATCTTCTCCTGTATCTCGGGTTCCAGACGGCTCACGGCCATCGAGCTACACACACACACACACACACACACACACACACACACACAGATTATTCTTCTAGTTAAACTAGAGATATTGCCACCTCTGAGTACTTTTAAACGACTTTTGGAAACGGTGTTACAGGAGCCTTGTGCGCGCTTTTCTGGATTTTACTCTCATTAACTGTTTTCTATGGGTATTGTTTTCTGTGATTATCTCCATGTGAAACTCTATGTGCAGCCATCTTGACCAGGTCTCCCTGGGAGAAGAGACTGCGATATCTCAATGGGATCTTCCTGGTTAAATAAAAGGATAAATAAAAATAAATAAATTTTATATTTGGATTCAGAGTATCGTTTACGTTTTCTGACTGTCAACGAAGATTAATACGTTTGTTCTTATTTCATCATAATACATTTTCATTTACTTGTCACTAATAAGAAAGAATCTAACGATTCAGGCAAACTGTGGATTCTGTGGATTCTGACGTTGAATGCTGGATTCTGATTGGTCACCGGGTGTTGAATCGGTTTCTGTCAGTACATTTACATGGACAACAATATTCTAATATTAACCCGATTAAGACGATACTCTGATTAAGAAACTAGCATGTAAACAGAGATTATTGATGACCTTAATCCGACTAAAGTCATACTCGAAGTAAACACAAATCAAATTAAGACATGTGGAGTATTCCTATTTTAGTTGCATTATAGAAGTGCGTTACAGACATGTAAACACCTTAATCACACTATTAACGTCGTGTGAGAGTTTTCACTGCATTTTGTGACAGGACACGTACACACACGGCAGTGCTCAACCGTTTGACGGCAAACAAGAGAGCACGGCTGCGTCCGAAACAGTGTACTTATCTACTATATAGCATAGTATACACATATTTCAGCTACTATATAGTAGGTAAGTACGCGGTTTGGGACGCAGCCCACGGCTGCAAGCAGTCGTCTATTTGCACGTATAGCATGACAAATAATTAACTGCACTTGATGCTTTCGTAAAATTAAACCTGTATACGGTACCATAACGAAGACGAACTGTATGTCAATACGTGAAATTCTGAAGGGAACGTCGGACGGCATCGCGTGGTGACGTAATGACGTGTGACGTTAATCGATCTATGTTCTATAACATGTAAAACGGGAACATGAAAGGAGTATTCTGAAAGCGACTCATGTAAACACCTTAATCAGAATATTGTCTTATTCAGAATAAGGTCAATAATTAGATTATTGCTCTCCACATAAAAAGAGTCTATGACAGCAGCTCTGACTGTAATTAAAATTTCATATTCGTATTTTGCACACTTGATATTAGCATCTCTATAGTAACACGTAGAGTACGTACGGGACTTGTATAGCGAACGAATCATATAATACTACAGTCTACAGTATCTAAGGCTAATAATAAACAGATTTTAAAAACATGTTATTATTTAACGTGTTTCATTGATACCAGCTTTTTAGGGAACAACAGTTTGGGGAAGAACCACATATGGGTGTGATAGTCAGGTGTCTACAAACTTTTGGTTATGTAATTGTATGTTGATGTTTTCTGTAAGGAGACGTATATATCGAAGTCAGATTATTAGTATAATAATAGTATAATAGTATATATCCAGTGTCAGAGCATTGTAACTCTGAGTGAGTTTTCAACCACAGGAAAGTCTTCAGGACAGAGGAGTTTTGCGCTTTCCGCTTCACGTCAGGCCGCACCACACTTCATCGCTCATTATTTTTCTCTAGAAGTTTTCACGGCCAGTTTTTCACTACTGTATAAATACAACCAATCATCTTCTTTCAAGGACTGCCTGTTAGTTTCTGTTACTCATACATTAAAGTGTCGTTATTATTTTTTACAACCTGCACAAAAACCCTACAAATGTTGTGATGAGGCGGGAATTTGTTCAATTTCATACAAATTAACTTATGAGAAATGAGAATTTATAACTGCTGATGTTCATGACATAAAATTGAGCATTGGTACAAAGTGATATATTTGGGGGGAGAAATGTCGAGTTGAAATAATTTACTTTATGCTCATAAATATTTAAAGTCCATTTTAGTGTTGAAACGTTTTAATCTTCACTTATAATTAAGTATAATTTTGGCTCACTACTTCCACTTTTATTTGAGTTAGATTTCAACATCCACACTTTCACTTATTATTTTATGATTTTTAGTTATTATGCATAACGCATGACACCCCCCCCCATGCACAACTCTAAAATAAAATGATTAATATGTAATATATAAATGTAATATACTGAAAGGATAATATATGAATTTAAAAGTATTTCTTTTAAAACAATAAATAAATATTATACAATAATAACAATTATATATATATATTATACAATAATAACAATAACATATTGTTAAAATAAAATATTATACAATAAATAACAATAAAAATAAAAACAGTCAATTTAAATTCAGTAAATTTCAGTGAGATTAAAAGTTTTCATTTTGAACTATTGAACTTCATTATAAACCCTGTGTGTTTAAGTCAATTAGATTTTTGTATAATAAAAATCATCTATTTATTTAAAATATAAAAATATAAAATATAGAAATCAAGTGTAATTATTTATTTATTTATGAAAATGGACATTCAATACATTCTGTTAATTCTGTTAAAAAGAATTTTTATCACTTTTATCAATTTCATATGTTAACTTACAACTAATTTTCTATATCGGTTTCTAATTTACTATTGATTTTTTTAACCCATGTTGTTTGGTACATCTGATATTTTTTCTTTGAAAAACACTTGCAAACTATCTTCTTTTTTTTAAGACAAAACATGGAAACATTTTACATTTCTCGGTAAACTGAAACTGCTCAACATGGTCTTTGTCGGGGGCTTTTATTGTGAAACGAAACGTTAAACTGGAAGTCTGCAGAGTTTAAAAATTAAAGCAGCTCTTATTTTCTCACCTCTTCTGTGGGAACAGGGCGCAGCACAGTGGAGTGGCAAACACCAAGCTGAGCAGAAAAAGAAAGAAAGAAAAAAAAAACATTTCCAGAGGTCACAAAGGTCACAGATCTCAAACAAGGGCTGTAAATAGCTGCTTAATACACCACCCATTCAACTCTGGCAACTCACCAGAACCCCACCAGGCCAACCTGAATGGGTGCACTCATCCACGGGAACCTCTGAAAAGCAAATCAAGCCTGTCGTTAGCGCACAGTTTCTATATTGTCTATTGTATGGGACATGAAGACTGAGCATGCTCAGATCAAACATGTGAGACATGGCTATAGTCATGAACAGTCAGACTTGGGGAGTGACGGAGTACGCGTTACATAATCAGATACATAAAACTGGTAACTGTAATCCTTTACAAAAAACAAAGTAATCAGATTACAGGTACATTTTGTAAAAAATAGGAATACTATCAGGATTACAATTTTTTCCATTTAAAACCAAAGAAATTAATCTTTTGGTATAATACAATATAAACAACTGCTTGATTATAGTTCTGGTTCTCTCTCGCCAGTCGTGACTCACATGAGCAACCTCCTGGTGCATGCGCAAATACATTTTACGCAAAGTTAATTTGGTAGAAATGAACAAAAATTGTTCTCTGAAATGCTTTTGTTAGGGTGACCATGCGTCCTCTTTTTCCCTGACACGTCCTCTTTATCGGGACTTAAAAAAGCAGCTAAGTTTGAGAAAATGTCCGGGATTCGGCTTTAGTTTCATTATGATGTGTTTGTGATCCAATACGGCATCGTGTGTGTGCATATTTGCATTGCTTTAACCCTGCTCTGTAATTCCCAACTTCTCGCACACCAATTGGTCGATTATAATATTCCTGCCTCTCAAACTAAAGCCCACTCCCAGTGAACGTGCGATGGTGAAGTGCTGTTGTGTACGACGTCAAGCAGTTGCTTGACAATAGCAGCAAATGACAGCTGTCCTGATTCGAAACAATGCTTACGGCCATATAATGTCATTTTTCATTTCATGTTATCACATTGCTTCATATTACATGGCCATTCAAATGTGTACATGATGGTAGAAGGTACACTCATGGCAGCTGAAATTTAATTTTATTGCATGCACATTCAAAAGAATGTAGGAAAAAATGTCAAATGTGGGCAGAGTGAAAACAATTATGTGAGGCTAATAGTGTGTCTTTTTCAGTGTACTAAAATCTGCATTCATAGTAACGCTATTAAGAACCCCCCCCCCCCCCCCCCCCCCCAAAAAAAAAACCCACACACAAAAAAAACAACAACAACAACAACAACAACAAAAAAGATTTTTGGAAAACCAGAATATGGTCACCCTAGCTTATGTGATGTAATGTAACCCGCATCAGGGACAGTGATTAATTTTATTAAAACAAATCCAAATATTGAATATGGTTTTTAAGCTCTAAAATAATCTCTAAATACAAGTATTGCTTTTCTTTTGACTTTATTTACATATTTACCCTTGAAGAAATCCAAAACTAATCAGATTACATTACTTTCATATTGTGATACTTGGATTACGTTACTGATGACATGTTTTATGAAGTCATTTATAACTGTAACGTATTGCATTTTTAAAGTAACCCTCCCGACCCTGTGAACAGTGGGGTGCTAAATAAATAATCAAGAATAAAATCAGTCAAAGATGTACCTTCAGGAATGCTTTCTGTTCAAGGGAGTTCATTAAAAATGGTGGAATTGCTAAAAAAAAAAAAAAATGGAAGAAACACATGCTTGAGTTATCTTTGACTCAGACTCAGACTACAGCACACTCAGTTTATCAGTGACTACGTTTATATGGACAGTAATAATCTAATTATTGAACTTAATCCGAATAAGACAATATTGTGATTAAGGTGTTTACGTGTGTTGTTTTTAGAATATTCCTTTCATATTCCTGTTTTACATGTTATAGAACATAGATCGATTAATGGCACACGTCATTACGTCCCCATGCCATCATCCGATGTTCCCTCCAGAATTTCACGTATCGACATACAGTTCGTCTTCGTTATGATACCGTATACAGTTTTGGGTGTTTCATTTTTAATTTTAACGAAAGGTTCAAGTGCAATTAATTATTTGTCATGCTATACATACAAATAGACGACTGCTTGAAGCTGTGGGTTGCGTCCCAAACCGCGTACTTACCTACTATATAGTATATAGAAATACGTGTATATCTCCTACTATATACGTGTATTTCATCTACTATATACGTTTATTTATCCCGCTATATGTGTATTTCACCTACTATATACATGTATTTCACCTACTATATACGTGTATTTCTCCTACTATATACGTGTATTTCACCCACTATATACATGTATTTCTCCTACTATATACGTGTATTTCACCCACTATATACGTGTATTTCACACTATATACGTGTATTTCTCCCAATATATACGTGTATTTCACCCACTATATATACACGTGTATTTCACCCACTATATACGTATATTTCTTCTACTATATACGTGTATTTCACCTACTATATACGTGTATTTCTCCCATTATATACGTGTATTTCACCCACTATATACGTGTATTTCTCCTACTATATACGTGTATTTCACTCACTATATATGTGTATTTCTCCCACTATATACATGTATTTCACCCACTACATACGTGTATTTCTCCTACTATATACGTGTATTTCTCCTACTATATACGTGTATTTCACCCACTATATACGTGTATTTCACCCACTATATACGTGTATTTCTCCCACTATATACGTGTATTTCACCCACTATATACGTGTATTTCACCCACTATATATACACGTGTATTTCACCCACTATATACGTATATTTCTTCTATTATATACGTGTATTTCACCTTCTATATACGTGTATTTCACCTACTATATACGTACATTTCACCTACTATATACGTGTATTTCACCCACTATATACGTGTATTTCACCTACTATATACGTGTATTTCACCTTCTATATGCGTGTATTTCACATACTATATACGTGCATTTCACCTACTATATACGTGTATTTCACCCACAATATATACGTGTATTTCACCTACTATATAGTAGGTAAGTTTGGGACGCAGCCATGCTCTCTTGTTTGGAGTGAAACAATTGAGCACTGCCGTGTGTGTACGTGTCCTGTCGCAAAATGCGGTGAAAACTCCCACACGACGTTAATAGTGTGATTAAGGTGTTTACATATCTATAATACACTTCCATAATGCATCTAAAATAGGAATACTCCACATGTCTTAATTCGATTTGTGTTTACTTCGAGTATGACTTTAGTCGGATTAAGGTCATCAATAATCTCTGTTTACATGGTAGTTTCTTAATCAGAGCATCATCTTAATCGGGTTAATATCGGATTATTGTTGTCCATGTAAACATACTGAATCTCAGTCTACAAGGAAGCACACAGGACTTGTGTAAAACTATGGACTGAGACGAACCCATTCCAGGAGAGGCCATGAGGATTCTGGAGATCACGACTTGTGAGATTGCCTGCTGCGCCGCTTTTGAGGACTCCCCTAACCGATTCCCGTTCTCATCCATGACTGGAATGCCGTGCTTCAGCTCTCTGGGAGTGAGATACAGCACAGACTCGTGACTCTCGATCACCCGGCTGTTTGCCGTTTGGAAAGTCTGCACATCGAACATGACATGTTTACCTCTGCCTCATCAATGGAATGTTGATACAGTTAGCAGCAGCTACAGCAGCAAATGGCACAAAGCGTCCTACAAGTGGAGAGATGTGCTGGGGAAGAAAAAAAAAACACCACCGACTTAACAGCTGCACTGGAGATTCACAGAGGAACTTATATTAATAATGTTACATTAGTATGGAAGTGTTATATTCATCATTCACGAACAACAAGTGAAACGGGATAAAAATGCAGCGTAAACGCCAGCTGAATTCACACAGTGGACAGATGAGAGCTGCTGGAATGGGCGTGGCCTTATATTCTAATGAACATCAGCTTGACTGACAGCTATCTTAACAATATTTCAACTGATTATACTGAATGTATCACGCACCTCACTCAGAACTAAACACAAGTGCACGAGCGAGAGGAATCACCATCGTTCATCCTACGCAATTTATTACAGTATGCTGTGCTCATTAAGTTAGCTGACACTTGCTTAGTGACTACATTTAAATGGACAGCAGTAATCTAATTATTGACTTTATTCTGAATGAGACAATATTGTGATTAAGGTGTTTACATGAGTCACTTTTAGAATATTCCTTTCATGTTCCTGTTTTACATGTTATAGAACATAGATCGATTAACAGCACACGTCATTACATCATCGCGCCACGCCGTCCGACGTTCCTTCCAGAATTTCACGTATCAACATACGGTTCGTCTTCGTTATGGTACCGTATACAGTTTTGTGTGTCTTTATTTCACATTTTTACGAAAGCTTCAAGTGTGGTTAATTATTTGTCATGCTGTACATGCAAATAGACGACTGCTTGAAGCCATAGGCTGCGTCTGAAACCGCGTATTTACCTACTATATAGTAGCCGAGATACATGTATTTCATCTATTATATACATGTATATCTCCTACTATATAGTATGTAAGTACACGGTTTGGGACGCAGCCGTGCTCTCTTATTTGCCGTAAAATATTGAGCACTGCCGTGTGTGTACGTGTCCAGTCGCAAAATGCGGTGAAAACTCTCACATGACGTTAATAGTGTGATTAAGGTGTGTACATGTCTGTAATACACGTTGATAATTCGACTAAAACAGGAACACTCCACACGTCTTAATTCGATTTGTGTTTACTTCGAGTATGAGTTTATTCAGATTAAGGCAATTAATCGGATTAAGGTACCATGTTTACATAGTATTTTCTTAATCAGAGTATTGTCTTAATCAGGTTAATATTGGATTATTGTTGTCCATGTAAAGGTACTGAGTGTTAGCTTAACTTTTATACACTATGTTAGTGCTCGCTTGTTACTCCGTGCTAGCTTTTACTCACAAGGTTAGTGTTCAATGGTTAGCTTAGCTTTTGCTCATTATGCTAGTTGCTAGTGTTCGTTTGTTAGCTTAGCTTTTGCTCACTATGCTAGTTGTTAGTGCTCATTGGTTAGCTTAGCTTTTGCTCACTATGCTAGTTGTTAGTGTTAATTTGTTAGCTTAGCTTTTACTCACAAGGTTAGTGTTCATTTGTTAGCTTAGCTGTTGCTCGCTATGCTAGTTGTTATTGTTCATTGGTTAGCTTAGCTTTTACTCGCTATGCTAGTTGTTAGTGTTCAGTTGTTAGCTTAACGTTTGCTCGCTATGTTAATGTTTGTTTGTTAGCTTAACTTTTGCTCGCTATGTTACTTGTTAGTGTTCATTTGTTAGCTTAGCGTTTGCTCGCTATGTTAGTGTTCATTTGTTAGCTTAGCGTTTGCTCGCTATGTTAGTGTTCATTTGTTAGCTTAGCTTTTGCTCGCTATGTTACTTGTTAGTGTTCATTTGTTAGCTTGGCTTTTTCTTGCTATGTTAGTGTTCATTTGTAAGCTAAGCTTTTTCTTGCTATGTTCCTTATTAGTGATCATTTGTTAGCTTAGCTTTTGGTCGCTATGCTAGTTGTTAGTGTTCGTTTGTTATCTTAACTTTTGCTTGCTATGTTAGTATTCATGTGTTAGCTGAGTCTTTACTCGCTATGTTAGCTGTTAGGGTTCATTTGTTAGGTTAATGTTTGCTCGCGATGTTAGTGTTCGTTTGTTAGCTTAACTTTTGCTCGCTATGTTGCTTGTTAGTGTTCATTTGTTAGCTTAACTTTTGCTTGCTATGTTAGTGTTTGTTTGTAAGCTTAGCTTTTTCTCGCTATGTTAGTGTTCGTTTGTAAGCTTAGCTTTTGCTCGCTATGTTGGTGTTCATTTGTTATCTTAACTTTTGCTCGCTATGTTAGTGTTCATTTGTAAGCTTAGCTTTTGCTCACTATGTTAGTGTTCGTTTGTAAGCTTCGCTTTTGCTCGCTATGTTAGTCTTCGCTTGTAAGCTTAGATTTTGCTCGCTAAGTTAGTGTTCGTTTGTAAGCTTAGCTTTTGCTCGCTATGTTAGTGTTCGTTTAGCTTAGCTTTTGCTTACTATGTTAGTGTTCATTTGTTAGCTTAGCTTTTACTCGCTATGTTAGTTGTTGTTTGTCAGCTTAGCTTTCACACACTAGATTGCTAAGCCCAAAGAAAAAGTGTTAATGCACAGTTTTGCTGAAATCTACATTGAAATGAATGAAGCTTACGCAAGCTTTCTCTAAGCTCCACCCACTTTCCATTGAAAGAGGAGAAATTCTGGTGAGAAACAATAAAATAATCCATCAGCAGAGAGAAATGAAAGAAGCAAATAGTTTCTTGGGGCCTTAATTTGAAATCTGTATTTGCCCCTCTCTCCCTGTATTGGCCCGAGGTGAAACGTATGAAAATGTAACACACGTGTTACGGCATGCAGGCGTTTATATAAAACCAGCCTGCTTTTACACCAGCCCTAGCTGCTGAATCATTTCTCTGCTCAGATCTGTGTAAACACACACAGGAATGAGATTAGAAACACTGCTGAAGAACGCTACCTTTGCGAGCGAGTTGAGTCCTAAAGCCGTGGCCACCGCTCCCGTCGTGGCTGAGACGTACGCCGTGCCGAGCTGACTGAACACAGGAGATTAGGGCTGGGTAATAATGCCAAAATATATTGCGAGGATTTGATGAAACAGACACTCACTTTACTGTAATGGGAGCATCACCACTGCGGTTGGTGTAGTTGACTATTGCATTGAAGGACTGATTGATCCACTGCCAGAACAGAACTGCTGGGGTTGTCCTAAAAAAAAGAAAGATTCACGTATTGAATCAGTTTGGGGATTATATAACCACCACCACCACCACACACAAGTCTATAGTACACCGGCTGTATAGTGTAACACTTTCAGTGTGATTAATTGTGACAGAATATGTATAACTCACTGGCCAATTTAATAGGAACACCTGTACATCTGTTCATTCCAAGTCTGCCGCACAAGTGTTCATTGGTTAGCTTAGCTTTTACTCGCTATGCTAGTTGTTAGTGTTCATTTGTGAGCTTAGCTTTTACTCGCTATGCTAGTTGTTAGTGTTCATTGGTTAGCTTAGCTTTTACTCACTATGCTAGTTGTTAATGTTCATTGGTTAGCTTAGCTTTTACTCGCTATGTTAGTGTTTATTTCTTAGCTTAGCTTTTGCTTACTATGCTAGTTGTTAGTGTTCATTGGTTATCTTAGCTTTTGCTCGCTATGTTAGTGTTCATTGGTAAGCTTAGCTTTTGCTCTCTATGCTAGATGTTAGTGTTCATTGGTTAGCTTAGCTTTTACTCACTATGCTAGTTGTTAGTGTTCATTTGTGAGCTTAACTTTTACGCGCTATGCTAATTGTTAGTATTCATTGGTTAGCTTAGCTTTTACTTGCTATGCTAGTTGTTAGTGTTCATTGGTTAGCTTAGCTTTTACTCGCTATGCTAGTTGTTAGTGTTCATTTGTTAGCTTAGTTTTTGCTTGCTATGCTAGTTGTTAGTGTTGTTAGTGTTCAACCAATACATTTATACATTTATTTCTCCTACTACATAGTACTTAAGTACGCGGTTTGGGACGCAGCCATGTTCTCTTGTTTACTGTCAAACGGTTGAGCACTGCCGTGTGTGTGTGTGTGTCCTGTCGCAAAATGTGGTGAAAACTCCCACATAACATTAATAGTGTGATTAAAATGTGTACATGCCTATAACGCACATCGATAACGCGACTAAAACAGGAATACTCCACATTACATCTATTGTGCCACGATTCAACGTTTTCTCGAGTGGTCCTTTTCCTTGGTTCTGCTCACCTATAGAAGGTCATCATGCAGCCGGTGATGGTCATATTCATGGGCACCTGAGCGGACATGCGGCCGATAAGCAGCATCTTCTCACCCGTGTCTGGATGGAACGCAGAGTCAAAAACGTATTTGGCCCTCCAGAGCTCATCTTCTGTCAGACCTGGAGTCACCACTCCCTGTCTGGGAGCAAAGAGGGAGGGAAAAAGTTAAAATATGCATGACATAAAATGATAAGCATGCAACATTTTGTGAAACTATGCACAAAAGCTACAAATTGTTTGTGTTTTGTTTTTTTCCCCCAGAGAGAATACCCACACTTTAAATATAGTTCCACAGAAGCTAGTGGAACTAGTGGATTTGTTTCACTACCTGTAATCCTGTATGATCCTGCGTGCTTTGTCGAGCTGCTCGTTAGACAGCAGAACGTTGCGTGGGTCTGTGACGGTGAAGAAATGTTTGGCTCTGCCCACGAACGTCCCCTGATCCCAGCGAGGCTCTTTGATGTTTATCGAGGTGGAGAGCTCGGCCGCCATGCTGCCTACAGAGGAACAGGAGTGTAAGAGAAGCGCTGCTGTACTCACATCTCAGGGAGGAAGAGCAGGTTAAACTCGTTCCAGTTCCCGGCCATCAAAAGCCTCAGGGTCCAAAGCTAAAAAGCTCAGTTTGGGAAATTCTCAGACACACGCTGGTAACATCAACTGTCTGTGTCCTAAAATAACACGGACTAAAAATACATTGTCATGCTTTTCGCCTGGATTAGTGAAGTCCTGAATCAGCACGTTGCGCTGCTATGGAAACGACTGAGAAAAGGCTGCTTGCTTTTCTCTCATATGGAGTGCTCATGCGTATGAGGAGTATTAACGATAACGGCACATTAATAAAACCATCTGGAATCACTAATAAACCAATAAATAAGAATTAACACGAGTCTCAAAATGTGCAATGAAACCTGGCACAAATGATGGAATCAGCACACTTAGAGGATGTTCATCCGGATTTTTTTTTTACTTCATAGCAAATAAACAAAGCACACATATGAGTGTGTGCTTAAATAAAGCACACATATGACATCACACTAACTTCCCTCAGTGGTGGAATGAACTTTCAACCTCAATCCAGACACTATCTTCAAAAAACGGCTAAAGACCCACCTCTTCCGTGAACACTTAACTAACCCCTAAAACGCCAACCCCACATTATCCTAAAAAATTTTTTAAATAAAAAAAAAAAAATTACTCTGGCACTTATACCTCTACTCTGCGCACTTTGCTTTTCTAGAACTCAATTAAAAGATCTTGTATAGTAGCACTACTTGTATTGTTCTCCGCTTGATATATCGCTTTGCTCGCATTTCCTCATTTGTAAGTCGCTTTGGATAAAAGCGTCTGCTAAATGAATAAATGTAAATGTAAATATGACACAAAACAATTTTTGTTTAATAGCTGAACATTCTGGCTTCA
Source organism: Ictalurus furcatus (assembly GCF_023375685.1). NCBI lineage: Eukaryota > Metazoa > Chordata > Actinopteri > Siluriformes > Ictaluridae > Ictalurus > Ictalurus furcatus. The sequence goes on along the minus strand of NC_071268.1, from coordinate 6,861,889 downwards.
TTAAACATACCTCAAACAAGTTCAATTAAAGTAGTTTAATTAATGGCATATTTTTTTCCAGATCAAGTAGAGGAAAAAAAAAAGATGGAATCTCTTTGTAATTTGCATTTCTAAAACAAACACCAGCACAAGTCTTACAGTGCTTACACACCTTAAGCTTGGACTTATCGAAAGGAAACATGGCCCCAACAAGAGAGTTGTAAAGTATGGAAATAATGGAAAGCATTATAAAACTCCTTCAAGAAGGAACTCCAACATGGAGTATGGCAAAAGAGGCCAGTTGTTCCCAGTCAGCTGTGTCTAAAATTATAAAAGTATAAACAAAATGGGAAGGTTATAAAAGGAAAACATATACGGGTCGACCAAGGAAGACGTCAAAGCGTCAGAATAGAAAACGCAAAGTGATATGCCTTGACAATACAAAATGCACAACAAAACAAATGAGAAACAAGTGGATGGAAACAGGAGTCAGTGTTTGAGACAGAACTGTAAGATATGAGCTGAGTGAAATTTGGTTTGCGTATAGAAAAGCCAAAAGAAAACCAGCACTAACAACTAAACAGAAGAAAACAAGGTTACAGTGGACTAAAGAGAAGCGATCATGGAGTGTGGAGAATCAGATGAAAGTGATATTCAGTGATGAATCACGAATCTGCATTGGCCAAGGAGATGATGCTGGAGATTTTGTCTGGTGCTGTTCTAACGAAACATATAAAGACGACTGCGTGAAGAAAACAATAAAATTTCCACTCATTTATGATATGGGGCTACATGTCAGGTTAGGGTTAGATGGCAATCATTTCCTTAACAAATTTTGGACACTTTTCTCATTACATCGACAGAAAAAAGGTTTGGTGATGAAGCCATTCTTCAAGATGATGATGCGTCTCGCCACAGAGCAAAGAGTGCTAAAGCTTTTCTTCAGGAAAGGCAGATTGACTCAATGACAATTTCATTTAATTTGTTTGAGGTATGTTTCAGGAAGCCAGAACGTTCAGCTATTAAACAAAAATTGTGAAAAACGGAACAAGTACAGTGGGTTTTAAAAAACACCTAAAAAGTTACACGATGTTCCTCATGCTCTCTGGAACACTATTCCAGAGTTTAGGGGCAATGTACGAGATGTCTTTGATTGCCTCAGCTGTGATTGATTGTCAGGAGTAAGAGCTGACCTGCCTCAGCTGAATGAAGTGCTCAAGATGGGTTATACTGCTTCAGGAGCACAGCAAGAACTAAAATAATGTCATAGTAATGTGCTCTGACTTTCTTTTTCGGTAAGAATGCATGCTGTTGAAGCTTTCTTAAAGCGGCAGTAAGCCAGCCAGAAAGCAACACATTAAATAGTCCATCCTAGAAGTTATGAAAGCATGTATTTAGGATTAGCGTATGTCTTGTGTTTTGCAGATGATAATGAGCTGTTTTAGTTATTTTAGTTAGATGGGAATCAAATAATAAACCAGCAGCAAGGGCTACACCTCAGCTTCCACAGAATAGACGTCCTAGAAGTTCTAGGATGAACGTTCTAGCAACCTTACTGTGAGCAGACTTAGTACCCAACATCAGTATTTCAGTTTTATTCGAATGTAGCAAAAGAAAATTATTATTATTATTATTATTATTATTATTATTAAGGTGGGTTTGTTTTTTTTAAAATGTCATTTACACAGTCTTCTATTTCTCCTGAATCTGGCTGGACTGATAAATGTGTTTAGTCAGCATAGAAAGGAAAGCCAAGATTATGAAACATTACAAGGGGGCCTAAAACAAAACCATGTGGGACACCACAATTCACTCTTTTAGGCTATGAAGAAATGCAAATGATTTTTTTAGGCTATGAAGCAATGGTAATGCTCCATAGCCTAAACAATCAGGTAATGATCTGTCAAAATAACTAAACCAGGCAAGAACCGGTTCATTTCACTGTTTTCAAGCAGATATTATAAATATTATTGTTAATAGTATCAAATAGTGCACGGAATTCTAACAGTAACGAAACAGAAACACGTTCTGAGCAATGTATTCTCATTCAAAGAACATTCTGTACTATGCTGTACACGAAAATCCATCATGCTTGTAAATCCCTCCCAAAAAAAAGTTCAACAAACAATCAAACAAACAAAAACACAGAGCTGTCAATCAACAAAAGATTTCTCCAGAAGTTTGGACAAAAAGGTGTGCTGACTGGACTGTAAATGCCAACATCAGAGGATTAGAAATGGCTACTTTACAAAAGCTGGGGGAAATGGCTCAATCTAAGCGATGAAAATAAAAGGTGTCCAAAAGGCTCCATACATAAGGGACCTCGTCGGTTGTGCCTTCGTCAGTAGATAGTTAGTGTGCTTTCACTTCTTGGTTGGTCCACAACACTTCCAGTCTTTTTGAATTTGTTAATAATTTTGGTATCATTGTCGTGTGTTATGTGTTTGCCATGATTCCTGTTAAAAGTCCATCGCAACCTTGTGACAGCTTCCCGAGCCAGCCATTCTCGATTTCAATACATTCTTCTTTTGTCAAAAGCATTCTTTAAGGCTATCTGGAAAAGAATATATATATATATATATATATATATATATATATATATATATATATATATATATATATATATAAAATATAAACTAAGTATGAAACATGTTGGAAGACATTTTGTTAAAAAGTGTTAATTTCCCCTAGGGACACCCTGTATAATCATAATAATCCCTAATATATTTATGATCAGGAGACAAGTGCATATGTGGTTGGTCGAGAGGAGAGGTTTGGAAAAGAATTCATGCCACACTGAAAAACATGAACACAATGTGTATGTGTAATGACATGCAGAAATTTGTTTGTGCTTTTCAAATATTTTTGTTTGGCAGGTGGTTGTTGCTGTTGGTGGTGGTGGTGAGTGTCACTGGAAAATTTCGCCTAGCGTGCCAAATAGTTCAGGGCCACCACTGTGTAAATAAATACAAGTAAAGGTACTTTCTACTTTTTACAGGTAAAAGTAAGTCTTTTATTCATCTGTTTGACAAAATCAGCTCAAAAGTGGGAAACAAAATTGTTTTAATACTGAATCCAGTAATAGTAAGAGACAGAATAAATTTCCGCTGTGTGTGCAGGATCATCGTATTTGCATGTTGTACTGTATTGTATGTTTTCTATGTATTTATTTTTTTATTATTTAAAACATAAGGTCCTAAAGCCTAACTGCATTAGTGCATTAATCAGAAATGTTCCGTTATATAAATCCACTGTCTGTCATTCAGTATTAATAATGACCTGATATGCTGTAATATGGTTATATCACAATAATCAAGTGCATGAACATAGATTTGTGCTGAAAGTAGTACCTTACTGACTTGTGTGGTTTTGGGTTTTTTTTTTCCATTTCGACTTGTTTTTCCAGCAAGGAAACGTTCACATTTGCTCCAAACACAATTTAAGTCTCTTTGCTAAAGGAGTTGACCTGACTTTACAAGTTTAGTTGAGGATTTTGTCCAAAATAAATAAATAAATGCCATGTTTCTTTACTGGGTAAATAAACAGGAGTAAGCAAATGACACATGCTACTAAACGAAGTCCCGAACTGTCAGTGGAATTGTGACGTCGTTTGTTTAAAAACTTCAAACAATCATCTTTAATACCATGTGTTTCATTTCGAATATGTTATCATGTAAAAGATATCAAGAGAATGTAATACTGTCACATGCCTATGTGGTACACTCTACATAGGTACAGTAAATACTGAAGCATTGGGAAAACACTATGCACCGTTTTGAATAAATTACTAGTACTAAAAATAATAAAAAGGTACATATTGAGATTTTCAGTTAAACATTGTGACCACAAACATGTGACTAACACAAATCTAACAGCCGAGCCAGAATATACAGTAGCTTATGAAGAAGCGATGGCAAACAAAACAGTATTTTAATAGTTTGTTGTCACATGCAAACTCATTTCTCAATCAACGCAGGGCAAAAAAATAGATCAGCTGTAGATTCACTTCAGTCGTAATACACATCCTGGAGAAACCCAAGTCACTGCACAGCTGCTCAAACACACATAACTCGTCAGCTCATTAACCCATCATGTGGTTAAAACTGGTGTTATGCTGCATTCTAGTGCTCCAAATAATCTGCCATCAACAGTAAACAAAGTGGCACTTCTTTAAATGTTGTACTGTATATACATTCGCTCCTCCTTTCCGAGAGCATACTCTGGTCTGATTGGTCAGATGTCCCAGTCTGTCGTGATTGGTCTACTGCTGTCAGCGTGTGTCAGAAAAGGAAACGCCCACTGCCATAACGAGTTTCAGCTCTGTCTTTTCGCGAGCAGCCGATGAAGACCAGAGGCGTGGCTTTTTGTTACAAACCTACGTAGGTTAGTATAGGAAGTAAAGCTGTTCAGAATCGGTTCCTTCTTTTGGGAGTCAATCAGTACGTTTACGTGGACAACAATAATCCAGTGTTAACCGTTACGACGATACTCTGATTAAGAAACTAGCATGTAAACAGCGATTATTGATGACCTTAATCCGATTAAAGTCATACTCGAAGTAAACACAAATCAAATTAACACGAGTGGAGTACTCCGGTTTTAGTCGCATTATCGACGTGCATTACAGACATGCACACACCTTAATCACATTATTAACATCGTGTGGGAGTTTTCACCGCATTTTGCGACTGGACATGTACACATGGCAATGCTCAACCGTTTGACGGCAAACAAGAGAGCACCGCTGCGTCCGAAACCGCGTACTTACCTGCTATATAGTAGGAGATATACATGTATTTCACCTATATAGTAGGTAAGTACGCGGTTTGGGGCACAGCCCACGGCTTCCAGCAGTCGGCTTCTAGCAGCACGTACAGCATGATGAATAATTAACTCCACTTGAAACTTTCGTAAAATTAAAAATTAAACACCCAAAACTGTATACGGTTCCATAACGAAAACGAACTGTATGTCGATACGTGAAATTCTGGAGGGAACGTCGGACGGCGTGGCGTGGGGACGTAATGACGTGTGACGTTAATCGATCTATGTTCTATAACATGTTAAACAGGAACATGAAAGGAATATTCTAAAAGCGACTCATGTAAACACCTTTAATCAGAATATTGTCTCATTCAGAATAAAGTCAATAATTAGATTACTGCTGTCCATGTAAACGTAGTCCGTAACTCTGTTTGTCCTGCGCTTTGATTTTCGAAACTTTGCAGATGTTTTTACATTCACAAACAGCTTCCCCCCCCCCCCCCCCCCCCCGCCTTTGTTCCACATTTCTGACATTTCTGTTTAAATCATTACTTTTGACTCATTTCTACATCATTTTCCACATGATGTGTACTAGTAAGAATAAAGAATATTGATTGTTGCACCTTTAAGGGGGAGGTGTTAGTGTTAGACTTTGCACTGAGGTTCACTTACTTGTTCTCTGAATATTTCTGCTATGACATGATGCAATCAGTAATTGCTAGAAGAAACTGTACACACACACACACACACACACACACACAGTACAGCAGGATTTCCATGCAAAATGAACTTTGATCACTGAACTCGTGCTGCGGTTCTGCATGTGCTCCCCACAGCGCTACACATTAACCCTGATATTACTGCAAAACAATATCGGTTTATTCCGGATTCATCCTGCCGCCGCGTGCGTTATGCAACATGACCGACACTGCACTGCCCCAGAAATAATAACAAACTACATCAAGAGCAACTCTACATCCATCTGCTGCATTTAAACCCCCAATAACCTGCAGCGTGAACATGGTGCAGGGCCGCGCGCGACCAGTCCGTACTGGTTACACAAAGATGCTCCTGAATGGACAGATGTGTGTGTGTGTGTGTGTGTGTGTGTGTGTGTAAAACACTATGTACACCATCCCTGAAAAGCATTATTGCAACACTGCAAATAATCCAGATGTGCATCTGATTTGAGCAGCTGTATGACCGCATGCCACATCACAGATCCACACACACACACACACACACACACACACACAGAGAGAGAGAGAGAGAGACAGAGAGAAAATCCTGACTCTATGTCAGTCTGATCAATACAAAGCAAGACACACACACACACACACTCACACACAGTATGAACAGATCTCAGGAATAAATGTGTGATCAGACTCACAGTGTTTCAGTAGTCAGCAGTATAAATCTCAGCAGTCCACACACTCGCAGTGCTGAAGCCTATTTGGTGTTTAAATACGGGAGATAAAGCGCCCTCCATCGAGCTGCACCGTTACATTCGATTTCAAAGTAAAAGTCTCCCCCCCCACACACTTACACTTTTTTACATTAATAATTGATTAGTGTAACGTTTCTATCTCCGACCGACAGGCGGCACTATCATTTTGATCAGATTTGATCATTTTTGCTCACAAATGGTGACAGGCTAAGATACTCATCTACCTGACAGTTGAATTACTCCGACATATTTACATTTACCCCGGATAACAGACATTACATCTTCTTTCATTTATTTTCTTTTCTTTTAACCAAGTCGTTTGCTTTGTTCTTCTGAGTTACCAATTAAAAGTGTTTGTGCCTGAATTCTTGAGAAATCCTTCATCAAATAACTTTGTTGCCTCTATAGATCGTCTATGTTTAACATCCATCATTCATTCATTCATTCATTCATTCATTCATTCGTCCTGAGAAAGTGCTTTATCCTGATCACAGTCTCGGTGGATCCGGGAACACAGGGAGTGAGGCCGAAATACACGGCAGACCATCAAAGGGCGCCTTGCGCACGAACACACACACACACACACACACACACACACACACACATCTAGGGGTAAATTAGAGTAGCCAATCCACACACTAGCAGGTTAGTTATTTTTAAAGTGGGAGGAAACCAAAAAACCCAGACAACTTACACTCATTTAACAAAATATATCTATCTATCTATCTATCTGTCCATCTATCTATCTATCTATCCATCTATCTGTCTATCTATCTGTCTGTCTGTCTATCAATCCATCTATCAATCCATCTATCCGTCTATCTATCTGTCTGTCTGTCTATCTATCTATGTGTATATCTATCTATCTATCTATCTATCTATCTATCTATCTATCTGTCTGTCTGTCTCTCTGTCTCTTTCTTCTTTTGAAGAAAGTCCTCCATCAATGGTACTTCTACAGCTATAGAAGGTGAACCTTTCTTGCACAATAAAAGCTGATTTATCAGCTAATAAAGCAGTTTTATTCCTGTTTCTATGGAAACCCTGTAATTCTGACAGTGGTACTGTGACATTGGTACTCTGACAGTGGTAACTGGCCTACTCATTCAAAGGTCATGAGGGCAAATCCCAAATGGAATAAAGTAACCCTTGGTGTGTGTGTGTGTGTGTGTGTATCATTTGCTCAGAAAGTTTATTGCCCAATACATTTTTCCCTGGTTTTTCCTTTAATTTGCCACTCCTCTGAATCAGTATAATCCCTAGAGAAATAATACTCAGTGTAACCTGATAAAGATCAGTGCTGTACTGATTTACTTTACTTGGTACAACGTTGTACAACTGATTAATAAACCTCTAAATATCTAAGTGAATGTGAGCATCATGTGAGATGCCAGTTCACAGAGGTCACAGAGCTGTTACATTAACTGCAGTCTTGTGCTCCACATCCAGTCATTTGACACTGACAGTGTTTGGAAACTCCAGGTCCGAGGTAGAGGTGGACACTTTCCTCAGCGCTCCACCCTGAATAGGGACCCTCTCTAGGGCGAGGTCTGTGTTTGCCAGGGGTCCCCCAGTCAGCTCTGTAGGGGTGCTGTCGATCGCCAACACACGGCCACAGAAATTCTGTTACAGACACACACACAGACAGTCATTCTTCAGAGGTTCATGTTCAGAGGTTATGCTATTATCACACACACACACACACACACACACACACACACACACACACACACACACACATACACACACAGAGCTTACAGTAGTCTGCAGGCCAGGGATCTGAGTGGAGTGGAAAATAAAACCCTCTGGTTTCTCTGTCGGACGTGACGACTCAATAGATCTCTCCTGCAGCAGCTTTGACTCCTGAAGGAAACCAAAAAGATGGAAATGCTCTAAACACTGCCTGTATGTGAAGCATTAGATTAGATTAGATTAGATTAAAAATATCAGTCCACAAATCATGGGACAGAAAATGGTATCTGGTAACTATAGTACACTACAGTGTGTTGCAAGTGGCAATCTATCTATCTATCTATCTAACTCTCTCTCTATCTGTATATCGCTCTCTATATCTATCTATCTGTATATCTATCTAGCTATATGTCTATCTAGCTATCATCTATCTATCTGTATATCTATCTCTCTATCTGTATATATATATATCTCTCTCTATCTGTATATCTATCTATCTATATATCTATATATCTATCATCTACCTATCTATCTATCTATCTGTATATCTATCTATCTGTTTATCTATCTATCTATCTATCCATCTGTATATCTATCTGTATATCTATCTCAGTCTGTATATCTATCTATCTATATAGCAATCTATCTATCTATCTATATAGCAATCTATCTATCTATCTATCTATCTATCTCTCGCTCTCTCTCTCTCTCTCAATCTATCTATCTGTCTATATATGCACTCTACGCTTCTTGCTTTCTCAAGCCAACATCAAAGTTTGTCGTGACGAACTTTACTGATCTAGTTTATATTGAGATCACGTAACACTTTAATTACACATACACTACATCCAACTAATTATGTGATTTCTTAAGGTAAGCTGGTTGCAAGAGAACTAATTTAGGGGTTTCATAGCAACAGGGGGTGAATACTTCTCTAATGTTTTTCTGAAAATGTTGCAAACGATATTGATTTTTCTTCTCCACTTGAATATTATTGTCTGTTTTGTATAAAGCCACGACATATTATCAGTTCAAGTGGGGTGAATACTTATGCATCACACTGATTTTTTATATATATATATATATATATATATATATATATATATATATATATATATATATATATATATATAATTTCACCTGTGTATGATATTGCCTTCTATTGTATAGTATACTGAATTTTGTCATCATCATAGCAGTATACTGTCAGATCGGAATTAGACACACCTTCAAAATCTCGTAGCTGGAAGTCTTAGCAACGTGATGCTCCCAGGACTTGGCTGTTAGCTCTTGCTGCTTTCGGTTTAACCTGATCTGCATGATCAATGTCAACAACAGTAAGCAGTCTGGATCTGCCAGTGTGACAGATGTGTGAATAAAAATAAATAGATAAACAAACAAACAAACAAACAAACAAACATTCATTCTTCACCTCTTCATATGCATATTTCTCCTGGTGAAGGTCCTCCTGCTCTTTCCGGTCCACAATGCTCTGCTGCAACGAGAAGACGTGTTTGACTTTGTCTTCGCTCGACCGGGCGATGGTGCTGACAGCCTCTGCATCCGGACTGACGGGTCTCACCCCTTCCAGCTCCAGCTCAGCCATGACTTCATCCCACACCTCGGCTACCTGCACACATTTTTTTTTTTTAAATGCATCCAAAAATTAAATTGACATAATTTTCCATTTACTCCAAATGTATTTGATCGACCAGTTCATGTTGCGTTTGGTGTGTGAGATTTGCTTAGAGCTACCTAGCACTGTGTAAACCACACATCTGAATCACACACTCACCTCAAAGGACGTAATTTGGTTCAGTAGCACCATTCGTACATAAACTGGTTCTTAAACCTCAGAGAATTAAAGAAATTTGAACTATATTATAAGCTGAATCACTTCTAAATTACAACTCCGCCTACAAACTTCAGGCCATGCCCCCTAATTCAAAATATCCTGTGGCTGATTAAGTGGTTTTACTTATATCTTTAATATTGAACTGCTGGGTATTCAGAATAAATTAAACGTAATTTGTACTATTATAGTATTTCAAGTGTGAGTTCTTTGCAGGATCATAACATACGGTTTTTGCTAACCTTAAAGTCCAGGTAACTGCTCACAATGCTCAAGGTGATGGAGTCTTCAGCAGTCAGACCTGGCAGATCCTCAAAGCCTGTAAACACAATCATTTCTCATTAACATCTGTTGTCTCTCTCTCTCTCTCTCTCTCTCTCCAACACACTCACCTAGTCTGCAGAAAAAGGCGTAGATTTTGGCGCGCAGGTTTTCAGAGACGTCCATAATGGCAGCGCTTGGTCTGTTTGCTGGTACGGACTCCAGCGGCTCCTGTTCCTGATACATCGTCAGGAGGGGCTTCTTCTCATCTACAGATTAAAGACACAACAACGATTACTCAACACTGAGAGAACTGAGCAGACTCATGAAATTAAGGCTTTGAAATACGTTTATTTTAAAGTATAAAGCATTTATAAAGATTAGCCAATAGAACAAATTGGCTGTGCTGATGTGAAAGAAAAATTAAGATCAACATATACACAACTTTTCTATAATACATGAAAAATTTTAGAGCGGAAAGCTTCTTCTTTGCAATGGCAAATCACCTAGCAGAGGGTGCCTTTAAAAAATGTAACTGAACAAGGTGTATATACCAGCGATTCGGCCATGCTGGTCTCTCTTGACTCCAATCTCCGCCTCTTCCTTCCTCCAGAGCTGCAGGAGCAGGACCGGAGCCGTGAGGTCTTTCTCGCCCCTCCAGATCTCGACATGTGTCAGCGTTTTGGGGTTGTCACACAGCTCCAGCAGCGCCGCCAGCACCACACTCTGCATGCTCCTGGGGCTCGACTGACAATAAAGTGAATGACAGAGCCGTGTCTGATGCTTCTGATCTGGTCTGGAAATCTGGTCTTATTGTATTTATGTCTTACTTACCTGGATGAAGTCGAGTAAGAGAAATGCTCCCTCCTTCTCCAAAAACAAATCCTCTGTGGTGTAACAACCGACAATGCAAGACCTGGGAAAAATAATCAGAATAGAAAACGATCATATTATCACTATATACAGCATCATCCATCCATCCATCCATCCATTTTCTGTACCACTTATCCTACACAGGGTCACGAGGGGAGCCTGGATACTATCCCAGGGAACTTGGGGCACAACCCATCCAACCCATTAGAGGGCACAATCACGCACACATTCACACATGACAGACAATTTGGGAATGCCTTTGGCCTGGGGGAGGAAACAGATGTACTTGGAGGAAACCCATGCAAGCTCCGCGCACACAGGGCGGAGACGGGATTCGTACCCCCATCTCTGGATGATGCGAATCTACGCCATTTACGCCATCAAGCGTGTCAACTTTATTAGTTAGGAGGTGTGTAGAGTGTGTATGTGACTCACCAAACACAGTCCACAGCGGATAGAACCAGTCTGTTGTGTCCCAGGCCACTGTACAACTGAGCCGGGTCCATTTTCAGATAACGAACCGTCACCTCTACGCCCTCTGCTCCAAACAAATCCTGCTCACAACACACCCACCCACCCACACACATTTCTTATGGTTGATATTCAGCTTTAATTCAAATGTGAGTGTGGTGTAATGACGAGCGTCTGACCTTCCTATGGATGTCTCCTTCACAGAGGCTGGACAGAGTGACCAGTACGTCGGTCTGGATCTCAATTGACACGGCGTCCTCTTCCTCCGTTCTCTCCTGGAAGCGCCTCAGCAAGCCTGAGCACAATAAACCATACTACTCAACAGAGAATATCAGAGAATATGATCTACATGATCTACATACACACCTACAGTTCAAGCTGGAATATATTGGTAGTCTAGTCTACAACTGCTAGTCCTGTTTAGCTAGCTAGCTGCACTTGTAACTGAACTATAGCAGATTGCTAGCTAGTCAACATGCAAACTATGAAATATCAAAGCACAAAATGAAATAGGTACAGTAAACCTGTACAGTCTGTCAATTCACTCCCAATAATTTGTAACCTTTATGAATTACGAGCTATAATATAATGCTTCATGCTAACATATTTTGCTGACTTTCCTCCATTTTGGATCTACACATCCAAAGCTGCTTATGGAGTGTGTATGGATGTGACGTGAAGTCACTGAAATCTTGGATGATTTCTACTGAAAAAAAATGTTTTTATTTTTATTTCAACTTGAATGGTGTAACGAAGTGTCCACGGAGTGAGGATCCATTTGCAGCTTTATGAATGAAACAACGTAACAAATATATAAAAATAAGCTGAGGTCAATCACCAGCAAACAGAGCATCAAAGGTAACTCCAAAATTGCAGTCAACAAACAGGCAAAATGTCAGGGCAAGCAGCAAAGGATCAATGAACAGAATAAACAGTCCAGGTTCCAACACAGGCAGGACAAAACAACAGCAAACACTCAGTAAAGTTAGCACAGGCAAAATAAGAGTTCGCAGTGAGCGTGTATGTGAGTGTGGCTTAAATAGAGAGTTTGATGAGAACAGGTGTGGTGATAATCAGTTCCGGTACGTGGTTATGGGAAAAATCAATACTCGGGTGATGGTGCCTTCTGGTGGTGAGCGGGAGGCCTGATTCGTGACAAATGGAAGTTAACCTGCTAGTTTGTATTAAAAGTTTCCTGATTTATTAGTAGGCCAAATAACGTCGGTTTGAGCCACCGGTCACTAATTGGTGTACAGTAAGGTGAAATTTTATGACACATACGAGGCATGACCTTTAAAATAAACTCTATATGTTGTAATATTCACCGAGGAGTTGGCTGATGGCTCCCTGGTCACAGAGGTCCTGGTTGATGAGGCTGTTACTAAGTGAAGCCATGCAGCGGAGCAGCCGGATGCAGTACCGCATCTGAGCCTTCCTCCCACTTCGACTTCCGCTGCCATGGAAACCCTGACCATGGCCAAAGATGGAGTCAGTTCCTGGTACAGAGGAAAACGAGCAAGAGTTACACCAAGCTTAGTTTAGGTATACACTGTCACTGGTCTAATGTATAGCAAATCCGATGTAATCGTTTTGAAATATGTATTTTAATTGCTCCTGGATATATTAAACAGGCTTGTGAATGACTGAAGTAATGAATCTCTTTGTACTTGTACAACGAATAAAGGTATTCATACACCTATTCATAAAAATGTCTTTAACTACACTTCCTTAGATCCTTCATCTTAGTACAAGAGGAATTTACCCCAAATGTTTTTTTTTTAATCTAAATGATCCATCTGTTTATTTATTTATCAATTTGTTTGTAGGTTTATGTTTATATTTGTATCTATTATAGCTGGGCATATCATGATAGATTATGTCACAATACATTTCTCGGAGAATTCATACATAATCGCAATATGTTTATATAACTTCGTTTTACGTGACAATTACAAACTTGATTCACATTGAAAATCTTTGTGTGTGTGTGTGTAGATAAGAAATAAAAGTGTTACCGTACTTTTTTTTTTTTTTTTTAACGCAGCACTACTGTTTCCTGCTTTATGTATCATGGAATTTTTTTCATGTATCATGATATGATATTTTTGTCACATCACCCACTCCTAGTGCCCTTTTGTTTATCGTCTATTATTTGTAACAATTTTGTAATTTTTTTTTATGTTTGATTTTGGGCTTTCGTCCTACACAACATTATAAAAGACTCTCGTTCTCACATTCTCACGTTTAACCTTAAATAACCTAAGCACTCCAAGAATGTATTTAACAAAATGATGTAATAGAATGACCCCTAATATGATGCTACTGAAGGGATCTGGACATGACACTTTGAGAACAGAATTAAAACACAGATCAGGTTGTAATATTGAGTGCCTTGTCAGTATTATCTGCTCTGGCTGTTTTACCAGTGTGTGTCCGCTACCTTTTTGTGTGCACCAATCCAGAAGCACAAGCAGGCAAGTGTTGGCCTGACAGGCCATGTACTCGTCTAGCATGAGCGGCGCCACTGTGGCCAGAGCGGCCAATGCCTGCAGCTGCAGCTCCTCCTGCTGGATGGACGTCCAACTGCGCCGGGCTTTCCCGCTTCGCCTGATCTCAGAGTAACCAGGCCGAACTAGCAGCATCAAAGCCAGCATCACACGGCTCTCTTTAAACAGCTGAACAAATCATGCACATGTTAGAGTACAGAAGGTGATATGCTCCTTTAAACACCTAGTAGTACTGAATCACCTAGTAATAATACTTTAAACATCTAGTAGTACTGAATCCTCACCTGTACAGCTGCCAGATCTCTGGACAGAACAACAATCAGGTTAAGCAGCAGCTTCTTCATCTCAAAGTCCTCATTAGAGAAGGTCAGCTTGAAGTTTCGGATCAGTGGGCTATGGCTCCTCACTGCATGACAGAAACTCAAACTGCTTATTCTACAAACATCTCATTATTTATTACAATACTGTATATTTCTCCAAAACTTACACTCGGGAACAGTAGCAAAAAGGATGAGCTGCTTAGCAAACCCGCTCTCCTATCAAGACAAGGGAGTATTCATTTAAATGATTTAAAATGAACAGGATAATAACGGAATAAGCAGGCGTGGAAGTCAAATCAACATACTTACGATTAGCGGGGCGCTGGGGTTTTCTGCAATCAAGGTCGTAATTACTAGAAGGTCGTTGCGAAGCTGCCGGTCGTACTGTCGGAAGCCGGTGAGAAGATGATGCAAGAAAGCCTCTTTCAGGACCCTGGTGTTTAAAAACACACTCAGTCAATAGGTAATTCCAGATTCATCCAATATTCAACAATCCACTTGTTCTGAGACTGAAGTGGGAATGTTTTCTACGTCATCCTGACAGATTGGCACGCACTCAGTTCAATATTCCTCTTAAATTCTAGTCTACTCTAGTTGCACATGTAGAAAACAAACCGTGCTCTACACGATGTATTTGAGAAAACGGTCTATGGCTGAAATGATTGAATGTCTATGGAAAAAGATATATATTTCCTATTTTGCCTCAAAGCCAAAACCATTTATATTCAATATATGAAATGTATATACTTAGTATACATAGTACTAGCTCATAAATTAAAGCTAAAGTTAACTAGTATTTGGAAGTCAGGTTCATTCTTTGAGCAATGTCCTAAAAGCGTGAGAAAATGAAATACTTAAAACATAATATTTATGCTTATTTATGTTTACAGTTCCTCTTAGAGGCAAAACTGGGAAATTAAATGCAAATCGAATAAATTGTTCATCGTTAAACTGCAATTTTCATATTATGCATGGATCAAAAAGAGTAAAAAAAAAAAAAAAAACGAGGTAATGGAATAAAACATACAACTTAAACATACAGGTAAACAGACAGGTAATACTGTACACAGGTAGTTGTGGATATGCAGTATGTTAGTTTTTGGAGTTATGTTTTAACTTCATGTCAAATGTTATTCAAAATCCAAAATTTGGAAATTAATATTTGAGATGTGAAACACTGAGGGCCGAGAAAAGAAAAATGCTGTTAAATGCTTGATGCTAATAAGCTATTTTTTCCAAATAGAATTACAGTAAGTGGCCAGTTTTGTATATTTTGTTATTTCGCACTCAGAAAGAAGAAGAAAGAAAAGAAAAAAGAGTACTAACCTGTACCATTCCTTGTTGTACCCTCTTTTTTGTACCTTAAGTGTGTACCTTAAAGGGTACCTCTGGTCCAGTTATCTATCTTCACTGCAAAAACTGACATCTTTAAGTGAAAATATCTTGAATACGATCAGATTTATCTAGTATTTCCTATTATAAGATAACAATAAACCAAAATATAAGATATGCTTTGAATGCTCTCATTCTATTGGCAGATCAAGCTGCTTATTTCTAGAAATAAATGCTTAAAATGAGCAAACTTATCTGGCAATAGAACAAGACTACTTCAAGCTTCAAGCAAAAGAAACTCTGTAAATAAGTTTCATAATCTTCTATTTGTTTATGAGTAATCTTATATATAGGAAATACTAGATACATTTGACTATATTCCAGACATTTTCACTTGCTAAGATGAGTCATAATTCCATGTGAAAGATACACATTAAAAGGTACAAAAACTAAGTGTACCACCCTAGTGATAAGGACAGGTATAGCTTAGTACCCTTTGTTTCCAAGAGTTTAACAGAAATGGGGTCACATACATTGGGGAAAAAAATATTTGCTAGATACCTGTTGCACATATTATTTTGTTTATGTGTGTCAGCCTGGTGGGAAAAAACGTCACATGGAAAAGATTTTCTACTATATATACACACACAGGTGCATCTAAAAAAATTAGAATATGTGGAAAAGTTCATTTTGTTTCTGTATTTTAATTAAAAAATGTACACTTTTATATATTCTAGATTCATTACACATAAAGTGAAATATTTCAAGCCTTTTGTTCTATTAATCTTGATGATTAAAGCTTACAGCTCAAAATATTAGAATAAAAAATTTATATTTCAGAAATTTTGACCTGAGAAGGGCTCTAAGCCAGGGGTTCCCAAACTTTTCCAGGGCAAGGCCTCCCCAAATGGCATTAACATTTTACCGAGGCCCCCCTTTTGCAAGATGTCTTTAAAACACGTTAAAAATACAGACTTCTGAATATATCCCCCCTTTTTTATTAATAATTACATCTTCCATCTTTACATTACATTACATTAGGAATTGATTGTGTGTGTGTGTGTGTGTGTGTGTGTGTGTGTGTGGTTGTCTGAGAGTGAGAAAGAGAAAACATATTTATTTTTCACACCAAATTGTTGAGGCCCCCCGGGCGCCCCCTGGCGGCCCCCACTTTGAAAACCTCTGCTCTAATCAGCCGTAATTGTCAAGATTAAAACAAAAAAAGGCTTGAAATATTTCCCTTTATGTGTAATGAACCTACAGGGAAAAAAAAACTTTTCCATGATATTAAAATTTTTTGAGATGCACCTGTAGTTTTGAAAAAACATTGCTTTTTAAAAACCTGGCACTAGCGAAAAGCGAGAAAGTTACATTTATAGATTTCATGCCGATGCATGCGGCGCAGGAGCATCGCAGCCATTTTGACAGTTTTAGTCACAGAGACACGTGACAGATTTTCCAGACTTCCACCCATATCCCATTGGAGGAAGCATTAAGAAGCAAAACTAAACGCACATGATGCAGTCCATGTTGCTGAGCTGCTTGCTGACTTCCTCTCTGGAGCCGTTATCCAAAAGGTTCCACAGGATCTCTGTGGAGCGGAACAGCACCTGACCGGACGGATCCGGCTCGTTCATGTGGAAGCAGATCTTCTGAGCTCCGTCTGCTTTCAGGATCAAACTACAGTTCACTGCTACAAAGGGCAAAAAAAAAAAACGCTGGATGATCTCTCACACACGCGCATGCACTGTAACTGCATGATAAATACAGTAACTCTGCGGCACGAACGCAGTTAAATGCGGAACTCACCAGAAGACCTGGAGAGGATCTGCACTGCCTGTAGGGTGTGCAGTTTGACTGACAGCTGCTTCTCCAGGATAGCCAGTGACATGAGCAGAGTCTCGGCCAGCCCGCTGCGCTCTATCATCTCACGCCTGTACACCAGGCTTGTAGGACATACACCTGACTCACAAAAAGAGAGAATGTCACTATCTGTTTCTCTTTCTGTTTAGCGCTCCGAATATCTTTATTCGTCTTTAAAGTCAAAGTGGGTGTGGCCTAAACAGATAGGGGTTTTGTTTCTTTTAAATGAAATTCATTACATATACATGTATTTAAAACACATTATCTGTTCATTCCAATTAATGTATTCATATTCGTTATCACACATATCCCTAGTGTGCATATACTATGAGAATAACATCCCGCCTCTGTGTTGCAGAGTCTCACCATCTCTATAGTGCTTTGGTTTGTCAGGGCTGATATAAAGTGATATGATGGAAGCACAGATTTGCTCTTGGACTTCTGCGTTTGACACCCGCATCAGATAACCTGTCATAATACAACCACAAACAACAAAAAAACAACAACAACAGATTCTCATTAAACACACACTGATTAAATTAACACAAATCCAGACTCTATTAGAAGACCCCAAGATACCCACAGGCTGATTTTATTTTCCACTGACCAACTCAGCAGTATCAAAGATTCCAGCTGAACGGTTTTTGGTCTTCTCAAAAGGAACGAATGGTATTTTGTGGGCGGAGCTAGCAACACTATTAATGCTGATTGGTTACCGATACAAACAATAAAGCAGTCCGTACAGGATTTTGCATAGTTTTTGTGTGTGTGTGATTGTTGCAGGCAAAAATGTTCGATTTTGCTGCGGCTTTTCTCAAAATCTGCGATGCAATTTGTGAGTTTTTGTGCTTTTTTTTTGTTTGTTTGTTGCAGAAACCAATTGCAATAGCACAAAATAGTTTGCACGGTCTTTTACAGTGCTGTTTGTTGGTACAGTAAATGAGACCTTTCAGCTGTACTCATGTTCGACGCACGTAAATCGAAGAGGGCTTTGGCTGAATGCGTGCTGTGATGACGTCACATTTGTAACATTTATAAGCTCCTCCAAATATTGAGGAGTTTTCTTGATTTTGAGTTCATTTCTTCGATCACAAAACTGAGAAATCCTGGAGGGACTGATAAAAAGCCAGAATAATGTGGGAATAGCTTGTTAGTGGTGCTTGGCTTGTCCATTTTTCCACTGAGCGCTAGTACTGAAGTACTCAAAACAGCCACCAATAAACTCATAAACTCATGGGGTGGAGCTAGCTGCACTGTAATTGCTGATTGGTTATCACTTCCTTCAACGTATAAATGCCAACAATATACACAGAATAACAAACAGAATAATCTGTTTGGTTGGTGCTGCTTGTGGCGTTTTAATTCTCAAATCTGGAGGCACCAACATTGCTAGCAAGAAAATCCTAGCGTGCGGCGTGAAAAAAAAAAGCTGAACTTTACCACAACAATCCTCTACAGCATTTATTTTTTCTTGTACGCTGACTCTGGTGCACTCTGGTGTGATGGCTACATAATAATAATAATAATAATAATAATAATAATAATAATAATAATAATAATAATAATAATTAACCCAACAGTTTGGGGTTTTTTTTGTTTGTTTGTTTGTTTTTTTACAGTCTCAAATTGATGTTTTCTGCTATTCTCACTGCTTCTGAATTCACAGGTCAAAGTTTGCCTAGTGAAAGTCGCACAAATTGGGAAAAAATTTTCCTGCGTCCTTTCCCCTTCGGTGAAAAGGCTTTTCTGCGGTGTGAATTTCAGACTTTGTTTGGTTTAAAGTTTTATGTCAGAATAGCAGAATCAGTGTCATTTTAAGGTGGCTACTCTATATCCATAGCAAGAGGTCAAAAATCTTAAAATCATCTGCTACACAGTAAATAATGGCACCTCTGATGCTTTTTAACCGACAGAATATTTGAATTGTCTAATTACAAAGAGTATAATGCTGTAACGTTATATTAGTTATGATATATTGTAAATGGTGAGGAATTAAAATGTGTTTTCTCAGCACAAATGACCTTCTTTGTTGTCAGTACTAATTAAAAGAAGAAGAAAAAGAAGAAGAAGAAAATCTTTTGGCAATAATTTTGTTGCAGCCAGTATCAGTAAGATCAGATAAATGAAGAGCATTGCACTCTCAGGGAAAAAAAGGGTACTAAGCTGTACTATTGTGTAGCTTGTTGTTGCAGCGGTACTTCAGTGTGTATCTTTTCGCTTACTTTATAGTACCGTATAGTGTAGCTTTACTCCACATGTATGTACCTTAAATCTCTTCCCTGGCGAAAGAAACATATTAAAGGTACAATAGAAAATGGTTTCACCCAAGTGGCTCTTATTTAAGATTTTAATCCAAGCATGCTTTTTTTTTTTCAACTGTTCTACTTTTTCTGCTGTAAAATGAACTGGTTTCTTTTTTTGGTGTTGTTGTACATACGTTGGAAAATTCATCATCACCACAACATATCATCTTCCCTAACAGTCCAACACAAGCTTTACTGCGTATACTGTATGTTCCCTGTGGCAGGATGTTCACATACCCATCTGAGAGAGCGAGTCCGTCACAACGCTGGCGTAGTTCATCTCATCAGATGCCTTCTCCTTTAAGAAGGGACACCTTCAAGAGAAAGCTGCATTAAAAACCAAGTTCTACACAAGTGATTATTATCAAAGATAAACATTTACATTAATTAATGAGTTAATTAATCTGACCTGCATATGTATACGAGGTCACGAAGCAAGGGAGCATATTCGGGGTGCTCTTCCCATTTACCCGCACAGATGTTTAGGATCCGAAAGACGTCCGAGAGGTCTCTGAGAAACTTGAATCGCATGGATTAAGGAAAATATCGAGCACATATCAATATTACAGATAGACTGAATTATACCAGACATGTAACGAAGGAAAATCTCATTCTCTTATTATGAATTTAGCCTAGAGGCTGAGAAAGGTGAAGACGCTGTAATTGGCCCCAGGAGGATCGGTGATGAGGTAGTTCGACTTCCCTCCAGGGTGATAAAAGTGTTTCACAGATAACAGATAACGTCAGAGCACGCAAATGCAGAGAAAAGATCCGGGGAGTCATAATTCAGTGAGGATACATAGCCATTCTGGGATATCTTCACCACTCGCTTCAAGGCGGAGATGTGCCGTTCTTTCAGAGAGCACTGAAAAAACAAAATAAAACAACCTTGCTGTCAATTGCAAAATTATTGGCACCCATACTGGTCGGGGGGGGAACAATTACATTAAAGAATCAGATTTTACACTTAAAGCAATTAGAGAGACCACATACTATTCACTTAAATCATTCTAGTAATAACAAAATTATTGCCCCTAAAAAAAAAAGAATGTTCAGTGTTCCATATATCTTTACAAAGCACTTTATCCTGGTGTTGAAAGATACAGACACAGTCCCGGGAACGCCAGATCCGTGGCAGGAATACACCCTGGATGTGATGCGAAGTCCATCGCAGTACACCATTCACACACATTCACATTTGCATGTAGGGCCGATTTAGAGTCACCGGCCACCTACAGGTATGTGTTTAGGAGGTGAGAGGAAACTGGAGAATCCGTAGGAAACCAACACGGACACGGAGAGAACTCCACGCTGGCAATAACATGAGCTGGGACTTGGAATGCTTGAGCTGTGAGGCTATAATATGTATATATATTAATATTATATAATAAATAAATAAATACACACACACACACACACACACACACACACACACACACACATATATATATATATATATATATATATATATATATATATATATATATATATATATATATATATGTGTGTGTGTGTGTGTGTGTGTGTGTATGTATTATTCTCTAATAAACTCGAAGAAGTTTTTCTGGGACCAAATCTAAAGTAAAATCCATTTGTTATCCACATTGAAAAATATTATTAATGGAAATTAAGGGTAAGTTCAACAATGTTTGTGTGTCAGTACATAAAATCTACATATTGTACTCAAGTGGAAATTCTGCCCTTAATATGAATGCATGTATTTATGATTGATCACTTGTTTTTGTTTTTTTAGTGTATCACCAAAATAAAATAAAAATCTGATGGTGGTTGATCAGGACTAGTCAGGTAAACACCATTAAGCACAATTAGGGACAAAATAAGAAACGTTTCCAACATCTGGAACAGTTGAAATTCGTCAGGAAGTGAACGCACGAGCGTCTGCACAGTGAGGAGCACGGTAAAGAAGCCAAACATCACAGCGTAACAATCGTATTTTAATTGAATCTTTGGGTCAAGTTTCAAATTCAACTGTTAGACATCATGTAGACCTGCACAATAACAAGCTGTTTGTGCACGGAGCATCCAAGATCTTCTACACACCATCTGTGTTGAAACCTTCTAAGTTTTTAATGCCATGGTGATTTATAACTAATGGAGATCGCTTCAGATTTGCTTCTGGAGATTCAGAACATTTTAGATATTACAGCAAGGAGACTTTAATATATAAGTCTCAAGATGTCCTGAGGGGGAAACAACTCTTAAGGAAGCCTGAGAACAAAATATTGTGTTAAGAATGACATTAGTAACATTCAGATATGATGAAGTGCATAGTGTCCTCATTGCAGGTGTGATTTATTTCACTGAAGCGTGCCAATAATTTTGCATTTGACTGTTTATAAGTGATTTCACGCACCAGTGAAATGGATAACATAATGAACTATAAAAGTGGTGATTTAAGACAGCGTTTCGAATTGGTTATATTACTTACTGATATAGGATCCTGAAGCAGGTTTATGACACGGGGAAGGTTAGGATACCTCGTAGCCTGAAAAACAACAGAATTTTTTATTATTATTATTATTTACGGCAACTAATTTTACAGATTTTTTTATTAAACTGCATCTGTATGTATGTATTCTACTTAACTGTAGCAAGAGAATTATCAAAACTCAACAGAAAAGGTTTTTGTACACTTCGAAGAAACTCTGAAGAAGACTTTAAGCTCCACCCATTCCACAATCGAGCTTTGACATAGATCAGTGATATTTATATTCACCGATCAGCCATAACATTAAAACCACCTGCCTAAAATCGTGTAGGTCCCCCTTATGCCGCCAAAAAAGCTCTGACCCATCGAGGCATGGACACCTCTGAAGGTGGTGGTATCTGGCACCAAGACATTACCAGCAGGTCCTTTAAGTCCTATAAGTTGCGAAGTGGGGCCTCCATGGATCGGACTTGTTTGTCCGGCACATCCCACAGATGCTCGAACGGACTGAGATCTGGGGAATTTGGAGGCCAAGTCAACATCTTGAACTATTTGTCATGTTCCTCAAACCGTTCATGAACAACTTTTACAGTGTAGCAGGGCGCATTATCCTGCTGAAAGAGACCACTGCTATTAGGGAATACCATTGCCATGAAGGCATGTACTTGGTGTACAACAGTGTTTAGGTAGGTTGTACGTGTAAAAGTAACATCCACATGAATGTCAGGACCCAAGGTTTCCCAGCAGAACATGATGACCAGAGCATCACACTGCCTCTGTCGACTTGCCTTCTTCCCATAGTGCATCCTCATACCATCTCTTCCCCAGGTAAGCGACACACACGAACCCGGCTGTCCATGTCCATGTAAAAGAAAACGTGATTCATCAGACAAGGCCACATTCATGCATTGCTCCATGGTTCAGTTCTGATGCTCACGGGCCCATTGTAAGTGCTTCCATCAGTGTACAGGGGTCAGCATGGGCACGCTGACCAGTCTACATCTACACAGCCCCATACGCAGCAAGGTGTGATGTATGTGTGATGTGTGCAACATTAACTTTTCAGCAATTTGTGCTACAGTAGTTCTTCTGTTGAATCGGATCAGATGGGCTAGTCTTCACTCCCCACGTGCATCAATGAGCCTTGGGCGCCCATGACCCTACCATGACCCCGTCCTTCCTTGGACAACTTTTAATAGGTACTAACCACTAGATAACGGGAACACCTCACAAGACCTGCTGTTTTGGAGATGCTCCGACCCAGTCGTCTAGCCATCATAATTTGGCCCTTGGCAAAGTCTCTCAGATCCTTCGGTCAGCTTGACCATGCTTCCAAAACATCAACTTTGAGAACTGACTGTTCACTTGCTACCTAATATAATATATCCCACCCCTTGATATGTGATATTGTAAGGAGATAATCAATGTTCTTCACTTCACCTGTCAATGGTTTAAATGCTATGGCTGATATATATATATATATATATATATATATATAACACAATAGATTACACACATATTATATATCCATCCAAATTCTACCACCTACTCCTTTTCAGGGTCAGGGGGAACCTGGAGCCTATCCCAGGGAGCATCAGGCACAAGGCGGGGTACACCCTGGACAGGGTGCCAGTCCATCGCAGGGCACACAAAGACACACACTCACACACCCATTCATACACTACGGACACTTTAGACACGCCACTCAGCCTACCATGCATGTCTTTGGACTGGGGGAGGAAACCCGAGTACCCGGAGGAAACCCCCGCAGCATGGGGAGAACATGCAAACTCCGCACACTCGAACACCCCGGACCCTGGAGGTGTGAGGCGAACGTGCTAACCACTAAGCCACCGTGCACCACCGTTCGTGCGTGTATGTGTGTGTGTGATCTATCATATAATAATAATAATAATAATAATAATAATAATAATAACAAATCTAAAACTAAAAATTTAAATGTTTACCATAAGTAAATAAATAAATAAATAAATAAGTTGATAAATACCCACACACAAATGAGTACATCAATAAATAAATATACAAGCTGAAAATATTAAATAATCATTACATTTTTTTTTATAATTTTACAATTTTAACGATTACATTCAACGTTTTAATGATCGCTCTTTCTGGTCAGATTATTTTTTCCAGTATAAAAGTGTTAATAAAAGGATATCTGGTGATATGATCACATCTCACAGCCCTGCTGTCTCACCTCATTAACACGACAATTTTAAACCACTGACCGCTTTCTTTTCCTTTAATAAAGATCATGTTGTCCTCACCTCAGTGCAATCCGGGCTGTTTGGTGCAAACAGCGGTTTAATAAGCGGGACTTTGTTGGGAGTTTGTCTCTGAGACCTGGAGCCTGTGGCTCTCTGAGATGTTTTCATCCGCGCCTCAGTGGAAATCATGACGAAACAGGAAGCTGCTCCTTAGCTACAATCATCAGTGAACGAGATTCATGACATCAATAAATCAACAACTCTATAAAAAGAACAAATCAGCCTGTAGGACATTTAATAAAAACTGTTCTCTTCCTCACAAAGCTGTAGGTGAGAAGTGTTTATAAGCAGCACTTAGAAACCCGCCCTTATCCACGGCACGCGCAACCGTCACCATAGCAACAACTCTAACCTACGGACTGGCGTAAAGTTGGCTTGACGTTAGACGTTCGATTTTCGCGGATATGCTGGAATTAAGGGACCGTCTCTAAAGTTACATACGACATTGTTAAACACGTTTCTAACTTCAATAGCATTTAAAGAGAATGACTTACAGTCATATAACCAACTGTAAAATGTTCATCTGGGTGTCAGGTATGACGCACACCTTTTAGATTTTTGATATTTAACAAAATAAGCTATTAAATCATATGTAAATATTTATATGAATTTCACTACAGAATGGGCCCATACACAAAATATACCATCATTTAAAACTCAATGGCTTAGGCAAGAGACGGTCCCTATATACGAATATTGAACGTCCAACGTCAAGCCAGTAACCTACGGAGCGCAGGAGAGGTCAAACTTTCTGAACAGGAAATCCGCGTTCACATAGTATCGCATTTACGTTTACACTATTGTTTTTGTTTTCCTTCACAATTCGTTTAATTTTTAGCCTCGGCACTGAGAGAAACCCCTCTATCAAAAGCTCACAGCACAACAGGATTTACATAGATGTTTTTATTTATTTAGCTAATATATTATCTTTATTTTTACTATGATGTGAAAGAAGGTTGTTGTTTTTGTTTTTTTACATTATTTGCATTACTTATTTGTGGGCCATTTTATGACACGGCAATTACCCATGGAAACATTTTTAACTCACTTGGATAAATATTAACACGTAGTATTTTGTGGATAATAATCCATCCATCCATTCATTGTCAGTACCGCTTACCCTACTGGGTCTTGGGGAACCTGGAGCCTATCCCAGGTAGCATGGGGCACAAGGTGGGGTACACCCTGGACAGGGTGCCAATCCATCGCAGGGCACAATCACATACACATTTCACACAATACAGACACTTTGGACATGCCAATCAGCCTACCATGCATGTCTTTGGACTAGAGGAGGAAACCCCCGCAGCACGGGAAGAACATGCAAAGTCCACACACACAGAACAGCGGCGGGAATCAAACCCCCGACCCTGGAGGTGTGAGGCGAACGTGCTAACCACTAAACCACTGTGCACCTTGTGGATGATGATAATCATCATCATCATCATCATCATCATCATCATCCCTGCTGGAAAAAAACAATAGAAACCATCGTAGAAATTCTAATGGTTTCCACCCCAAATACCATTACAAACCATCAGCTAACCATTAAAACCATTACCATTATCGATCCTTAATGGTATCCACTAGATATCCAGGTGCATGAGTAGAAGTAGAACTGCATCAGGATCAGGCAGCAGGAGTACATTTACAGCTCAACCAACAGAGAGAGAGAGAGCGAGAGAGAGAGAGAGAGACTGAGAGAGTATTCTTGTCTCGCTCACTGTGTTCCCGGGATCTGCAACCCAGAGCAGAATCAAGTTGTTACTGAAGATGAATGAATTATGATGATGATGATGATGATGATTACTACTACTACTAATAGTAATGGTAGCAATAGTGGTAGTAGTTGTAATAATATTACATTACAGCATTTGGCAAACACCAAGTGATATCCAGTGCAACTTACAATTATCTCATTTTTATACAACTAAGCAGTTGAGGGTTAAGGGCCTTGCTCAAGGGCCCAACAGTGGCAGCTTGGCAGTGCTGGGATTTGAACTCACAACCTTCCGATCAGAACACCAATGTCTTCAATGCTGAGCTACCACTTCCCATATTACTAATAGTAATGGTAGTAGTAATTGTTGTTGTAGTATCATTAGTAGTAGTACTATAGAAGTAGTAACAGTAGTAGTAGTATTGGTAGTAGCAGTAGTAGTACTAGTAGTAGTAGTGTTAGTAGCAGTAGTAGTAGTAGTAGTAGTAGTAGTAATAATATTATTGGTAGTAGCAGCAGTAGTAGTAGTATTGGTAGTATTGGTAGTAGTAGCAGCAGTAGTAGTAGTAGTAGTAGCAGCAGTAGTGGTAGTAGTAGAAGTATTGCTTGTATGGAAAATATCTATGAAGTGCAATCAATATTGTGTAGCTAACATCTGAATATGTTAATGAAGTCTATTCAATATAACTAACTTTTGGATATGTTAATGAAGTGTACTCAATATGTAACCAACATTTAGAATTATTACTTGAGCATAATCGTATAATCAATATTGGTTAAAAAACATAATCTATATGTATAATCAACAGTCAGAAGGATAATCTAAATCCATAGAACAATGTTTGATCAAGTTATATTCTGAGTGGATTTGAGTTGAATGAACTCTGTGTTTTAGTGTACAATAATTGTTCTTCTGTATTAGCTGGCACCTGTCTCCACAGCAATAAATTGGCAGTAGATATTCGCATGCGTAAGTAAATAACTTTGAGGCAGATACCAATTAGGGAGTTAGAAGAGGGCCTCTGGAAAGGAGGTAGATATCAGCAGGGACAACCGATAGAGACAGACAGATGCTCATTGAGGCCTGAGAAGGGAGCCAAGGTCAAGACACACAAGCCTGTGTGAAATCTTTTTTTTTGTAAAAGAAACCTTGTCCTTGTGAAACCTTTTCAAGAAAAACAACTAATTGCGCATGCTCCACAATTTTAAGATAACGCATAGACATGAATATTTAATTGTGGCAAAAAAGATTGGTCTATTTCAATGATGAAAGGCAAAACCCCACCTACAAAGACTATGCTGTGAAGAAAGGTATATAAAGACATGTTTGTGTATGTATAATTCGGACTTTCTGCAGACTGTCACACTTTATTGGTTTTCAATAAAGTTTCTTTACTTTTTGACATCTACTAAACTCTCTGTCTCTGATGTTTTTGATTTAGGCTAAAAAGGTTGAATTATTCATGACACTAGCAGTAGTAGTAGTATTGGTAGTAGTAGTAGTAGCAGTAGTAGTATTAGTATTGGTAGTAGTAGAAGTATTGGTAGTATTGGTAGTAGTAGCAGCAGCAGTAGTAGTAGCAGTAGTAGTATTGGTAGCAGCAGCAGTAGTAGTAGAAGTATTGCTAGCAGTAGTATTAGTATTGGTAGTAGTAGTATTAGTATTGGTAGTAGTAGTATTGGTAGTAGTATTAGTAGTATTAGTATTGGTAGTAGTAGTAGTAGTACTAGTACTAGTATTGGTAGTAGAAGTAGTAGTAGTATTAGTAGTAGTATTAGTATTGGTAGTAGTATTAGTAGTAGCATTAGTATTGGTATTATTATTATTATTATTATTATTAGTAGTAGTAGTAGTAGTAGTAGTAGTAGTAGTATTGGTAGTAGTAGTAGTAGTGGTAGTAGTATTTCTTTTATGAAAGAGTAAAAAAAATATTCTACATAAAAACACGGGACTTTTATTTTGACGCGTATTATTAGCTTGCTAAACCGGAAGTTGTAGTAACGTTAAACGGTTTAAGGTCGGCCTGGCTTTTCTTACCGTTTTCAACTTAAAATTCGGATTTGGAAAATAAACATATAGTCTTCTGGTGTTGTTTAACTTGATTTGTTTTGTTTAAATAAGCCGGCGTGGTGTGTTTAAAGGGACAACACGACTCGGTGCTATGCTGTCGGATACAGGTCTGTGTGTGTGAGCTGCCATTGTCTTGTTTTGCCTCCACAGCTGTTTAAGCTCCACACTAACACACTGAATAGTGCGCATTATTTATACTTCTCTTAATGAGCTGGAATACTGTGTAGTATGGTAGTTTATCTGTGTAACTCAGTGATACCCAGCTGTGGACTTTTCTCTCATTCATCTTTCAGTTTCTCTAATTTTCACACTCTAAGATCACACCTGAATTACTGAATGATCAGGTTCAGTAGGTGTGTTACAGGATGGAGACCTTCAGACTGAAACACAGGCATGTAGGAGCACAGCTGGGCACCGCTGGTGTAAAATGGTAATGATGGGGTTTGTGATTTTTTTTTCTCTTCCCTGGACAGATTACGGGGGAACATCGTCCTGTGGCCGCTCTCGGGGAAAGAAGAGAGGTGTGGAGACCTCATCTTCAACATCGTTATCATCCTCGTCGGCCATTGGGGAAAGTCACTCCATGCGTCCGTCCAGACAGACGCCCAGCGGCAGGGGCAAAAGAAGCAGCAGTGTTTCTACAGCGCAGGCAAATGTAGGAAGTTTGACTCGCTGGCAAATTAGACACGTATCGGACTGTCTCAGGTTCAAATATCTATCCTTTCTTCCTTCCATCCATCCATCCTTCTTTTCAGGATTAATTATTTGACTATCTGCCTATCTTAGGTTCAGGTGTTTATTCATTCATCTATAAATCCTGGGTTTAATTATATATCTGTCTGTCTATTCATTCACCTTCCATCTCAGTCCATCAGTTGTCCATCCATCCATATATGCCTCCTTTCTTTCCTTTCAGATCCATCCATTCATCCGTCCATTCCTGAGTTCAGTCTTTCATCCACCCATACTCCATTGCTTTAATATATATTAGCCTACACGTCCATCCATTCTTGTCTCCCTTCTTTCCTTTTAGGTGAATGATTGGTCTATCTATTCATTCATCCATCCATCCATCCTTCCATCCATCCACCCACACTCCATTTCATTATTATATATTAGCCTACACATCCATCCATTCTTGTGTCCCTTCTTTCCATTCAGGTGAATGATTGGACTACCCATTCATCCATCCATCCATCCATTCCTGAGTTCAGTCATATATCCACCCATACTCCCTTTCTTTTCTATCTATTAACCTACACATCCATCCGTTCTTGTTTCCCTTTTTTCATTTTAGGTCAACGATTGGTCTATCCAGCCATCCTTTTATCTATCCATCCATTTTGGGCCTTCAGTTGTTGATTGATTGGTCCATCCATTTGACCATCTATCCTTCCAGTTCTTCATTCCTTTCTGTCTGTTTCAATATCGGTTATCTATCTTGCCTTTGATGCCTTCCATCTTTCTTTCCTTTTGAAATCTGTCTGTCGTTTTGTCTATTTATCTCGCTATCCCTTTGCCTGTTTGTCTAATGCTGTATGTGGTCCTGTATGTTCGTGCTTGAACACCTCGGTCAGAAAGCTTTTACTACACTTCCATTATTCTTCGATTGTGTTTGATTTGTGTGCTCTTATTTACTTTATTATTATTATTATTATTATTATTATTTTATGTCTCCTTCAACATCCTAGCCCAAAAAAAAGATGGCTGACATCGAGGAAGAAGAGGAGCAGGTGGAGAAGAAGTTCCGGAAGTGCGAGAAGGCAGGATGCCCGGCTACGTATCCTGTGTGTTTCGCCAGTGCGTCAGAAAGGTGGCTGTCGTGGTTTATTCGCAGCTTGGCTTTGATCTGATGTTGTGATGATGCTGTTCCTAATCTGTAGTGATCTGACCACTTAAAACACGATCTACCCCAAAGGTGTGCAAAAAACGGCTACACGTCTCGATGGTACCACTTATCGTGTGGCGAGCACTTCTGCAACGAGTGCTTCGACCACTATTACAGAAGGTGAGTGCTGGGGAGACGGATCAGAATCATATCAGACTCTGTGCTCTGATTACTCTCACACAATGATGATGAAAGAAAGAAGTATTAATGTGCTCTGTGTGTGTGTGTGTGTCAGCCATAAGGACGGTTATGAGAAATTCTCCTCCTGGAAGAAGCTGTGGACAGGAAATGGGAAGAGTGAACCAAGTCTGAAGGCCTTCATGGCAGATCAGCAGCTTCCTTACTGGGTGAGACGTGTCTTCTCATTGAGCTTGAGGAGCACTGGGGTCCAATCTAAAACATTTAACACACACACACAATTGTTTTTCTTGAAGCTTACATTGCTGGTCTCTCTCTCTCTCTCTCTCTCTCTCTCTCTCCCTCTCTCCGGTCTCTCTTTGAACTCTCTATTTTTTCTTCATGTTTCTGGTCTCTTTCATCTCAGGTTTTTCTCTCTCTCTTTCTCCTCATGTTCCTTGTGACCGTCTCCTCATATTTCTTACGTCTCCTTTTCCCCATACATTTCTAGTCTCTCTTTCACACAAATTGTCTTGTTTCTCTCTTTTTAAAAAATATAAATAAGTTTTCGTGTTTCACTTTGCCCATCTGGCTTTATATTCCCTGCCTCACTCTTTCCTTTTCCCCCACGTTTCTGCTCTCTCTTTCCTCTGTGTCGCTTCTGCGTCTGGTCTCACCCCCACCCTCTCATATTTCTGTCATACTGTACATATCTCACGTTTCTGATATTTGTTTCCCTCATCACGTCCATCCCTCACAACAACTTTTGTGGTCTTTCTCTCCTTATTTATTGGGTTGTATCTCTCCTCAGGTGCAGTGTACAAAACCCGACTGCGGGAAATGGAGGCAGCTCACTAAAGACATCCAGCTGACGGCTTCTCTGGCTGCAACGTACCGCTGCGGGATGAAGCTCAACAACGTTAAAGTAAGAAAGTGAACCAGGCCTCACAGGTCTGATGTTCTCTCTACTTCCTGTAGTCATTTGTTTTAGATTGTCCTTGGTTTGACCTCCTGCCAAATTTCTCCTGTTCTTCATATCTCACTGGCGTAATACATTGGCTGTGATTGTAAATGTGATGGGATGAAAATAATTATTGTTGTTTGTCATTATGAAGAATGAAGGACCGGATCAGTGTTCTCAGCCTGAAGACATGGTGAGTCGGTGAATACACCAGATTATGTTCGTTTCATCCAGAAATAATTTTATTAGATGTATTTCTTTAATTATTACTATCTCTAATGTTGGTAAAGTGATACAATCTTGAATCATTGTATATGAACACACTTCTCTCTCTCTCTCTCCCCCCTTCTCTCTCTCCCCCCTCACTGTCTGTCTGTCTCTCTCTCTCTCACTCCCTCTCTCTGTCCCTTTCTCCCCCCTTGTCCCCCCCTTATCTGTCTCTCTCTCTCCCTTGCTCAATCTCTCTCCCCACCCTCACTGTCTCTGTCTCTCTAACTCACTTGCTGTCTCTCTCTATCTCACTCTCTCTCTATGTCTCTCTCTCTCTCCCTGTCTCTCTCTAACTCAATATCTGTCTCTCTCTCCCTGTCTCTCTCTCTCTAATTCACTCGCTGTCTCTCTCTGTCCCTGTCTCTCTCTAACTCACTTGCTGTCTTTCTCTCCCTGTCTCTCTCTCTAACTCACTCGCTCTCTCTCTCTCTCTCTCTCTCTCTCTCCCTCTCCCTTACAGAGAGTGGCTGGAGTGGGAGACAGTTGGTGGTCGTCCATGTTGATTCTGCCCCCTTTGCTAAAAGAGAGCCCAGCAAACCCTTTCCTCATGGCTTATTACCCCGACTGCGTAGGCATGAGCCCGTCCAGCTCTCACTGTGATCTACGGCCTGAGCAACGCCGCAACATTCAGCCACAGAGTTAGTTAGACCTTTATGTTGTTTTTTTTTTGTATGACTGGACTTGTGTCATAACTCTAACATTTCAGTTCTACTTTCCACATGTAGTGAAGCAGCCGAGACATGTTTGGAGCCCAGTGTAACTAACATGTAATAGAAGTCTAGATGACCCAAAATCTTTCTGCATAAGCTTTGTATAAGTAATACATGTTTATGTTCAGTAGCACTGACTCACAAATACCAGACAATACCAATACCCTAGTCTAAATATCAGAAGGTAACTGAACACACGAGTAAATAGATGCAGAATATCTAATGCAAGTGAACCACTGGTTCTGCACAGCCCTGATGTGTGTGTGTGTGTGTGTTTAGTCCCAGGTTTGTGCCCATACTTCCAGCCCTTCTACCAGCCCAACGAGTGTGGTAAAGCCCTGTGTGTTCGTCCAGACATGATGGAGCTAGATGAGCTCTATGAATTCCCAGAATTCTCCAGGGATCCCACCATGTACCTCGCCCTACGCAACCTCATCCTCGCCGCTTGGCATCGAGACTGCAAGGTACGAGAACATTTGTGCTTACTCGTTCACTCTGTATTAAAGAGCAGATTTTTATGTATAAAGTGGTCTAATAGATGTAGTCAAAAATGATAGATCAGTATGTTTAAAAAAATATGTAATTCTTTAAGTAAATCACTAATGTTTATGATTTGTTTTAACTGACAAAAAAGAGAAAAATCAAAAAGCACAGTTTTTTTTATTTTTATGTTTAGACAAATTATAAGATAACATAGAATGGAATATACAGTGGGGGAAATAATATTGGTCACGTCAACATTTTTTACAGTAAATATATTTCCAGTGAGGTTATTCACATGAAATTTTCACCAGACGTCAGTATTAACTCAGGAAATCTGGAAATATAAAGAATTCACAACATTAAAGTCCATAAATAAAGTTATGTGTAATAAAGCGGAATGACACGGGGAAAAAAAAGTATCGAACACGCTAAGAAAAAGCAGTTCTCCAAGGTAAGGCAAGCAACCAGCTGAAATCCGTAAGTAATTATACCCCCTATCTGTGCAAATTAATATCAGCTGGGTTAGTAAATTGATGGTCTATAAAAAGGTTTTTCGTTACCAAGGTGTCACACAAGAAACATCTCATGATGGGTAAAAGCAAAGAGCTCTCCCAAGACCTTCACAACCTTATTGTTGTGAAACATACTGATGGAATCAGATACAGACGTATTTCAAAACTTCTGAATCCTCCAGTAAGCACCATTGGGGCTATTATCCACAAGTGGAAACATCATCACGCCGTCATCAACCGGCCATGCACAGGAGCTCCTCGCAAGATTTCTGACCAGGGAGTCAGATGAATAGTCAGAAGAGAAGCCCAAGAGCCAAGGACCACTCGGAAAGAGCTCCAGAAACACTTGGAGGCAGCAGGCACCATCGTCACAGAGAAAACAATAGGCAATGCACTCCACTGCTCATGCTCACCCCGCAAGACTCCATTACTAAAGAAAAGGCATGTCGAAGCTCGTTTAAAGTTTGCTACAACTCATTTGGACAAGCCTATGAAATACTGGGAGAGTGTAGTCTGGACAGACGAGAGCAAAATTGTACTTTTTGGCTGTCATACTACACATCATGTTTGGAGAAGAAATGGCACTGCACATCACCCTAAAAACACTACACCAACAGTGAAGTGTGAAGGTGGAAGCATCATGGTGTGGGGCTGTTTTTCATCACATGGTACTGGCAGACTTCATATAATTGAAGGAATGATGAATGGAACCCTTTACCAGGAGATTCTTGAGAAGAATCTGCTGCCATCCACCAGGATGATGAAGATGAGACGTGGGTGGAGCTTCCAGCAGGACAACGATCCAAAGCATATAGCAAAGGAATCTCTCAATTGGTTTCAGAGAAAAAAAAATCGAAGTGTTAGAATGGCCCAGTCAATCACCTGACTCGAATCCAATTGGACAAGATTTAGAGACAATATGTTTAGAAGAATGGTCCAAAATCACACCTGAATACTGCGGCCCATTAATTTCTTTATACAGGAAGCGTCTTGAAGCTGTTATTACAAACAAATGCTTCTCCACTAATTTTAAATAAATTTGTCATTCTACTTTATTACACAAAACTTTATTTATGGACTTTAATGTTGTGAATTCTTTATATGTGTGGATGTCTTGAGTTAATAATGACGTCTGGTGAAAATTTCATGTGATTAACCTCATTGGAAATATATTTACTGAAAAAAATATTGACACGTTCAATACTTATTTCCACCACTGTGTATTTGTATATAAATACCAACAATACGCACAACACTTGTGACAATATCAGCATTATATCATCCAATTACTCAGCACCTTTCTATCCTCACACCAGGAGGACGGTTTTACGTGTCACATTCCCTCGAGTCTAGCCCTAACATCACTAGCTATTAGGCTGAGTGGAAAGTGCAGATGTGTGAGTTTCCAAAAGGCGAGCTCCCTGCTGAGCGCGGGCTGGAACAGGACCGGGCCCGTATCACATAGAGGAGAGAGAGCGCGAGCTTCAGCTGCTCTAACTGTGGGGAAAATTCTCACGAACAAGCCTGCTAACAGCACCGAGGCGGCTTCATTATCTATTCGCTTCACATGTTAAAGGAAGAGAGTACAGAAAATAGTCCATAGTAGAATTTATTCATGTGCGGACTAGGGAAGATTTTTCAAATATGAAGTGGTGGAAAAGATAAATATAGTTTGCAAAATGATGTACCTATTTATGAGTGAATTAGATTTGCCATCAGAAGTCACCTAATTAGTTGAATGGTGTCCACCGAGGTGCAATTAGTGTCACATGATCTCTAAATAAATAAATGCCTCTTCCTGAGTTTGTTGAACACACACAAGCAAACAATCATCATGAAGACCAAGGAACTATCAAAACAAGTCCAGAAGAAAATTCTGGAAATCAGGAATTGGTTGTAAAAAATCGCACACTTTTGAAAATCCTGTGGAGCAGCATTGAATCTACGATTGATAAATGGAAAGGACAGGGCGCAACCACTGGAAAAAGCTGTCGATGACCAAGTAAAATAGTCAGGGAACCAAGAGGCTAAGGATAATGCTCAGCGTGACGCTACCACCACCATTCTTCACTGCGGCGATGCTGTTTTCTAACAAAGTCCTCGCATCGAAATACCTTAATAAAAAAGCATCTACTGTAGTGTGAAATATGCAATAGAAAATGTGGCAATTCAACATTCTAACTTTCAATACTTTGTGTTTAGTGTTTATTTTGTGTGTGTGTATGTGTAAAGTTACACATCTAGAAACAATCACTCCAAGACTTAATAGTAATAGTGTTTTTCTCTCGTCTATTCAGGAGGCTCTGACGCCACAGAAGTGCGCTCCCCACGTCATCGTCCGTGGTTTGGTGCGAGTGCGCTGTGTGCAGGAGCTGGACAGAGTTCTGCACTTCATGACCCGCAAAGGTTTAATCAACACCGGAGCTCTTCTGGCCAGACAGCCTCTCCTCCCAGAGCCGTACCGCGACGTGAGTCCTCCTCTGACGACCGCTAATACGAATATCTGTTGGAGGTTCCAATAACAACTCGGTAATCTTTGCGAACAATGCATCTTTGTCTTTCTCGTGTTCTTTGCCGTATGTAGAAGAAGGTGTTGGTGATTGGAGCAGGAGCTTCAGGTCTTGCTGCTGCCAGACAGCTGCACAACTTCGGCATGCAGGTCAGGATAAAAGGATTTCCTAGTTCAACAAGATCTTATTAATTGGCTAAAAATTAAATAAAAAAACAAACATGCCAGTGATGTGGTGATTTGAAATGACTTCTAGGTGCGAATGAGTGTGTGATTGTGTGCGTGTCCTGAAATGAACTGGCGTCCCATACAGGGTGCAGGGTGCGTTCCTCGGATAGGCTACAGATCCACCCTGACCAGGATAAAGTGCTTAGTGATGATGAATGATTGAACGAAAATGGTGTCCTGGCCTATCTCAGCTCTTGCGATTGTGCGCCTGTGATTGGTCGTTAGGTGGTGGTGTTGGAGGCGAGGGAGCGAATAGGAGGGCGAGTTTGGGACGACACATCGCTGGGCATCACCGTGGGTCGAGGTGCACAGATCGTTAACGGCTGTGTCAATAATCCCATCGCTCTAATGTGTGAACAGGTGAGAGTGACACACTCACACACTCTCTCTCTCTCAACACACACACTCATACTATAATTTAATTAAACAATAAAACTATAAAATATCGACAGCCACATATTCAGCCAAATCGCACTAGAGACATTACTCAGGAGGATACTAACTGCGCAGTAAGGTTCGAGAAATAATTGGCACGTTGCAGTAAGGAAACTGCATCACAAAATGTTCGAGCCAATCACGTTGCAGTATGCAAATGCAAACGGTTTTGCTCTGTTTTTAGCTGGGAGTGAAGATGCACAAGCTGGGCGAGAGGTGTGATCTGATCCAAGAGGGCGGTCGAGTCACCGACGTTGCCATAGACAAGCGCATGGACTTCCACTTCAACGCCATACTAGACGTGGTCTCCGAGTGGAGGAAGGACAAGTCACAGCACCAGGACGTCCCACTCGGGGGTACTAGGAGTTCCTAACAAGAAAGGAATCTGTAGGCAAAAAGCACACACAGATATATGCCGAGCTTGATTATTTACCCTGACTGGTAGAGGAAGAGTCTTGCGTTATTCCACAAATGAGTTTTAATTTTTCCTTTTTTGCATGAGGTGTCGACAGTTTCAAAAACATCTCCGATTGGTCAGGATTCATCTGGTTTTGTGATGCTGAACATTTCCGTGTCAGTCTGTCCTGACCATGTCTTTGTTTGTTTGTTTGTTTATTTATTTATTTGTTTATTTCAGAGAAGATCCAGGAGGTCTATAAGACGTTCCTGCAGGAGTCAGACATCCGCTTCAGTGAGCTGGAAGGGAAAGTGCTGCAGTTCCATCTCAGCAACCTGGAGTATGCCTGTGCAAGTCCACTGGACCAGGTGCGTGCATGTGTGTGCGAATGTGTGCGAATGTGTGTGTGTGTTATTCCTCTGATTATTCCAATTCCAAACATTTTTAAAAAAAAATTTTTTTTTACAATTTTTATTTATTAAAGACTTGTCATACTTTTTATCCATTTATAGTTAAATTTTTAATGTTCATGAGAACATTATCACTTTCGTTCTACCTGAGATGAAACTTTCTTAAATTAACATTAAATAAAAAGACTCTTTTCACCATATCAACGAACATATGAACGAATCTTTATTGGTCATGTTTACATTACAGCACGGTATAATTCTTTTCTTCGCATACCCCAGCATGTTAGGAAGTTGGGGTCAGAATGCAGGGTCAGCCATGATATAGCGCCCCTGGAGCAGAGAGGGTTAAGGGCCTTGCTCAAGGGCCCAACAGTGGCAGCTTAGCAGTGCTGGGGCTTGAACCCTGACCTTCCGATCAGTAACCCAGAGCCTTAACCATCAAGCCACCCATATACGCCCATATATACGTTTTTGTAAAATAATCCATTTATTATTAGGCGTCCACCGTACAAGTCCCTGTGTAAGTTGTTACTATGGAAACAAAATCATTCTCCAATAGTGATTACAGATTACATAACGAAACAGAAGGTTTGAACTACTTTTGGTCGAATTGGTTTGGTTTATTTGGTTTAATTAGACTTCTGTGTAGAATAATAGGATACTGTTTTAATGAAGGTGTGTACACCTCACAGACTACATCCTAAACCTAAAAAGCGCTTCTTTACATGCATTAACAAAAGTTTAATCATCATCTAACACAGCTCTCTCAACATTGTGCATACAATTAAAGGAGCAGTTTATAATGTTTAAAGTGAGTGAAAAAAAATGCTGAAATATACATAGTTTTGTTGAATTTTGACAATTTGAATTTTTTAATTGTCTACATCGTCTCAAACAAGACATCCAAAATAACCTTAAGAATGATTGTCTTTAACAAAATTGTCATTTCTACCTGTAGTGTCTCTATATGCTACTTATTTTTGACTGATGTGAGTTGACACTGGTGTGTGAGGTTTTGTTTTCCAATATTCTCACGGAGCCACCAAATGGGTTGCCATTTTCTAAGATGCACGCAAAGCATCGCGCACAGAAATTCCACTGGAAGATTTTTCCAGCAGCTGCTGATTTGTTCTGATTATACAGTGACTTCCTAAACAGAAGACCTTCTTCTTTTTGACTTCCTGTGTGTGTCCTATAGGTTTCTGCTCGATCGTGGGACCATAACGAGTTCTTCGCTCAGTTCTCAGGGGACCACACACTGCTGACTGCAGGCTATTCCACTCTGCTGCACAAACTAGCCCAAGGCCTCGACATCCACCTCAACACTGCGGTGAGAAGCACACAACATGCCTCCTGTGCTTCAAGTAGTGTCCTAAAGTAGTGAACAGTGGAGTTCACTCAGGAGGGGATAGTTACATTCTAGCTGATGTCTGCTGTCCGTGTGTGCCTCGGCACATCCGATAAATGGATGGATGGGGAAAAAATATTAGTTGGATAAATGGATATAAGAATCAGATGGCTAGATGGATGGATGGAAAAATTACATGGATGGATAGAAGAAAGGATTAAACAAGAGGATTAGTTGTAAGAAGGGATTAGACTAAAGGATTGGCTCTAAGAAAAGTTTAAACCAAAGGATTGGATGTAAGATGGGATTAGACTTAAGGATTGGATGTAAGAAATCATTAGACTAAAAGATTGGATCTAAGAAATCTTCGGAATAAAGGATTGGACGCAAGAAGGGATTAGATGAAATAATTAGGTGGATAGATGAATTAGATTTAAAAATCAGATGGAGATTAATTTGTTGGAAAAAATGAGGTGGATGGCTGTTTTTAGATTTGGATTGATTAAATGGAAAAATTGGAAGGATGGACTAGATGGAAAAATGAAATGGATAGATTGATGGAGCGATTAGATAAAGAGATAAGATGAATTGCTGGATGGTTAGATGGGGTGAATGGATTAGTAGATGCATGTGAAAGTGAATGATTAGATGGAGGTGTTGATGGATGGATTAGATGGGTGGTTGGATTAGATGGGTGATGAAGGGATCAGGTGGTTACAGATGCAATCAAAATTATTCAACCCCCCTTGCAAATCAGGTTTATTGTCCAAATTTACAGACTTCCGGCTGTTTGCAATGAACTAATCAATCAAAAGCAACTGAAATAGTTCAACACAACCAATGCTTCGTTCATTGCAAACAGCTGAAAGTCTGTAAATTTGGACAATAAACCTGATTTGCAAGGGGGGTTGAATAATTTTGATTACAACTGTAGATGGGTAGAAGGATTGATTAGGTAGATATATTAGATGGCTGGCTTAGAGGATGGATGTGTAGATGGGATAAGGTGACAGATTGATAGAAGGACTGGTGTTGGGGTGGGTGAATAGGCAGATTGGATAAATGGGTAGATGGATGAATTGGTTAAATGGATGGATGAACCAGAGAGATGGACAGTTGGATGTATAAATGGATTAGATGGGTAGATGGAGGGATGGGTGGAGGGGCTGATGGGTGAATGGTTGGGTAGGTGAATGGACAAGTGTGTAGATTGCAGAGATGGATTAGGTGGATAGATTTATAAATAGGATGGATGGATGATTGATTGGATAGATGGATGGATTTATGGATGGTTAGATGGATGGTTGGAAGAACTGACGGATGGATTTATAGATGGTGGATGGGGGAGGAATTGAATGATGGATTTATAGATTGATGAATGAATGGAGGAACTGATGGATAGATTAATAGATGGATTGATGAATGAATGGAGAAACTGATGTATGGAATAATAGATGGATTGATGAATGGATGGAGGAACTGATCGATTATATTTATGGATGGAGGAACTGATGGATGTATGGGTGGGCAGATGGATGGAGGAACTGATGGATGGATGTAAAGATGGACGAATGGATGGAGGAACTGATTGATGGATTTATAGGTGGATGGATGGATTTATAGGTGGATGGATGAATGGATGGAGGAACTGGTGGATGGATGAATGGAAGACCTGATGGATGGATTTATAGGTGGATGGATGAAGGAACTGATGGATTGATGGATGGATGGAGGAAGGAACTGATGGATGGATGGATGGATGGAGGAACTGATGGATGGATGGATGGATGGAGGAACTGATGGATGGATGGATGGATGGATGGAGGAACTGATGGATGGATGCATGGATGGAGGACCTGATGGATGGATTTATGGATGGTTGGGTAGATAGATATGCTGATGAATGAGATGGATGAAAAGCCAATAATGCAGTGCCTGATCCCGTGTAGGTGCAGTCTGTGGATTACTCGGGTGATGTAGTGAAGGTCAGCACCACCAGCGGAACCCAGTTCACTGCTCAGAAGGTACAGACCTGATTCAGACCCTTTCGTTAAAATGTCAATCATCCACACGGATCCTGTTCCTCTGACAGAGCGGGAGAAAAGCTTCTTATTGTGTGTTGTGTTGTAGGTGTTAGTGACGGCTCCTTTAGCTCTTCTGCAGAAGAACGTCATACAGTTTAACCCTCCACTTCCAGACAGGAAGCTCAAAGCCATAAACAGCCTGGGGGCCGGAGTTATCGAGAAGGTAAACATTAATATTCAGTGTAATCCGTAACACGCAGCAAAGTGATAATCTTAGCAAGCAGCAAAAGATAGCTGAAATATAGCTACATTTACATGATATACTGTGTGTATAAGCGATGATGGGGTTTTTTTGGGTTCCAGATTGCACTGCAGTTCCCCTACAGGTTCTGGGACAGTAAGGTGCAGGGAGCGGATTATTTTGGTCGCATTCCCCCGAGTCCGGAGAAGAGGGGCATGTTCAGTGTGTTTTACGACATGAGACCAAAGGTCAGACTATTCAGACATAAGTATTTATCTTATTTAACTCGGTATTCTTTATTAGTTGTTTTCCACCACAAGAACTTTTGTCAATACCTCAGGAACCTTTTTCTTCCTGAGCCTGCCACCATTTATACATTTTGCCTAAGAA
Source organism: Ictalurus furcatus (assembly GCF_023375685.1). Taxonomy (NCBI): domain Eukaryota; kingdom Metazoa; phylum Chordata; class Actinopteri; order Siluriformes; family Ictaluridae; genus Ictalurus; species Ictalurus furcatus. The sequence continues at coordinate 6,820,774 of NC_071268.1, read as the reverse complement.
CTTCGTATTTTAATTCGGCGTACACTATTGCGTTAGTTATCGCTCAGAAATATTTAAGTCTTTTTATTTTCTTTCTCCCCAATTAAACAGCAGATCAGTACATCGACATGTGAATCAAGAATGACTGACCGTTGTGCAGGTGCTTTGAACGCTCCGATATTAGCTGACACCCTGGAGGCCCCGCCCCCTCCCGTCGCACGTTAGTAATCTGTCGTCTTGTCTTGGTTTTCCCTCGACTCGGTGCCCTTGCGTAATGTCAAGCTAAATGGAGAATGTTTTGTGTACGTTAACGTGAAATAAAATCTAGCAGTGTATGTTAAACTTGGCTAACATTCGACAAGAATATATTTAACCATCAGTTAACTATATTTATTAAGAATGCGCCAAAACAATTAGTCAACAGCGGCACTTTTTTGCCCGAAAAGAATGTAAAAACAACCAAAAAATTTGATTATGCTTCAGACAATGAAGTGTAAAATCCCCCCCCCAAAAACTCTACAGTTTTGCCAACAGGTTTATAGCAAACATAAATATCATGAGGGATATCACATGTCGCAGAAATGTTCCGATATGATATTTTTGCCATAATCCGTCCCTACAGGATTTTGCTAAGTTTTGTTTTTTGTGATTGTTGCAGTCAAAAATGCTTTGACTTTAGGCTTTGACTTAATACACGTTGTGATGACGTCACATGACGGCCAAATCTGCGGTAATTTTGAAAAATTGCAAGATACTCAGAGTATAGCGAAGTTGCTTGATTTTGCTTTAATTTCTGCAATCGCAAAATCTCAAAATCCTGGATGGACTCCCAGTCCACACCTACTCATGTGACTAGACAGCGTTTATTTAGATTTAGACCACTGTATGCAGCATAGTTAAAGTTGACCACATTAGTGCTTTTATCTTGGTGCCCCCTGAGCTGCGTCCTGATTGGTCAAGAGCAAAAAAAAAAAAAAATGCTTGTTATGTCTGTCACGCCACACTTTTCTAGAAGAAATGACCCAGCTCCGTGGGTTTTTTTTTTTTGGTGTGTGTGTGTGTGTGTGTGTGTGTGTGTGACATTGTATCAATATTTAAGACCAAACGTAAAAGGTTTACCTTTTCAGAAACCGAGTGACATCACCCAACCAATCAGGTCATAGTTCGGGGTGCAAAAAAAGAAAAAACCCAACAACAAGGAGGACAGATTGCAAGCGGAAAAACTTGTCTTGTTAGTGAGTACATTTTGAGGAGATTTACGCCACGTTAAACACGTCGCGGGACTTCACGAACACTCGATCTGCTCCATCACTCACAATACAGGATGAGGATGAATCTTGAGTTCTCAGCGTGTGTGAATTGATTCTCTGCAGGGAGAGCAGTGTGTGCTGATGTCGGTGATCACAGGAGAGGCTCAGGCCATGGTGAGGGATCTGGAGGACAAGGAAGTGGTGGAGCTCTGCATGACCGTCCTCAGGGAACTCTACAAGGAGCAGGTGAGCTGATCAGGGGATGTATACTGCCCGTTAGTTATGGGCAAAATGTAAACCACACAAACTATTATTGAGAAAAATGAATTGAGGGGGAAAAAAAAGTAATTGAAAACTTATTTTGTGGACTATATTATTTGTATGTGTGTGAGTAAATGGCAAGACTTTATTTAGAAGAGGCTTTAGTGTGTGCAATGTGGTGTTTGCAGGAGGTTCCAGACCCGCTAAAGTACTTTGTGACTAGTTGGAGTAAAGACCAGTGGTCTCAGATGTCCTACAGCTTCGTGAAGACGGGCGGCAGCGGGGAGGCCTATGACATCATCGCCGAAGACGTGCAAGGGAAGATCTACTTCGCTGGCGAGGTGAGAAATTTTCATCTGAACAAAATCAAGTGAAAATCAGCAATGATAATCTGATCGGAGATCGCTGTTCAAAGCTCACAGAGTCAGGATAACAATATAGAATAAACAATGGAGCGGCTTCAGGGGCTTGGGGGCAGGGTCATTTGATTTCACTGCCACGACGACAAGTCTAGGAAAGCATGGCCGTGAAAGAGATTTAGTGTTGTATGCAAAGATGCAAAGATGCTAAGACTGTTCACTTGGTACCACCCGAGGTACCAAGAGAGCTGGCTCTTGGGTCAGTTCCCACTCTCTTGTAGTGCAGAGATGCTGTCAGTCCCGAACCAAGAACTGGTGACATCTTGGGCTTGATGGCAGAGCCGTTTTATCACCATAGCAACAATTCAAGATGGCTGCCTCAATAAGATTATATCAGATGTAACTGTGCGTCCAAGTAGCCCTGGGAAGTTCGTATTTACGAGTTGGGAAGTCTTAATTACGGCATCAGGTGTGTTTAAGTCACTTCGGTCGGAGCAAGATGGCGGCGTACCTTCGCTTAATTAACTACAGAAAAATACAACAAGCCTACTTCTAGAAAATCAAGAACATAGAATGCGCATCAGGCATGTTTTGCTTTGCTTTTTATGTTTTTAGTCAATTTATGAAGCCACTGTGAACCTAAACGTGACCTATTATATCGTAAATATACAATGCTATAGTATTTTGTGCAGGCAATTAGCTTGTTTTATTGTAAATAAAAAGGCCTGACAAAAACTTGCTGCATATGCCAAACTCACGATGACTGAAACTGAAATCAGCTTCTGAGACGAGTAAACATTCGATTTCTACAAATTTACAGTCGACTACAGAGGTTGCGTCTGTCGATTCCACCACGGCTTCTTACTGATGCCCCCCCCCGACTCGGAAACTCGGCGCTCAAAGAAACTCCCGACTTTCCCCGCTCGTATTTGCGACTTTGTGGTGCCGTTCATGCGCGATCAACTCGTAAATACGATCTTTCCGACATGACTTGAACGCATCGTAAGATTTATTGCAGCAATGAAGCCGTGGTAGTTCCAGCTGCGAGGCAAATGACAGGTTTCTATTAACGCGCTTATTCGAATCCAACCCATTGTTGTTTCTATAGTTCATTCACAGGGACTCCTAGCGAATGCTCAACATAAGTGGATTTAAAAAAATGTTTTAGAAAACTGTGATTATTGATATGATGAGTTTAAACATTTTCTTTATAAGGAGACGTTTATATAACTTTATTGGAAGGAGTCTCCAGTTTCAGCACTTCTTTTTATTGTCCTAGTAACTTCAAGAAAATGGGGAAAAAAGAGAGGTGAGGAAACAACAAGGGTTTATATCTCTTATAACGCATGTGATGATAGGAACAGGACTTGTTTCCTGGACAGTCCACACTATTAAATGCAACTATAAATGGATAAAAAGTATGACGTAGTGTCCTTCAGTAAATAAAATAAATTTTGACAAATTAGCTGTGGTATAAGAGGAAGAAAACACATCAAGACATTGTTATTGGGGTAGTAACGGTAACTCCTCCTCCATTCGTCACTTAATCACTGATTATTTTCCTACAACAACACCCCCCCCATGTGTTTAATCCAACTGTGACTACGTTTACATGGACTGCAGTAATCTAATTATTGACCTTATTCTGAGTAAGACAATATTGTGATTAAGGTGTTTACATGAGTTACTTTTAGAATATTCCTTTCATGTTCCTGTTGTACATGCTATAGAACAAAGATCGATCAACGGCACACATCATTACGTCCCCACGCCGTCCGACGTTCCCTCCAGAATTTCACGTATCTACATACAGTTGGTCTTCGTTATGGAACCGTATACAGTTTTGGGTGTTTTTATTTTTTATTTTAGGAAAGCTTAGAATGCAGTTAATGAGTTGTCATGTTATGCGTGCAAATAGACGACTGTTTGAAGCCGTGGGCTGCGTCTGAAATCTACTTACCTACTATATAGTAGCTGAGATATGTGTATTTCACCTACTATATACATGCATTTCTCCTACTATATAGTAGCTGAGATACGTGTATTTCTCCTACTATACACATGTATTTCTCCTACTATATAGTAGCTGAGATACGTGTATTTCACCTACTATATACATGTATTTCTCCTACTATATAGTAGCTGAGATACGTGTATTTCTCCTACTATATACATGTATTTCTCCTACTATATAGTAGCTGAGATACGTGTATTTCTCCTACTATATACGTGTATTTCTCCTACTATATAGTAGCTGAGATACGTGTATTTCTCCTACTATATACGTGCATTTCTCCTACTATATACGTGTATTTCTCCTACTATATACATGTATTTCTTCTACTATATAGTAGCTGAGATACGTGTATTTCTCCTACTATATAGTAGGCAAGTGGTTTCGGACACAGCTGTGCTCTCTTGTTTACTGTAAAACAGTTGAGCACTGCCGTGTGTGTACGTGTCCTGTCACAAAATGTGGTGTAAACTCCCACACGACGTTAATAGTGTGATTAAGGTGTGTAGATGTTTATAACACACTTCCATAATGCGACTAAAACAGGAAAACTCCACAAGTCTTAATTCAATTTGTGTTTACTTCGAGTATGACTTTAGCGGGACTAAGGTAATCAGAAATCACTGTTTACATGCTAGTTTCTTAAACAGAGTATCGTCTTAATTGGGTTACAATCAGATTATTGTTGTCCACGTACTGTGTGTCTCCAGTATTAACTTTTTTCTCTTTTCGTTTGGGTCCGTCATCTTCCAGGCCACAAACCGACACTTTCCTCAGACGGTAACCGGTGCGTATCTGAGTGGCGTACGAGAGGCGAGTAAGATCACAGCACTGTGACGCAACCCGAAGGACCGGGACGTTCAAACTGAGCTTCCACGACTCCTCTACAGCAGGCGTTTCAAACTCCAATGAGGAACTGTTACGGGTGTGGCGATATTTATTACTGTAGCAAGATTGCACGCAATATAATGTACCACATGTACATTACCCCACGGCGTCTTCATCTAGGGAGGCTTGGAGAAAATAAGATGACGTTTGTTCAATTTCTGAAAAATTACTTGTTTGATGTCATGGAACTTTTCTTATTTGGTGAGAATTTTGTCAGTGTTTCACTCTTCTCCAACTTGCATTGTTTTGTTTTGTTTTTTGTGTCAAGCATTACTGAGTAAATGTGTCCACACAAATTACACGTCAATTTTCACATTAAACAAAACGGAAATATTCCTCCTGAAGGAAAAAAATAAACATTTTGCTCACACTTATATAACGCAACATAACCCAGTCAAGCATTTAAACACATTTTATTTGTGTAAGAACTGATTTAGTAAGTTATGCAATTGTAACAGCATTGTCAGTTGTAATGAGTGGAATCTTTCTGTGTGCATTGATCTGGATGATGTACTGTACTTGCTCTAAAAATAACTGACTCGAGTCATTTCTGTATGAACAAAATTGTAATATATACATGCTGTAAATTATACTGGTATTTGTTTTGATCTTTTTTTTTTTTTTTTTACATAAATTATCTGCACAAACCAAAACACTTGGATTTATTTGTCTGATTTTGCGTTCACATGCGTGTTACATTGGCACCTTATATTAGACAGTAAGTGAACAGTCAGTTCTCGAAGTTGATGTGTTGGAAGCAGGAAAAAATGGGCAAGCTGACCAAAGGATCTAAGAGATTTTGACAAGGGCCAAATTATGATGGCTGGACGACTGGATCAGAGCATGTCCAAAACAGCAGGTCTTGTGAGGTGTTCTGGTTAGTACATATTAAAAGTGGTCCAAGGAAGGACACCCGGTGAATCGGTGACGGGGTCATGATCACCCAAGTCTCATTGATGCGTGTGGGGAATGAAGACTAGCCTGACGTGTCTGATCCCACAGAAGAGCTACTGTAGCACAAACTGCTGAAAAAGTCAATGCTTAAATGCATTAAGTTAACACCACACACCTTGTGTCTCCGCGTGGAGTCCATGCTTGGAGATGTTTGGGTGGCCCAAGAAGGACCTACACAATATCAGGTAGGTGGTTTTAATATTATGGCTGATCGGTGTGTATCTGCGCAAATGTTGCGCATTTGTAACGCGCACGAAGGTATCCTTTGAATGTATGGCGGCGTCGTTTGTGTGGATTATGCGTCAACCTTTCTGTCCTGGTTATGGAAACGTTTATGATTCATGCGATTATATGTAGACAATAAACTAGTATTTAAAAAAACAAAACAAATGGGAGATATGTTTTTTTAAAGAAGTAGCGCTAGAATTGAGTGCTGTTACTGTACGGAGCTAAATAGCTAGCTTAGCTTCCTGCATTAAGGCCTAATTGTGAGCTTGGCACGTTTTAGGAAGCAGCCTTGGGGATAGATATGAGTGTTTAGTTACATATTGTATCATTTTGAGTTTAGTCAGTTAATCTGCTTTGAAATTATATAGTGAGGTTCTGCAAACATGTTAAATGACCTGAGCATTGGATGATGATGATGATGATGACCTGCTAATTTAGACATTGATCTCTGAAGGCTTTATTCTGAAGGTCCACCTTCCTCTGAGCTGAAGCTTTATCTCCTAGAACAGCAGCAAACATGACTGGAATCCAATCCAGAGATGGTAAATGAGCTCACACGCTTGTTTTCAGGTTTCACATTGTGTTTAAACTCTGATTGTTGTGTGTGTTTGTGTGTATAGAGTCGGTTGGAGACAGTTCTGATGATGAACCTCTGAGTAAAATGGTGAAACCTGGCAAGAAGTGTCCAGAAGATGCATGTAAGACTGAAGCAGTCTGATTCTCTTGTACACTTTGATCATGGTTTACTTCGGCCACTTTAATAAAAATCCAAAAATGTGCTATATTATGATTATCGCTTGTAATCATATCACTAACCGAACCTGTGTTTTCAGCCTCGGATATCATGGAAGATGCTTCACCAAAGAAAACCCTTAAAGAACCGACCTCTGCTGCGGATGGTAAAATTTTTAAAAAAAAAAATCAATTTCTCTAAATTTAAGGATCAAATTTGTGCATACTTTTGAGATCTACACGCTGCCTCTTAGTTCCAGCATCCCAGGTTTTCCCAGGGTTTCCTCAGGGTTCTCCAGTTTCCTCCCAGGTCCCACAAAACAGTAGGTGGATTGGCTGCTCTAAATGGCCCTTAGGTGTGAATGATTGTGAATAACATGTATACGGACTTCTTTTATCGCTGTTAACTTCTTTTGCCATTTAAGCATAAATTATTCCTAACATATCTGCTTCAAGTCTGTTCTTTACAAACTGTTCAACTTATTGATTTTTTTGAGTAAAAGTTAAAATCGTGGGGTGTTAAAAAAATTGGATTGTCTGTCAGTGGGACAGATGGGTAGATGGGCGTGTCTGAGTGGGACAGTTGGGTAGATGGGCGCGTCTGAGTGGGACAGTTGGGTAGATGGGCGCGTCTGAGTGGGACAGATGGTAGATGGGCACGTCTGAGTGGGACAGGTGGGTAGATGGGCGCGTCTGAGTGGGACGGTGGGTGGACGGGCGCGTCTGAGTGGCACGGGTGGGTGGACGGGCGCGTCTGAGTGGCACGGGTGGGTGGACGGGCTCGTCTGAGTGGCACGGGTGGGTGGACGGGCGCGTCTGAGTGGCACAGATGTGTAGACGGGCGCGTCTGAGTGGCACAGATTGGTAGATGGGCGTGTCTGAGTGGGACAGAATGAAAAGTTAAAACCATGGGGCATTTGATTTTTTTCCCTCCAAAGATGTGTGCTGTTCCGTTACTAAAAGAAGTGATTACCTTTTGTTCATTCTAGAAATCAGGTTATTTCTGAGTTTGACTTTGTTAACTTTGTTTTTGTATTTGGACTTGGTGTGAAACTTAAACATTTCTATTGGGAAATAAATATGTGGAGTTATAAGTTATGAGACTAATGTTTAATCATACAGCCTGTAATTATTTTTTTTCCCCCCAGAGTGCCCTGGACACAGCTCTGATGACGAGCCTCTGAGCAAACTGACTGAATCAAAGGGGGCGAAGCGCTCAAGTAAACAAAAAGAGACTGGTGAGCATCAGATCAGTTCATTTACATTTTTATATTGTTCTTTTTAAAATTGGTTAATAACCCAAAATAATCAGTGGAGAGTTTCCGGTAGCAATTACAGACCTTCCTGATGAGACCACTTGTTAATCAAAATAATATGGTGGACATGTCTGAGTGGGTCAGATGGGCGTGTCTGAGTGGGTCAGATGGGCGTGTCTGAGATGGATGGATGGCTGTGTCTTTGGGTGGGACGGAGGGATGGATGGGCGTGTCTTTGGGTGGGACAGATTTTGTAATATTCATTCCTGTCCATATTATTACTGAGAGGGGGATCTGATGCCCTAATAAAATTTGAAGCTCCTAAACTAAATAAAATACTCAAGGTTGGGTGTCTAAATAAAAAAGTATACCTGTATAGTACTTTAAAAATAAAAGCTTAAATATGTTTCCTCTGGTCTCTCAAAAAGATAGATATAAATGACACATTTGAATTTTGTGCCAAAATTTTCTGCTCTGGTGCCTTAGAGTCAGACGTGGCTGATTAGAAAAAAATGAAAAGCCTGCCAGATTATATAACTGAAAAAGTCTTTACAGAAAAGTGGAATAAAAGTGGAATATGTTTTTATAAAATATCCTTTTGATAATTTTCCTGTTATTCTATATATTAACACACATACTTTTTGAACATTTCTCTTGTCGGTGATAATAAAAGTTACACATCAAATGTCATGTTGGTTTCATCATTTCAAAGCAAGGGTGCTCAAACTTTTGCACTCCACTATTCATCATTTGAAAAAATATTAGCTACGGGGAAGCAGTCAGAATCTGAAGACGATCAGCCGCTGACGATGATCATCAAGAAGAAGAAGCAGAAGGCTGACACAGAAGAGCATGAAGGTGTGTGTTTTGCACTTATCGACTTATATTCACTCATTCATACGCTGACTCATTAAATCACTCACTCACAGACTCATTTACTCACCAACTCATTTACTGATTCACTTAGTGGCTGAATCACTGGCTGATTCACTTATCGGCTCGTATACTCATTCATACACAGACTCACTCATTCATACATTGACTCACTCATTCACTCACTGGCTCATTTACTGACTCATTTAGTGACTTAATCACTCATTCACTGACTTACCGGCTAGTATACTCCCTTATTCATGTACAGACTCATTTACACACACACTGATTGACTCATTCACTCACTCACCAATTCATTCTCACTCACTCACTCGCAGGTTCATTTACTCACTGACTCACTCATTTACTTGTTCACTCACTCACTGGTTCATTTCATTCATTTGCTTACTGAATCACTGTCTCATTCCCTCATACACTCACTGTCTTACTGACTCAGTCCTTCACTCACTGACTCAGTCATTTACTCACTCTCTTCCGTATTCCTTTACTCATTCATTCACTCACTGACTCACTCATTTACCCACTCTCTCACTTATTCATTTACTCATTCATTCACTCACTCGTACTTTCTTACTCATGCAGTTACTCACTTATTCATTCACTCACTCAGCTGCACTCTCATAAGTTCACTCACTCATCCACTTCTTAGATCATTCATTCACTCACCCATTTATCCATTCACCCCCTCTCACTTAATCATTCATGTGCTCCCTCATGTATTCCCTCACTTTTCACTTATTCATTTACTCAATCACTCCCACATATTTTTCCTCACTCATTCACTTATTCATTTACTCACTCACTCATTCACTTTCTTAATCACTTAGTCACTCAGTTCTTCAGTCAATCCCTCATATGTTCCTTCCCCCCTTCTCTTATTCATTTACTCACTCATTCATTCACTTTCTTAATCACTTAGTCACTTACTCATTCAGTCACTACCTCATATGTTCATATGAACATTTTAACTTGTTCATTTATTGACTCATTCATTGACTTTCTTAATCACTCCTCATGTGTTCCCTCATTCCTTCACTTACTTATTCACTCTCTCAGTAATTCACTCACTCACTCACTCACTTCCCCCTTGCTAATTACTCCCTCATTTACTCTCTCCCAACACTCACCTCTTCAATTCCTCCCTCCCCATTAACTCAGTCATTCCTTCAAATGTTACCTGCCTAATATTGCTACAAGGGGGCGGTTACTCAAATAGCATTTAAAAACAGGCTTTGATTGTCTAATTAATAAACATTCAATTCATCCTGCCCGATATTCATTTTAAACCTGTGTACTACAGCCACGTTGTCAAGTTGAGCACATAAACATGAGAGAGTACTCTGTAACAGCGATGATTTGCATCACCGTCACTCCTTAATCTTTGAGATTAAAAGATCTGTGAGGAATATAATAGCTTCTCTGTTTATAGATGCCAAGAAGACCAGAAGCCCAAAAAAGCGTAAAGCTGTGACGAAGGCCTCGAAGCTCAGAGATTCATCACCCTCACCATCGCCGTCGCCAGTGAAGGCCACACAGAGAAGAGGACAAAAAGGTAGCGATCACGAGTCCTGCTCCATCACAGCGGAGCCATTTGCAGTCAGGTTTAACTGATTTAAATGTACACTCGTGAGGAAAGTGGCCACGCTGTGTGTATTTTGGTTAAATTAGAATTACGAGGTTATTTATTACTGATAAACCTCCTGCTCGCCTTCAAAAGTGGGAGGCATAACAACCTTAATAAATCCTGCATACTTGAAGTCAAGTTGCTGGTGCTGGTTTTCAGGTCTTGAGCAGTTCAGTGCTTTTCCACAGTTTGAGTTCTGAATGAAAACGCTACAGGTCCTGAACCAAGAACCAGTAACGTCAGGGGTTTGGGAGGCGGCGTCATGACTTTTTAACATTTTGTCGCCAACTCGAGCACCTCGGTTATGAGAAATAATAGTTAGATGCGATTAAAACATGTATTTTCTTTTGTAGTTTGTGGTGATGTCTCTGTGCTGTGTAAAGACGCTGAAAGATGTAACGTTTTGGATTTTCAAAATGGTGTAAACGTAGGCTGATTCTTAAAAACAGCTGCCGGTTTATCACTTGTTCGTGTATAAAGTGCTGTCTGGTGATTTTTCTCGCTCTTAAACAAATTACAAAACCTGATCGATGATTGGGAAGGAAAAGCATCAGTTTGTTCTGGATTTCATCCCACCGATGCAGTGGACCAACATGCTTGGAGGATGGCGCTCTCTGCCCTCTTCCACATACATGAGCTCACAGATACCCATGATTGGCTATTGCTGCTGTGATTGACAGATGAGAGAAAGTAACGCCATCCCTCATCCCAGATAGCACGGCCGATTTTGTCGGTTGTCGTAGCTCCCGGTTAAGGACAGCTGCAGTGGTGTCAGGATTTGAACTCGCGATCTCTGTTCAATCTGAAGCAAAAAAAAAATCGACATTTTCATTTATTTACTTTATCCAAAGTTGCTTAAATATCCAGCCCAAGCTCCGTTAAAGGAGCCGATAATACTAATACCGAACAATGACATGGCACCTAGACATGTGTACATTTACCTCTGTAAAGGACAACCTTAATTTGCACTGAGTTGCCAGTTTATTAGCAACAGCTCCCCTTGTGCTTACACACTTCACCATTTTATCAGGTTAACTTACCATATTGGGTCATTCTGTAGGAACAAATTCTGAGCTCGTCTGTTGGTATTAATATCTTCTTTCTCCATCAGACAGGGACGAGCACTGAGCAGATTGTTAGCACAGTGTCACTGGTATGATATGCTGTGTAACGCTGTGTTTCTGACATAAGCGTAGAAAAAAAAAAAGAAAGAAGTAAACGCCCCTCAACTCTGAATTCCTAGTCTTAAAGGTCTCCTGAAATTCAGCGAGTGATGTCGATTCAACACGACTGCTCACAGCGTCAACAGTAAACAAAGTAGCACTTCGTTCCTTTACTAGTATTTGCTTTAGATCCGTTAAGCTCCAACTTCCCAATTCCAAGTTAATTCGAACGTACAGTGGCGGTGTGGTGCTGGGACGAGTGTAGCAGGTGCAGCGTCGTACACAAGTGTCTTGTAAAGTTGAAACCATCAACCGAGGTGCGCTTTTTTTGTGTGTGTAATATTCAGCACGGTTCTGTAGATTAGCGGACGAACATCTTGCACAGCGAAGGTTTGTTTTTCTCATAGGTAAGGACGAGTCGAAAAAGAAAGCACCGGCACATTCACCAGCTGTGAACACAACGCCTAAAAGGAGAGGTCGTGCCAAGAAAGAAGGAAAAGGTACGCGGCTGTTAGATTGTGTTTTCAGTCCCAGGTTCTGAAGCGAACAGAGACACGGGCAGAAGTAAAACGCAAAAGAACAAGGTTTTATTGTTCAGTCTTGTCCTGGTTGGCAGATCATTTTATTTTCAGAAATTAAAACACAAATTTAGTTGCCAATAAAATGAGACAGTTTCAACCCTGGAAAGCACAAAAATGTCGCAGTAGGCTTAATCGTTTTATAATGGTGATATTATAGTAAGAAATATTAATAAGAAATAATGATTATTTTGCCTATATTTTCACTTGATATAGTAAACCATGGCAAATAATGATGACTCGAACCTATCACGATCTGATGTGAAAATTATACGCTCACAAATTTGGTCACCGGAACCCTCCAGAACCTGCTTGCTAGCTAGCGAAGTTTGTTTTTTGTTTTTTTTTCTTTAGCTAGCCGAGTAGTTGTGTAGGATGGCACGAGGGCAGATTACATTTTCATGTACACTACCCGTCAAAAGTTTAGACACACTCATTCTTTATTATAAAAAATTACATTTTTCCACATTTTAGAATAATAATAATAATAATAATAATAATAATAATAATACTAATAAAAGTCATCAAAACTCTGGAGTAACACAAATGGAACTATGGGAATTATGTTGTGATAAAAAAAAATAAAATAAAAATAATTTATTATTTTAGCATCTTCAAAGTAGACCCAGTTTTTGTCTAGAATTTCCAGAAGTGTATTCTTGGCGTTTTCTCGACCAATTTCTTGAGGAATTTCCCTGAGATGCTTTTTAAACAGTATTAAAGGCGTTCCAACCTACGCTGGACTCTTATTGGCTGCTTTTCAGAATATTTCGCTCTGAGTCGTCCGTTTAAACAAAATATTTTTTTGTAAATAAAATGTTATTTTTCTAATGAAAGAAATGAAACAATTGTATTTTTGTCTACAACTCCGATTTCAAACATTTAATCATACACCTTCAGATCAAAAGGTTTTTAAGATCATGAGAAACATTTCAGTCGAGTGTCCACAAAGTTTTGACCGGTAGTGTGTGTTCATAAATTCTGTCATTTTTAATACCGCTAGAACTATCGAGATGTAGAATTCATATTGTACGTAGATTATGATGTTCTGGGCTATTTTAATGAAATGAATGAAAACGGATATAAACGTAATTGAACGTTTTTCCATTATGTTTGTACGCAGCCCCGTGTAGCGACAGCTCGGACGACGAGCCCTTGAGCGAGCTGGCGTGGAAGAGGAGCGAGCCGGAGATGAAGCAGGCGGTGGTGCTGGTGGAGAGGATGTCTGAAAGAGACGTTAAGGATGCAGTGGCACGTGGACGCGCACACAGCCAAGAGCAGAAAAGTACAGCCAGAGCAGGTAACGACAGACTAGGAATAAATATTCATACTAAACTGTGGAAAGAATTAAGATGGGGGGGGGGCCTGTTCCTCAGGAAAATCCTGCAGGTCCTGTACATTCATTGCTTTTCCTTCTGCATATTTGAGCCCTTTCCAGCAGTCTCTATATGATGTTGAGATCCATCTATTCACACTGAGGACAGCTGAGGGACTCGTACACGACTATTACAAAAGGTGCAAACATTCACTGATGCTCAAGAAGGCAACACGATACATTAAGATCCAGGGGGGTGTAAACATTTCAACAGGACGATTGGTGTAAATTATATTATTTAAACATCTTATTTTTTTCATTTAGTATTGCCCTTTAAAACTACATAAGATATTTACGTTTCCCAGAAGACAATCATTCACACCGATCATCCTGTTCAAAAGTTTACACCCCCCTGGCTCTTAATGTGTCGTGTTGCCTTCTTGAGCATTAGTGAACGTTTGCACCTTTTGTAATAGTCGTGTACGAGTCCCTCAGTTGTCCTCAGTGTGAAAAGACGGATCTCAACATCATCTAGTCGCTGCTGGAAAGGGCTCAAATATGCAGAAGATCCTGGAAAAGCAATAAATGTGCAGGACCTGGAGGATTTTTCTGAAGAACAGTGGGCAGTTTAACTGCTCAGGACAAACAAGGGACATGAACAACTATCACAAAACATAAACACAGTCGTTGATCATCCAGGTAACAACACACAGTATTAATAATCAAGCGTATGTAAACTTTTAAACTGGTTCATTTGTGTAAACTCAGTTATTATTGTGTCTTGTGGACTATATGTAACATCTATTATGTGAAATAACTTATTCAGGGAAGGACTAAATAAACAACACAATGAAGTTTTTATGGTCCCTCTTTTTTTTTTTTTTTAATGTATTTATTTATTTTTTTAACATTATGCAGATTCTGCAAGGCGTATGTAAACGTATGACCTCAGCTGTATTTATCATGTGATATTTGGTGATGAGTGACGAACAGTTAGTCATATATTACTCATTAGGGCTTCGCTTAATTGTACGTACAAAATTTGCATACTAACGTTATGTACTGTTTCGGTCCATTCTGGTGCATTCATTCATTTCGATTCAGTTCTTTGCTTCATGCACTGAGAGAAAGTATAACAGACGTGTGAAAGACAAAATAATACACTTGCTAGAACCAATAATAAAACGTATTATAAAATGAATGTAGCATGTGTATATAATATCTATTTTTTTTATTTGACAGATTTAGTGGCTATGCCGTGTATAACAGTTATAAATCGAAAGCGGTTTTAAACTTCAATTAAAGGTGCCATTAAAAATATATAACAATCATATATAATTTTACAGATATCTTACAAACTGATTTAAATGACAAAACTAAATGACACGTTGCTTATGTGTGTGAGAAAGAGAGAGAGATGTGTGTCTGTTATAATGCACAATGAGAAAGGCAACCCTGTTTCCTATTTTATTCTTAAATGAGTTAGATAAGAGATGTAAATGATCATAATTATGGTTTTAGCCTTTATTATTCAGTCCTGATGTCTGTATTTATCATTCCACGAATCCTGTAACTGTTCCATGAAGAAGGTAAGCATTTCGAGAAACTGGCTGGAATAATTCTGAGTAATGTACTAAAAGCAGAATGTTCTTGGAAACTCGGAGAAACGAGTGACTTTCCTTTAAAATTCTGAGAATTAGACCGCTAATGCCTCTGAGCTAATGGTAGGCAGAGTGAACTTGCACAGTAATCACCCAGTTCCCCTCTCTCTCTCTTTCTCTCTCTCTCTCTCTCTCTCTCCCTCTCTTTCTCTCTCCCTCTCTTTCTCCCTCTCTCTCTCTTTCTCCCTCTCTCTTTCTCTCCCTCTCTCCCTCTCTTTCTCCCACTCTCTCTTTCTCCCTCTCTCTCTCTTGCTCTTTCTCTCTCTTTCTCCCTCTCTCTCTCTTTCTCCCTCTTTCTCTCCCGCTCTCTCTTGCTCTTTCTCTCTCTTTCTCCCTCTCTCTCTCTTTCTATCTCTCTCTTTCTCCCTCTCTCTCTCTGCCTCTCTCTCTTTCTCTCTCTTACTCCCTCTCTCTCTCTCTCTCTTTTTCTTTCTCTCTCTCTTTCTTGCGCTCTCTCTCTCTCCTGCACGTGGTTAAGAGTGTGCAGCGGAGGGCTCAGACGAGGAGCCTCTGAGTCATAAGATGAAGAGACTGAAAGAGCAGAGCAAGACTGCGAAAGGCAGGAGACCAGTGGCAGGTAACGGTCCCCGCAAGACGATACATTTTATGTCCTGACAGTCACATTTGATCAAATGCACAAATGAGTAAGGAATAAATCAACACGACAGGGTGTGCTGTTAGAGGAAAATCATCAGTGATGGAGTACCAACAGCGAAACATCCCGAAGTGTTTTATTCCTCATGTATGTATACAGTTGTGCCCAAAAGTTTGCATACCCCTTGCAGAATCTGCTCAATCTTAATACTGTTAACAAAATAAGATCGATCATAAAAATCCGATGTTGTTGTTTATTTAGTTCCATCTTGAATAAGATATTTCACATAACATATGTTTACATATAGTCCATAAGACAAGGTAAGGGCTGTATTTATGAAAAAAAATTACACCTTTCAAAAGTTTACACACGCTTGATTATTAAAACTGTGTGTCGTTATCTGGATGATCTACGACTGTGTTTGTTTTGTGAGAGTTGTTCATGAGTCCCTTGTTTGTCCTGATCAGTTAAACTGCCCATTGTTCTTCAGAAAAATCCTCCAGGTCCTGCACATTCATTGCTTTTCCAGTATCTTCTGCATATTTGAGCCCTTTCCAGCAGCAACTATTTGATGTTCAGATCCATCTTTTCACACTCAGGACAGCTGAGGGACTCGTACACAACTGTTACAAAAGGTGCAAACACTTTTTTTTTACTCAATAAGGCAACACGATACATTAAGAGCCAGGGGGTGTAAACTTTTGAACAGGATGATCAGTGTAAATGATTAGTTTGTTTAAAGATCTTTTTTTTTTTGATTTAGTACTTCCCTTCAGAAGCTAAATATGATACATGCATGTCTCCCAGAAGACAAAATAATAACAATTTACACAGATCGTGTGTTAATGTATCGTGTTGCCTTTTTTCCCCCCCACATTTTAAAATAATAATAAAATCATCAAATCATTTTTAAGATCATGAGAAACATTTCGAGTCAAGTTGTAAGTCGAGAGATAGGACCGGTTGTGTGTATTCATAAATCCTGTCATTTTTAATATCACTAGAACTATAGAGATGTAGAAACTTTTGCCCGGTGGTGTGTACAGTGGGGGAAATAAGTATTGAACACGTCAACATGTTTTTCGGTAAATATATTTCCAAAGACATTATTCACATTAAATTTTCACCAGACATCAGTATTAACTCAAGAAATCTGGAAATATAAAGAATCCACAACAATAAAGTCCATAAAGTTATGTGTAATAAAGTGGAATGACATAGGAAAAAAGTATTGAACACGCTAAGACAAAGCAGTTTTCCAAGGCAAGGAACCAGCTGAAATCCGTAAGTAATTATACCCCCTATGTGTGCAAATTAATATCAGCTGGGTTAGTAAATTCATGGTCTATAAAAAGACTTTTTGTTACCAAGGTGTCACACAAGAACCATCTCATGATGGGTAAAAGCAAAGCGCTATATATATATATATATATATATATATATATATATATAATATATGTATGTATATATGTATATATGTATGTAATGTGTGTGTACATATATAAGCATATATGTGTAAATAATAAATATACCACAGCAATGCTAACAATTTATCTATTTATTAAAGAGCACCATGGCTTTTACTTTTTATCCGTTTATAGTTACATCGAATGTTGTCGAATGTCCACAAGGTCCTGTTATCACTATAGCAGCTATAACCACTCATTCCCTCACCAGCCTCGCTTAATTTTTTTTTTCCCCTTCTCAGAATTGCTGGCACTGGAGACTCCTTCCATAAATGTTCCATAAACATGTCTTTTAAAGAAAGCTTCACCTAAATTAAACTACACACTGTTTATTATTAAGGTCGGATCACGTGGTGCATTTGCCATGCAAGTCCGTGTGAACGAGCTGTTACTATAGAAACAATAGCATATTGGAACAAATGCGAACATGTGAGCAGTCCGATTCGAGAATTCAACAGTGCTGTGATATATAAGGGAAATTAATTAATGAACAGAAAAGAAGACTTTATTTGTTTGTTTGTTTGTTTATTTGTTTCTTTATTTATTTATTATAAACAATGAACAGAAAGTAAAAATACTGGACCAGTGAAGTGGTTAATTCGATGGTCATCACTAGCTGTTTGTTTATTCAGATCAAGACTATGGTGTTGGTTCTGTATTGCATTTTGTTTATTTATTTGTCTCAAACTGAGTGGGACCAATGCACTATGAACAAACTCTATGAAATCAGCCCTATTGTAGGCAAAAGAAAACGTTTCTCTACTTACCAGATCGTCTACGCCCGCTGTCGAACAGGTCACTCCAGGATGACGCACACGTTTTTAATAATAGGAGAAGACTCACCAAGATGTACCTTTTGCCAGAATCCATTATCCTTGAACTATGTTTTATTAGACTGTACTGGTCTTAACCCTGTGAGAAGCTTTTTTTTATTCAGTCAACACTCTGGATTTTTAACAAATTCAAACCTAATGCAATTTTAGAGTTTTTAAGAAAAATAGATTTTAAAAACCTTATAAAGAGTACATTAGACATTTCTCGCCATGAAAATAGCCATAGAAGCTGGCATGGTGTTAAAACACAAACAAACAAACAAAATTTATTTGTCTCCTAAGATTCTTTGGACGGATTTGAAATGAGCTTGTGTCCCCTTAATAGAACTGTTCCTCTGATGTTTTTATTTTTTTTAATTTATTTTTTTTAAAGAAATAAAGCAGAACGTGCAATAAAAGATGGTGTAATTGTGTAAATTTTTTTTTCTCACATGCCTGCTCTACGCAGATGCCAGTTCAGACGACGAGCCCTTGGTGAGGAAAGTGAAAGCAGCGAAGGTGAAGGATAAGTTTAGAAAGAGAGCTAACGGAGAAGAGGACACAGTCAAACAAGGTGAGTCTCGGTCCGAGTGCTGTTCTGACGTCTAATTAGGACGACTCCAGCGTTACGGATGTGACGTTTACACTCATGTTGGCTAACAAAATGTCTCGCATCAGTGACAAGTTTAGGATCAATGGGTCTGTGTGCGTGTGTTGAGGATAATGCAGAGAAATCTTTTTTTAATTTTTTAAACCTGCGTTGATTTACACGTTTTAATTCATCAGCGTTATGGATGTGAAATGGACAAACTTTTGTAGGAGACTAAACATTTTCAACAAATTTTTAAAGACCATCGCAGAGCACATCGTATATAGAACAAGACGTGAACGAGAACAAAAAATATATAGAGATTCTTGTTTTAGGAATACATCTGTAGAAATGTAGGAAGGAGACGGACGGATTTTCGCACCTCTCCGCTTTCCTTTTAGTTTTCATTTCGTAACTGGGTTGTGCCGATGCTGACAGTACCGCGTCTCTCTGGCTCACGTCAGGTCTTTAAGGACAAACGAAGCACATGTAAGTAACCGCTCCATGACATCACACAGGTGAGAATAATAACGCGTTATTTGCTGGTGTTTCAACCCGCCTCCTCTGACGCTTGACTATACCCCCGCTCTTATGACATCATTAAGAGGAAAGAAAAACATATGCCTTATCCAGATGTGAAGTGTTTGCGATACGGATGTGACACGTCTGAAACAGTACTCCATATATCTCGCGTATAAACGATGCAGTTTTCCTTACGAGTGTCTTCATTTGAAATGTACTTATGTAAAGCACTTTTAATTGCCTTTGTGTGTGAAATATGTGCTGTATAAAAAAAAAAAAACCCACTATGTTGATAATTTAACCAAAGAAGTTACATAGTGCAAAGATGTCCCCAGACATTCTAATGGTTTCCACTACAAATACCATTACAAACCGCCAGCTATTAACCTAAAGAAGCTTTTTGATCCTTAATGGTATCCACTAGACATAACATGCCACCAATAGAAGGCAACAGATTACCAGTAGAGACCCATTACAGCTTCCATTAAAATCCGTGCAATTCTCATTATAACCATTACAAATTATATGACTGTTTCTATTGGGTTTTTTCAGCAGGGGTGAAAGACACGAGTGAGCATTTTAAAAGTAGTTTTGTTTCCTGTGCTCGCAACTTTTCCTTTTTTTCTCCTTGACATTTGTGTGGAATTGAATTATTCACTCTTTAAAACTGAACTGAAGTGTGAGAAGGAAGTGAAAATGAACTGAAGTGTTGTACAGCAAGTCAAACGGCTAGAGAAAGAGAGTGAATAATGTCTTCCCTGGATACTGTACACTTAGTGTATACTTTCTAAGAGCTGCTGCTGTACTCATAAATGCTGTCGTGTGCTCATCCCATGACCCTTATTCTCTCATCTGCGCATACTGAACATCCTGTAAACACACTCAGACAGACTGTCTTTTATAGTCTTTTCTAATTGCACTATCCAGTGTCAACCCAGAGTAGGTTCCATTTTGAGGCCTGGTTCCTCTCATGGGTTGTTCCTCATGTCTTCTCGGAGAGTTTTTCCTTTCCACCGTTTCCACTTTCAACTTACGCCGTTGTTTTGCTCATTAAGGATCTAAATGTACATTACTGTAAAGCTGCTTCGTCTCAATTAGGGACAATTTCACGCTCTGTTTCCCTTCATGCAGACAGAGAGCTGAGCGAGGAGGACGAGCGTCCACATTGAGAGCCTGGCAGCAGTCACACACAACACAACACGTCTCGCACACGAGTGAGTGTCGCAGGTCTCACACTCCAGCACTCACACTTTCTCTGTATAACAATGTTTTCTCTCTTCCCAGATTTAACAGAAGAAACGAGAAGAGGACTCGCTTGTTTCACCGTTCTGTGGATCAGTAGTTCTGTGCTTCATTCCTTTATTTATGTATAGGAACAACGTCGCATTTTCTGAACTCCTAAACCCCGAAACGTGAATCCCTTTCACTCCATAACACATTGAAAAGCTTGAAGTAGTTTCTTTTATATTGTTTTAGCATTTTATATTTTGTATGGTCTTAACCAGGCTTCGGTCTTTTACATCGTGTACGCTGATGGTTTTTGATTTGTATTTTAAAACAAACAAAAAAAGTCACTAAATGTTATTTACATAGTTTCTAGGAAGGAAAGTGAAATGAAATGTGTTTTTTTGATAATAATATTGACGTGTACACAAGTATAAAACACAGTGGTGTGAGAGATAAATGTGGAGAACGCTGTACAGTAGTTTTCTTTTTGTTTTTTGATGACCGTCGTTTAGTTTCTTGTGATTAATGTGATTTTACCAGATCAGATTGTTGGAATTGCCAACAAATGAAATATTCCCGCTGTCAATACAATCTAAAGGCTTAAAAAAATAAATTAAATCAGTGACTTTGTAATGAAAATTGTAGGAACTCTGTGGTTATTGCCTCTCACCGCTTTTTTCTTTACCGATCCATACCATTTTGTCACTCGGCTCTAATATAAATGTCAAGCTTTAGCAAAAAGCAGCGCACAGACTGATCTTTATATATACAGTCCCCTTCGACACTATTGGAAAGGAAAGGAAAATTCATTTGTTTTTGCTGTGGACTTAAGACATTTGGGTTTGAGGTCAAAAGATGAATATGAGAAGAGAGTTTTGAATTTTAGCTTTTATTTCCTGATATTTATATGTAAATGTCTTCAACAATATAGAACACAGCACACTTTATATCAGATCACCAATTTTGTAGGTGAGCAAAAAATACTGGAACATGTGACTGACAGGTGTTTCCTTGTTACCCAGGTGTGTCCTGTTAGATTGATTGCTTAAACAATAAATAGCTCTGAGCATCT
The DNA here is from genome assembly GCF_023375685.1 of Ictalurus furcatus. Taxonomy (NCBI): domain Eukaryota; kingdom Metazoa; phylum Chordata; class Actinopteri; order Siluriformes; family Ictaluridae; genus Ictalurus; species Ictalurus furcatus. The sequence goes on along the minus strand of NC_071268.1, from coordinate 6,799,335 downwards.
ACTCTTGGTTTTAGCTTTCAGTTTCTCCTGTGAAGACTGCATTTGTTGTTAAAAAGGATAAACTAACATGAAGATTACAGAGCCGTCTATGGGAGAAAAAATCCATCAGAGGCACTGCACAAACACTGGGCATAGCCAATAGAACAACTTGGAATGTCCTGAAAAAGAAAGAAACCACTGTTGTACTGAGCAACAGACACCACCGAATGGGTCGGACAAGGAAAAGAACAACAGCTGATGACAAACATTGTAAGAACTGTGAAGAAAAACCCAAAAACAACAGTTAGTGACCTCACCAACAACCTCCACAGGGCTGGGGTGAAGGTATTTCAATCCACCGTTTGAAGAAAACTTCAAGTGCAGAAATATAGAGGCCATACCACAAGATGTAAACCACTCATCAGCAGTAAGAATCAGAAAGCCAGGTTGGAATTCACAAAGAAATACAGACATGAGCCACAAAAGTTCTGGAACCAAGATTAAGCTCTTCCAAAGTGATGGAAAGTTCAAAGTGTGGAGAAAGAAAGGATCTGCTCATAATCCAAAACATACGAGCTCATCTGTGAAACATGGTGGAGGAACTTTTATGGATTGGGCTTGCATGGCTGCTTCTGGAACATTCTCACTAATTTTTATTGATGATGTCACTTGTGATGGTAGCAGAAGAATGAATTCAGAAGTTTACAGGAACATTTGTCTGCCAATTTACAGAGAAATGAATCCAGATTAATAAGGAGGAATTTTATCATGCAGCAAGACAATGATCCAAAACACACTGCCAACTCAACAAAGGACTTCATCAGTGGGGGGAAAGTGGAAGGATTTAGAACCTCCTGAAGAGAAGACTGAAGAGAGAAACCTCACGACAACAAACAACTGAAAGAAGCTGCGGTAAAAGCCTGAAAAATCATCACGAAAGAAGAAACCAACTGTTTGGCGATGTCAGTTTGATTTACTTCATGACTTATCTTTTCCTATACTTTTGCTTGCCTAAAAATTGGGTGGTCTGATACAAAAGGTTATGTTGTTTAAACACGTCTAGATGTAAATACCAGGAAATAAAAGCTGAAATCCTAATCCCTCATCTCATATCCATCTTTTGATCTAAAACCCAAATGTCTTTGGTGTACAGCACAAACAAATTAATTTGCCTTGCTGTTCCAGTAGTTACAGAGGGGACTGTACCACCTGAACTGATTGTTCTTCTGCTTCTAGACCATTTGCTATCTCAGAACTTTCCCGGTTCGATCCTGAGCTCGGGTTACTGTCTGTGTGGAGCTTTGCATGTTCTCTGGTTTCCTCTGACTGTCCAAAAATCCAAAAACATACCCATCCGTGGATGGATTACACAAAATTGTGCCTAGGTGTGAAAGTTTGCATGAAAGTGTGTATGCTTGGTGCGCTGTGATGCACAGATGTACCATCTCTTGTGTATCCCCAACTCACGCCGGGCTCCGGTTCCAGGATAGTGGCTACCGAAAATAAATGATCGAATTAATCGTTAGTATTATATCACACATTAATAAACTGCACATACACTAGAGGCTAGGTTTGCTGTGTTAGAAATCTGAATGGTTTCATATCTAATTAGATTGTAGCTAGCTGAGCTGCTAAAGCTTTCTCTTCTAAACTGAGTTTTTTTGTTGACTTTTTAAAAAAATCCCTCCTTCAAGTGGTTACATCACTTAACAATTATTAAATGCGCAAGAGGCATCTTTTATTTAACTCAAAACAACACAATAGTTTGTTAAACTATATAATAATCATAATAAACTGCAGATATACTGTAGATATTTAGGTGTTTTGCCATATTGGTAGTTTTTAAAGGTAGTGTTAAAGTTGCTGAATGTAATGTAAAGTAATGTAATGAAAGCCCACCCCATCTTTTCTGCATTATAGGTATTAATACATCGACAATGAAGCCTGAGTAATGTGTTATCTCTCAGGGTCTCACTGATGCTATAATAAGAAACTATTACACACACTCAAAGACAAATCGGTAGCTGTATTCATGATTTATAGTTTAAGTATTTGTAAATAGTCTGTAAATCTGTATTTCCTCTGAATACCGAAAATGCGAAATGGAAAAGCTGCAACGCCTTCTATTAAAAACAAACAAAAACCTCCAAGATGCACTAAACTTACAGTTCTGTTGTCTGTCGTTTTGTGTAATTTGTACTTTGATTCAACAATGTGAGCTTAATTTACTTTGTTTTTCCTACAAAGGCATTTTTTTGGGGAAAAGGGATGCACTATGTTCATGTTCTTTACAGCCGAGACTGTATTTCACCTGCGTCTTCACAACCACTTCTGATACTGTGTTACGGATGTTTCATCGAAGCAGGCTGAAGATGGAGATCAAATCTGTTTCACTAAGTGTAATCAACTGAAACGACAATCACTGAGAAGGTGCAAGAAACTATAGTCTGGGATAGAAAGAAATCAGTCCCAGACTCAAGTCTTCATACTGTTCTCTGTATATTTCTAATGACCAGTGGTGGTGATATTGTGCTTAGTTGAGAAGAAAATCTAAAATAATCCTTTTTTCCAGACTTTTATTAACAGCATATAATCTGAGCTGGATGCCTAAATATTAAACCGTATATTTTGTCTTTGAAATATGGTGGGGGAGAGGTGATATATAGATAGATAGAGTGCCCTCCATTAATATTGGCATCCTTGGTAAATTTGAGCAAAGAATGCTGTGAAAAATTGTCTTTATTGTTTAACGTTTTGATCTTTTGTTCAAAAAAATTCACAAAAATACTCTGCTCTCATGGATATCAAACAATTGCAAACACAGCACAGGTTTATAAAAAAAAATCTTTGTTAAATGTAGGTGTGCAACAATTATTGCCACCCTTTTAGTCAATACTTTGTGCTACCTCTTTGCCAAGATAACAGCTCTGAGTCTTCTCCTATGATACCTGATGAGGTTGGAGAATACATGACAAGGGATCTGAGACCGTTCCTCCATACAGAATCTCTCCAGATCCTTCAAATTTCAAGGTCTACGCTGGTGGACTCTCCTCTTCACTCACAGATTTTCTATGGGGTTCAGGTCAGGGGACTGGGATGGCCATGGCAGGACCTTGATTTTGTGGTGAGTAAACCATTTTTGTTTTGATTCTGATGTATGTTTTGTATCATTGTCCTGCTGGAAGATCCAACCACGGCCCATTTTAAGCTTTCTGGCAGAGAGAGTCAGGTTTTCATTTAATATCTGTTGATATTTGGTAGAGTCCATGATGCCATGTATCCTAACAAAATGTCCAGGTCCTCTGGCAGAAAAACAGCCCCCAAAACATAAGAGTCACCACCATATTTAACCGTGGGCATGAGGTACTTTTCCATATGGCTACCTCTCTGTGTGCACCAAAACCACCTCTGGTGTTTATTACCAAAAAGCTCTATTTTGGTTTCATCTGACCATAGAACCCGATCCCATTTGAAGTTCCAGTAGTGTCTGGCAAACTGAAGACGCTCGAGTTTGTTTTTGGAGGAGAGTAGAGGCTTTTTTCTTGAAACCCTTCCAAACAACTTGTGGTGATGTAGGTGACTTCGGATTGTAGTTTTGGAGACTTTCTGACCGCAAGACGCAACTAACTTCTGCAATTCTCCAGCTGTGATCCTTGGAGATTTTTTGTCCACTCGAACCGTCCTCTTCACAGTGCGTTGAGACGATATAGACACACGTCCATTTCCAGGTTGATTCATAACATTTCCAGTTGACTGGAACTTTTTAATTATTGCCCTGTTGGTGGAAATGGGCATTTTCAATGCTTGTGCTATTTTCTTATGGTCACTTCCCATTTTGTGGAGCTCAACAACCTTTTGCCACACATCACAGCTATATGGTTTATGAATTATGAGTTATGAATGACTAAGGGAATTTGGCCTATGTGTTACCTCATATTTATACCCCTGTGAAACAGGAAGTCTTTGTTGAACAATTACCTGTTCCTAGTCACCCAGGTGTACTAAAAATGTAAAATATCAATGAGAATATACTTTTTTTTTTCTCAAATGAATTCATAGGGGTGCCAATAATTGTTGCACAACTATATTTAACAAAGAGATATATTTTTATAAACCTGTGTTGTGTTTGCAATTGTTTGATATCCATGAGAGCAGAGTATTTTTGTGAATTATTTGAACAAAATATCAAAAATTTAAACAATAAAGACAATTTTTCACAGCCTTCTTTGCTCATATTTACCAAGGGTGCCAATATTAGTGGAGGGCGCTGTAGATACGTTATTGGTCCTGAGAGAAATTGCAGTGTTACAGTAGTGGTAAAAAACAAACATTATCAGATATCATAAATACAATGAAAAAAATGTGAAACAAAGAAGTATAGTGCATAAACAAAACAAACAACAATAATCTAGCCATGCTAACACAATTATACCATCCATCCATGTCCAAAACATAAATAATGTCCATCCTGTGTTGGTTCCTTTCCACTGATGGACAGGGTAGCTTCAGGACTTGACAGATATAATTACAGTCAGTAATTGTATACTGTATACAGTATGACTTATGAGTGGAATCGATGTAGCTGCGCATTTCCTGCGCAGAGATGATAATCAGAAACGCACTCCGTCAGCGAACGTTGGTTAAAGAGCTTTTTTGTCCTTCATCGCAATCCGTAGCTGAGAAAGCTGCAAACTTTATGCGCAGGCAGAGCGCTGGAGGAAGTTATTAATCTCTAGTTTTGTGTTCATTTGTTGAACTTTCATGTCGGGGTTTATTAAGTAGGAAAGCAAGCAGAATAATCCTGCGCTCTGCTGTAAATGTTGCGGCTTGACACTTTGTTCTAGGCTTGAGGATTGTTTTGTCCAGTCGTCCTTTCACTTGTTCAGCATCAGATACAGTGGAGAAGAGGAATGAAGGAGCTGCTGGGGTGAAGAATAAACCTGATTATATGTGCGGTAAGTTTGACAGAGATTACAGAGAGACTCGTGATCCTTACTGAGAATTAATCATCAGGTCTAATTTATTACAGACAGCCGGAGTGAAGGATTATTTTTGTCCTTTGTTTTGTTTTTGCACATATGGCTAACACAAAGCTAGCTTGTGTTCAGTTAGTGTAAAAAAAAAAAAAATCAGTTTTTTAAAATTTATTTATTTAGTACTTTTTTGAAACCAGATTAAAAAATTGCCAACATGAAGTCTCATGTGCTTGGCTCATTTTCTCAATTTAATATATACAAAAGGACAAGTTGACTTTTTATTACTTCATTATGACTTAAAAATAACGCAGATTTCAAAAGTGGTGAAATATCAATATATCCCTGCTATCTGCTTTAAACAAAAAATCCAACATTAGGTGTTACCAACCAATTTATTCTGTTACCAACATGTCTTATTGAGGTGTAACTGTATCCGGATTTAAACCCATGGGCGTGGCGTAAACCCGAAGCCCCGCCCACACCCCAAAATGAACCCACTCCCATTTTGTCCCCAGAAACACTGGACAAACTTACTGTGTTTACACTCACGGCCAAAATGTAGAATAAAGCACAAGATTTACTTCAGTATATAATTTAATTGCCTTTAAAATATACTTATGAAGTGTAATATTTTAATAAAGTAAAAAGTGTGAGGGGAAAAAAAACAGTTGGTTGATGTACACTGTTAGGATTTGTGAATCCCCGGGTTACAATTCTTAAGAGAGAAAGCAGATTTACATTTATTCATTTAGCGGACGCTTTTATCCAAAGCGACTTACAAATTAGGAAATACATGCAAAGCGATATATCAAGCGGAGAACAATTCAAGTAGTGCTTTGAGACCTGCACACACTCCCCCCAGACAGGTCGTGAGTCATTACTTGTGTTCTCAAGGCTAACACAAAAAAACAATCTGTATGTGTTAAGGTGAGACAAGAAGAGGCCCCCCTAATGGCTGCTTGATTGTGAATTTTCTCCTTTCTCGAGCGAGCTGGTTCTGGTCAGACACCGTTTCTGTCTACTGGCATGAATCCACTGGGGTTGAGAGTCAGTGAGTACGGCCGTGAGAGCGATGGCTATCACCGTTGTGGGAGGTCCAATGGCGGCTTCTCCAACCTTCCTGGGGTTGAGGATTTTCTAATACTGTATCACCTGGTGAAAAGGGGAGTAGGTTTCTCTGCAGGTAAAGGGAGAGAAGCAAAAATATTACCAGGCACTTTTTTCAATTAACACTTGAGTGTAATCGCCGACAATCACGTCCAGGTCTTCTGTAAAAGAAACACCAGGGTTAGCTTTAGTCCACGGGGTTGGAACTGGTCTGCCCATTATGATTTCAAAAGGAGATCATTGAGACTGTGCCCTGTGATGGATTGGCACCCTGTCCAGGGTGTACCCTGCTTCGTACCCAATGCTCCCTGGGAGAGGCTCCAGGTTTCCCCGTGACCCTGAAAAGGATAAAGCGGTATAGAAGATGGATGGATGGATCATTGAGACTTTGGATTTGGGGTCATGGATGTGAGGAGAGGAGAGGATGAGCCCTCTTTGGCAGCAGCTCACTTAGCCATCTCATCCGCCAAACAATTACCAACCTGCACAAAAGGTGCGGCAACGTTTAACTCGGCATGAGCGCAATAGTTATGAGAGTTAGAGGGTGTGACGGTAGTGGAGTCAGCTGTACTTCCTGAATAATTGTCAGTTTGAGTGCTATCACTGGTTAAGACCGACCACTTCCACCCATGTCTAATGATTTATATACCGAACAAATAACACACAACAAAGACAGCAGGAAGGTGCAGAGTGGAGGTAAAGGATTGTTAAACAGCAGGATTATCAGAGAATTATTATTATTTTTTTTTTTAAAAATCAGTATAACGCGCGACTGAGACAGACTCTGGTTATCCTCCTATTTCAAAAGTAATGTCTTTATACAGAATTAATGGGAGGTCGTATAAGACAGGATAAGATGAAAGCACATTCACATTTCAGTTCATAGCACTTTTAACACTGTCACAAAGCATATTAAAGAAATATATATGTACAGTATCTCACAAAAGTGAGTACACCCCTCACATTTTTGTAAATATTTGATTATATTTTTTAATGTGACAACACTGAAGAAATAACACTTTGCTACAATGTAAAGTAGTGAGTGTACAGCTTGTATAACAGTGTAAATTTGCTGTCCCCTCAAAATAACTCAACACACCGACATTAATGTCTAAACCGCTGGCAACAAAAGTGAGTACACCCTTAAGTGAAAATGTCCAAATTGGGCCCAATTAGCCATTTTCCCTCCCCAGTGTCATGTGACTTGTTAGTGTTACAAGGTCTCAGGTGTGAATGGGGAGCAGGTGTGTTAAATTTGGTGTCATCGCTCTCACACTCCCTCATACTGGTCACTGGAAGTTCAACATGGCACCTCATGGCAAAGAACTCTCTGAGGATCTGAAAAAAAGAATTTTTGCTCTACAGAAAGATGGCCTAGGCTATAAGAAGATTGCCAAGACCCTGACACTGAGCTGCAGCACAGTGGCCAAGTCCATACAGCGGTTTAACAGGACAGGTTCCACTCAGAACAGGCCTCGCCATGGTCGACCAAAGAAGTTGAGTGCACGTGCTCAGTGCCATATCCAGAGCTTGTCTTTGGGAAATAGACGTATGAGTGCTGCCAGCATTGCTGCAGAGGTTGAACGGGTGGGGGGTCAGCCTGTCAGTTCTCAGACCATACGCCGCATACTGCATCAGATTGGTCTGCATGGCTGTCTTCCCAGAAGGAAGCCTCTTCTAAAGATGATGCACAAGAAAGCCCGCAAACAGTTTGCTGAAGACGAGCAGACTAAGGACATGGATTACTGGAACCATGTCCTGTGGTCTGATGAGACCAAGATTAACTTATTTGGTTCAAATAGTGTCAAGCGTGTGTGGCGGGAACCAGGTGAGGAGTACAAAGACAAGTGTGTCTTGCCTACAGTCAAGCATGGTGGTGGGAGTGTCATGGTCTGGGGCTGCATGAGTGCTGCCGGCATTGAGGAGCTACAGTTCATTGAGGGAACAATGAATGCCAACATGTACTGTGACATACTGAGGCAGAGCATGATCCCCTGGCTTCGGAGACTGGGCCGCAGGGCGGTATTCCAGCATGATAATGACCCCAAACACACCTCCAAGATGACCACTGCCTTGCTAAAGAAGCTGAGGGTGAAGGTGATGGACCAAACCCAATTGAGCATCTGTGGGGCATCCTCAAACAGAAGGTGGAGGAGCACAAGGTCTCTGACATCCACCAGCTCCGTGATGTCATCATGGAGGAGTGGAAGAGGACTCCAGTGGCAACCTGTGAAGCTCTGGTGAACTCCATGCCCAAGAGGGTTAAGGCAGTGCTGGAAAATAATGGTGGCCACACAAAATATTGCCACTTTGGGCCCAATTTGGACATTTTCACTTAGGGGTGTACTCACTTTTGTTGCCAGCGGTTTAGACATTAATGGCTGTGTGTTGCGTTATTTTGAGGGGACAGCAAATTTACACTGTTACACAAGCTGTACACTCACTACTTTACATTGTAGCAAAGTGTCATTTCTTCAGTGTTGTCACATGAAAATATATAATCAAATATTTACAAAAATGTGAGGGGTGTACTCACTTTTGTGAGATACTGTATATGTGATAACCCCAGCCGTGCTGATATTCAGTATAACCACACGATTGCGAGTGCGATATTGCTTAATACAACAATTCTATAAACAAGAAATTAAAATGGTGTGAGTGACATTTTGGACACAGTATGGCCAAATGTTTTCTTTACTTTTGCTCTGCTAGCAGAAATAGATCCTGAAGAAGCTGTCTAGCTCAAGTTTGTACATTTGTACATTCCTGTTAAAGGTGCTTCCGGTAAAATCGGCGTCCTTTCTTCCTTTTCGTCTCCGTCGGACAAGCTTTCATATTTTAAGTCAAAAGTTATATTCCTGAAAAGTATCATTTGCCATTTCTGCTGATGATGTCGCTAACTCTGCTGTAGTAACGGTTTACGTAGCGAACACGGACGAGCGGATTGATACGGACGAGCGGATTGATGCACACAGGCTGCGTTCGAAATCGCATTCTGTGACAGAACCCACTGCGTTCGCTTCGGTGATACTGTACGTATTGATCAGTACTGTAGCATGAATACAATCCGGATGTTTTTACATTTACATTTGGCAGACACCCTTATCCAGACAAATACATTTATCTCATTTATACATCTGAGCAGCTGAGGGTTAAGGGCCTTGCTCAAGGACCCAACAGTGGCAGCTTGGCGGTGCTGGGGTTTGAACTCATGACCTTCTGAGCAGTAGCCCAAACATCTTAACCGCTGAGCCACCACCTCTCTCGGGATTAAAACTACATTCACCATGTTGGTCATGTGACCTACAACTTAAAAAGAGCCGACGTTCTGTCATTCTGACAGCTCTTCTGCACCAGTCCCATTGCCTTATGGGATAGCGCAGTGTCCAGAATCTCGGCAGAAGCAGTAGGTCATCCAGGTATTTCTCACCTACTGTTTTATGAATACTGGCAATTCGGACATCCTACCCCTTCGGTGTACTGCTTTTTGCCTACTGGATAGTAGGGTAGTAGGGATGTTCGGACGCAGCCACAGTGAAATGTCACAGTGCGGTTGTTGTAAATATAAGCAGTCATGGACTGATACTTGACCAATCAGATTAGTGGACCGGAACTAACTTGTGTATCATCCAAGTTAACTTTGACCAGAGTTTCAATTTACAAGACATGCATGTGTTTGCTATGAACCACTAATCAGTCCGTATAGGCCTTCTTGGAGCTTTTTTGTGATTGTCGCGGCCAAAAACGCTTGATTTGGCTGCGGCTTTTTTCAAAATTTTCGCAGTTTTTTGAGCTCTTTTTTTTTTTGGCGGAAAACGACTTGAATTGGTGAAATTGCAATTGCGGGAAATAGTGTTGCACGGTCATTCGCAGTGATGTTTCTGGGAAAACGAGACCTTTTAGCTGTACTCATGTTCGATGCACGTGAATCGAAGAGGGCTTCGGCTGAACGCTCGTTGCGATGACGGAAATTGCCGGAGGGACTAATAAAATAAGTACGTTGTTTGATGATTGACTTACAAGCAATGAACAGGCTGAAAATCAGTGAAACTGCTCATACACACATTGACTCATTGGGTTTAACCGCTTTGTAGGTGTTGATGACTGACTGTAGCCCGTGTGGTGGTGTGTGCAGTTTGTCAGCCCCACGTCACGTTGGAGAGAAATGACAGAAGTGCGATGCAGAAAAGCGGGTGAGAAGGACGGGGCGGAGTCTGAAGTGCACCATGAGGAAGGGAACGGATTAGAAGGTAACCAGCTAAAAGTTCTGGAAATGGTTATAGAAGAGTTTTCTTTATTTATGATTTATTCTGATTTTAAATTGAATACACATAATTGTTTATTCTTTATTATTTATTAGTATTTACTGTTTTTAAATCATATTTATTGTTATATTTTACTTTATTATATATATATATATATATATACACACACACACACACACATTATTATATTTTACTCCTTATTTGTGTGTGTGTATATATGTGTGTGTGTGTGTGTGTGTGTATGTATGTGTATATATAGATGTGTATATATGATGTAAGCAAGATTTCCCTCAAGTCTGCAGATATAAGAAAATCATATATATGTATATGTGTATATGTGTGTGTGTGTGTGTGTCTGTATATATAACATTTTTTTTGTAATTTATAAAGTCCCCGTGAAGCGTTGCTCGATGTGTTGACGATAATTTCCACTGAAGCAGGAAGTCAGAAAGGGACTTTATCGAGTTTACCTTTTTAAATAGCCAATAGCGTTTAGCCTACCTCGCAGCCCGAGCTAAGCCGTACTTGTCGGTTTCCGGGACACTTCAGATTGTAGAGAGCATTTGATTGGACAGAAAATCTGACGAGAAGCTCAAGTGCAAGATGATGTCATCAGAGAGACTGTACATTTTGAATGCGTATCTCTTCTAAATGCGAATTTTTGTCAGTCTTTTGTTGCGCACTAGCTTATAGATAACCTTAAGGCTGACGTATTCACACTAAAAGCTACCAAACGTTCATTTTGATTTCATGGAGACTTTAAGTTTAAGAAATAATACGAGCTTTTAGCTGCCAGGTTTTATCATTATACACACTGTACATTGAAATGAAATGACGTTTGGCTCAATTTAACTCTTGCTACGTAAAATAGTAGAATAAAAATGCTCTTTTTTTTATATGCTGTGACGTCACTGTTCTCACGCGATCGTGGTGTTGTGTAACGTGTTAAAGGTGTCGTGAGGGATGAAGATGGTTGTGACGGTATGGGAACAGGCTCTGCTGTAAATGAAGGCGCGGAGAGCGGAGCAGCCGAGGACACGATCGCAGTCGCGGACGATGCGAGAACGGACGCAGGCCAGACGGAGTCTCCGTCTCCTGCTGCAGAGGAGGAGATGAAGGAAGAGCAGGACACCAACTCCAGCACAACTTCAGCCAAGACAACAACGAAGAGCAGCAAATGTGAGGATTTTACTCTGTTTTTCGAGCTTAGTGTCGCTTTGTTTTGTTTGTTAGAATTGTTTGCACGCGTCATCCAAGCTGTTTGTTCATCTTAGAGCGTTTCTGTTCCGATTTTCTGTCTTGTTTCGTTGGGATTTGATAGTCTAATCCTCAGCTGCCGCCCAGCTGTCCACAAACTACAGAGCATCTGATATGTTTTGTACAGTTTTCTGGCGGCGAGCTTCGGGATCTTGCAGATTGTGATCTGATTTGTGAGGCTGGTTTCAGCTGTTTTATATGAAAAGGCCATTTCATTTCAATTCAGTTTTATGTCTGTGTAATCTGTTTTACCCATTGTCGCAGATCAGCTTTATTTGAATCCAGATGTAGATTTTTACATGCACAGATCTTTAGCTTGTCCAAGTGGGGCAAAATCGAGGATCAGAATGAATCATCAGATCCAGCATTTGACTGACCATACGAGCAGATTTTCTTATATTATATCTGCAGACTTGAGGGAAATCTTGCTTACATCATTACATGTAACTCCAGGGTTTAAAAAAAAAAAAAAAAAAAAGCTGTTAAAGATGGAATTCTTTGAACTGTTTTCAGTCCTGTGATTTATATCTATAGCTCTGAAGCACTCATTGTGTCATTTTCCCGCTGAAAACCGCCACAACAAAGCATGAAAACATACTATCTTCAAGATCCTGAAGCCCGTGGCCAGAAAAATGTCCAAAAATGTATCGGCTGCTCTGTAGCTCGTGGGCGGAGCATGTGAGGATGAGACAGGAACCAGCACACAGAAGCGCCATCCAATCAGATTGCAGCATTAAAGATGCTAAAGCTTGTGACCAGAAAAGTGAGCCATGAGGCTGAGACTAGAATTAAATTACTCGCATAACATGCTTGAAAGTCCACAATGGTGAATAATTACTAGCTGTATGTGACGCTTTCACAAAAAAACATATGCATGTTAGACACACTCCCAACCCTACACACTGCACCTGCTTCCTGTGGTAAGCAGTAAGCGTTTACACACACTTCTGTCATTCACAGAAGCTGCATTAACTTACTGGAAACTGATGTACAGTACAGTGACATGCTGCGAGCTGTAATCAGAGGTGTGTTTACTTTTGGAGCTGTTCGAACTCACACTACTGATCATGATGCTGTCGCTCTGAAATAAAGAGAACATGTTAATGCAATATTAATCGATTTGACCGTACTCACACATTACAGTCAAATACACACACAGCAACACACAGTTCTTTTACACAGGTATTAGGACTGTGACCTTTTTTTTTTTTTGACAAAACACAAAACGGTTTAATAAAATTGTTTCATATATAAGTTTTTTTCTCTTATCCTGAGAGTCTTTAACTACATTCAGGAGGTTAAGCACTGGTGTAAAAATAATAACATCTGTGGTCTAAACATCTGTGACCTGCTTATGGTTTGATTCTCCCTGTCTGTGTCTCTGTATCTCTCTCTCCCTGTCTGTCTCTCTGTATCTCTGTCTCCCTGTCTGTCTCTCTGTATCTCTCTCTCTCTCCCTGTCTGTCTCTCTGTATCTTTCTCTCTCTCCCTGTCTGTCTCTCTGTATCTCTGTCTCTCTGTATCTCTGTCTCCCTGTCTGTCTCTCTGTATCTCTCTCTCCCTGTCTGTCTCTCTGTATCTCTCTCTCCCTGTCTGTATCTCTCTCTCCCTGTCTGTGTCTCTGTATCTCCCTCTCCCTGTCTGTCTCTCTGTATCTCTCTCTCCCTGTCTGTCTCTCTGTATCTCTCTCTCCCTGTCTGTCTCTCTGTATCTCTCTCTCCCTGTCTGTCTCTCTGTATCTCTGTCTCCCTGTCTGTCTCTCTGTATCTCTCTCTCTCTCCCTGTCTGTCTCTCTGTATCTCTCTCTCTCTCCCTGTCTGTCTCTCTGTATCTCTATCTCTCTCCCTGTCTGTGTCTCTGTATCTCTCTCTCTCTCCCTGTCTGTGTCTCTGTATCTCTCTCTCTCTCTCCCTGTCTGTCTCTCTGTATCTCTCTCTCTTCCTGTCTGTGTCTCTGTATCTCTCTCTCCATGTCTGTTTTTCTGTCTCTCTCAATTGTTTTTCAATTCAAGGTACTTTATTGGCATGATTGTTTAAATACAATATTGCCAAATCATCAATATAGATAAGAAAGGAGAAATAATAATAGTAATAATAATAATAATAATATAAAATGATAATAGGAATAATAATAATAATTCTCTCTCCGTCTGGGTCTTGTATATCTATGTGTCTCTGTATCTCTGTCCTTGTCTGTCTCTCTCTCTCTCTCTTCGTGTAGCTGTGATGTTTCAGAGGTTAGCGAAGCTCTTCATCGGTTGTCTGGCAGCCGTCACCTGTGGGATGATGTATGCCGTGTACCTGAGCACATACCACGAGAGGAAGTTCTGGTTCTCCTCTCGCCAGGTGATGACACCTCCACAGTACACACTGTTACAGAGTGAAAATGATGAGAATGGCCTGGAGTAAACATGAGTTTGGTGATGCAGCGTCAGGATGAGTGAGTGTGGAACAGTTCTAGTGCTGTCACAAGAAACGTAATGGCAGAGATGCCAAATGGAGAACATCGTTATTTTCAGTCGCAGTTCTGCTACAGGATGTTCAGAGAAAACTGTAAGGCTAAAAACAATCCCACAATATTCCAGCAGTTTCTCTGACCAGATCCATTAACCCTTGCACAGCCACTGCTGTGATATCTGACAGTTGTAACCTGAGACCATAATATCAGGCTGTGTAGAAATCTGTATCTTTTGGGAGGGGAAATATAGGACGTTGCCATGGAGACTGGCTGGAGAGAAATACTTGGAGCAGACAGAGTGTGTAGAAGTGAAGAGCTGATTTTTTAAATGTCATTATGATCTCATCATGGAGGAGTTTTTGAAGCTAGTTTTACGCTGTCCGATTTTCAGCCCGATTTTGCTAAAGCACACAGCAGTCAGACCCATACCGGGAAAAAATAGTTACTCGGATTTAAGAGAGCAAAAAAGAATGAATTTGATCAGATTTTGTAACAAATGTAAAACTTTGGAATTTGGAAAAGATTATTTTAATTAGGACTGATTTTTACTATATTTACAGATCCTCAATAACCCTCAGGAGGTTGTTGTTGATGTTACTGACTGTTATTTTGTGGGGTTTTCTTCACAGCTCTCACAATGTTTCTGTCATCAGCTGTTGTTTTCCTTGGCTGTACCATTCAGTGTCTGTTACTCAGTACACCAGTGGTTTCTTTCTTTTTCAGGACCTTCCAAATTGTTGTATTGGCTATGCCCAATGTTTGTGCAGTGCCTCTGACTGATTTTTCCCTCTTTTCTCAGCTTCAAAATGGCTCGCTTTTCTCCCATAGACAGCTCTCTGATCTTCATGTTGGTTTATCCTTTTTAACAACAAATGCAGTCTTCACAGGAGAAACTGAAGGCTAAAACCAAGAGTAGATGTTCAGAGCTATTTATGGTTTAAATAATCAATCTAACAGGACACACCTGGGTAACAAGCAGCACCTGTCAGTCACATGCTGCAGTATTTTTGCTCACCTACAATTTGGGTGGTCTGATACAAAATGTTCTATGTCGTTTAACACGTTTACATACAGTGTCCTCCACTAATATTGGCACCCTTGGTAAATATGAGCAGAGAACGCTGTGAAAAATTGTCTTTGTTGTTTAACCTTTTGATCTTTTGTTTAAAAGAATCACAAAAACATTCTGCTCTCATGGATATCAAACAATTCTCATCAATCAAACAAAAAAAAAAGAATTAGCCTTGCTGTTCCAACGGTTTAAATTTTATGTATATTTTTTTTACTTGATTGTGTTTATTACATTTGCAGTGTAAGTGATTTTTGTTGTGAAAGCTCCAGTTTTGTTAGTCATGTTTTTTTCTGTATTTTTTTACATGCTTCAGATTTTTTTTTTTAAAAAATAGTTGTTAAAGAAACAATATCAGATGTGTATCGATATCGGCTGATTCACTGTTATACTGGTTATACTGGTTATATATATTGGAAAAGAAAAAATGGTAACAGTTTAAAACAGGTTTAAATCTGAAAGTTAGGATAGACCAGTAAGAGGTACATGTGGTTATTGTGGACTGATGGGCTTGTGACGTTTTTCTTTTCCTGCTCAGGAACTGGAGAGAGAGATCACCTTCCAGGGAGGCAGTGGTCTTTATTACTACTACTACAAACACATGCTGTTCGCCTCGTCCTTTGAGAAGGGTAACGCAACTCTTTTGGGATTCCATTCCCAGCCCAGTATCTTAAATATGAGTAAACACTATGGGGTGCAAAATTTTGTACCCCTCTCGGAGACATGAAAAGGTTTTTAGAGACATGCGAAACAAGGCCACATCTTCCACACATTGCTGCGCTGTTAATGTTTTAATATTCACACGTTGATACTTGTTGTGTTACTTGTTCTGATGATAAGCGAGTGTGAAACTGAACTCGCTTGAATTGTCTTGTTGGGTTTCATCACTTTATAGTAAGGGTGTGCAAACTTTTGCTTTCAGCCGTACTCTCATCTTCACGTTTGCTATTTATTATAAGCTGCTGGTCACATGACAGTAAACACTGACTACTATAGAAATGAAAGGCATTTTGTCCAACTAGATTAAATATATTGTACTGTTTAATAAAACTCAGTGTATGTCCGCATATTCAAGTTAATCTATCTCATTTCTGTAACATGTCTGACATCAGCGAGAGGGACAGACTGAAAGACAAGATCAGAGAGAGAGAGAGAGAGACAGTGGGGGGAAAGAGAGAGATGTGAAGAGGGAAAGGGCTGGAAAGTGAGACACGGGGAGAAAGACGGACCGAGAGAGGAACACCGATTGACAGAGACAGAGATGGATACAGATAAAGGAAAAAAAAAAACAGGCCGAGAGAGACAGGGAAAGAGGGACAGAGCAAGAGAGACCAACAGAACAGCAGAGGGAGAGATAAAGATGTAGAGAGAGAGATGGGCAGTAAGAGAGAGAATTAGAATTAACCACAGACAGACAGACAGAGACAGATAGATCTAGAGACAGAAATAAACAGATAGAGCGCAACAGAGGGGGAGATGTGAAGAGCGGGATGGAGAGTGAGACATAGGGAAAGAGGGACAGAGAATGAGAGGTGGACACGACAGAGTCAGAGAGAGAGACAGAGAGACATAAAGAGAGCTAGAGAGGGAGGAAGAGATGTGAAGAGATAAAGACATAGTCTGAGCGAGATAAAGAGACAGACAGAGAGACAGACAGAGGAGTATACTGTGCTAAGGTCTGATCTTGATGTGTGTGTTTGTGTGTGTACAGGTGTGTATGAGCTGATGCGGGATAACAGGACTGTATCTGGTCAGACCATTAATGCAGTGGAGCAGCTGTCTCTCTACCCAGAGCTCCTTAGCAGCCTACTGTACAAACTGAGTGGCAGTCAGGTGAGATCAGACCGAGATCAGACCAGGATCAAACGTTCCCTAACCTGAATTCTGTCTCTAATCAAACTAATGATAAAAGCTAAAAGAAATATGTGTATGGTAGAGCGGTGTGTGTATGTGTGTGTGTATGCGCATATGTGTATGTATGTGTGTGTGTCTGTATGTGTATGTATTTGTGTGTGTTTGTGTGTGAGAGAGAAAATGAGAGAAAGGAATGTGCTTTCAGGTTCTCTCTCTGTGCTGCAGGACTCCATCGAGCCGGTTTATTTCTACATCGGCGTGGTGTTTGCGCTGCAGGCCGTCTACGTGACAGCTCTGTTTATCTGCAGCTGGGTGATGAGTGGCACTTGGGTGGCTGGGATGCTGGCAGTGGCCTGGTTCATCATTAACAGGTCAGACTCTCACAGGAAACACATCAATTAACCCCAAATCTGCACTGTCATGCTGCTGACTCTATGTTGTCAGTAATGATTTGGATAAAAACTCATCGCCGTGACCATTCATCACAACGATCTTATAGAGGTCATTTTTCTTTTAAATAGAGCTTGTTTTCAGGAGCAGCGAATCAAAACATTGTTTTTTTGTTGTTTTTTTTTTTCATAATAATGTGTAATTTAGGGAAAGTTTAAGCAGATGTGAAGTTAACAGACATGGTGGGAACTGTGCCACAAAGAGCCATTAAAGATTAAAAGTGAGATCAGAAATTTCAGGTCAGAATGTTTTTTGTAATATTTGGTGAAATAAACGAATATAAACAAAATAGTGACAAACAAACAGAAATAAGACCTAAGAAAGAAATTAAGGAACATTATAGTTAAATGTAAAAGATGCATTAAAGGTGAACACAGCAATTTAAGGCCAGAACACTTTCCTTGTAATAATTGGTGAAATAAATAAAATAGTGACGAGTTCCAAAACTAAGACCGAAATAAAACCTAAAAAAAAAATTATACTAATAAGAGAAATGAAACATAAATGTAAACGATGCATTAAAGGTGAGATCAGCAAAATTCAGCACAAAAAAGTCCGAACGATTTATTTTTATTTTGTATAAAATCAATAAATTGTCAGCTCAGGTGAAACTCTGGTCTCTGTGGAGCCTGAAACTTTGGAAACATCCAACCAATCAATCCAACCAATCAATTTTCCTCTCACCTGTCAATCATGTAGCTTGCTGGTTCTAACCTCAGCGACTCATTTGCACTTGTTTTGGGGGCGTGGCTTTGGAGGAACACTGAAGGGAAAGGCTTGAGTTGTTTGGATTTAAATTTTTTGGGTTGTTTTTGGAGTTTCATTGATAACCTTTAGGTAAAATAACTGATTATACCTTTTAAAACAAGCACAATGAAATAAAAGCAATTTTTAAAAAATTATTATTAAAAAATAGCACAGTGTAATTCGAATGAGCGTCAGTGTCAGGTGTGTGGTAGAGCTATCAGGTGACTTTATTTATCTTAATGCAAGTGTGTTATCTAACTTGACTGTCACGTTTTCTCTGATCGGTTGTACGCCTCAGGCCGGACACGACTAAAGTGGACTACGCCATTCCTCTGAGAGATAACTGGGCTCTCCCGTACTTCTCCTGCCAGATAGCTGCTTTAACCGGCTTCCTGAGCAACAACATCAGCTCTGCCACAGAGGTGTGAATACATCGATACACACAGAGGCAGACAGCACTGAGAGAGAAAGCATTAGTACTTCATAATTTCCTGTTTGCTTAAATAAAACATTGTGTAATAAAGCACACTTCTGTAAGTGTTGCATTGTATTCAGTTGTGTTATTTAGAGTTTAAGTCCTTTAACTCTACAAAGTGTGGACGGTTGTAGGTTGGGTAACTGTTGTGTGTGTTTCAGATGTTCTGTTACCTGCTAATGAGTGTGACGACGTTCACCTTCATAGTGATGTGGGAGCACAGCCACTACATACTGTTTGTACAGGGACTTGCGCTCTTACTACTGGACTGCTTCGACCTCGTACCAGCACGCAAGGCACACACACACACACACACTTCTTTGATGCTATATTCTACTATTCCAACGTTTTTTATTTATTATTCATATCACTTCAATAATGGATATTTTCTCTTTTTTTTTTTTCCACAGACAGCGGATGTCCATAAGGTGTACCTGAGCTCTCTGTTAGTGGCCTACATTCTGCAGTATCAGAAGCCTAGTCTGCTTTCCTGTCCCCTGCTCAGTCTGCTTGTAGCCAACATGCTGGCCAAATACCTGCAGGTACAATAATCAACAACAAAAAGACCATGATTACAGATCTCACTCACTCCTGATTCGTTTCCACCATTACAACGAACAAATCAAGCAAAGTTACATCCTATAAAAATACCACAATCATGTCATTGTGTCATATAAAGGGTTTTCATTCCGATTGATTCATTATATAATGTATATATTTTTATTAATTTACATACGCCTTGCAGAATTTACAAAATGCTAATCATTTATTTTTTTTAAAAGAGAGATCATTAAAATGACATTTTGTTTTTTATTTAGTACTGCCCTGAATACACTATTTCACATAACAGATGTTTACATATAGTATAACAGTTTACAACAATCATCCTGTTCAAAAGTTTACACCCCCCCTGGCTCTTGATGTATCGTGTTGCCTTCTTGTGCATCAGTGAATGTTTGCACCTTTTGTAATAGTCGTGTACGAGTCCCTCAGTCGTCCTCAGTGTGAAAAGATGGATCTCAACATCATATAAACACTGTTGGAAAGGGCTCAAATATGCAGAAGATGCTGGAAAAGCAAAAATGTGCAGGACCTGGAGGATTTTTCTGAAGAACAGTGGGCAGTTTAACTGCTCAGGACAAACAAGGGACTCATGAACAACTATCACAAAACATAAACACAGTCGTTGATCATCCAGATAACGACACACAGTATTAATAATCAAGCGTATGTAAACTTTTGAACTGGTTCATTTGTGTAAATTCAGTTATTATTGTGTCTTGTGGACCAGATGTTCTGTTATGTGAAATAGCTGATTCAGGGCAGCACTAAATGCAATTTTAATGATCTGTCTCTTTTTAAAGTTAAAATATTAAAAAAAAAAAAAACATTTTGCAGATTCTGCAAGGGTTATGTAAATTTATGAGCACAAGTGTAGTTATTGACAACAAAGTTCAGTACGGCTAAATGGATTTAGAGGATTCTTTGTATGTTCTTTATTGATTATTATTCAGAAGATATTTTTTATAAATTTTTTTTAGCAAAAAATGAAGATGGGTCCGCTGGTGGCGAGACTGATGAAGATCGTGCTGCACCTGTACTTGGTCTTCACCGCAAGCATCACCTTCAACTACCTGATTCAGGTCAGACGCAGCAACTGAAACAGATTAAATTATACAAGAAGTGGTAACGTGGACGGTGAGGCCGTGGGTGTATTTTAAACAACTAAAACTAAGTGAAGCATCTCCAACCACTCAGTCGTTGGTTTAAGTGAAAAGAATTTGCAGTATGCATTTCTGAGACATTCAGTGCCGTTGCCAGCTCTTCTGCGATAAGTTTTGTCTGGCCATGAGTTATGGGTACACGATATATACTTAGCAGCTTGTTCATTAGTGCTGGTGATAGGATGATCATCTTGGTGAATAAACTATTTATGGCAATACAGTACATTACAATACATATTACAATGCATTTGTCAATACAAGCCATGATTTTAGATTTTGAAATCAGTGTATAAGGTTTAAAATCTGATTTCTGGGATGCTCCACTGGCGAACCTGCCAACCCTGTCAAACAGCAGCCTGTCTCTTCTTTAGTTTTGGTTTATAATAATGATAATAATAATAATAATCCCGCGACCATGAAAAAGGATAAGCGGTATAGAAGATGGGTGGATGGATGGGTGGATAATAATAATAATAATAATAATAATAATAATACAGGAAGTTTTAGGAGATTTGGTGAAAGAATTATTTATGGAAATTGTATATTGGCATGTGATCCTGGCACTACTTCTAAATATAATGATACATTTTGCAGTATTAGTCATGCTTTTACAGCTTCAAATCAGTGTATAGGGTTAGAAATGGGCCAGTTTTGGAGATTTGGAGACGCTTTAGTAGCTTGCCTGGCCACCCTGTAAAACTGCCAGCTATTTAAAAAATATTATCAGCAATGAAAGAGGCAGAGAGATGTACAATGGGGGAATTGAGTATTGAATGCGTCAACATTTTTTTTCAGTAAATATATTTCCGATGAGTCTATTCACATGAAATTTTCACCAGACATCAGTATTAACTCAAGAAATCTGAAAATATAAAGAATTCACAACATTAAAGTCAATAAATGAAGTTATGTGTAATAAAGTGGAATGACACAGGAAAAAAGTATTGAACACGCTAAGAAAAAGCAGTTCTCCAAGGCAAGGAACCAGCTGAAATCCGTAAGTAATTATACCCCCTATCTGTGCAAATTAATATCAGCTGGGTTAGTAAATTGATGGTCTATAAAAAGGCTTTTCGTTACCAAGGTGTCACACAAGAAACATTGTTTTGCACATTGCAATGCATTCCACTGTTCACGCTCACCCCACAAGACTCCATTACTAAAGAAAGGGCATGTTGAAGCTCGTTTAAAGTTTGCTACAACTCATTTGGACAAGCCTATTAAATACTGGGAGAGTGTAGTCTGGTCAGACGAGAGCAAAATTGAACTTCTTGTCTGTCATACTACACACCATGTTTGGAGAAGAAATGGCACTGCACATCACCCTAAAAACACTACACCAGCAGTGAAGTTTGGAGGTGGAAGCATCATGGTGTGGGGCTGTTTTTCATCACATGGTACTGGCAGACTTCATATAATTGAAGGAACGATGAATGGAACCCTTTACCGGGAGATTCTTGAGAAGAATCTGCTGCCATCCACCAGGATGATGAAGGTGAGACGTGGGTGGACCTTCCAGCAGGACAATGATCCAAAGCATACAGCAAAGGAAACTCTCAATTGGTTTCAGAGAAAAAAAATCGAGGTGTTAGAATGGTCCAGTCAATCACCTGACTCGAATCCAATTGAACAAGATTTAGAGACAGTATGTTTAGAAGAATGGGCCAAAAATCACACCTGAATACTGCGGCCCATTAATTTCTTCATACAGGAAGCGTCTTGAAGCTGTCGTTACAAACAAACGCTTCTCCACCAAGTATTAAATAAATTACAGTTAGCGTGTTCAATACTTTTTTTCCGTGTCATTCCACATAACTTTATTTATGGAATTCAATGTTTGGATTTCTTTATATTTGCTGATTTCTTGAGTTTACATTTATGGCATTTGGCAGACGCCCTTATCCAGAGCGACTTACAATTATGTCTTTGTTTATTTATTTATTTATTTATTATACAACTGAGCAATTGTGGGTTAAGGGCCTTGCTCCCAGCAGTGGCAGCTTGGTGTTGCTGGTATTTGAACTCACAACCTTCCGATCAGAAGTCCAACATCCTAACCACTGAGCTACTACTTCCCTTAATACTGATGTTTAGAGAAGATTTCATGTGAATAGCCTCATTGGAAATATATTTACTGAAAATAATGTTGACGCATCTAATACTTATTCCCCCCACTGTATTAGCTTTAGTTTTGCTTTATTTAAGATAAGAGATGGAAGAAGCCAATGGTGTGATTGAGGTTTTTCCTTGAATGTGTTCATACTGTCTCTTCTACAAACTGCAAGTGGTCACAGAAATGAAACCAACACACTGTTCAGTGATGTAAGCAGCCATGTTGTATTTGGCTCACTCACAGACACAGAGAGGTATCACAACAAAAGATGTTTGGAGCTATCTTTCTTACATAAATCAGTTTTTTTTTGCTTGCAGTATACTGCCAACTCGAATCCATCCATCCATCCATCTGTTTTCTGTACCGCTTATCTTACACAGGATCACGGGGAGCCTGGAGCCTATCCCAGGGGACTCGGGGCACAAGCCGGAGGACACTCTAGATAATTGCACACACATTCACACACTATGGACAATTTGGAAATGCCAATCAACAAACAACGCATGTCTTTGGACTGGGGGAGCGAACCGGAGTATCCGGAGGAAACCCCCGAAGCATGGAGAGAACATGCAACTCCGTGCACACACAGGGTGGAGCTGGGATTCGAACCCCCGACCCTGGAGGTGCGAGGCAAACCCCTGCAAACTTGAATGTTTTCTACTTTTAGATCATTTACTTCTGTTTCGTTTTTTTGTTTTTTGTTTTTTGTTTAGAGGATCTTTCCAGTCAATCAGAGTGACTACATACTGAAATTCCTGGAGGTCAGATTCGGACTGAACTCGACAACGTAAGTGCAAAGATCCAGACTCTCTTATTTCTTAATAAATGGTGCTTTATTGCAATTAATAGAGTGTGTTTTGTTTGTGTGTGTCTGTTGTGTCTGTGTGTGTGTGTGTGGGTGTGTGTGGTTTTTTTTTTTAGAGAGTTTATACCGAACCTGCTGCTGTGTGAGGATGGTTTCCAGGCTCCAGGACAGGACTTCTTCCTGCGCCTCACACAGACGTCTGTCCTGCCTTTTTATTTGCTCGTGCTGCTCATCTGTGTGCTGTCAATCATGCAGACAACCTACAGGAGACTCAGGTATGCTCAGCACATTAATCTTAAACCCTCACATATTAAACGTATGATTTAACCTGGCATAAAACGTCAACACCCTCACAGAGTTTTCTATGGAGAGTTGTGGAGGAGTGTATTCTGTAAGACACACACATCTTGTTCTTTAGTAAATGAGAACATTGATAGTGTTGTCAGTTTGCTGTGGTAGGAAAGGAATCAGCAGTAACCCTGCTTTACTTTGGCCTGGATCACACCAACCCCTCACTGATTCCTTTCCGATAATAACAAACACAGAAAGGACTTAATTTGCATATGTAGCATAAAGAATTTTACATGTGTACAAATTGAGCCAGAATCAGGGTTTTGTTATAACCGTAAAAGAAGACTGTGTGTTAGGAGTGCCCTAAAAAATTATATACTGTACACCTTTTAATAAATAGAGTGCTGTTGTGTATGCAGTGGTGAGCGTGCGATGGGCAGCGTGCAGATGGAGGACGGGCGGATCGGCGAGCGGCCGGAGGTGATCTACCACGTGTTCCACACACTGCTGTTCGGAGCTCTCGCCATGATGTTTCAGGGGTATTTACACATCACTATTACTATTCGTTGATTCTAAATAGTTACCTCATCTCTCTGCTGCTCTGTGCTACAGTAATAAAACACACCACTTTTAGCACTATGTTCAGATTCTCCCTTTCCTGTTACTGAACATATCCTGGCCTGTTGCACTTATGGTACATTCACGTCCATGATGCATTCTATGGAAGAGCAGTGTTCCTGAATGGTGGTCAATCTTTTTATCAGTTTTTCATGCCGTCGGTCTCCTCATGATTCATGCCCGAGGTCTGGGTCAGGCAGCACACTGAACTCTGTGAAATCACAGCCAGTCCATGATTACACCAGCGAAATGACTGAATTTCTATTCACAGCTCAGTATACCCTGCAAAAAGGCTGAAAAAAAACACACTGGGAAATTTGTGCATCGACTAAAGTGGGACAAAGTTCATTGGTTGGAATTTAATTCATTTGAAACATGAGGAAAAACTTGCTCATCTCTGTGTTTGATCATTTTGCTTTCTCTCCACTGTACTGTAGGATGAAGTATCTTTGGACCCCGTACGTGTGTATGTTCACTGCATTTGGAGTGTGTTCACCGCAGCTCTGGATGACTGTGTTCAGATGGGTCAGACTCAAGTCTGTCCATCCTGTAGTGCTGGTGAGTGGATGGATGGTTGTGAGGATGGATGGTTGGGTGGAAGGTGGATAAATAATGAGTCTTGATTGGTCACATATACAGTAGAGCACAGTGAAATTCCTGTCAGGAAGCTGGGGTCAGAGTGCAGGGTCAGCCATGATACGGCGCCCCTGGAGCAGAGAGGGTTAAGGGCCTTGCTCAAGGGCCCAGCAGTGGCAGTTTGGCAGTGCTGGGGCTTGAACTCCCAAGCTTCCAATCAGTAACCCAGAGCCTTAACTGCTAAGCAACCACTGCCCATATAGGAGGATAGATAGCCGGTTAGGTGCATGGTTTAGAAGGGTGGGTAGAAGGGTATTGGTTGTGTTAATGGTTGGATGCATGGTTGGATAGTTGTGTGGATGGATGGAGGGCTGAATTGATAGGTGGGTGGATAAATAGTTGAATAATTGGAAGGATGGGTTGATTGTTAGATGTTTGGTGTAAGGATGGTTGAGTGCACAATAATTGGATGGATAGATGGATGGATGGCTGACTGAGATTTATGGTAGGGTAAACGGGTAGACAGTTGGATGGAAAGTTTGGGTAGGTGGATATATGGATGGTTGCAAGGATTAATGGTTGTGTGGGTAATTTGTATGGATGGATGAAATTTGAGTGGGTAGATTTGATGGGTGTGAATGGATAGATGGTTAGGTGGATGGTTAAGATGGATAGATGGTTGTGTGTGTAATTATCTTTGATCGATGGAAATATGCATGCTTAGGTGGAAGTTGATTAATTGGTTGTTGGAGGGATGGATAGATGGATGAAATGTATGGATTCATTGGTGGTTGTCTGATTAATGTTATGTATGAATGAGATTTTGGTAGGTGGTTTGATTGATAGAAGGATGGATAGAGCTGATTGGAAATTTTCTATCTTTCATTAGGCACTAATACTGAGCACTGCAGTACCGACCATCATTGGCTTCAGTTTATGGAGAGAGGTGAGCTTGTGTCTTATTGATCTGCACTAAATGTAGAGTTAAAACATTCAGAATCAGGAACTGTTCACATGCTGATTTTAGCGTATAATTAAAAAAAAAAGTGTAAAAGTGCTGTTTTTTATTTTCTCACCAGCATTTCCCACGTGTGCTGTCGGAGCTTACAGAGGTACAAGAGTTTTATGATCCTGATACAGTGGAGCTCATGAACTGGATTAGGTGAGTGTTTAATATCCACTTATCCTTTTTAGAACAGCTCTTACCGTGCAAGTGTGTGAGAAAATTTTGAAAGGGGAATAAGTCAGGCCAAATGACTATCAAGCCTATCAAGTGTTGGAAGCACGACTGAGATTTGAATAATAGCATCATATTATCCTGTGATTGATTTTCCTGTAACAGCATGCCCAGTTGTGCTTCCTTTCTGATCAAGTTCTATAACAGCAGTTCCGAGAGTAGTGCAGATGCAAGGCGTATAATAATACACTCATTCTGAAAAGTTGTTTTTTTCTTTTAAAAAAAAATACACAAACCCAGATTCGTTTTGTGGATGCATAAACAGATTTAAAATGTATGTGACTGTTGATATGGTTTATGGAAAGTATCTCCAGTGTCAGAACTCTTAACAGTCAGAGGTAAATCTAGACTGATCTAAATCTAGATGAGTAAGTAGTTCTAACTGTACATAGGTATCTCTCTCTCTCTCTCTCTCTCTCTCTCTCTGTGTTAGGAGTCAGGCTCCGCTCTCGGCTGTGTTTGCTGCAAGTCCTGCACTGTCAGGAATGGTGAAGGTGTGCACAGGATGGCCGGTCACCAGTCTCCCACTGTACGCAGATCTCAGCCTGCTGCAGAGGACTGAGAGTGTGAGTGCACTTCTCACTCTCTCTCTCTCTCTTGTTGTTCCATCTGCTGATTCAGGAGGCATTTAACAGGCCTTCACTTGAATGTCACATGGGCTAGTATTCATGGAGCATTTCCTTGTTGCAGAACTCATCTACAGTCTGACTTTGTGAATAAAAGTCAGGGTGGAGAGAGGCGCACACGCACACACACACACACACACACACAGTTATAAAGCCCCGCCAAATAGGAGGGCTGTTTTTAGATCGACGGTGGGTTGCCTGAACATGCACAACCACTGAAATGAAATCAGCCCTTATTCCATTCATCCATCCATTTTTCCATGCCGCTTATCCCACACAGGGTTGTGGGGAGCATGGAGCCTATCCCAGGGGACTCGGGGCATATGGTGGGAGACACCCTGGGCGGGGTGCCGACCCATCACATTGCACAATCGCACACACAGCCTACAGCGCATGTCTATGGACTGGGGGAGCAAATCGGAGTAACCCGGAGGAGAACATGCAAACTCCAAGCACACAAGGCGTAGGTGGGATTCGAACCCCCAACCCCGGAGGTGTGAGGCAAACGTGCTAACCACTAATTCTACATACAAGTCGCTTTGTGATCAGCCTGATTTTAATACCTCATTTTAATATCTCACCCCTCCCCCTTATTATGGTATTAAAATGAGGCTGATCATAAAGCAACTTGTAGAATTAAGACATAAAAGCGGATTTCAGTCAGAAATGCACAGAATTAGAAGGGAGATTATCACAAAACTTGGACTGAACATATTACAAAACTTGGACTGAACATAATCATATTTGAGGTTATCTTAGCATATGCTTTTGTTTGTGGAAATAATTATGCTGTGTATTCGCGAGTAACGTGAGTCAGCTAGCTCCATGTGAAAAATTGGATTAGCGATTGCCGTGAAAGAGAGAGCGAATGAGGGTGAGGGTGGAACAGTTTCTAAGTAGTGATGGCATTTCGTTTGACTGATGCCATTTTGGGAACGTTTGCCCTTTTATTTTTTCCCGTGTGTGTTATGTGGTGTGTGATTTGTTGCAGACGTATCAGGTGTATGCTATGCGCTCTGCCGAGGACGTCTATAAGCTGTTGACAGCTCAGAAGGCAAGTTACGTCATCATTGAAGAGGAGCTGTGTAACGAGATGAGTCCTGTCAGAGGCTGCAGGATCAAAGACCTGCTCGACTATGCAAATGGCCACGTGGGTCAAATTACATGCCTGCACCACACACTTACAGTGGATATAAAAAGTCTACACACTCCTGTTAAAATGGCAGGTTTTTGTAAAGTAAAAGAATGAAACTAAGATACATTTTATCAGATATTTTCTCACCTTCAATGTGTATACAAGTATACAAATAAAGTGAAAGACAATCAGAAACTTTTTTTTTTTTAGGGGGAAAAAAGAAAAATCAAAAACTTAATAATTTAGTTGCATAAGTGTACACACCCCTAAACTAATACTTTGTTGAAACACCTTTTATTTTATTACACCGCTCAGTCTTTCTGGGTAAGAGACTCTCAGTGTGGCACATCTCAACTTAGCAATATTTCCCCGCTCTTTCTTGCAAAAATGCTCTAGAGCCATCAAACTGTAAGGGCATCTCCTGTGGACAGCCCACTTCAGGTCACCCCACAGATTTTTAGGTGGATTCAGGTCTGGACTCTGGCTAGGCCATTAAAAAAAAAACTTCTTTTGGTTAAGCCATTCCTTTGTTGATTTGAATATATGCTTTAGGTCATTATTGTGCTGAAAGGTGAAATTCCTTTTCATTTTCAGCTTACTAGCAGACACCTGAAGGTTTTGCACTAAAATCAACTGGTATTTGTAGCTATTCATGATCCCCCACATCTTGATAAAAGCCCCAGTTCTGGCTGAAGAAAAGCAGCCCTAAAGCATGATGCTGCCTCCACCATGCTTCACCGTGGGTATGGTGTTCTTTTGGTGATGTGCTTTTAAAAAAAAATGTATTATGGAATTATTTTACCTTTTGGAATTGGTCTCATTAGACCATAACACATTTTGCCACATTGTTTGGGGTTATTTTAGTTCAGCTTGATATTTTTTTGTGAGAAAAGGCTTCTGTCTAGCTGCCCAACCCCATAGCCCAGACGTGAAGTTTATGAGAGATTATCGTCACATGCAGAGAGTAATCAGTACTTGTCAGATATTTCTGTAGCTCCTTTAATGTTGCAGTAGGTCTCTTCACAGCCTCCCAGGTAAGTTTTTGTCTTGTCCTTTTGTAAATTTTGGAGGAACATAGATTTTTTTGGTAAGGTCACTGTGGTGCTCCATTTTCTCCACTTGTTGTTGATGGCCTTCAAGGTGTTCCATGGGACATCTCATGTTTTTTGTTTCTTTTATTCTTTTATCTCCTGATCAGTTTTTTCAACAAGTGGGATATCGTACATGCTTTGTAATCTCTTTGTAGATCATGGCTTCAGCGGTCGGATGAAACCAAGAAGATGTGAAGAAAATCCTACAGAAACAGCTGAACTTTATTTGGGGTTAATCAGAATCATTTTATGTGATGACAGCTGTAGGATAATTACTTTTGAACATGAGATTGAATGTGATTGGGTCATTGTGAACAGAGTCACATCCCCAGTTATAAAAAAAGGGTGTGCACACTTATGCAACCAGGTTATTGTAACTTTTTTAATTGTCCTATTTTTCCCTAAAAATGTTTTGATTGTTTTTCACTTAATTGTTATACATTATAATTTCATATTGAAGGTGGAAAAAGTTCTGACCTTATTTATCTTGGTTTAATTTTTTATATCACAAAAACCTGCCATTTTAACAGGGGTATGTAGACTTTTTATATCCATTTGTAAGGTCACCTTCTACTATACATGTGTACAGTACATTATTATAATTAATTATACTAATTAATTGCTTAACATGGTGGTTCCACATAAAAGGCATGCAGATTGAATGAATATACAAATTAGAAAACACTTTAAAGCTACCCCAATAAACTGATGCCTTAATAAGAGAGAAAAAGTTTTGGGTGCCTGGGCTGTTTTGTCCTGGAAGCCTTTCTTATAGATCTTTTTAAAAAAATGTTTTGTTGTATGTTATTTCCCCGTTCTCTGCTAGGTGGTGTATGACAACGGGGAAATGTACACTTTCTCCAAGCACGGGAGGTTCTGTCACGAGATCAAAATGAACTACTCTCCATACACCAACTACTTCACGCGAGTGTTCTGGAACCGCTCGTACCATGTCTACAAAGTCAACTCGGTCATCTCCTTCCAATACTGACATCTGCTGAGTCCACTCCATCATCTCCTCCCAATACAGACATCTGCTGTCATCAGTACTGATGAATACACAGTCAACTCCATCATCGTCCCCAGTACTGATGAATACACAGTCAACTCCATCATCGTCCCCAGTACTGATGAATACACAGTCAACTCCATCATCGTCTCCAGTACTGATGAATACAGAGTCAACTCCATCATCTTCCCCAATACTGGTAAATACAGAGTCAGCTCCATCATTTTCGCCAATACTGATGAATACTGAGTCAACTCCATCATCCCCCTTCAATACCAACGAATACAAAGTCAACTCCGTCATCCCCTCCCAAAACTGACAGCTGCCAAATCAGTTCAATTGTCCCCTCCAAATACCAATGTCTATAGAGTTAACTTTGTCATTCCCTTCCAATACTATTGTCTACAGTGTCAACACTGGCATCTTCTTTCAATTCCCACAGCTACCAATTCAAATCAGTCATCCCCTTTCAATACTAACAGGAACCAAATCAACTCTGTTGTCCCCTTCCAAGCCCAATGTCTACACGGTCATCTCCTTCATCCCCTTTCAGTCCCAATGTCTACACAGTCAACTCTCATTCCTTTCCAATCCCAATGCTTACACAGCTAACCCCATTTTCCACTTCCAACCCCAAAGTCTACAAAGTCAACTCCTTCATCCCATTTCCATTTCCAATGTCTATACAGTCAACCCCGTCATCCCCTTTCAATACTGGCAGATACCAAGTCAGTTTTTACTTGTTACTGAATTCCAATACCAATGTCTAGAGTCAATTCCATCGTCCCCTTCCGTAGCTGTGTTTCTGATCGTCTGACACTGTGGGGCTAGAAATCATACGAGGCGTTGGAGAATGGATTTTAAAATGGTTCTTTTATCACATTGCAGTTATGCACAATGACATTTAGTACTGCGTTTTGTGTGCGTGCGTGTGTGTTTGTATCACAGATCTGTTCAGGGGTCCAGTCACAGGACCTGTTCAGAATCTGTAGTGTTGCCTCCGAGCTTTTTGTGGTGAATGCACAGCCCTGTGGTGGCAGTGTTCGAAAGCTTTTTGCTGCTGTCAGGCTCTGAAAAGACCTTTCAAAAAGATGGCCACCAGTGAGTGGGGGAGTTGTGGTATGAAAGGGAATCATGGGTAGTGCAGGCTGGCTCTGTGACTGCCATAAAAATGGAATTTGCATTCTCTTTTCATGTTTAAACACTGTATCATGTCTCACATATGACTTCGAGAGAAGGAACGTTCTAAGCTCTTGTTATGGCTAATAATGTTGTCAACATGTTGGGAAAACCCATACATTAACCTGAGACCACTTTCATTTTTTTTTTTTTCCTTCTTGTTCTTTCTGCTGTACAACTTTGTTCAGCATTTCAAGACAATGCATTGTGACCATGCAGACCTTTTTACTGCTGACGGATACAAGTGCAAATGACTTGTAGGAAACGTACTTAATGGAAGTTTAATGGCACTTTTGTCGATTAAACATTTGAAAAATAGGCAAGGGTTAAGGGTCTGGCTAAGCCATCAAGCAAGTCCCCTAACCTTAAATTGCTCAGCTTAACTGTAAATTGCTTTGGATAAATAAATAAATAAATAATCTTTTGAAATGAATAGAAGTCAATATAAATATGTGACCAAATAATACAATATCAAGGTTTCTACCATTACAATGTAGTGTTGTTGCATTAAAGTAGTTCCATCTCAGAAAGGATGAATTATACAGATCCATTTGCAAACATCTTGAACAATTCTTTACAAAAACCTTTTTTTTTTTTTACGTTTTACAAAAACAAAATAATAAATAAATCTCCTAAACGTGCATCGATTCCCTATCATCTGCCATTAAGCTTCCTTTATAAGTGAGTTTGTAGTAAATGTTCTTGGCCTTTTTTTTTCCTATTTAGTTTTTTGTATTCTACAGATATGATCAATGGAGACTGGATTAAAAACAATAGTAACAGTAATTCTTTAAAGCAGCCAACAGAGGTGTTTCAATGGGAAATGATGCAATACAGTAGGATTTACAGTACTATTTTCTAACAAAGTGTTTTAAAAAACAGTGTTGGGATAAGCGTGACAAAATAGACTGCCATGACTGCCGTGAAAAAAAAAAAGTTTCCAATTGTTCCCATTACATTTAGTTGGCATCTGCTCAGAACTTTTGCTCACTTCACTCAGTTGAACTGAATGGACATGAGTGTGAATGCTGGTGTTTCTGTAACGAACGAAATAAGGCTCTTAGAGACGGGAACTTTTCATGTATCCGCGTTAGCAGATAACATGTATGTTTCCCAGGACCCTGTAATGATGAAGCTGTTGAATAGCTGATAGAGAATTGCACATCTGCAGTAGCTTGGATTAATGAGCTTTCATGACACATTTTATCACTGTGTTTCATGTCTGTGCTTTTTTAAAAAAAAATTTATAGACTCTCCTTCACCTGTTCTCTTATTTTATTATTTTTGTATAAGAATTTTAATATTGCAAGTCTAAGTTAAAAAAGGCTTTTGATTTGGCATGTTTGTAATCACCAGTCTATGCAGATGATGAAACTAGGTAAGTTATTTCATGTATGATGTCGTCTTGTTTGTGCCTTTTTAATTTTCGTTTTTTCCCATGTTTATTATAGTTTCATGTTTCCTATGTTTGACCTGCATTTACCATCCAAACTCATCCTCAGAACATGATTGTATTGTATCAGTCTAGCCGGTGTTCGCTGGGGAAAAGTGCTTCGTTGCAATTACGTGCGCTCCTGCTGCTGTTGGTAAAATGCTTTTCCTCATCCATGCGTGATCATGTGATTAAAAAAATAAATAAATTGTGAACTGTACATGGTCATGTGAAAGCACACATCAGTAAATTTAAGCTGATGCTCTGACTCGTGTCTTATACTGTATAATATGAAATGATCTGATTCTGTTAAATACAGTCTTTGTACTCTTCTGTACTCCTGTCATCTGTTTTAGTTTACCTTACACCACAACGCTGTTGAGTTCTCGTATTTGATTGGTCAGAATATGTTGATTGAATGATCTGTAACAGCAGCTTTGACAGTCGTGCCACAAGTTTATATAAACAATGCTCGTTTTGATGCGTTATTGCTTCTATAGTAACTTGTTCGGCGGTCAAGTGGCATAATCTAAAACTAATATTAAATGGTTTGCAACAAAAGGCTTTGTTATTCAACCGAGAAAAAGACAATGATATGGTGAAGCTTTCTGTATGGAGATATTTATTTAAAATTTATGGAAGGAGTCCCTGAACAGGAGGGGGGGCTGCTTTAAGTACTACATTGCATCTCATCGTCATGGACTGCGCCAGATTTGTCAGTTCTTGCTGTGAGATGTTACCCCACTCTTCCATCAAGGCATTTACAAGTTCTTGATCACGTCTGAGGGGAGACAAGGTTACATGTAATTTTCCAGTGCAAGGACGATCAACTGTCCTTCCTGTCTCCCTGTAGCACCGTCTTGGGTATCTTACATTAGACAGTGCAGTTTTTAAAAATCCACTTTATTTGGGCTAATGAAGAATTGTTAAAATTTGTCCCAAAAATTTATTGATCAGAATATTATTCTAAAATAATTCAAACTTTGCCCCTGCTGTAGGTTGTTTGAGCACTAAGCCACACCAGTAGGTGGCAGTAGAGCACCAACGTTCACAGAGTTCCTCCAGATGGAAGAAAAAAAAAAAAACCATGAAAAGATATATAGACAAATTTAACATGAAAGCACATGCTAAAAAGTAACTTACACTTGCACTGTTAGTTAGGGGTATTTCGCATGTTACAGGCCCAAAAGTCTGCTACATCTACAATGTTTCACTTTACACACAACTGTGTAAATATAAAATGAACCAATGTGTTCAGGCAGCGACTAGAGTGTAAAGAGGAGAGTGTGAATACTGGGCAGTGAGGGGACTACACACAGGAGAGTGGAGCAGAGAGGGGACTGAACAGAGGTGAGTGGGGCTGATGGGCAGTGAGGGGACTGCAGAGGAGTGGGACAGTGAGGGGACTGCACAGAGGAGAGTGGGACAGTAAGGGGACAGCACAGAAGAGGGTGGGGCTGATGGCAGTGAAGGGACTGCAGAGCAGAGTGGGGCAGTGAGGGGACTGCAGAGAGGAGAGTGGGGATGCTGGGAGTGAGGGGACTACACAGAAGAGAGTGGGGTAGTAAGGAACTGCACAGACAAGAGTAGGGCAATGAAGGGATTGCACAGACAAGAGTAGGGCACTGACTGCACTGTAAAGAGGAGTGTGTGAATGCTGGGCATTGACTGGACTGTACAGAGGAGAGAGTTAATGCTAGGCAGAGACTGGACTGTACAGAATAGAGTGGGGCAATGTGGCGACTGTACAGCGGAAAGTGGGGCTGCTGGGCAGTGAGGGGACTGCAGAGGAGAGTGGGGCGTTGAGAGGACTGCACAGAGGAGAGTGGGGCAGTGAGGGTACTGTACAGAGGAGTGTAGGGCAGTCAGGGTATGGAGAGAGTAGGGCAGAGAGGGGACTGCCTGGAGGAGAGTGGGGCAGAAGGGAGTGTGGGGCAATGAGTGCACTGCAAAGAGGAGAGTGGGGCAATGAGGGGACAGCACAGAGGAGGGTGGGGCAGTAAGGGGACAGCACAGAGGAGGGTGGAGCTGTGAGGGTACTGTACAGAGGAGTGTGGGGCAGTGAGGGTACAGAGAGAGTGGGGCAAAGAGAGGACTGCCCGGAGGAGAACGGGGCAGTGAGGGGCTTGCAGAGGAGTGTGGGGTAGTGAGGGGACTGCACAGAGGAGAGTGGGGCTGATGGGCAGTGAGGGGACTGCAGAGTAGAGTGGGGCAGAAAGGGTACTGCACATAGGAGAGTGGGGCATTGAGGGACCTGCACAGAGGAGAGTGGGGATGCTGGGCAGTGAGGGGCCTGCACAGAGGAGAGTGGGGCAGTGAGAGGACTGCACAGAGGAGAGTTGAGCTGTGAGGGTTCTGTACAGAGGAGTGTGGGGCAGTGAGGGTACGGAGAGAGTTGAGCTGTGAGGGTACTGCCCAGAGGGGAGTGTGGGGAATTGAGGGGACTGCACAGAGGAGAATGGGACAGTGAGCAGACTGCAGGGATGAGAGTGGGACAGTGAAGGTACTGTAAAGAGGAGTGTGGGGCAGTGAGGGTTCGGCGCAGAGGAGGGTGAGGCAGTGAGGGGACTGCATGGAGGAGAGTGGGGCAGTGAGGGGACCGCATGGAGGAGAGTGGGGCAGTGACTGGACTGTAGAGAGGAGAGAGTAAATGCTAGGCAGTGACTGGAATGTACCGAAAAGAGTGGGGCACTGAGGGGACTGTACAGAGGAAAGTGGGGCTGCTGGGCAGTGAGAGGACTGCAGAGGAGAGTGGGTCATTGAGAGGACTGCACAGAAGAGAGTGGAGCATTGAGAGGACTGCACAGAGGAGAGTGGAGCATTGAGAGGACTGCACAGAGGAGAGTGGAGCATTGAGAGGACTGCACAGAGGAGAGTGGGGCAGTGAGGGTACTGTACAGAGGATTGTAGGGCAGTGAGGGTATGGAGAGAGTGGGGCAGAGAGGGGAATGCCTGGAGGAGAGTGGGGCAGAGGGGAGTGTGGGGCAGTGAGTGCACTGCACAGAGGAGAGTGGGGCAGTGAGGGGACTGCACAAAGGAGAGTGGCGATGCTGGGCAGTGAGGGGAATGCACGGAGGAGAATGGAGCAGTGAAGAGAAGAGTGGGGCAGTGAGGGCACTGCAAAGAGGAGAGGGGGAAGTAAGGGTACTGCAGAGAGGAGAGTGGGGCAGTGAGGGGCAGCACAGAGGAGAGTGGGCCAGTGAGGGAACCGCACAGAGGAGAGTGGGCCAGTGAGGGGACCACACAGAGGAGAGTGGCGCAGTGACAGGAACGCACAGAGAAGAGTTGGGCAGTAAGGGGACTGCACGGAGGAGCGTGGGGATGCTGGGCAGTGAGGGGCTTGCACAGAGGAGAGTGGGGATGCTTAGCATTGAGGGGACTGCACAGAGAAGAGTGGTGCTGATGGGCAGTGAGGAGCCTGCACAGAGAAGAGTGGGGCAATGAGGGTACTGTACAGAGGAGTGTGGGGTAGTGATGGGACTGGAAAGGAGAGTGGGGCAGTGAGTGGACAGCACAATGGAGAGCGGGGAAGTAAGTGGACAGCACAGAGGAGAGCAGGGCAGGGAGGGGACTGCACATAGGAGGGTGGAGCTGTGAGGGTACTGTACAGAGGAATGTGGTCCAGTGAGAGTACGGAGAGAGTGGGGCAGAGAGGGGACTGCCCGGAGGAGAACGGGGCAGTGAGGGGCTTGCAGAGGAGTGTGGGGTAGTGAGGGGACTGCACAGAGGAGAGTGGTGCTGATGGGCAGTGACGGGCCTGCACAGAGGAGAGTGGCTCAGTGAGGGGCCTGCACAGAGCAGAGTGGCGCTGATGGGATGTGAGGGGCCAGTGAGGGGCCTGCACAGAGGGGACTGGGGAAGGGATGGGACTGCACAGAGAAGAGTGGGGCAATGAGGGTACTGTACACAGGAGAGTGCGGCAGTGAGGGAACTGCATAGATTAGAGCGGTCCAGTGAGGAGGCTTCAGAATGGTGCAGAGGAGAATGGGGCAGTGAGGGGCAGCACGGTGGAGAGTGGGCCAGTGAGGGCACCGCAGAGAGGAGAGTGGGCCACTGAGGGGAACACACAGAGGAGAGTGGCCAGTGAGGGTACCACACAATGAAGAATGGAGCAGTGAGGGGAATGCTAGAGAAAAGTGGGGCAGTAAGGGGACTGCACAGACTAGTGTGGGGCTGACTGGCAGTGAGGGAACTGCAGAGGAGAGTGCAGCAGTGAGGGGACTACATGGAGGAGAGGGGGCAGTGAGAGGCTGCAAAGAGGAGAGTGGGCCAGTGAGGGTACGGCACAGAGGAGAGTGAGTGGACTGCATGGATGAAAGTGGGGCAGTGAGGGTTCAACTCAGAGGAGGGTGGGGCACTGCACAGGGGAGAGTTGGGTAGTGATGTGACTGCACATAGGAGAGTGGGGTATTGAGGGGCCTGCACAGAGGAGAATGGGGCATTGACGGGCCTGCACAGAGGTGAGTGGGCCTGATGGGCAGTGAGGGTCCTGCACAGAGGGGAGTAGTGCTGATGGGCAGTGAGGGGCCTGCACAGAGGAGAGTGGGCCAGTGAGGGGCTGCACAGAGGAGAGTGGCCAGTGAGGGGCCTGGACAAAGGAGACTGGAGAAGTGACGGGACTGCACAGAGAAGAGTGGGGCAATGAGGGTGTTGTACAGAGGAGTGTGGACCTGCACAAAGGAGAGTGGCGATGCTGGGAAGTTAGGGGAATGCACCGTGGAGAATGGGGCAGGGAGGGGACTGTACAGAGGAGAATGGAGCAGTGAAGAGACTACACAAAGAAGAGTGGGGCAGTGATGGGACTGCAAAGAGTTGAGGGGGAAGTAAGGGTACTGCAGAGAGGAGAGTGGGGCAGTGACAGGTCTGCACAGAGAAGAGTTGGGCAATGAGGGTACTGTACAGAGGAGTGTGGGGCACTGAGGGGACTGCAGGGACAAGAGTGGGCCAGTGAGGGGCAGCACAGAGGAGAGTGGGCCAGTGAGGGCACCGAACAGAGGAGAGTGGGCCAGTGAGGGCACCGCACAGAGGAGAGTGGGCCAGTGAGGGGGGCACAGAGAAGAGTGGGCCAGTGACGGGAACGCACTGAGTCGAGTACTGAGTCGAGTGGTGCTGCTGTGCAGTGGGGTTATTGCACAAAGTAGAGTGTGGCAGTGAGGGTACTGCACAGAGGAGAGCTGGGCAGTGAGTGCACCGTACAGAGGAGAGTGGGTCAGTGAGTGGACCGTACAGAGGAGAGGGGGGCAGTGAGGGGTCTGCACATAGGAGGGTGGGCCAGTGAGGGGCGGCATAGAGGAGAGTGGGCCAGTGAGGGCACCGCACAGAGGAGAGTGGGCCAGTGAGGGCACCGCACAGAGGAGAGTGGGCCAGTGAGGGTACGGCACAGAGATGAGTGGGCCAGTGACAGGAACGCACAGAGAAGAGTGGGGCTGATGGGCAGTGAGGGGACTGCAGAGGAGAGTGGGGCAGTGAGGGGACTGTACATAGTAGGGTGTTGCAGATTGGCAGTAATGGGACTTCAAAGGAGAGTGGCGCAGTAAGTGGACAGCACAGAGGAGAGTGGGGCAGTGGGGAACTGCAAAGAGGAGAGTGGGGATGTTGGGCATTGAGGGGACTGCACAGAAGAGAGTGGAGCAGAAAGGGGACTGAACAGAGGTGAGTGGGCTGATGGGCAGTGAGTGAATTAAAGAGAAGTGTCAGGCAGTGAGGGTTCGGTGCAGAGGAGGGTGGGGCAGTGAGGGCACTGCACAGAGGAGAGAAGGGCATTGAGCGGACTGCACGTATGAGAGTGGGGTAGTGAGGGTACTGTAAAGAGGTGTGTGGGGCAGTGAGGGTTCGGCGCAGAGGAGGGTGGGGCAGCGAGGGCACTGCACAGAGGAGAGTGGGCCAGTGAGGGGCTGCACAGAGGAGAGTGAGTATGCTGGGCAGGGAGGGTTCTGTACAGAGGAGAGTGGGCCAGTGAGGGCACCACAGAGAGGAGAGTGGGTCAGTGAGGGGGATGCAGAGTGGTGCAGAAGAGAATGGGGCAGTGATAGGACTGCACAGATGAGAGTGGTGCAGAGGAGGGTGGAGCACTGAGGGCACTGCACAGAGGAGAGATGGGCAGTGAGGGGCCTGCAGAGGGGAGTGGGACAGTGAGGGGACCAAACAGAGGAGTGTGGCACAGTGACAGGAACACACAGAGAAGAGTGGGGCAGTAAGGGGACTGCACATAGGAGAGTGCGGCATTGAGGGGCCTTCACAGAGGAGAGTGGGTATGCTGGGCAATTAGGGGCCTGCACAGAGGAGAGTGGGGATGCTGGGCAGTGAGGGGAATGCACATAGGCGAGTAGGCAGTGACCGGTCTGCACAGAAAAGAGTGGGGCAATGAGGGTACAGTACAGAGGAGTGTGGGGCAGTGAGGTAACTGCACAAAGGAGAGTGGCGATGCTGGGAAGTTAGGGGAATGCACCGTGGAGAATGGGGCAGGGAGGGGACTCTACAGAGGAGAATGGAGCACTGAAGAGACTACACAAAGAAGAGTGGGGCAGTGATGAGACTGCAAAGAGGAGAGGGGGAAGTAAGGGTACTGCAGAGAGGAGAGTGGGGCAGTGACAGGTCTGCACAGAGAAGAGTGGAGCAATGAGGGTACTGTACAGAGGAGTGTGGGGCAGTGAGGGAACTGCACAAAGGAGAGTGGCGATTCTGGGAAGTTAGGGGAATGCACCGTGGAGAATGGGGCAGGGAGGGGACGGTACAGAGGAAAATGGAGCAGTGAAGAGACTACACAAAGAAGAGTGGGGCAGTGATGGGACTGCAAAGATGAGAGGGGGAAGTGAGGGCACCTCAGAGAGGAGAGTGGGGAAGTGAGGGGCAGCACAGAGGAGAGTGGGCAGTGAGGGGCAGCACGGAGGAAAGTGGGCCAGTGAGGGCACCTCACAGAGGAGAGTGGGCCAGTGAGAGCACCGCACAGAGGAGAGTGGGCCAGTGAGGGGACCACACAGAGGAGAGTGGCACAGTGACGGGAATGCACAGAGAAGAGTGGGGCAGAAAGGGGACTGCACAGAGGAGAGTGGGGATGCTGAGCAGTGAGGGGACTGCACATAAGAGAGTGGTGCAGTGAGAGGCCTGCACAGAGAAGAGTGGTGCTGATGGGCCGTGAGGGGCCTGCACAGAGAAGAGTTTGCCAGTGAGGGGACTGCACATAGGAATGTGGGGCAGTGATGGGACTGCAAAGGAGAGTGGGGTAGTGAAGGGACAGCACAATGGAGAGCGGTGCAGTAAGCGGACAGCACTGAGGAGAGAGGGGCATGGAGGGGACTGCACAGAGGAGAGTTGAGCTTTGAGGGTACTGTACAGAGGAGAGTGGGGCAGAGAGGGGACTGCCCGGAGGAGAACGGGGCAGTGAGGGGCTTGCAGAGGAGTGTGGGGTAGTGAGGGGACTGCACAGAGGAGAATGGGGCTTATGGGCAGTAAGGGGTCTGCATGGATGAGATTGGGGCAGTAAGGGTACTGTAAAGAGAAGTGTCAGGAAGTGAGGGTTCGGTGCAGAGGAGGGTTGGGCAGTGAGGGCACTGCACAGAGGAAAGTTTGGCATTGAGCAGGCTGCACGGATGAGAGTGGGGCAGTGAGGGTATTTTAAAGCGGAGTGTAGGGCAGTGAGGGTTTGGTGCAGAGGAGGGAGGGGCAGCGAGGGCACTGAACAGCGGAGAGTTGGGCAGTGAGGAACCTACACATAGCACGGTGGGGCAGTAAGAGGACAGCACAGAGGATTGTGGGGCAGTGAGAGAACTTCACAGAGAGTGGAGCTGGGAGGGCACTGCACAGAGGAGAGTTGGGCAGTGAGGGACCTGCACATAGGAGAGTGGGGCATTGAGAGGACTGCACAGAGAGTGTAGCGGTGAGGGTACTGTACAGAGCTGTTTGGGGATGTTAGGGTACAGAGAGAGTGGGGGCAGAGAGGGGACTGCACAGAGGAGAGTGGGGCACTGAGGGGACTGCAAAGAGGAGAGTGTGGCAGAGGGGAGTGTGGGGCAGTGAGCAGACTGCACAAAGGAGAGTGGGGCTGTGAGGTTCCTGCAGAGGAGTGTGGGGCAGTGAGGAGAATTCATAGAGGAGAATTGGGCAGTGATCGGACTGCACGGATGAGAGTGGGGCAGTGAAAGTACGGTGCAGAGGAGAGTGGGGCAGTGAGTGGACTGCACGGATGAGAGTGGGGCAGTGAGGGTACTATAAGGAGGAGTGTGGGGCAGTGAGGGGCTTGCACAGAGGAGTGGGGCATTGAGGGGCCTGCACAGTGGAGAGTGGGGCATTGAGGGGCCTGCACAGAGGAGAGTTGGGCATTGAGGCTCCTGCACAGAGGATTGGGGGCCTGATGGGCAGTGAGGGGCCTGCACAGAGGAGAGTGGGCCATTGAGGGGCCTGAACAGACGGGAGTGAGCCTGTGAAGGGCCTGAACAGACAGGAGTGAGCCTGTGAAGGGCCTGCACAGAGGAGAGTGGGCCAGTGAGAGGCCTGCACAGAGTGGAGTGGGGAAGTGACGGGACTGCACAGATAAGAGTGGGGCAATGAGGGTACTCTACAGAGGAGTGTGCAGCAGTGAGGGGACTGCAGAGATGAGAGAGGGGCAGTGAGGGGGTTCA
The DNA here is from genome assembly GCF_023375685.1 of Ictalurus furcatus. Classification (NCBI taxonomy): domain Eukaryota; kingdom Metazoa; phylum Chordata; class Actinopteri; order Siluriformes; family Ictaluridae; genus Ictalurus; species Ictalurus furcatus. The sequence continues at coordinate 6,758,245 of NC_071268.1, read as the reverse complement.
GAGTGGTGCAGATGACAATGGGGCAGTGAGGTTACTGTAAAGAGGAGTGTGGGGCAATGAGGGTTTGGTGCAGAAGAGGGTGGGGCAGTGAGGGGCCTGCAGAGGAGAGTGGGGCTGTGAGGGGACTGCATGGAAGAGAGAGGGGCAGAGGGCTTTGCAGACAGGAGAGTGGGGCAGTGAGGGAACTGCACAAAGGAGAGTGTCAATGCTGGGCAATGAAGGGAATGCACGGAGGAGAATGCAGCAGTGAAGAGACTACACAAAGAAACGTGGGGCAGTGAGGGGACTGCACAGAGAAAAGTGGGGCAATGAGGGGACTGCACAGAGAAGTAAGAGGAACGCACCGACGAGAGTGGGCCAGTGAGGGGACCCAATAGAGAAGATTGGGGCAGTGACTGGACTGCACAGAGAAGAGTGGGGAAGCGAGAGGAATACACAGAGGAGAGTGGAGCTGTGAGTGTACTGTACAGAGGAGTGTGGGGAAGTGAGGGGACTGCAGAGAGGAGATTTGGGCAGTGAGGGACTGCACAGAGGAGAGTAGGACTGATGGGCAGTGAGGGGCCTGCAGAGGAGAGTGGGGCAGTGAAGGGACTGCAGAGAAGACTGGGGCACTGAGGGCACTGCACAGAGGAGAGTGGGGCAGTCAGGGGACAGCACAGAGGAGGGTGGGGCTGATGGGCAGTGAAGGGACTGCAGAGGAGGTGGGGCATTGCGGGGACTACACAGAGTAGAGTGGGGCAGAGACAGGACTGCACAGAGGAGTGTGGGGCATTGAGGGTATGGAGAGAGTGGGGCAGAGAGGGGACTGGCGAGAGGGGAGTGTGGGGCAGTGAGGGGACTGCACAGAGGAGCGTGGGGCAGTGAGGGGACTGCACAGAGGAGCATCTGGCAGTGATGGGACTGCAAAGAGGAGAGGGGGAAGTAAGCGTACTGCAGAGAGGAGAGTGGGGCAGTGAGGGGCAGCACAGAGGAGAGTGGGCCAGTGAGAGCACCGCACAGAGGAGAGTGGGCCAGTGAGAGGACCACACAGAGGAGAGTGGCGCAGTGACGGGAACGCACAGAGAAGAGTTGGGCAGTAAGGGGACTGCACGGAGGAGCGTGGGGATGCTGGGCAGTGAGGGGCCTGCACAGAGGAGAGTGGGGATGCTGAGCAGTGAGAGGACTGCACATAGGAGAGTGGTGCAGTGAGAGGCCTGCACAGAGAAGAGTGGGGCAATGAGGGTACTGTACAGAGGAGTGTGGGGTAGTGATGGGACTGTAAAGGAGAGTGGGGCAGTATGCGGAAAGCACAATGGAGAGCGGGGCAGTAAGCGGACAGCACAGTGGAGAGCGGGGCAGGGAGGGGACTGCACATAGGAGGGTGGGGCACTGAGGGGACTGCACAGAGGAGAGTGGAGCTGTGAGGGTACTGTACAGAGGAGTGTGGTCCAGTGAGGGTACAGAGAGAGTGGGGCAGAGAGGGGACTGCCCGGAGCAGAACGGGGCAGTGAGGGGCTTGCAGAGGAGTGTGGGGTAGTGAGGGGACTGCACAGAGGAGAGTGGGGCTGATGGGCAGTGAGGGGACTGCAGAGGAGAGTGGGGCAGTGATGGGACTGCAAATAGGAGAGTGGAGCATTGAGGGACCTGCACAGAGGAGAGTTGGGATGCTGGGCAGTGAGGGGCCTGCACAGAGGAGAGTGGGGATGCTGGGCAGTGAAGGGACTGCACATAGGCGAGTGGGGCAGTGACAGGTCTGCACAGAGAAGAGTGGGGAAATGAGGATACTGTACAGAGGAGTGTGGGGCAGTGATGGAACTGCACAAAGGAGAGTGGCGATGCTGGGAAGTTAGGGGAATGCACCGTGGAGAATGGGGCAGGGAGAGGACTGTACAGAGGACAGTGGGACAGTAAGGGGACTGCACATAGAAGATTTGGGCATTGAGGGGTCTGCACAGAGGAGAGTGGGCCTGATGGGCAGTGAGGGGGCTGCACAGAGGAGAGTGGCCCAGTGAGGGGCCTGCACAGAAGAGAGTGGAGCTGATGGGCTGTGAGGGGCCTACACAGAGGGAACTGGGGCCTTGAGGCGCCTGCACAGAGGAGAGTGGTGCTGATGGGCAGTGAGGGGCCTGCACAGAGAAGAGTGGGCCAGTGTAGGGCCTGCATAGAGGGGAGTGGGCCAGTGAGGGGCTTGCACAGAGGAGTGTGGAGCTGATGGGATGTGAGGGGACAGTGAGGGGCCTGCACAGAGGGGAGGGGGAAGTGACGGGACTGCACAGAGATGAGTGGGGCAATGAGGGTACTGTTCAGACGAGTGTGCGGCAGTGAGGGGATTGAATAGGCTTTAGAATGTTGCATAGGAGAATGGAGCAGTGAGGGGCAGCACAGAGGAGAGTGGGCCAGTGAGGGGCAGCACAGAGGAGAGTGGGCCAGTGAGGGCACCACAGAGAGGAGAGTGGGCCAGTGAGTGGAACACACAGAGGAGCGTGGGCCAGTGAGGGGACCACACAGAGGAGAGTGGTGCAGTAAGGGGACTGCACATAGGAGAGTGGGTAATTGAGGGGAATGCAGAGGAGAGTGGGGCAATGCGGGTATTGCACGGAGGAGAGGGGGCAGTCCTGGGATGCACAGAGGAGAGTGGGAGAGTGAGGGGCATGCACATAGGAGAGTGGGGATGCTGGGCAGTGAGGGGCCTGCACAGGGGGGAGTGGGGCAGTAAGGGGACTGCACAGATGAGTGGGGCAGTGAGGGGACTGTACATTGTAGGGTGTTGCAGATTTTCACTGATGGGACTTCAAAAGAGAGTGGGGCATGGAGGGTACGGCACTGTGGAGAGCGGGGCAGTAAGTCGACACTACAGAGGAGAGTGAGGCAGTGAGGGAACTGCAAAGAGGAGACTGGGGATGGTGGGCATTGAGGGGACAGCACAGATGAGAGTGGAGCAGAGAGGGGACTGAACAGAGGCAAGTGGGCTGATGGGCAGTGAGAGTACTGCAGAGGAGTCGGGAAGTGAGTGGACTCTACAGAGGAGAGTGGGGCAGTGAGGGTACTGCACACAGGAGAGTGGGGCAGTGAGGGTATGGAGAGAGTGGGGCAGAGTGGGGACTGCCCGGAGGAGAGTGGGGTAGTGGGGAGTGTGGGGAAGTGAGCAGCCTGCACAAAAGAGAGTGGGGCAGTGAGGGTCCTGCAGAGGAGTGTGGGGCAGTGAGGGGAATGCACAGAGGAGAGTGGGGCTGATGGGCACTAGTGAGGGGCCTGCAGAGGAGAGTGGGGAAGTGAGGGGACTGCATGGAGTAAAATGGGCAGTGAGCGCACTGCACGGTTGAGAGTGGGGCAGGGAGGGTATGGTGCAGAGGAGAGTGGGGCAGTGAGAGGACTGTACGGATGAGAGTGGGGCATTGAGGGTACTGTAACGAGGAGTGTGGGGAAGTGAGCGTTCGGTGCAGAGGAGTGTGGGGCAGTGAGGGGACTGCATGGAGGAGAGTGGGACAGTGAGGAGAGTGGGACAGTGAGGGGACTGCAGTGGAGGTGGGGCTTTCAGGGGACTGCAAAGAGGAGAGAGGGGCAGTGAGGGGACTGCCCAGAGGGGAGTGTAGGGCAGTGAGGGGACTGCCCAGAGGGGAGTGTAGGGCAGTGAGGGGACTGCACAGAGGAGAGTGGGGCAGTGAGCGGACAGCACAGATGAGAGTGGGGCATTGAGGGTACTGTAACGAGGAGTGTGGGGAAGTGAGCGTTCGGTGCAGAGGAGGGTGGGGCAGTGAGGGGACTGCATGGAGGAGAGTGGGACAGTGAGGGGACTGCATGGAGGAGAGTGGGGCAGTGACTGGACTCAACAGAGGAGAGTGGGGCAGTGAGGGGTCTGTACAGTGGAAAGTGGGGTTGTTGGGCAGTGAGGGGACTGCCGAGGAGAGTGGGGCGTGGAGAGGACCGCAGAGAGGAGAGTGGAGCGTTGAGAGGAATGCACAGAGGAGAGTGGGGCAGTGAGGGGTCTGCACAAAGGAGGGTAGCGATGATGGGCAGTGAAGGGACTTCAAAGAAGAGTTGGGCACTGAGGGGACTGCACAGAGGAGAGTGGGGCTGATGGGCCATGAGTAGACTGCACAGAGGAGAGTGAGGCAGTGAGGTTATGGAGCGAGTGGGGCAGTGAGGGGACTGCCCAGAGGGGAGTGTGGGGCAGTGAGCAGACAACACAAAGGAGAGTGGGGCAGTGAGTGGCCTGCAGAGGAGTGTGGGGTAGTTAGGGGACTTCACAGAGGAGAGTGGGCTTGTGAGGGGCAGCACAGAGGAGAGTAGGCCAGTGAGGGGCAGCACAGAGGAGAGTGGGCCAGTGAAGGGAAAACAAAGAGGACAGTGGGGCAGTGAGGGGACTTCACATAGGAGAGTGGGGCATTGAGGGGCCTGCACAGAGCAGAGTGCGGCTGATGAGCAGAGAGGGGACTTCAGAGGAGGGTGGGGCAGTGAGGGGACTGCATAGAGGAGATGGGGCAGTGAGGGTACTGTACATAGTAGGGTGGTTAAGATTGGCAGTGATGGGACTGCAAAGGAGAGTGGGGCAGTGAGGGTACGGTGCAGAGGAGGGTGGGGCACTGAGGGAAATACATAGAAGAGAATGGGGCAGTGAGTGGACTGCATTGATGAGAGTGGGGCAGTGAGGGTACGGCGCAGAGGAGAGTTGGGTAGTGAGTGGACTGCTCAGATGAGAGTGGGGCAGTGAGGGTTCGGCGCAGAGGAGAGTGGGCCATTGAGGGGCCTGCACAGAGGAGAGTGTGCCATTGAGGGGCCTGCACAGAGGAGAGTGGTGCTGATGGGCATTGAGGGGCCTGCACAGAGGACAGTGGGCCTGATGGGCAGTCAGGGGCCTGCATAGAGGAGAGTGGGCCAGTAAGGAGCCTGCACAGAGGTTAGTGTTGCTGATGGGCAGTGAGGGGCCTGCACAGAGGAGACTGGTCCAGTGAGGGGCCTGCACAGAGGGGAGTGGGTCGGTGAGGGGCTTGCACAGAGGAGTGTGGAGCTGATGGGATGTGAGGGGACAGTGAGGGGCCTGCAAAGAGGGGAGTGGGGAATTGACGGGACTGCACAGAGAATAGTGGGGCAATGAGGGTACTGTACACAGGAGAGTGCGGCAGTGAGGGGAGTGCTCAAAGGAGAGTGGTGCATTGAGGGGCCTGCACAGAGCAGAGTGGTGCTGATGGGCAATGAGGGGCCTGCACAGAGGAGAGTGGTGCTCATGGGCAGTGAGCGGCCTGCACAGAGGAGAGTGAGCCAGTGAGGGGCCTGCACAGAAGGGAGTGGGCCAGTTAGGGGCTTGCACAGAGGAGTGTGGAGCTAATGGGATGTGAGGGGACAGTGAGGGGCCTGCACAGAGGGGAGTGGGGAATTGACGGGACTGCACAGAGAAGAGTGGGGCAGTAAGGAGACTGCACATAGGAGAGTTGGGCATTGAGGGGCCTGCACAGAGGAGAGTGGGGATGCTGGACAGTGAGGGGAGTGCACATAGGCGAGTAGGGCAGTGATAGGTCTGCACAGAGAAGAGTGGGGCAATGAGGGTACTGTACAGAGGAGTGTGGGGCAGTGAGGGAACTGCACAAAGGAGAGTGGGGCTGTGAGGGGACACAGATGAGAGTGGGCCAGTGAGGGGGATGCAGAGTGGTGCAGAAGAGAATGGGACAGTGATAGGACTGGACAGATGAGAGTGGTGCAGAGGAGGGTGGAGCAGTGAGGGCACTGCACAGAGGAGAGATGGGCAGTGAGGGGCCTGCACAGATGGGAGTGGAGCTGATGGGATGTGAGGGGCCAGTGATGGGCCTGCACAGAGGGGACTGGGGAAGTTACGGAACTGCACAGAGAATAGTGGGGCAATGAGGGTACTGTACACAGGAGAGTGCGGCAGTGAGGGGACTGCTCAAAGGAGAGTGGGGCATTGAGGGGCCTGCACAGAGGAGAGTGGTGCTGATGGGCAGTGAGTGGCCTGCACAGAGGAGAGTGAGCCAGTGAGGGGCCTTCACAGAAGGGAGTGGGCCAGTTAGGGGCTTGCACAGAGGAGTGTGGAGCTAATGGGATGTGAGGGGACAGCAGTAAGGAGACTGCACATAGGAGAGTGGGGCATTGAGGGGCCTACACAGAGGAGAGTTGGGATGCTGGGCAGTGAAGGGCCTGCACAGAGGAGAGTGGTGATGCTGGGCAGTGAGGGGACTGCACATAGGCGAGTAGGGCAGTGACAGGTCTGCACAGAGAAGAGTGGGGCAATGAGGGTACTGTACAGGGGAGTGTGGGGCAGTGAGAGAACTGCACAAAGGAGAGTGGCGATGCTGGAAAGTTAGGGGAATGCACCGTGGAGAATGGGGAAGGGAGGGGACTGTCCAGTGGAGAATAGAGCAGTGAAGAGACTACACAAAGAAGAGTGGGGAAGTGACGGGACTGCAAAGATGAGAGGGGGAAGTGAGGGCAATGCAGAGAGGAGAGTGGGCCAGTGAGGGGCAGCACAGAGGAGAGTGGGCCAGTGAGGGGCAGCACTGAGAAAAGTGCGCCAGTGAGGGCACCTCACAGAGGAGAGTGGGCCAGTGAGAGTACCACACAGAGGAGAGTGGCGCAGTGACGGGAATGCACAGAGAAGAGTAGGGCAGTAAGGGGACTGCACAGAGGAGATTGGGGATGCTGGGCAGTGAGGGGCCTGCACAGAGGAGAGTGGGGATGCTGAGCAGTGAGGGGACTGCACATAGGAGACTGGTGCAGTGAGAGGCCTGCACAGAGAAGAGTGGTGCTGATGGGCAGAGAGGGGCCTGCACAGAGAAGAGTGGGGCAATGAGGGTACTGTACAGAGGAGTGTGGGGCAGTGATGGGACTGCAAAGGAGAGTGGGGCACTGAAGGGACAACACAATGGAGAGCGGTGCAGTAAGCAGACAGCACTGAGGAGAGCGGGGCAGCGAGTGGACTGCACATAGGAGGGTGGGGCACTGAGGGGACTGCACAGAGGAGAGTGTGGCAGTGAGGGTACTGTAAAGAGGAGTGTGGGGCAGTGAGGGGCTTGCACAGAGGAGTGGGGCATTGAGGGGCCTGCACAGTGGAGAGTGGGGCATTGAGGGTCTGCACAGAGGAGAGTTGGGCAGTGAGGGGCCTGCACAGAGGAGAGTGGGCCATTGAGGGGCCTGAACAGAGGGGAGTGAGCCTGTGAGGTGCCTGCACAGAGGAGAGTGGTGTTGATGGACAGTGAGGGGCCTGCACGGAGGAGAGTTGCCACTGAGGGGCCTGAACAGATTAGAGTGGCCAGTGAGGGGCCTGCACAGAGGAGAGTAGGCCAGTGAGAGGCCTGTACAGAGTGGAGTGAGGAAGTGACAGGACTGCACAGATAAGAGATGGACAATGAGGGTATTCTACAGAGGAGTGTGCGGCAGTGAGGGGACTGCAGAGATGAGAGTGGGGCAGTGAGGGGTTTCAGAGTGGTGCAGAGGACAATGGGGCAGTGAGGTTACTGTAAAGAGGAGTGTGGGGCAGTGAGGGTTTGGCGCAGAAGAGTGTGGGGCAGTGAGGGGCCTGCAGGGGAGAGTGGGGCTGTGAGGGGACTACATGAAGCAGAGAGGGGCAGTGAGGGAACTGCACAAAGGAGAGTGTCAATGCTGGGTAATGAAGGGAATGCACGGAGGAGAATGGATCAGGGATGGTCCTGTACAGAGAAGAATGGAGCAGTGAACAGACTACACAAAGAAACATGGGGCAGTGAGGGGACTGCACAGAGAAAAGTGGGGCAATGAGGGGACTGCACAGAGAAGTAATTGGAACGCACCGATGAGAGTGGGCCAGTGAGGGGACCCAATAGTGAAGAGTCGGGCAGTGACGGGACCGCACAGAGAAGAGTGGGGAAGCGAGAGGAATACACAGAGGAGAGTAGAGCTTTGAGTGTACTGTACAGAGGAGTGTGGGGAAGTGAGGGGACTGCAGAGAGGAGATTGCGGCAGTGAGGGACTGCACAGAGGAGAGTAGGGCTGATGGGCAGTGAGGGGCCTGCAGAGGAGAGTGGGGCAGTGAAGGGACTGCAGAGAAGACTGGGGCACTGAGGGCACTGCACAGAGTAGTGTAGGGCAATTATGGTATGGAGAGAGTGGGGCAGAGAGAGGACTGCCGGAGGAGAGTGGGGCAGAGGGGAGGTGAGTGTAGGGCAGTGAGTGCACTGCACAGCGGAGATATGGGCAGTGAGTGGACTGCACAGAGGAGAGTGGGGCAGTGAGGGGGATGCACAGAGGAGAGTTGGGCAGTCAGGGGACAACACAGAGGAGGGTGGGGCAGTGAACGGACTGCACATAGGAGAGTTGGGCTGATGGGCAGTGAAGGGACTGCAGAGGAGGTGAGGCATTGCGGGGACTGCACAGAGGAGAGTGTGGCAGTGAGGTGGATGCACAGAGGAGAGTTGGGCAGTAAGGGGACAGCACAGAGGAGGGTGGGGCAGTGAAGGGACTACACATAGGAGGGTGGGGCTCTTAGGCAGTGAAGGGACTGCAGACGAGGTGGGGCATTGCGGGGACTGTGCAGAGTAGAGTGGGGCAGAGACAGGACTGCACAGAGGAGTGTGGGGCATTGAGGGTATGGAGAGAGTGGGGCAGAGAGGGGACTGGCCAGAGGCGAGCGTGGGGCAGTGAGGGGACAGCACAGAGGAGAGTGGAGCTGTGAGTGTATTGAACAGAGGAGAGAGTAAATGCTAGGCAGTGATTGGACTGTACAGAAAAGAATGGGGCATTGAGGGGACTGTACGGAGGAAAGTGGGGCTCCTGTGCAGTGAGGGGACTACACAGAGCAGAGTGGGTATGCTGGGCAGTGAGGGGACTGCAGAGGAGAGTGGGGCATTGAGAGGACTGCTCAGAGGAGAGTGGGGCAGTGAGGGGTCTGCACATAGGAGGGTGGGGCTAATGGGCAGTGAAGGGACTGCAGAGAAGAGTGGGGCACTAAGGGGATTGCACAGAGGAGAGTGGGACTGTGAGGGTACTGTTCAGAGGAGTATAGGGCAGTGAGGGCATCGAGAGAGTGGGGCAGAGAGGGGACTGCCAGTAGGAGAGTGGGGCAGATGGGAGTGTGGGGCAGTGAGGGTATGGAGAGAGTGGGGCAGTGAGGGGACTGCACAGAGGAGAGTGGGGCATTGAGGGGACTGCACAGAGGAGAGTGGGGCAGTAAGGGGACAGCACAGAGGAGAGTGGGGCAGTAAGGTGACAGCACAGAGGAGTGTGGGCCAGTGAAGGGACTGCACATACGAGGGTGGGTATGCTGGGCAGTGAGGGGACTGCAGAGGATGTGGGGCTTTGAGCGGACTGCAAAGAGGAGAGTGGGGCAGTGAGAAGACTGCACAGAGGAGATTGGAGCTGTTAGTGTACTGTACAGAGGCGTGTGGGGCAGTGAGGGGACTGCCCAGAGGGGAGTGTAGGGCAGTGAGGGGACTGCCCAGAGGGGTGTGTTGGGCAGTGAGCGGACTGCACAGATGAGAGTTGGGCAGTGAGGGTACTGTAAAGAGGGGTGTGGGGTAGTGATGGTTAGGCGCAGACGAGGGTGGGGCAGTGAGGGGACTGCACAGAGAAGATTGGGTCAGTGATGGGACTGCAAAGAGGAGAGGGGGAAGTAAGGGGACTGAAGGGAGGAGAGTGGACCAGTGAGGGGCAGCACAGAGAGAGTGGGCTAGTGAAAAGCAGCACAGAAGAGAGTTGGCCAGTGAGGGCACCGCACAAAGGAGAATTTTCCAGTGAGGGGACTGCACATATCAGTGTGGGGCAGTGACAGGTCTTCACAGAGAAGACTGGGGCAATGAGGGTACTGTACAGAGGAGTGTGGGGCAGTGAGGGGACTGCACAGATGAGAGTGGGCCAGTGAGGGGACTGTGTGTAGTAGGGTGGTGCAGATTGGCAGTGATGGGACTGCAAAGGAGAGTGGGGCAGTGAGGGGACAGCACAATGGAGAGCGGTGCAGTAAGTGGACAGCACAGAGGAGAGTGGGGCAGTGAGGGGAATGCACTGGTGAGACTGGAGCAGAGAGGGGGCTGAACAGAGGCCCATGGGCTGATGGGCAGCGAGGGGACTGCAGAGGAGTGTTGAAGTGAGTGGACTCTACAAAGGAGAGTGGGGCAGTGGGGGTACTGCACATGGGAGAGTGGGGCTGATGGTCAGTGAATGGACTGCCGAGGAGAGGAGGGCACTCAGGGAACTGCAAAGAGGAGAGTTGAGCTGTGAGGGTACTGTACGGAGGCGTGTCAGGCTGTGAAGGTACGGAGAGACTGGGGCAGAGAGAGGACTGCCCGGAGGAGAGTGTGGCAATGAGGAGCTTGTAGAGGAGTGTGGGGCAGTGAGGGGCCTGCACAGAGGAGAGTGCGCCAGTGAGGGGCCTGCACAGAGAAGAGTGGCCAGTGAGGGGCCTGCACAGAGGAGAGTGGCCAGTGAGGGCCCTGCACAGAGGAGAGTGGGGAAGTGACGGGACTTCACAGATAAAGAGGGGAAGTTAGGGTACTGTAAAGAGAAGTGTGGGGCAGTGAGGGTTCGGTGCAGAGGAGGGTGGGGCAGTGAGGGGACTGCATGGAGGAGCGTGGCGCAGTCAGGGTTCTGCGCAGAGGAGGGTGGGGCAGTGAGTGCACTGCACAGAGGAGAGTTGGGCAGTGAGCGGTCTGCACGGATGAGAGTGGGGCATTGAGGGTACTGTAAAGAGGAGTGTGGGGCAGGGAGGGTTCGGCGCAGAGGAGGGTGGGCAGTGAGGGGACCGCATGGAGGAGAGTGGGGCAGTGACTGGACTCAACAGAGGAGAGTGGGGCAGTGACTGGACTCAACTGAGGAGAGTGGGGCAGTGGCTGGACTGTACACAGGAGAAAGTAAATGCTAGGCAGTGACTGGACTGTACATAAAAGAGTGGGGCATTGAGGGGATTACAGAGGAAAGTGGGGCTACTGGGAAGTGAGGGGACTACACAGAAGAGAGTGGGGCAGTGAGGGGACTGCAGAGAGGAGAGTGGGGCTGTGAGAGGACTGCCCGCAGGAGAGTGGGGCAGAGGGGAGTGTGGGGCAGTGAACAGACTGCACAAAGGAGAGTGAGGCAGTGAGGGGCCCGCAGAGGAGTGTGGGGCAGTGAGGGGCTTGCACAGAGGAGAATGGGGTAGTGAGCGGACTGCACAGATGAGAGTAAGGCAGTGACAGTACTGGTTAGAGCGGTGTGGGGCAGTGAGGGTTCGGCACAGAGGAGGGTGGTGCAGATTGGCAGTGATGGGACTTTAAAGAAGAGTGGGGCAGGGAGGGGACGACACAGTGGAGAACGGGGCAGTAAGTGGACAGCACAGAGGAGGGTTGGGCAGTTAGGGGGCTGCACAGAGGAGAATGGGGATGTTGGGGATTGAGGCGACTGCACAGATGAGAGTGGAGCAGAGAGGGGACTGAACAGAGGCGAGTGGAGCTTATGGGCAGTGAGGGGCCAGCAGAGGAGAGTGGGGCACTGAGAGGACTGAACAAAGGAGAGTATGGCAGTGAGCGGACTGTACAGAGGAGTGTGGGGCAGTGAGGGGGCTGCACAGAGAAGAGTGGGGAAGTGACGGGACTGCACAGATGAGAGTGGGGCAGAGAGGGGACTGAACAGAGTCGAGTGGGGCTGATGGGCAGTGAGGGGACTGCCTGGAGGAGAGTGGGGCAGTGAGAGGACTGCACAGTGGAGAGTGGGGCAGTGAGGGGGCTGCACAGAGGAGAGTGGGGCAGTGAAGGTACGGAGAGAGTGGGGCAGAGTGGGGCAGAGGTGAGTGTGGGGCAGTGAGCAGCCTGCACAAAGGAGAGTAAGGCAGTGAGGGGCCTGCAGAGGAGTGTGGGGCAGTGAGGGGACTGCACAGAGGAGAGTGGGGCTGATGGGCAATTAGGGGACTGCACAGAGTAGAATAAGGCAGTGACTGCACTGCTCAGATAAGAGTGGGGCAGATAGGGTACGGCGCAGAGGAGAGTGGGGCAGTGAGCGGACTGCACGGATGAGAGTGGGGCAGTGAGGGAACTGTAAAGAGGAGTGTGGGGCAGTGAGGATTCGGCGCAGAGGAGAATGTGGCAATGAGGACACTGCACAGAGGAGACTTGGGCAGTGAGGGGACTGCAGAGTGGTGCAGAGGAGGGTGGAGCAGTGAGGGCACTGCATGGAGGAGAGTAGGGCAGTGAGGGAACTGCAAAGAGGAGAGGTAGAAGTAAGGATACTGCAGAGAGGAGAGTGCTCCAGTGAGGAGCAGCACAGAGGTGAGTGGGGCAGTGAGGGAACTGGAAAGAGGAGACTGGGGCAGTGAAGGGACTGCACAGAGGAAAGTGGAGCTGATGGGCAGTGAGCGGCCAGCAGAGGAAAGTGGGGCACTGAGCGGGCTGATCAAAGGAGTGTGGGGCAGTGAGGGGGCAGCACAGAGTAGAGTGGGGATGCAGGCCATTGAGGGGACTGCACAGATAAGAGTGGAGCAGAGAGGGGACTGCCTGCAGGAGAGTGGGGCAGTGAGGGGACTGTACGGAGGACACTGGGACAGAGCGGTCTGCAGACAGGAGAGTGGGGCATGGAGCGGACTGAACAAAGGAGAGTAGAGCAGTGAGCGGACTGTACAGAGGAGTGTGGGGCTGTGAGGTGCCGGCACAGAGGAGAGTGGGCCAGTGAGGGGCCTGCACAGAGGGGAGTGGACCTGTGAGGGTCCTGCACAGAGGAGAGTGGTGTTGATGGACAGTGAGGGGCCTGCACAGAGGAGAGTGGGCCAGTGAGAGGCCTGCACAGAGGGGAGTGGGATAGTGACGGGACTGCACAGATAAGAGTGGGGCAATGAGTGTACTGTACAGAGGAGTATGCGGCAGTGAGGGGACTGCACAGATGAGAGTGGGGCAGTGAGGGGGTTCAGAGTGGTGCAGAGGACAATGGGGCACTGAGGGGACTGCACAGAGAAGAGTGGGGAAGTGAGGTTACTGTAAAGAGGAGTGTGGGGCAGTGAGGGGCCTGCAGAGGAGAGTGGGTCTGTGAGGGGACTGTATGGAAGAGAGAGGGGCAGTGAGGGGACTGCATGAAGCAGAGAGGGGCAGTGAGGGGACTGCATGGAGGACAGAGGGGCAGAGGGCTTTTCAGACAGGAGAGTGGGGCACTGAGCGGACTGAACAAAGGAGAGTAGGGCAGTGAGGGAATTGCACAAAGGAGAGTGTCAATGCTTTGCAATTAAGGGAATGCATGGAGGAGAATGGCGCAGGGAGGGTACTGTACAGAGAAGAATGGAGCAGTGAAGAGACTACACAAAGAACTGTGGGGCAGTGAGGGGACTTCACAGAGAAAAGTGGGGCAATGAGGGGACTGCACAGAGAGGTAAGAGGAACGCACCGACGAGAGTGGGCCAGTCAGGGGACCCAATAGAGGAGAGTGGGGCAGTGAGCGTAGTGCAGAGAGGAGAGTGGGGCTGATGGGCAGTGAGGGGCCTGCAGAGGTGAGTAGGGCAGTGAAGGGACTGCAGAGAAGACTGGGGCACTGAAGGCACTGCACAGAGAGTGGGACTGTGAGGGTACTGTACAGAGGAGTGTAGGGCAGTTAGGGTATGGAGAGAGTGGGGCAGTGAGGGGACTGCTCAGAGGAGAGTGGTGCAGAGGGGAGTCTGGGGCAGTGAGTGTATGGAGAGAGTGGGGCAGAGAGAGGACTACCGGAGGAGAGGGGGGCAGAGTGGAGGTCAGTGTAGGGCAGTGAGTGCACTGCACAGAGTGGGGCAGTGAGGGGACTGCACAGAGGAGAGTTGGGCAGTAAGGGGACAGCACAGAGGAGGGTGGGGCAGGGAACGCACTGCACATAGGCGGGTGGGGCTGATGGGCAATGAAGGGACTGCAGAGGTGGTGTGGCATTGCGGGGACTGCACAGAGAAGATTGGGGCAGTGAGGGGGATGTACAGAGGAGAGTTGGGCAGTAAGGGGACAGCACAGAGGAAGGTGGGGCAGAGAAGGGACTGCACAGTGGAGGGTGGGGCTGATGGGCAGTGAAGGGACTGCAGAGGAGTGTGGGGCATTGAGGGTATGGAGAGACTGGGGCAGAGAGGGGACTGCCCAGAGGAGAGTGGAGCTGTGAGGGTACTGAACAGTGGAGAGAGTAAATGCTAGGGAGTGATTGGACTGTACAGAAAAGAGTGGGGCATTGAGGGGACTGTACAGAGGAAAGTGGGGCTCCTGGGCAGTGAGGGGACTACACAGAGGAGAGTGGGTATGCTGGGCAGTGAGGGGACTGCAGAGGAGAGTGGGGCGTTGAGAGGACTGCACATAGGAGGGTGGGATTGTGAGAGCAACGCACAGAGGAGAATGGGCCAGTGAGGGGACCACACAGAGGTGAGTGGCGCAGTGACAGGAACGCACAGAGAAGAGTGGGGCAGCAAGAGGACTGCACGGAGGAGAGTAGGGATGCTGGGCAGTGAGGTGACTGCACATTGGAGAGTGGTGCAGTGAGAGGCCTGCACAGAGAAGAGTGGTGCTGATGGGCAGTGAGGGGCCTGCACAGAGAAGATTGGGGCAATGAGGGTACTGTACAGAGGAGTGTGGGGCAGTGATGGGACTGCTAAGGAGAGTGGGGCAGGGAGGGGACTGCACATAGGAGGGTGGTGCACTGAGGGGACTGCACAGAGGACAGTGTAGCTGTGAGGGTACTGTACTGAGGAGTGTGGGGCACTGAGGGTACAGAGAGAGCGGGGCAGAGAGAGGACTCCCCGGAGGAGAACGGGGCAGTGAGGGGCTTGCAGAGGAGTGTGGGGTAGTGAGGGGACTGCACAGAGGAGAGTACGGCTGATGGGCAGTGAGGGGACTGCAGAGTAGAGTGGGGCAGAAAGGGGACTGCACATAGGAGAGTGGGGCATTGAGGGACCTGCACAGAGGAGAGTAGGGATGCTGGGCAGTGAGGGGCCTGCACAGAGGAGGGTGGGTCTGATGTGCAGGGATGGGACTGCACAGAGGAGAGTGGGGCAGTGAGGGGCTGCACAGAGGAGAGTGTGGATGCTGGGAAGTGATATGCCTGCACAGAGGTCAGTTGGGCAGTGATGGGTCTGTACAGAGAAGAGTGGGGCAATGAGGACTGTACATAGTAGGGTGATGCAGATTGCCAGTGATGGTACTGCAAAGAAGACTGGGGCAGTGAGGGGCCTGCAGACGAGTGTGGGGCAGTGAGGCGACTGCATAGAGGAGAATGGGGCACTGAGCGGACTGCACGGATGAGAGTGGGGCAGTGAGGGTACGGCACAGAGGAGAGTGAGTGGACTGCATGGATGAGAGTGGGGCAGTGAGGGCACTCTAAAGGGGAGTGTGGAGCCGTGAGGGTTCAGGTCACAGGAGGGTGGGGCACTGCACAGGGGTGAGTTGGGTAATGATGTGACTGCACATAGGAGAGTGGGGTATTGAGGGGCCTGCACAGAGGAGAATGGGACATTGACGGGCCTGCACAGAGGTGAGTGGGCCTGATGGGCAGTGAGTGTCCTGCACAGAGGGGAGTAGTGCTGATGGGCAGTGAGGGGCCTGCACAGAGGAGAGTGGGGAAGTGACGGAACTGCACACAGAAGAGTGGGGCAATGAGGCTACTGTACAGAGGAGTGTGGGCCAGTGAGGGACCTGCACAAAGGAGAGTGGCGATGCTGGGAAGTTAGGGGAATGCACCGTGGAGAATGGGGCAGGGAGGGGACTGTACAGAGGAGAATGGAGCAGTGAAGTGAATACACCAAAAAGAGTTGGGCAGTGATGGGAATGAAAAGAGGGGAGGGGGAAGTAAGGGTACTGCAGAGAGGAGAGTGGGGCAGTGACAGGTCTGCACATAGGAGATTTGGGCAGTGAGGGGCCTGCAGAGGAGTGTGGGGCAGTGAGGGGACTGCAAGGAGAGGAGTGGGCCAGTGAGGGGCAGCACAGATAAGAGTGGGCCAGTGAGGGGCAGCACAGAGGAGAGTGGGCCAGTGAGGGCATCGCAAAGAGGTGAGTGGGCCATTGAGGGCCCTGCACAGAGGAGAGTGGGCCAGTGAGGGCACCGCACAGAGGAGAGTGGGCCAGTGAGGGGCAGCACAGAGAAGAGTGGCGCAGTGACGCGAACGCACAGAGAAGAGTGCGGCTGATGGGCAGTGAGGGGACTGCAGAGGAGAGTGGGGCACTGATGGGACTGTACATAGTAGGGTGTTGCAGATTGGCAGTAATGGGACTTCAAAGGACAGTGGCGCAGTAAGTGGACAGCACAGAGGAGAGTGGGGCAGTGGGGAACTGCAAAGAGGAGAGTCGGGATGTTGGTCATTGAGGGAACTGCACAGATGAGAGTGGTGCAGAAAGGGGACTGAACAGAGGTGAGTGGGCTGATGGGCAGTGAGGGGACTAAAGAGAAGTGTCAGGCAGTGAGGGTTCAGTGCAGAGGATGGTGGGGCAGTGAGGGCACTGCACAGAGGAGAGAAGGGCATTGAGCGGACTGCATGGATGAGAGTGGGGCAGTGAGGGTACGGAGAGAGTGGGGTAGAGAGGGGACTGCCCGGCGGAGAACGGGGCAGTGAGGGGCTTGCAGAGGAGTGTGGGGTAGTGAGGGGACTGCACAGAGGAGAGTGGGCCTGATGGGCAGTGAGGGGCCTGCACAGAGAAGAGTGGGGCAATGAGGGTACAGTACAGAGGAGGGTTGGGATGCTGGGCAGTGAGGGGACTGCACATAGGTGAGTGGGGCAGTGACAGGTCTGCACAGAGAAGAGTGGGGCAATGAGGGTACAGTACAGAGGAGTGTGGGGCAGTGAGGGAACTGAACAAAGGAAAGTGGGCCAGTGAGAGTATCGCACAGAGGAGAGTCCGCCAGTGAGGGGACCACACAGAGGAGAGTGGCGCAGTGACGGGAACACACAGAGAAGAGTGGGGCAGTAAGGACTGCACAGAGAAGAGTGGTGCTGATGGGCAGTGAGGGGCCTGCACAGAGAAGAGTGGGGCAATGAGGGTACTGTACAGAGGAGTGTGGGGCAGTGATGGGCCTGCAAAGGAGAGTGGGGCAGTGAAGGGACAACACAATGGAGAGCGGTGCATTAAGCGGACAGCACTGAGGAGAGTTTGGCATTGAGGGGCCTGCACAGAGGATTGGGGGCCCGATGGGCAGTGAGGGGCCTGCACAGAGGAGAGTGGGCCATTGACGTGCCTGAACAGAGGGAAGTGAGCCTGTGAGGGGCCTGCACAGAGGAGAGTGGGCCAGTGAGAGGCCTGCACAGAGTGGAGTGGGGAAGTGACAGGACTGCACAGATAAGAGTGGGGCAATGAGGGTACTCTACAGAGGAGTTTGCGGCAGTGAGGGGACTGCAGAGATGAGAGAGGGGCAGTGAGGGGGTTCAGAGTGGTGCAGATGACAATGGGGCAGTGAGGTTACTGCAAAGAGGAGTGTGAGGCAATGAGGTTTTGGCGCAGAAGAGGGTGGGGCAGTGAGGGGCCTGCAGAGGAGAGTGGGGCTGTGAGGGGACTGCATGGAAGAGAGAGGGGCAGTGAAGGGACTGCATGGAGGACAGAGGGGCAGAGGGCTTTGCAGACAGGAGAGTGGGGCAGTGAGCGGACTGAACAAACGAGAGTAGGGCAGTGAGGGAACTGCACAAAGGAGAGTGCCAATGCTGGGCAATGAAGGGAATGCACGGAGGAGAATGCAGCAGGGATGGTCCTGTACAGAGAAGAATGGAGCAGTGAAGAGACTACACAAAGAAACGTGGGGCAGTGAGGGGACTGCACAGAGAAAAGTGGGGCAATGAGGGGACTGCACAGAGAAGTAAGAGGAACGCACCGACGAGAGTGGGCCAGTGAGGGGACCCAATAGAGAAGAGTGGGGCAGTGACTGGACCGCACAGAGAAGAGGGGGGAAGCGAGAGGAATACACAGAGGAGAGTGGAGCTGTGAGTGTACTGTACAGAAGAGTGTGGGGAAGTGAGGGGACTGCAGAGAGGAGATTTGGGCAGTGAGGGACTGCACAGAGGAGAGTAGGGCTGATGGGCAGTGAGGGGCCTGCAGAGGAGAGTGGGGCAGTGAAGGGACTGCAGAGAAGACTGGGGCACTGAGGGCACTGCACAGAGGAGAGTGGGGCAGTCAGGGGACAGGACAGAGGAGGGTGGGGCTGATGGGCAGTGAAGGGACTGCAGAGGAGGTGGGGCAGAGACAGGACTGCACAGAGGAATGTGGGGCATTGAGTGTATGGAGAGAGTGGGGCAGAGAGGGGACTGGCCAGAGGGGAGTGTGGGGCAGTGAGGGGACTGCACAGAGGAGCGTGGGACAGTGAGGGGACTGCACAGAGGAGCGTGAGGCAGTGATGGGACTGCAAAGAGGAGATGGGGAAGTAAGCGTACTGCAGAGAGGAGAGTGGGGCAGTGAGGGGCAGCACAGAGGAGAGTGGGCCAGTGAGAGCACCGCACAGAGGAGAGTGGCGCTGTGATGGGAACGCACAGAGAAGAGTTGGGCAGTAAGGGGACTGCACGGAGGAGCGTGGGGATGCTGGGCAGTGAGGGGCCTTCACAGAGGAGAGTGGTGATGCTGAGCAGTGAGAGGACTGCACATAGGAGAGTGGTGCAGTGAGAGGCCTGCACAGAGAAGAGTGGTGCTGATGGGCAGTGAGGGGCCTGCACAGAGAAGAGTGGGGTAGTGATGGGACTGTAAAGGAGAGTGGGGCAGTGAGCGGACAGCACAATGGAGAGCAGGGCAGTAAGCGGACAGCACAGTGGAGAGCGGGGCAGGGAGGGGACTGCACATAGGAGGGTGGGGCACTGAGGGGACTGCACAGAGGACAGTGTAGCTGTGAGGGTACTGTACTGAGGAGTGTGGTCCAGTGAGGGTACGGAGAGAGTGGGGCAGAGAGGGGACTGCCCGGAGGAGAACTGGGCAGTGAGGGGCTTGCAGAGGAGTGTGGGGTAGTGAGGGGACTGCAGAGGAGAGTGGGGCATTGAGGGAGAGTTGGGATGCTGGGCAGTGAGGGAACTGCACAAAGGAGAGTGGCGATGCTGGGAAGTTAGGGGAATTCACCGTGGAGAATAGAGCAGGGAGGGCACTGTACAGAGGAGAATGGAGCAGTGAAGAGACTACACAAAGAAGAGTGGGGCAGTGATGGGACTGCAAAGAGGAGAGCGGGAAGTAAGGGTAATGCAGAGAGGAGAGTGGGGCAGTGACAGGTCTGCACAGAGAAGAGTGGGGCAGTGATGGAACTGCACAAAGGAGAGTGGTGATGCTGGGAAGTTAGGGGAATGCACCGTGGAGAATGGGGCAGGGAGAAGACTGTACAGAGGAGAGTGGGACAGTAAGGGGACTGCACATAGGAGATTTGGGCATTGAGGGGCCTGCACAGAGGAGAGTGGGCCTGATGGGCAGTGAGGGGGCTGCACAGAGGAGAGTGGCCCAGTGAGGGGCCTCCACAGAAGAGAGTGGAGCTGATGGGCTGTGAGGGGCCAGTGAGGGGCCTACACAGAGGGGACTGGGGCCTTGAGGGGCCTGCACAGAGGAGAGTGGTGCTGATGGGCAGTGAGGGGCCTGCACAGAGAAGAGTGAGCCAGTGTAGGGCCTGCATAGAGGGGAGTGGGCCAGTGAGGGGCTTGCACAGAGGAGTGTGGAGCTGATGGGATGTGAGGGGACAGTGAGGGGCCTGCACAGAGGGGAGGAGGAAGTGACGGGACTGCACAGAGATGAGTGGGGCAATGAGGGTACTGTTCAGACGAGTGTGCGGCAGTGAGGGGACTGCACAGGGTTCAGAATGTTGCAGAGGAGAATGGGGCAGTGAGGGGCAGCATAGAGGAAAGTGGGCCAGTGAGGGGCAGCACAGAGGAGAGTGGGCCATGTGGGGCAGCACAGTGGAAAGTGGGCCAGTGAGTGGAACACACAAAGGAGCGTGGGCCAGTGAGGGGACCACACAGAGGAGAGTGGTGCAGTAAGGGGACTGCACATAGGAGAGTGGGTAATTGAGGGGACTGCAGAGGAGAGTGGGGCAGTGCGGGTATTGCACGGAGGAGAGGGGGCAGTCCTGGGATGCACAGAGTAGAGTGGGAGAGTGAGGGGCATGCACAGAGGACAGTGGGGATGCTGGGCAGTGAGGGGCCTGCACAGGGGGGAGTGGGGCAGTAAGGGGACTGCACAGATGAGTGGGGCAGTGAGGGGACTGTACATTGTAGGGTGTTGCACATTTTCACTGATGGGACTTCAAAAGAGAGTGGGGCAGGGAGGGTACGGCACAGTGGAGAGCGGGGCAGTAAGTCGAAACTACAGAGGAGAGTGAGGCAGTGAGGGAACTGCAAAGAGGAGACTGGGGATGGTGGGCATTGAGGGGACAGCACAGATGAGAGTGGAGCAGAGAGGGGACTGAACAGAGGCAAGTGGGCTGATGGGCAGTGAGAGTACTGCAGAGGAGTCGGGAAGTGAGTGGACTCTACAGAGGAGAGTGGGGCAGTGAGGGTACTGCACACAGGAGAGTGGGGCAGTGAGGGTATGGAGAGAGTGGGGCAGAGTGGGGACTGCCCGGAGGAGAGTGGGGTAGTGGGGAGTGTGGGGCAGTGAGCAGCCTGCCCAAAAGTGAGTGGGGCAGTGAGGGTCCTGCAGAGGAGTGTGGGGCAGTGTGGGGACTGCACAGAGAAGAGTGGGGCTGATGGGCACTAGTGAGGGGCCTGCAGAGGAGAGTGGGGAAGTGAGGGGACTGCACGGAGTAGAATGGGCAGTGAGCGCACTGCACGGATGAGAGTGGGGCAGGGAGGGTATTGCGCAGAGGAGAGTGGGGCAGTGAGGGTACTGTAAAGAGGAGCGTCGTGCAGTGAGGGTTCAGCGTAGAGGAGGGTGGGGAAGTGAAGGCACTGCACAGAGGAGACTTTGGCAGTGAGCGGACTTCACAGATGAGGGGACAGTGAGGGAACTGTAAAGAGGAGTGTGGGGCAGTGAGGGTTTGGTGCAGAGCAGGGTGTGGCAATGAGGGCACTGCATGGAGGAGAGTGGGGATGATGGGCCATGAGTAGACTGCACAGAGGAGAGTGGGGCATTGAGGGGACTGCACAGAGGAGAGTGGGGCAGTAAGGGGACTGCACAGAGGAGGGTGGGGCAGTTAAGGGACTGCACATAAGAGGATGGGGCTGATAGGCAGTGAAGGGACTGCAGAGGAGGTGGGTCTTTGAGGGGACTGCAAAGAGGAGAGTGGGAGCAGTGAGGGACCTGCAGAGGAGAGTGAGGCAGTGAGGAGACTGAACAGGGGAGAGTGGGGCAGTGAGGGGACTGCACGGAGGCGAGTGGGCCAGAGGGGACTGAATGGAGGCGAGTGGGGCAGTAAGGGGAATGCACGGAGGAGAATGGGGCAGGGAGGGGACTGTACAGAGGAGAATGGAGCACTGAAGAGAAGATTGGTTCAGTGATTGGTTCAAGATTGGTACTGCAAAGAGGAGAGGGGGAAGTGTGGGGACTGCAGGGAGGAGAGTTGACCAGTGAGGGGCAGCACAGAGAGAGTGGGCCAGTGAAAGGCAGCACAGAAGAGAGTTGGCCAGTGAGGGCACCACACAAAGAAGAGTTTGCCAGTGATGGGACTGCACATAGAAGTGTGGGGCAGTGACTGGTCTTCACAGTGAAGAGTGGGGTATTGAGGGTAGTATACAGAGGAGTGTGTGCGCCAGTGATGGGACTGGGCATAGTAGGGTGGTGCAGATTGGCAGTGATGGGACTGCAAAGGAGAGTGGGGCAGTGAGGGGACAGCACAATGGAGAGTGGTGCAGTAAGTGGACAGCACAGAGGAGAGTGGGGCAGTGAGGGGAATGCACAGGTGAGACTGGAGCAGAGAGGGGACTGAACAGAGGCGAGTTGGCTGATGGGCAGTGAGGGGACTGCAGAGGAGTGTTGAAGTGAGTGGACTCTACAGAGGAGAGTGGGGCAGTAAGGGGACTGCACAGAGGAGAGTGGGGCTGTGAGGGGATTGCACATGGGAGAGTGGGGCTGATGGTCAGTGAAGGGACTGCAGAAGAGGGGGGGCACTGATTGAACTGCAGAGAGGAGAGTTGAGCTGTGAGGTTCTGTACAGAGGAGTGTCAGGCAGTGAGGGTACGGAGAGACTGGGGCAGAGAGGGGACTGCCCGGAGGAGAGTGGAGAAATGAGGGGCTTGCAGAGGAGTGTGGGGTAGTGAGGGGACTGCACAGAGGAGAGTGGGGCAGTAAGGGGACTGCATGGATGAGAGTGGGGCAGTGAGGGTACTGTAAAGAGGAGTGTCAGGCAGTGAGGGTTCGGTGCAGAGGATGTTGGGGCAGTGAGGGCACTGCACTGAGGAGAGTTGGGTATTGAGCGAATTGCACGGATGAGAGTGGGGCAGTTACTGCACAGCACAGAGGAGCGTGGGGCACTGAGAGGACTGCACAAACAATGGAGGTCTGATGGCACTGCACAGAGGAGAGTGGGGCAGTTAAGGGACTGCACATAGGAGGGTGGGGCTGATGGGCAGTGAGGGGGTCTGCAGAGGAGGTGGGGCTTTGAGGAGACTGCCAAAAGGAGAGTTGGGCAGTGAGAGGAGTGCTCAGAGGAGAGTGGAGGTGTGAGGGGTTTGCACAGAGTACAGTGGGTCTGCTGTCAGTGAATCACTGGACAGAGGAGAGTGGGAATTTTGGACAGTGACGGGACTGTACTGAGTCAAGTGGTGCTGCTGTGCAGTGGGGTTATTGCACAAAGTAGAGTGTGACAGTGAGGGTACTGCACAGAGGAGAGTGGGGCAGTGAGTGGACTGTACAGAGGAGAGTGGGTCAGTGAGTGGACCTTACAGAGGATATGGGGGCAGTGAGGGGTCTGCAAATAGGAGGGTGGGGCTGATGGGCACTGCATAGAGGAGAGTGGGGCTGTGAGGGTACTGTACAGAGGAGTGTAGGGCAGTGAGGGTATGGAGAGAGTCGGGCAGAGAGGGATCTGCCCGGAGGAGAGTGGGGCAGAGGGGAGTGTGTGGGAGTGAGGGTATGGAAAGAGTGGGGCAGAGAGGGGACTGCCAGTAGGAGAGTGGGGCAGAGGGGAGTGTGGGGCATTGAGGGTATTGAGAGAGTGGGGCAGTGAGGGGACTACACAGAGGAGGGTGGGGCAGTGAAGGGACTGCACATAAGAGGATGGGGCTGATAGGCAGTGAAGGGACTGCAGAGGAGGTGGGTCTTTGAGGGGACTGCAAAGAGGAGAGTGGGAGCAGTGAGGGACCTGCAGAGGAGAGTGAGGCAGTGAGGAGACTGAACAGGGGAGAGTGGGGCAGTGAGGGGACTGCACGGAGGCGAGTGGGCCAGAGGGGACTGAATGGAGGCGAGTGGGGCAGTAAGGGGAATGCACGGAGGAGAATGGGGCAGGGAGGGGACTGTACAGAGGAGAATGGAGCACTGAAGAGAAGATTGGTTCAGTGATTGGTTCAAGATTGGTACTGCAAAGAGGAGAGGGGGAAGTGTGGGGACTGCAGGGAGGAGAGTTGACCAGTGAGGGGCAGCACAGAGAGAGTGGGCCAGTGAAAGGCAGCACAGAAGAGAGTTGGCCAGTGAGGGCACCGCACAAAGAAGAGTTTGCCAGTGATGGGACTGCACATAGAAGTGTGGGGCAGTGACTGGTCTTCACAGTGAAGAGTGGGGTATTGAGGGTAGTATACAGAGGAGTGTGTGCGCCAGTGATGGGACTGGGCATAGTAGGGTGGTGCAGATTGGCAGTGATGGGACTGCAAAGGAGAGTGGGGCAGTGAGGGGACAGCACAATGGAGAGTGATGCAGTAAGTGGACAGCACAGAGGAGAGTGGGGCAGTGAGGGGAATGCACAGGTGAGACTGGAGCAGAGAGGGGACTGAACAGAGGCGAGTTGGCTGATGGGCAGTGAGGGGACTGCAGAGGAGTGTTGAAGTGAGTGGACTCTACAGAGGAGAGTGGGGCAGTAAGGGGACTGCACAGAGGAGAGTGGGGCAGTGAGGGGATTGCACATGGGAGAGTGGGGCTGATGGTCAGTGAAGGGACTGCAGAAGAGGGGGGGGGCACTGATTGAACTGCAGAGAGGAGAGTTGAGCTGTGAGGTTCTGTACAGTGGAGTGTCAGGCAGTGAGGGTACGGAGAGACTAGGGCAGAGAGGGGACTGCCCGGAGGAGAGTGGGGAAATGAGGGGCTTGCAGAGGAGTGTGGGGTAGTGAGGGGACTGCACAGAGGAGAGTGGGGCAGTAAGGGGACTGCATGGATGAGAGTGGGGCAGTGAGGGTACTGTAAAGAGGAGTGTCAGGCAGTGAGGGTTCGGTGCAGAGGATGTTGGGGCAGTGAGGGCACTGCACTGAGGAGAGTTGGGTATTGAGCGAATTGCACGGATGAGAGTGGGGCAGTTACGGCACAGCACAGAGGAGCGTGGGGCACTGAGAGGACTGCACAAACAGTGGAGGTCTGATGGCACTGCACAGAGGAGAGTGGGGCAGTGAGGGGTCTGCCCGGAGGCGAGTGGGGCAGAGGGGTCTGTAGACAGGTGAGTGGGGCAGTGAGGGGACTGCACAAAGGAGACTGGCGTTGCTGGGCAGTGAATGCACGGAGAATGCATGTAGGAGAATGGGGCTGGGAGGGGACTGTACAGAGGAGAATGGAGCAGTGAAGAGAAGAGTGATGGGACTGCAAAGAGAAGAGGGGGAAGTGAGGGGACTGCAGGGAGGAGTGTGGACCAGTGAGGGGCAGCACAGACAGAGTGGGCCAGTGAGGGCACCGCACAGAGGAGAGTGGCCCAGTGAGGGGACCACTCAGAGGAGAGTGGCGCACTGACGGGACCACACAGAGAAGTCTGGGGCAGTGAGGGGACCGCACAGAGAAGAGTGGTGCAGTAAGGGGACTGCACATAGGAGAGTGGGGAATTGAGGGGCCTGCACAGAGGAAAGTGGGGCTGATGGGTAGTGAGCGGACCGCAGAGGAAGGTGGGGCAGTGCGGGGATTGCACGGAGGAGAGTGGGCGAGTGAGGGGCTGCACAGAGGGGAGTGGGGATGCTGAGTAGTGAGGGGCCTGCTCAGGGGGGAGTGGGGCAGTAAGGGGACTGCACAGATGAGTGGGGCAGTGAGGGGACTGTACATTGTAGGGTGGTGCAGATTTTCAGTGATGGGACTTCAAAAGAGAGTGGGGCAGGGAGGGTATGGAGAGACTGGGGCAGAGTGGGGACTTCCCGGAGGACAGTGGGGTAGTGGGGAGTGTGGGGCAGTGAGGGGACTGCACAGAGGAGAGTGGGGCTGATGGGCAGTAGTGAGGGGCCAGCAGAGGAGAGTGGGGAAGTCAGGGGACTGCATGGAGTAGAATGGGCAGTGAGCGCACTGCACGGATGAGAGTGGGGCAGGGAGGGTATGGCGCAGAGGAGGGTGGGGCAGTGAGCGGACTGTACGGATGAGAGTGGGGCAGTGAGGGTACTGCAAAGAGGAGCGTGTGGCAGTGAGGGTTCAGCGTAGAGGTGGGTGGGGCAGTGAAGGCACTGCACAGAGGAGAGTTGGGCAGTGAGCGGACTGCACAGATGAGGGGACAGTGAGGGAACTGTAAAGAGGAATGTGGGGCAGGGAGGGTTTGGTGCAGAGCAGGGTGTGGCAACGAGGGCACTGCACAGAGGAGAGTGGGTATGCTGGGCAGTGAGGGTACTGTACAGAGGAGTGTGGGGCAGTGATGGGACTGCACAGATGAGGGTGGGCCAGTGAGGGTGATGCATAGTGGTGCAGCGGAGAATGAGGAAGTGATAGGACTGCACAGATGAGAGTGGGCCAGTGAGGGGGCTCCAGAGTGGTGCAGAGGAGGGTGGAGCAGTGGGGGCACGGCATGGAAGAGAGAGGGAAGTACGGGTACTGCAGAGAGGAGAATGGGCCAGTGAGGTGACTGCACAGAGGAGAGTGGGGTAGTGAGGGAACTGGAAAGAGGAGAGTGGGGCAGTAAAGGGCCTGCACAGTGGAGAGTGGGGCAGTGAAGGAAAAACACAGAGGAGAGTGGCGCAGTGACTGTAACGCACCGAGCAGAGTGGGGCAGTGAGGGGACTTCACATAGGAGAGTGGGGCATCGAGAGGCTTGCACAGAGGAGTGTGCGGCTGATGGGCAGTGATGGGACATCAGAGGAGGGTGGGGCAGTGAGGGGACTGCATTGAGGAGAGGGGGAGTGAGGGTACGGCGCAGAGGAGGGTGGGTTAGTGAGTGAACTGCACGGATGAGAGTGGGGCAGTGAGGGTTCGGCACAGAGGAGAGTGGGGAATTGAGGGGCCCGCCCAGAGGAGAGTGGTGCTGATGGGCATTGTGGTGCCTGCACAGAGGAGAGTGGGCCTGATGGGTAGTGAGGGGCCTGCACAGAGGAGAGTGGGGCTGATGGGCACAGCACAGACGAGAGTGGGGCTGTGAGGGTACTGTACAGAGGAGTGTAGGGCAGTGAGGGTATGGAGAGAGTGGGGCAGAGAGGGGTCTGCCCGGAGGAGAGTGGGGCAGAGGGGAGTGTGGGGGAGTGAGGGTATGGAAAGAGCGGGGCAGACAGGGGACTGCCGGAGGAGAGTGGGGCAGAGGGGAGTGTGGGGCAGTGAGTGTATGAAGAGAGTGGGGCAGAGAGGGGACTGCTGGAGGAGAGTGGGGCAGAGGGGTGTGTGGGGCATTGAGGGTATGGAGAGAGTGGGGCAGTGAGGGGACTACACAGAGGAGGGTGGGGCAGTGAAGGGACTGCACATAAGAGGATGGGGCTGATAGGCAGTGAAGGGACTGAAGAGGAGGTGGGTCTTTGAGGGGACTGCAAAGAGGAGAGTGGGGCAGTGAGGGGTCTGCGCAGAGGGGAGTGTAGGGCAGTGAGGGGACTGCACAAAGGAGAGTGGGGCAGTGAGCAGAAAGCTCAGATGAGAGTGGGGTATTGAGGGTACTGTAACGAGGAGTGTGGAACAGTGAGGGTTCAGTCAAAGGAGGGTGGGACAGTGAGGGGACTGCATGGAGGTGAGTGGGACAGTGATTGGACTGCATGGAGGAGAGTGGGGCAGTGACTGGACTCAACAGAGGAGAGTTGGGCAGTGAGGGGACTGTACAGTGGAAAGTGTTGTTGCTGGGCAGTGAGGGGACTGCCGAGGAGAGTGGGGCGTTGAGAGGACTGCAGAGAGGAGAGTGGAGCGTTGAGAGGACTGCACAGAGGAGAGTGGGGCAGTGACGGGTCTGCTCAAAGGAGGGTACCGATGATTCAGAGTAGAGTGGGGCACTGAGGGGACTGCACAGAGGAGAGTGGGGATGATGGGCCATGAGTAGACTGCACACAGGACAGTGAGGCAGTGAGGTTATGGAGAGAGTGGGGCAGTGAGGGGACTGCCCAGAGGGGAGTGAGGGGCAGTGAACGGACTACACAAAGGAGAGTGGGGCAGGAAGGGCCCTGCAGAGGAGTGTGGGGCAGTGTGGGGCAGTGTGAGGCAGTGTGGGGCAGTGAGGGGCAGTGAGGGGCCGTGAGGGGCCTTTAGATGAGTGTGGGGCAGTGAGGGGACTGCACAGAGGAGAATCGGGCAGTGAGAGGACTGCGCGGATGAGAGTGGGGCAGTGAGGGTACTGTTAAGAGGGGTGTAGGGCAGTGAGGGTTCGGCGCAGAGGAGGGTCGAGCAGTGAGGGCACTGCACAGAGGAGTGTTGGGCAGTGAGGGGCCTGCATGGAGGAGAGTGGGGCAGTGAGGAGTCTGCAGGGAGGTGAGTGGGGCAGAGGGGTCTGTAGACAGGAGAGTGGGGCAGTGAAGGAACTGCACAAAGCAGACTGGGGTTTCTGGGCAGTGAATGCACGGAGAATGCGCAGAGGATGCATGGAGGCGAACGGGGCAGGGAGGGGACTGTACAGAGGAGAATGGAGCAGTGAAGTGAAGATTCGGGCAGTGATGGAACTGCATAGAGAAGAGGGGGAAGTGAGGGGAGTGGAGAGTGGAGAGCGGGGCAGTAAGTCGACACTACAGAGGAGAGTGAGGCAGTGAGGGAACTGCAAAGAGGAGATTGGGGATGTTGGGCATTGAGGGGACAGCACAGAGGAGAGTGGAGCAGAGAGGGGATTGAACAGAGGCAAGTGGGCTGATGGGCTGTGAGAGGACTGCAGAGGAGTCGGGAAGTAAGTTGACTCTACAGAGGAGAGTGGGGCAGTGTGGGTACTTCACAGTGGAAAGGGGGCAGTGAGGGTATGGAGAGAGTGGGGCAGAGTGGAGACTGCCCGGAGGAGAGTGGGGTAGTGGGGAGTGTGGGGCAGTGAGCAGCCTGCACAAAGGAGAATGGGGCAGTGAGGGTCCTGCAGAGGAGTGTGGGGCAGTGAGGGCTTGCACAGAGGAGTGGGGCATTGAGGGGCCTGCACAGTGGAGAGTGGGGCATTGAGGGTCTGCACAGAGGAGAGTTGGGCATTGAGGGGCCTGCACAGAGGATTGTGGGTCCGATGGGCAGTGAGGGGCCTGCACAGAGGAGAGTGGGCCATTGAGGGGCCTGAATAGAGGGGAGTGAGCCTGTGAGGTGCCTGCACAGAAGAGAGTCGTATTGATGGACAGTGAGGGGCCTGCACGGAGGAGAGTAGCCACTGAGGGGCCTGAACAGAGTAGAGTGGCCAGTGAGGGGCCTGCACAGAGGAGAGTGGGCCAGTGAGAGGCCTGTACAGAGTGGAGTGGGGAAGTGACGAGACTGCAAAGATAAGAGTGGGGCAATGAGGGTATTCTACAGAGGAGTGTGCGGCAGTGAGGGGACTGCAGAGATGAGAGTGGGGCAGTGAGGGGTTTTAGAGTGGTGCAGAGGACAATGGGGCAGTGAGGTTACTGTAAAGAGGAGTGTGGGGCAGTGAGGGTTTGGCGCAGAAGAGTGTGGGGCAGTGAGGGGCCTGCAGGGGAGATTGGGGCTGTGAGGGGACTGCATGAAGCAGAGAGGGGCAGTGAGGGAACTGCACAAAGGAGAGTGTCAATGCTGGGTAATGAAGGGAATGCACGGAGGAGAATGGATCAGGGATGGTCCTGTACAGAGAAGAATGGAGCAGTGAACAGACTACACAAAGAAACATGGGGCAGTGAGGGGACTGCACAGAGAAAAGTGGGGCAATGAGGGGACTGCATAGAGAAGTAATTGGAACGCACCGACGAGAGTGGGCCAGTGAGGGGACCCAATAGTGAAGAGTCGGGCAGTGACGGGACCGCACAGAGAAGAGTGGGGAAGCGAGAGGAATACACAGAGGAGAGTGGAGCTTTGAGTGTACTGTACAGAGGAGTGTGGGGAAGTGAGGGGACTGCAGAGAGGAGATTGTGGCAGTGAGGGACTGCACAGAGGAGAGTAGGGCTGATGGGCAGTGAGGGGCCTGCAGAGGAGAGTGGAGCTGTGAAGGGACTGCACAGAGGAGAGTGGGACTGTGAGGGTACTGTACAGAGGAGTGTAGGGCAGTTAGTGTATGGAGAGTGTGGGGCAGTGAGGGGACTGCTCGGAGGAGAGTGGGGCAGAGGGGAGTGTGGGGCAGTGAGTGTATAGAGATAGTGGGGCAGAGAGAGGACTGCCGGAGGAGAGTGGGGCAGAGGGGAGGTGAGTGTAGGGCAGTGAGTGCACTGCACAGAGGAGAGTGGGGCAGTGAGTGGACTGCACAGAGGAGAGTGGGGCAGTGAGGGGGATGCACAGAGGAGAGTTGGGCAGTCAGGGGACATCACAGAGGAGGGTGGGGCACTGAGGGGACTGCACAGAGGAGAGTGGGGCTGATGGGCAGTGAAGGGACTGCAGAGAGTAGAGTGGGGCAGAGACAGGACTGCACAGAGGAGTGTGGGGCATTGAGGGTATGGAGAGCGTGGGGCAGTGAGGGGACTGCACAGAGGAGAGTGGAGCTGTGAGTGTACTGAACAGAGGAGAGAGTAAATGCTAGGCAGTGATTGGACTGTACAGAAAAGAATGGGGCATTGAGGGGACTCTACAGAGTAAAGTGGGGCTCCTGTGCAGTGAGGGGACTACACAGAGGAGAGTGGGTATGCTGGGCAGTGAGGGGACTGCAGACGAGAGTGGGGCGTTGAGAGGAATGCACAGAGGAGAGTGGGGCAGTGAGGGATCTGCACATAGGAGGGTGGGGCTAATGGGCAGTGAAGGGACTGCAGACAAGAGTGGTGCACTAAGGGGATTGCACAGAGGAGAGTGGGGCTGTGAGGGTACTGTACAGAGGAGTTTAGGGCAGTGATTGTATGGAGAGAGTGGGGCAGAGAGGGGACTGCCAGGAGGAGAGTGGGTCAGAGGGGAGTGTGGGTATGGAGACAGTGGGGCAGAGAGGGGACTGCCCGGAGGAGAGTGGGGCAGAGGGGAGTGTGGGACAGTGAGGGTATGGAGAGAGTGGGGCAGTGAGGGGACTGCACAGAGGAGAGTGGGGCAGTGAGGTGACTGCACAGAGGAGAGTGGGGCATTGAAAGGACTGCACAGAGGAGAGTGGGGCAGTAAGGGAACAGCACAGAGGAGAGTGGGGCATTGAGGGGACTGCACAGAGGAGAGTGGGGCAGTAAGGGGACAGCACAGAGGAGAGTGGGGCAGTAAGGTGACAGCACAGAGGAGTGTGGGCCAGTGAAGGGACTGCACATAGGAGGATGGGTATGCTGGGCAGTGAGGGGACTGCAGAGGATGTGGGGCTTTGAGGGGACTGCAAAGAGGATAGTGGGGCACTGAGAAGTCTGCACAGAGGAGATTGGAGCTGTTAGGGTACTGAACAGAGGCGTGTGGGGCAGTGAGAGGACTGCCCAGAGGGGAGTGTAGGGCAGTGAGAGGACTGCCCAGAGGGGAGTGTAGGGCAGTGAGAGGACTGCCCAGAGGGGAGTGTAGGGCAGTGAGGGCTCTGCACAGAGGGGAGTGGGGCAGGGAGGGGTTTGTACAGAGGAGAATGGAGCAGTGAAGAGACTGCACAAAGAAGAGTGGACCAGTGAGGGGCAGCACGGAGGAAAGTGGGCCAGTGAGGGCACCTCACAGAGGAGAATGGCCCAGTGAGAGCACCGCACAGAGGTGAGTCGCGCAGTGATGGGAATGCACAGAGAAGAGTGGGGCAGTAAGGGGACTGCACTTAGGAGAGTGGGGATGCTGGGCAGTGAGGGCCCTGCACAGAGGAGAGTGGGGATGCTGAGCAGTGAGGGGACTGTACATAGGAGAGTGGTGCAGTGAGAGGCCTGCACAGAGAAGAGTGGTGCTGATGGGCAGTGAAGGGACTGCAGAGAGTAGAGTGGGGCAGAGACAGGACTGCACAGAGGAGTGTGGGGCATTGAGGGTATGGAGAGCGTGGGGCAGTGAGGGGACTGCACAGAGGTGAGTGGAGCTGTGAGTGTACTGAACAGAGGAGAGAGTAAATGCTAGGCAGTGATTGGACTGTACAGAAAAGAATGGGGCATTGAGGGGACTCTACAGAGTAAAATGGGGCTCCTGTGCAGTGAGGGGACTACACAGAGGAGAGTGGGTATGCTGGGCAGTGAGGGGACTGCAGAGGAGAGTGGGGCGTTGAGAGGAATGCACAGAGGAGAGTGGGGCAGTGAGGGGACTGCAGAGAGGATTTTGGGGCTTATGGGCAGTGAGGGGCCTGCAGTGGAGAGTGGGGCAGTGAAGGGACTGCAGAGAAAAGTGGGGCACTAAGGCGATTGCACAGAGGAGAGTGGGGCTTTGAGGGTACTGTACAGAGGAGTGTAGGGCAGTGAAGGTATGGAGAGAGTGGGGCAGTGAGGGGACTGCCAGGAGGAGAGTGAGGCAGAGGGGAGTGTGGGTATGGAGAGAGTGGGCAGAGGAGAGTGTGGGGCAGTGAGGGTATGGAGAGAGAGGGGCAGTGAGGGGACTGCACAGAGGAGAGTGGGGAAGTGAGGGGACTGCACAGATGAGATTGGGGCATTGAGGGGACTGCACAGAGGAGAGTGGGGCAGTTAGGGGACAGCACAGGGGAGAGTGGGGCATTGAGAGGACTGCACAGAGGAGAGTGGGGCAGTAAGGGGACTGCACAGTGGAGAGTGGGGCATTGAGGGGACTGCACAGAGGAGAGTGGGGCAGTACGGGGACTGCACAGAGGAGAGTGGGGCATTGAGGGGACTGCACAGAGGAGGGTGGGTAGGCTGGGCAGTGAGGGAACTGCAGAGGAGGTGGGGCTTTGAGGGGACTGCACAGAGGAGAATGTGGCAGTGAGAGGACTGCACAGAGGAGAGTGGAGGTGTGAGGGTACTGTACAGAGGAGTGTGGGGCAGTGAGTGGACTGCCCAAGAGGGGAGTGTAGGGCAGTGAGAGGAAGGTACAGATGAGAGTTGGGCATTGAGGGTATTTTAAAGAGGGGTGTAGGGCAGTGATGGTTTGGCGCAGACGAGGGTGGGGCGCTGAGGGTACTGCAGAGAGGTGAGTGGGGCATTGAGGGGACTGCCCAGAGGAGAGTGGGGCATTAAGGGGACAGCACAGGGGAGAGTGGGGCATTGAGGGGACTGCACAGAGGAGAGTGGGGCAGTGAGACGACGGCACAGAGGAGAGTGGGTCAATAATGGAAAGCACAGAGGAGGATGGGCCAGTGAAGGGACTGCACATAGGAGGGTGGGTATGCTGGGCAGTGAGGGGACTGCAAAGAGGAGAGTGGGGCTGTGATAAGACTGCACAGAGGAGAGTGGAGATGTGAGGGTACTGTACACAGGAGTGTGGGGCAGTGAGGGGAGTGCCCAGAGGGGAGTGTTGGGCAGTGAGCGGACTGCACAGATGAGAGTTGGGCATTGAGGGTACTGTAAAGAGGGGTGTGGGGCAGTGATGGTTCTGTGCAGACGAGGTTGGGGCGGTGAGGGGACTGCACAGAGGACAATGGGGCAGTGAGCGGACTGCACTGATTAGAGTGTGGCAGTGAGGGTTCGGCTCATATGAGGTTGGGGCAGTGAGGTCACTGCAAAGAGGAGAGTGAGGCAGTGAGGTGACTGAACGGGGGAGAGTGGGGCAGTGACGGGACTGCACGGAGGCGAGTGGGGCAGAGGGGACTGAATTGAGGAGAGTGGGGCAGGGAGGGGACTGTACAGAGGAGAATGGAGCAGTGAAGAGAAGATTGGGTCAGTGATGGGACTGCAGAGAGGGGAAAATGAGGGGACTGCAGGGAGGAGAGTGGACCAGTGAGGGGCAGCACAGAGAGAGTGGGCCAGTGAAAGGCAGCACAGAGGAGAGTTGGCCAGTGAGGAGACTGCACATAGGAGTGTGGGGCAGTGACAGGTCTTCACAGAGAAGAGTGGGGCAATGAGGGTACTGTACAGAGGAGTGTGGGGCAGTGAGAGGATTGCACAGATGAGAGTGGGCCAATGAGGGGACTGTGCATAGTAGGGTGGTGCAGATTGGCAGTGATGGGACTGCAAAGGAGAGTGGGGCAGTGAGGGGACAGCACAATGGAGAGCGGTGCAGTAAGTGGACAGCACAGAGGAGAGTGGGGCAGTGAGGGGACTGCACATGCGAGAGTGGTGCAGGAAGGGGACAGCACAGAGGAGGGTGGGGCAGTGAAGGGACTGCACATAGGAGGGTGTGGCTAATGGACAGTGAAGGGACTGCAGAGGAGAGAGGGGCACTGAGGGAACTGCAAAGAGGAGAGTTGAGCTGTGAGGTTACTGTACAGAGGAGTGTCAGGCAGTGAGGGTACGGAGAGACTGGGGCAGAGAGGGGACTGCCCAGAGGAGAGTGGGGCAATGAGGGGCTTGCAGAGGAGTGTGGGGTAGTGAGGGGACTGCACAGAGGAGAGTTGGGTTGATGGGCAGTGAGGGGCCAGCAGAGGAGAGTGGGGCAGTAAGGGGACTGCATGGATGAGCGTGGGGCAATGAGGGTACTGTAAGAGGAGTGTCAGGCAGTGAGGGTTTGGTGCAGAGGATGGTGGGGCAGTGAGGGCACTGCACAGAGGAGGGTTGGGTAATGAGCGAATTGCACGGATGAGAGTGGGGCAGTGAGGGTACTGTAAAGTGGAGTGTAGGGCAGTGAGGGTTCGGCGCAGAGGAGGGTGGGACAGCGAGGGCAATGCACAGAGGAGAGTTATGCAGTGAGGGACTTGCACAAAGCAGGGTGGGGCAGATAGGCATTGAGGTGACTGCACAGAGGACAGTTGGGCAGTTAGGGGTCAGCACAGAGGAGTGTGGCGCACTGAGAGGACTGCAAAAAGAGTGGAGCTCTGATGGCACTGCACAGAGGAGAGTTGGGCAGTGAGGGACCTGCACATATGAGGGTGGGGCACTGAGGGGACTGCAAGGAGGAGAGTGGGGCAGTGAGGGTATGGAGAGAGTAGGGCAGAGAGGGGACTGTAGAGGAGTGTAGGGCAGTGTGGAGAATCCGTAGAGGAGAATGGGGCAGTGAGCAGACTGCACGGATGAGAGAGGGGCAGTGAAGGTATGGCGCAGAGGACAGTGGGGCAATCAGTGGACTGCACAGATGAGAGTGGGGCAGTGAGGGTACTGTAAAGAGGAGTGTGGGGCAGTGAGGGTTTGGCTCAGAGGAGAAAGTGGCAATGAGGGCACTGCACAGAGGAGACTTGGGCAGTGAGGGGACTGCAGAGGTGAGTGGGCCAGTGAGGGGGATGCAGAGTGGGGGAGAAGAGAATGAGGCAGTGATACGACTGCACAGATGAGAGAGGGCCAGTGAGGGGGCTGCAGAGTGGTGCAGAGGAGGGTGGAGCAGTGAGGGCACTGCATGGAGGAGAGTGGGGCAGTGAGGGAACTGCATGGAGGAGAGTGGGGCAGTGAGGGAACTGCAAAGAGGAGAGGGAGAAGTAAGGATACTGCAGAAAGGAGACTGGTCCAGTGAGGAGCAGCACAGAGGAGAGTGGGGCAGTGAGGGAACTGGACAGAGGAGAGTGGGGTAGTGAAGGTACTGCACAGAGGAGAGTGGGGCAGTGAGGGGACTGCAGAGAGGAGAGTGGGGCATTGAGGGGCCAGCACAGAGGCGAGTGGAGCTGATGGGCAGTGAGGGGGCCAGCAGAGGAGAGTGGGGATGCAGGCCATTGAGGGGACTGCACAGATTAGAGTGGAGCAGAGAGGGGACTATCTGCAGGAGAGTGGGGCAGTGAGGGGACTGCACGGAGGACACTGGGACAGAGCGGTCTGCAGACAGGAGAGTGGGGCACTGAGCGGACTGAACAAAGGAGAGTAGAGCAGTGAGCGGACTGTACAGAGGAGTGTGGTGCAGTGAGGGGACTGCACGGAGGAGAATGGTGCAGGGAGGGGATTGTACAGAGGAGAATGGAGCAGTGATGAGAAAACACAAAGGAGAATGGGGAAGTGATGGGACTGCAAATATGAGGGGGGAAGTGAGGGGACTGCAGAGAGGAGAGTGGGCGAGTGAGGGGCAGCACAGAGGAGAGTGGGCCAGTGAGGGCACCGCACAGAGGAGAGTGGGCCAGTGAGGGCACCGCACAGAGGAGAGTGGTGGAGTGACGCGAACACACAGAGAAGAATGGGGCAATAAGGGGACTGCACATAGGAGAGTGCGGATGCTGGGCCGTGAGGGGACTGCACAGAGGGGAGTGGGGCAGTGACAGGTCTGCATAGAGGGGAGGGGGCAGTGAGGGTACTGTACAGAGGAGTGTGGAGCAGTGATGGGAGTGCACAGATGAGAGTGGGCCAGTGACGGGGCTGCAGAGTGGTGCAGAGGAGAATGGGGCAGTGAGGGGACTGTAAATAGTAGGGTGTTGCAATTTGGCAGTGATGGGACTGCACAGTGGAGTGCGGGACAGTAAGTGGACAGCACAAAGGAGAGTGGGGCAGTATGGGGCCTGCTGAGGAGTGTGGGGCAGTAAGGGGAATGCATAGAAGAGAATGGCGCAGTGAGCGGACTGTACGGATGAGAGTGGGGCAGTGAGTGTACAGCGCAGAGGAGAGTGGGGCAGTGAGTGGACTATACGGATGAGAGTGGGGAAGTGAGGGTACTGTAAAGAGGAGAGTGAGGCAGTGAGGGGACTGCACAGAGGAGAGTAGGACATTGAGGGGCTGCACAGAGGAGAGTGGGGCTGATGGGCAGTTAGTGTCCTGCAGAGGAGAGTGCGGCAGTGAGGGGACTGCACGGAGGAGAGTGGGGCATTGAGGGGACTGCACGGAGGAGAGTGGGGCATTGAGGGGACTGCACGGAGGAGAGTGGGGAAGTGAGGGGACTGCACGAAGGGGAGTGGGGATGCTGGGCAGTGAGGGGACTGCAGAAGATAGTTGGGTGCTGAGAGGACTGCACAGAGGACACAGGAGAGTGGGGCAGTGAGCGGACTGTACAGAGGAGAGTTGGGCAGTGAGGGGACTGCACAAAGGAGACTTGGGCAGTGAGGGGTTTGCACAGAGTAGAGTCGGAATTTTGGACAGTAATGGGTACTGTACTGAGTAGAGTGGGGCTGCTGTGCAGTGGGGTTATTGCACGAAGGAGAGTGGTGCAGTGAGTGGACCATATAGAGGAGAGTGGTGCAGTGAGGGGTCTGCACATAGGAGGGTGGGGCTGATGGGCAGTGAAGGGACTGCAGAGAAGAGTGGGGCACTGACATTACTGCACAGAGGAGAGTGGGGCTGGGAGGGTATTGTACAGATGAGTGTAGGGCAGTGAGGGTATGGAGAGAGTGGGGAAGAGACGGGACTGCCCGGAGGAGAGTGGGGCAGAGGGGACTGTGGGGCATTGAGGGAACTGCACAGAGCAGAATGGGGAAGTGAAGGGACTTCACAGAGGAGAGTGAGGCAGTGAGGGGACTGCTCAGAGGAGAGAGTAAATGCTAGGCAGTGACTGGACTGTACAGAAAAGAGTGGCGCTGTGAGGGGACTACACAGAGGACAGTGGGGATGCTGGGCAGTGAAGGGACTGCAGAGGAGGGTTAGGCATTGACACGACTGCACAGAGGTGAGTCGGGCTGATGGGCCTTGAGTGGACTGCACAGAGGAGAGTGGGGCAGTGAGGGGACTGCACAGAGGAGAGTGGAGCTGTGAGGGTATGGAGAGTGTGGGGCAGAGAGGGGACTGCATGAAGCAGAGAGGGGCAGTGAGGGGACTGCATGGAGGACAGAGGGGCAGAGGGCTTTGCAGACAGGAGAGTGGGGCACTGAGCGGACTGAACAAAGGAGAGTAGGGCAGTGAGGGAACTGCACAAAGGAGAGTGTCAATGCTGGGCAATGAAGGGAATGCACGGAGGAGAATGGAGCAGGGAGGGTACTGTACAGAGAAGAATGGAGCAGTGAAGAGACTACACAAAGAACCATGGGGCAGTGTGGGGATTTCACAGAGAAAAGTGGGGCAATGAGGGGACTGCAAAGAGAAGTAAGAGGAATGCACCGACGAGAGTGTGCCAGTGAGGGGACCCAATAGAGGAGAGTGGGGCAGTGACGAGACCGCACAGAGGAGAGTAGGGCTGATGGGCAGTGAGGGGCCTGCAGAGGTGAGTAGGGCAGTGAAGGGACTGCAGAGAAGACTGGGGCACTGAGGGCACTGCACAGAGGAGAGTGGGGCTGTGACGGTTCTGTACAGAGGAGTGTAGGGCAGTTAGGGTATGGAGAGAGTGGGGTATAGAGGGGACTGCTCGGAGGAGAGTGGGGCAGAGGGGAGTGTGTGGCAATGAGTGTATGGAGAGAGTGGGGCAGAGAGGGGACTGCCGGAGGAGAGTGGGACAGAGCGTAGGTGAGTGTAGTGCAGTGAGGGGACTGCACAGAGGAGAGTGTGGCATTGAGGGGGATGCACAGAGGAGAGTTGGGCAGTAAGGGGACAGCACAGAGGAGGGTGGGGCAGTGAGGGGCCTGCACAGAGGAGAGTGGCCAGTGAGGGGCATGCACAGAGGAGAGTGGGGAAGTGACGGGACTTCACAGATAAAGAGGTGAAGTTAGGGTACTGTAAAGAGAAGTGTGGGGCAGTGAGGGTTTGGCGCAGAGGAGGGTGGGACAGTGAGGCGACTGCATGGAGGAGAGTGGGGCAGTCAGGGTTCCGCGCAGAGGAACAGTGAGGGGACTGCCCAGAGGAGGGTGGGGCATTGAGGGGCCTGCACAGAAAAGTGTGGGGCATTGAGGGGCCTGCACAGAGGATAGTCGGCCCGATGGGCAGTGAGGGGCCTGCACAGAGGGGAGTGTGGGGCAATGAGGAGACTGCATGGAGGAGAATGGGTCAGTGATTGGACTGCACTGAAGAGAGTGGAGCTGTGATTGTACTGTACAGCGGAGTGTGGGGCAGTGAGGGTACAGAGGAGTGTGGGGCAGTGAGGGTACAGAGAGAGTGGGGCAGAGAGGGGACTGCCTGGAGAAGAACGGGGCAGTGAGGGGCTTGCAGAGGATTGTGGGGTAGTGAGGGTTCGGCGCTGAGGAGGGTGGGGCAGCGAGGGCACTGCACAGCGGAGAGTTGGGCAGTGAGGGACCTGCACATAGCAGGGTGGGGCATTAAGAGGACAGCACAGAGAGTGGAGCTGTGAGGGCACTGCACAGAGGAGTTGGGCAGTGAGGGACCTGCACATAGGAGGGTGGGGCTGATGGGCAGTGAACGGACTGCACAGAGGAGAGTGGGGCACTGAGGGTACTGTACAGAGGAGTGTGGGGAAGTTAGGGTACGGAGAGAGTGGGGGCAGAGAGGGGACTGCCCAGATGAGGAGTGTGACAGAGTGGAGTGTGGGGCAGTGAGCAGACTGCACAAAGGAGAGTGGGGCTGTGAGGGGCCAGCAGAGGAGTGTGGGGCAGTGAGGGGATTCATAGAAGAGAATTGGGCTGTGAGAAGACTGCACGGATGAGAGTGGGGCAGTGAGGGTACGGCGCAGAGTAGAGTGGGGCAGTGAGTGGACTGCACGGATGAGAGTGGGGAAGAGGGGAGTGTGGGTATGGAGAGAGCGGGGCAGAGAGGGGACTGCCCGGAGGAGAGTGGGGCAGAGGAGAGTGTGGGGCAGTGAGGGTATGGCGAGAGTGGGGCAGTGAGGGGACTGCACAGAGGAGAGTGGGGCAGTGAGGGGACTTCACAGAGGAGAGTGGGGCAGTTAGGGGACTGCACAGAGGAGAGTGGGGCAGTTAGGGGACTGCACAGAGGAGAGTGGGGCAGTGAGACGACTGCACAGTTGAGAGTGGGGCAGTAAGGGGACAGCACAGAGGAGGGTGGGCCAGTGAAGGGACTGCACATAGGAGGGTGAGTATGCTGGGCAGTGAGGGTACTGCAGAGAAGGTGGGCCTTTGAGGGGACTGCAAAGAGGAGAGTGGGGCAGTGAAAGGACTGCACAGAGGAGAGTGGAGCTGTGAGGGTACAGTACAAAGGAGTGTGGGGCAGTGAGGGGACTGACCAGAAGGGAGTGTAGGGCAGTGAG
The DNA here is from genome assembly GCF_023375685.1 of Ictalurus furcatus. Classification (NCBI taxonomy): domain Eukaryota; kingdom Metazoa; phylum Chordata; class Actinopteri; order Siluriformes; family Ictaluridae; genus Ictalurus; species Ictalurus furcatus. The sequence continues at coordinate 6,719,159 of NC_071268.1, read as the reverse complement.
CAGACTGCACAGATGAGAGTTGGCCATTGAGGGTACTGTAAGGAGGGGTGTGGGGAAGTGATGGTTTGGTGCAGACGAGGGTGGGGCGGTGAGGGGACTGCACAGAGGAGAATGGGGCAGTGAGCGGACTCCACGGGTTAGAGTGGGGCAGTGAGGGTTCGGCGCAGAAGAGGGTGGGGCAGTGAGGTCACTGCACAGATGAGCGTTGGGCAGTGAGGGGCCTGCAGAGGATAGTGAGGCAGTGAGGAGACTGAACGGGGGAGAGTGGGGCAGTGAGTGGGCTGCCAGGAGGCGAGTGGGGCAGAGGGGACTGAATGGAAGAGAGTGGGGCAGTATGGGGAATGCACGGAGGAGAATGGGGCAGGGAGGGGACTGTACATAGGAGAATGGAGCAGTGAAGAGGAGAATGGAGCAGTGAAGAGAAGAGTGGGGCAGTGATGGGACTGCAAAGAGAAGAGGGGGAAGTGAGGGGACTGCATGGAGGAGAGTGGACCAGTGAGGGGCAGCACAGAGGAGAGTTGGCCAGTGAAGGGACTGAACATAGGAGTGTGGGGCAGTGACAGGTCTTCACAGAGAAGAGTGGGGCAATGAGGGTACTGTACAGAGGAGTGTGGGGCAGTGAGGGGATTGTACAGAGGAGAGTTCGCCAGTGAGGGGACTGTACATAGTAGGGTGGTGCAGATTGGCAGTGATGGGACTGTACAGAGGAGTGTCAGGCAGTGAGCGTACAGAGAGACTGGGGCAGAGAGGGGACTGCCCGGAGGAGAGTGGGGCAGTGAGGGGCCTGCACAGAGGAGAGTGTGCCTGATGGGCAGTGAGGGGCCTGCACAGAGGGGAGTGGGCCTGTGATGGCCTGCTTACGACTAGCAAGAGCAAACTCTAGATCATCTGTTCTCATCCTACTTGACCTCTCTGCTGCTTTCGACACTGTGAACAATCAGATCCTCCTGTCAACTCTCTACAGCCTGGGCATCACTGGAATGGTTCTGCGCTGGGTGGAATTATCTGTCTGACAGATCCTTCAAGGTATCATGGAGGGGAGGTATTTCTGAAACTCAGCAACTCACAACTGGCGTTCCACAGGGGTCAGTTCTGGGTCCACTCCTCTTTTCTATCTACACTACATCTCTAGGGCAGGTGATTGAGTCTCATGGCTTCTCATATCGTTGGTATGCTGATGAGTGAGGGGACTGCACAGAGGAGAGTGGGGCATTGAGGGTACTGTAACGTGGAGTGTGGGGCAGTGAGGGGACTGCATGGAGGAGAGTGGGACAGTGAGGGGACTGCATGGAGGAGAGTGGGGCAGTGACTTGACTCAACAGAGGAGAGTGGGGCAGTGAGGGGACTTTACAGTGGAAAGTGGGGTTGCTGGGCAGTGAGGGGACTGCCGTGGAGAGAGGCGCATTGAGAGGACTGCAGAGAGGAGAGTGGGGCAGTGAGGGGTCTGCACAACGGAGGGTAGCGATGATGGGCAGTGAACGGACTTCAGAGAAGAGTGGGGCACTGAGGGGACTGCACAGAGGAGAGTGAGGCAGTGATGGGACTGCAAAGGACAGTGGGGCAGAGGGGAGTGTGGGGCAGTGAGCAGACTGCACAAAGGAGAGTGGATCTGTGAGGTTCCTGTAGAGGTGTGTGGGGCAGTGAGCGGAATTCATAGAGACGAATTGGGCAGTGATCGGACTGCACGGATGAGAGTGGGGCAGTGAGGGTTACGGCGCAGAGGAGAGTGGGGCAGTGAGTGGACTGCACGGATGAGAGTGGGGCAGTGAGGGTACTGTAAGGAGGAGTGTGGGGCAGTGAGGGGCTTGCACAGAGGAGTGGGGCATTGAGGGGCCTGCACAGTGGAGAGTGGGGCATTGAGGGTCTGCACAGAGGAGAGTTGGGCATTGAGGGGCCTGCACAGAGGATTGTGGGTCCGATGGGCAGTGAGGGGCCAGCACAGAGGAGAGTGGGCCATTGAGGGGCCTGAATAGAGGGGAGTGAGCCTGTGAGGTGCCTGCACAGAGGAGAATGGTGTTGATGGACAGTGAGGGGCCTGCACGGAGGAGAGTAGCCACTGAGGGGCCTGAACAGAGTAGAGTGGCCAGTGAGGGGCCTGCACAGAGGAGAGTGGGCCAGTGAGAGTCCTGTACAGAGTGGAGTGGGGAAGTGACGGGACTGCACAGATAAGTGTGGGGCAATGAGGGTATTCTACAGAGGAGTGTGCGGCAGTGAGGGGCCTGCAGAGGAGAGTGGGGCTGTGAAGGGACTGCACAGAGGAGAGTGGGACTGTGAGGGTACTGTACAGAGGAGTGTAGGGCAGTTAGGGTATGGAGAGAGTGGGGCAGTGAGGGGACTGCTCGGAGGAGAGTGGGGCAGAGGGGAGTGTGGGGCAGTGAGTGTATAGAGATAGTGTGGCAGAGAGAGGACTGCCGGAGGAGAGTGGGGCAGAGGGGAGGTGAGTGTAGGGCAGTGAGTGCACTGCACAGAGGAGAGTGGGGCAGTGAGTGGACTGCACAGAGGAGAGTGGGGCAGTGAGGGGGATGCACAGAGGAGAGTTGGGCAGTCAGGGGACAGCACAGAGGAGGGTGGGGCAGTGAACGGACTGCACATAGGAGGGTGGGGCTGATGGGCAGTGAAGGGACTGCAGAGGAGGTGGGGCATTGCGGGGACTGCACAGAGGAGAGTGGGGCAGAGACAGGACTGTACAGAGGAGTGTGGGGCATTGAGGGTATGGAGAGAGTGGGGCAGAGAGGTGACTGGCCAGTGTTGAGTGTGGGGCAGTGAGGGGACTGCACAGAGGAGCGTGGGGCAGTGAGGGAACTGCACAGAGTAGAGTGGAGCTGTGAGTGTACTGAACAGAGGAGAGAGTAAATGCTAGGCAGTGATTGGACTGTACAGAAAAGAATGGGGCATTGAGGGGACTGTACAGAGGAAAGTGGGGCTCCTGTGCAGTGAGAGTACTACACAGAGGAGAGTGGGTATGCTGGGCAGTGAGGGGACTGCAGAGGAGAGTGGGGTGTTGAGAGGACTGCACAGAGGAGAGTGGGGCAGTGAGGGGTCTGCGCATAGGAGGGTGGGGCTAATCGGCAGTGAAGGGACTGCAGAGAAGAATGGGGCACTAAGGGGATTGCACAGAGGAGTGTGGGGCTGTGAGAGTACTGTTCAGAGGAGTATAGGGCAGTGAGGGTATCGAGAGAGTGGGGCAGAGAGGGGACTGCCCGGAGGAGAGTGGGGCAGAGGGGAGTGTGGGGCAGTGAGGGTATGGAGAGAGTGGGGCAGTGAGGGGACTGTACAGAGGAGAGTGGGGCAGTGAGGGGACTGCACAGAGGCGAGTGGGGCATTGAGGGAACTGCACAGAGGAGAGTGGGGCAGTAAGGGGACAGCACAGAGGAGAGTGGGGCAGGAAGGTGACAGCACAGAGGAGTGTGGGCCAGTGAAGGGACTGCACATAGGAGGGTGGGTATGCTGGGCAGTGAGGGGACTGCAGAGGATGTGGGGCTTTGAGGGGACCGCAAAGAGGAGAGTGGGGCAGTGAGGGGACTGCCCAGAGGGGAGTGTAGGGCAGTGAGGGGACTGCCCAGAGGGGAGTGTTGGGCAGTGAGCGGACTGCACAGATGAGAGTTGGGCATTGAGGGTACTGTAAAGAGGGGTGTGGGGCAGTGAGGACACTGCACAGAGGAGACTTGGGCAGTGAGGGGACTGCAGAGTGGGGGAGAGGAGGGTGGAGCAGTTAGGGCACTGCATGGAGGAGAGTAGGGCAGTGAGGGAACTGCAAAGAGGAGAGGTAGAAGTAAGGATACTGCAGAGAGGAGAGTGGTCCAGTGAGGAGCAGCACAGAGGTGAGTGGGGCAGTGAGGGAACTGGAAAGAGGAGACTGGGGCAGTGAAGGGACTGCACAGAGGAGAGTGGAGCTGATGGGCAGTGAGCGGCCAGCAGAGGAGAGTGGGGCACTGAGCGGGCTGATCAAAGGAGAGTAGGGCAGTGAGCCGACTGTACAGAGGAGTGTGGGGCAGTGAGGGGGTAGCACAGAGTAGAGTGGGGATGCAGGCCATTGAGGGGACTGCACAGATAAGAGTGGAGCAGAGAGGGGACTGCCTGCAGGAGAGTGGGGCAGTGAGGGGACTGTACAGAGGACACTGGGACAGAGCGCTCTGCATACAGGAGAGTGGGGCACGGAGCGGACTGAACAAAGGAGTTTAGAGCAGTGAGCGGACTGTACAGAGGAGTGTGGGGCTGTGAGGGGACTGCACGGAGGAGAATGGGGCAGGGAGGGGTTTGTACAGAGGAGAATGGAGCAGTGAAGAGACTGCACAAAGAAGAGTGGGGAAGTGATGGGACTGCAAAGATGAGGGGGGAAGTGAGGGGACTGCAGAGAGGAGAGTGGGCCAGTGAGGGGCAGTACAGAGGAGACTCGGTCAGTGAGGGGCTGCACAAGGAGAGTGGGCCAGTGAGGGCACTGCACAGAGGAGAGTGGGCCAGTGAGGGCACCACACAGAGGAGAGTGGCGGAGTTACGAGAACGCACACAGATGAATGGGGCAATAAGGGGACTGCACATAGGAGAGTGGGGATGCTGGGCAGTGAGGGGTCTGCACAGAGGGGAGTGGGGCAGTGACGGGTCTGCATAGAGGAGAGGGGGCAGTGAGGGTTCTGTACAGAGGAGTGTGGAGCAGTGAGGGGTCTGCACAGATGAGAGTGGGCCAGTGAGGGGGCTGCAGTGTGGTGCAGAGGAGAATGGGGCAGTGAGGGGACTGTACATAGTAGGATGGTGCAGATTGGCAGTGATGGAACTGCACAGTGGAGTGCGGGACAGTAAGTGGACAGCACAAAGGAGAGTGGGGCAGTATGGGGCCTGCAGAGGAGTGTGGGGCAGTAAGGGGAATGCATAGAGATAGTGGCAGCAGTGAGGGGACTTCCCAGAGGGGAGTGTAGGGTAGTGAGGGGACTGCACAGAGGAGAGTGGGGCAGTGAGCGGACAGCACGGATCAGAGTGGGACACTGAGTGTACGGCGCAGAGGAGAGTGGGCCAGTGAGCGGACTGCACAGATGAGAATGAGGAAGTAAGGGTACTTTAAAGAGGAGTGTTGGGCAGTGAGGGTTCAGCGCAGAGGAGGGTGGGGCAGTGAGGGCACTGCTCAGAGCAGAGTTGGGCAGTGTGGATATGGAGAGAGTGGGGCAGAGAGGGGATTGCCCAGAGGAAAGTGGGGCAGAAGAGAGTGTGGGGCATTGAGGGTATGGAGAGAGTGGTGCAGTGAGGGGACTGCCCTGAAGAGAATGGGGCAGAAAGGGGACATCACAGAGGAGGGTGAGGCAGTGAATTGACTACACATTAGAGAGTGGGGCTCTTAGGCAGTGAGGGGACTGCAGTGGAGGTGGGGCTTTCAGGCGAGTGCCCAGAGGGCAGTGTAGGGCAGTGAGGGGACTGCACAGAGGAGAGTGGGGCAGTGAGCGGACAGCACAGTTGAGCGTGGGGCATTGAGGGTACTGTAACGAGGAGTGTGGGGCAGTGAGGGTTCGGTGCAGAGGAGGGTGGGGCAGTGAGGGGACTGCATGGAGGAGAGTGGGACAGTGAGGGGACTGCATGGAGGAGAGTGGGGCAGTGACTGGACTCAACAGAGGAGAGTGGGACAGTGAGGGGACTGTACTCTGGAAAGTGGTGTTGCTGGGCAGAGAGGGGACTGCCGAGGAGAGAGGGGCGTTGAGAGGACTGCAGAGAGGAGAGTGGAGCGTTTAGAGGACTGCACAGAGGAGAGTGGGGCAGTGAGGGGTCTGCACAAAGGAGGGTAGCGATGATGGGCAGTGAAGGGACTTCAGAGAAGAGTGGGGCACTGAGGGGACTGCACAGAGGAAAGTGGGGCTGACGGGCCATGAGTAGACTGCACAGAGGAGAGTGAGGCAGTGAGGTTATGGAGAGAGTGGGGCAGTGAGGGGACTGCCCAGAGGGGAGTGAGGGGCACTGAGCAGACTACACAAAGGAGAGTGGGGCAGTGAGGGGCCTGCAGAGGAGTGTGGGGCAGTGAGGGGCAGTGAGTGGCCTTCAGATGAGTGTGGGGCAGTGAGGGGACTGCACAGAGGAGAATCGGGCAGTGAGCGGACTGCGCGGATGAGATTGGGGCAGTGAGGGTACTGTTAAGAGTGGTGTTTGGCAGTGTGGGTTCGGCGCAGAGGAGGGTTGGGCAGTTAAGGCAATTCACAGAGGAGTGTTGGGCAGTGAGGGACCTGCAGAGGAGAGTTTGGCCGTGAGGGTTCTGCATGGAGGAGAGTGGGGCAGAGGGGTCTGTCGACAGGAGAGTGGGGCAGTGAGGGGATTGCACAGAGAAGAGTGGTGCAGTAAGGGGACTGCACATAGGAGAGTGGGGAATTGAGGGGCCTGCACAGAGGAGAGTGGGGCTGATGGGCAGTGAGGGGACCGCAGATGAGAGTGGGGCAGTGCGGGGATTACACAGAGGAGAGGTGGCATTCCGGGGATGCACAGAGGAGAGTGGGCGAGTGAGGGGCATGCACAGAGGTGAGTGGGGATGCTGGGCAGTGAGGGGCCTTCACAGGGGGGAGTGGGGCAGTGAGGGGACTGTACATTGTAGGGTGGTGCAGATTTTCACTGATGGGACTTCAAAAGAGAGTGGGGCAGGGAGGGTACGGCACAGTGGAGAGCGGGGCACTAAGTCGACACTACAGAGGAGAGTGAGGCAGTGAGCGAACTGCAAAAAGGAGACTGGGAATTTTGGGCATTGAGGGGACAGCACAGATGAGAGTGGAGCAGAGAGGGGACTGAACAGAGGCAAGTGGGCTGATGGGCAGTGAGAGGACTGCAGAGGAGTCGGGAAGTGAGTGGACTCTACAGAGGAGAGTGGGGCAGTGTGGGTACTTCACAGAGGAGAGTGGGTCTGATGAGCAGTAGTGAGGGGCCAGAAGAGGAGAGTGGGGAAGTGAGGGGACTGCACGGAGTAGAATGGGCAGTGAGCGCACTGCACGGATGAGAGTTGGACAGGGAGGGTATGGCGAAGAGGAGAGTGGGGCAGTGAGCGGACTGTACGGATGAGAGTGGGGCAGTGAGGGTACTGTAAAGAGGAGCGTGGGGCAGTGAGGGTTCAGCGTAGAGGAGGGTGGGGCAGTGAAGGCACTGCACAAAGGAGAGTTTGGCACTGAGCGGACTGCACAGATGAGGGGACAGTGAGGGAACTGTAAAGTGGAGTGTGGGGCAGTAGGGGTTTGGTGCAGAGCAGGGTGTGGTAATGAGGGCACTGCATGGAGGAGAGTGGGACAGTGAGGGGACTGCATGGAGGAGAGTGGGGCAGTGAGGGGCAGCACAGAGGAGAGTGGGCCAGTGAAGGGAAAACACAGAGGAGAGTGGCAAAGTGCCAGGAACGCACAGAGAAGAGTGGGGCAGTGAGTGGACTTCACATAGGAGAGTGGGGCATTGAGGGGCCTGCACAGAGCAGAGTGCGGCTGATGGGCAGAGAGGGGACATCAGAGGAGGGTGGGGCTTTGAGGGTAAGGCGCAGAGGAGGGTGGGGCACTGAGGGGCCTGCACAGAGGAGAGTGGTGCTGATTGGCATTGAGGGGCCTGCACAGAGGAGAGTGGGCCTGATGGGCAGTGAGGGGCCTGCACAGAGGAGAGTGGGCCAGTAAGGAGCCTGCACAGAGGAGAGTGCTGCTGATGGGCAGTGAGGGGCCTGCACAGAGGAGAGCGGCCCAGTGACGGGCCTGCAAAGAGGAGAGTGGAGCTGATGGGATGTGAAGGGCCAGTGAGGGGCCTGCAGAGAGGGGACTGGGGAAGTGACGGGACTGCACAGAGAAGAGTGGGGCAATGAGGGTACTGTACACAGGAGACTGCAGCAGTGAGGGGACTGCACAAAGGAGAGTGGGGCATTGAGGGGCCTGCACAGAGGAGAGTGGTGGTGATGGGCAGTGAGGGCCTGCACAGAGGAGAGTGTTCCAGTGAGGGGCCTGCACAGAGGGGAGTGGGCCAGTAAGGGGCTTGCACAGAGGAGTGTGAAGCTGATGGGATGTGAGGGGACAGTGAGGGGCCTGCACAGAGGGGAGTGGGGAAGTGACGGGACTGCACAGACATGAGAGTGGGCCAGTGAGGAGGCGTCAGAATGGTGCAGAGGAGAAATGGGGCAGTGAGAGGCAGAACAGAGGAGAGTGGGCAAGTGAGGGGCAGCACAGAAGAGAGTGGGCCAGTGAGGGGCAGCATGGCGGAGAGTGGGCCAGTGAGGGTACCACGGAGAGGAGAGTGGGCCAGTGAGGGGCTGCACAGAGGAGAGTGGGGATGCTGGGAAGTGATGTGCCTGCACAGACGTGAGTGGGGCAGTGATGGGTCTGTACAGAGAAGAGTTGGGCAATGTGGGTACCGTGCAGAAGAGTGTGGGGCAGTGTGGGGACTGCACAGATGAGAGTGGGCCAGTGAGGGGGCTGCAGAGTGGTGTAGAGGAGAATGGGGCAGTGAGGGGACTGCAAAGGAGAGTGTGGCAGTGAGGGGACAGCACATAGGCGAGTGGGGCAGTGACAGGTCTGCACAGAGAAGAGTGGGGCAATGAGGGTACTGTACAGAGGAGTGTGGGGCAGTGAGGGAACTGCACAAAGGAGAGTGGCGATGCTGGGAAGTTAGGGGAATGCACCGTGTAGAATGGGGCAGGGAGGGGAGAGTACAGAGGAGAAAGGAGCAGTGATGGGACTGCAGAAAGGAGAGTGGGACCGTAAGGGCACTGCACATAGGAGAGTTGGGCATTGTGGGGCCTGCACAGAGGAGAGTGGGGCTGATGGGCAGTGACTGGCCAGCAGAGGAAAGTGGGGCACTGAGGGGACTGCACAAAGGAGAGTGGCGATGCTGGGCAGTGACGGGAATGCACGGAGGAGAGGGGGAAGTAAGAGGACTGCATGGATGAGAGTGGGCCAGTGAGGGGCAGCACAGAGAAGAGTGGGCCAGTGAGGGCACCGCACAGAGGAGAGTGGGCCAGTGAGGGGCAGCACAGAGAAGAGTGGGGCTGATGGGCAGTGAAGGGACTGCAGAGGAGAGTGGAGCAGTGAGGGCACTGCACAGAGGAGAGATGGGCAGTGAGGGGCCTGCAGAGGGGAGTGGGACAGTGAGGGGCCTACAGAGGGGAGTGGGACAGTGAGGGGACTGCATGGAGGAGAGTGGGGCAGTGAGGGAACTACACGGAGGAGAGTGAGGCAGAGCGGTCTGCAGACAGGAGAGTGGGGCATTGATCAGACTGCAAAGAGCAGAGGGGGAAGTGAGGAAACTGCAGAGAGGACAGTGGGCCAGTGAGAAACAGCACAGAGGAGAGTGGGCAGTGACGGGAACGCACAGAGAAGTGTGGCAGTAAGGAGATTGCACATAGGAGAAAGGGGCATTGAGGCACCTGCACAGAGGAGAGTTGGGATGCTGGGCAGTGAGGGGACAGCACATAGGAGAGTGGGGATGCTCAGCAGTGAGGGGATAGCACATAGGAGAGTGGTGCAGTGAGAGGCCTGCGCAGAGAAGAGTGGTGCTGATGGGCAGTGAGGGGCCTGCACAGAGAAGAGTGGGGCAATGAGGGTACTGTACAGAGGAGAGTGGGGCAGTGATGGGACTGCAAAGGAGAGTGGGGCAGTGAGGGGACAGCACAATGGAGAGCGGGGCAGTCAGTGGACAGCACAGAGGAGAGCGGGGCAGGGAAGGGACTGAACATAGGAGGGTGGGGCACTGAGGGGACTGCACAGAGGAGAGTGGACATGTCAGGGTACTGTACAGAGGAGTGTGGGGCAGTGAGGGTACAGAGAGAGTGGGGCAGAGAGGGGACTGCCCGGAGGAGAACGGGGCAGTGAGGGGCTTGCAGAGGAGTGTGGGGTAGTGAGGGGACTGCACAGAGGAGAGTGGCGCTGATGGGCAGTGAGGGGACTGCAGAGGAGAGTGGGGCAGAAAGGGGACTGCACATAGGAGAGTGGGGCATTGAGGGACCTGCACAGAGGAGAGTTGGGATGCTGGGCAGTGAGGGGCCTGCACAGAGGAGAGTGGGCCAGTGAGGGGGCTGCAGTGTGGTACAGAGGAGAATGGGGCAGTGAGGGGACTGTACATAGTAGGGTGGTGCAGATTGGCAGTGATGGGACTGCACAGTGGAGTCCGGGACAATAAGTGGACAGCACAAAGGAGAGTGGGGCAGTATAGGGCCTGCAGAGGAGTGTGGGGCAGTAAGGGGAATGCATAGAGGAGAATGGGGCAGTGAGTGGACTGCACGGATGAGAGTGGGGTAGTGAGGGTACTGTAAAGAGGAGTGTGGGGCAGTGAGGGGACTGCACAAAGGAGAGTGGGGATGCTGGGAAGTGAGGGGACTGCAGAGGAAAGTGGATCGTTGAGAGGACTTCACAGAGAGTGGGGCATTGAGAGGACTGCACAAAGGAGAGTGGGGCAGTGAGGGGTCTGCACATAGGAGGGTGGGGCTAATGGGCAGTGAAGGGACTGCAGAGAAGAGTGGGGCACTAAGGGGATTGCTCAGAGGAGAGTGGGGCTGTGAGGGTCCTGTACAGAGGAGTGTAGGGCAGTGAGGGTATGGAGAGAGTGGGGCAGAGAGCGGACTGCCAGGAGGAGAGTGGGGCAGAGGGGAGTTTGGGTATGGAGAGAGTGGGGCAGAGAGGGGACTGCCAAGAGGAGAGTGGGGCAGAGAGGAGTGTGGGGCAGTGAGGGTGTGGAGAGAGTGGGGCAGTGATGGGACTGCACAGAGGAGAGCGGGGCTGTGAGGGTACTATACAGAGGAGTGTAGGGCAGTGAGGGTATGGAGAGAGTGGGGCAGAGAGGGGTCTGCCTGGAGGAGAGTGGGGCAGAGGTGAGTGTGGGGCAGTGAGTGTATGAAGAGAGTGGGGCAGAGAGGGGACTGCTGGAGGAGAGTGGGGCAGAGGGGAGTGTCGGGCATTGAGGGTATGGAGAGAGTGGGCCAGTGAGGGGACTACACAGAGGAGGGTGGGGCAGTGAAGGGACTGCACATAAGAGGATGGGGCAGATAGGCAGTGAAGGGACTGCAGAGGAGGTGGGTCTTTGAGGGGACTGCAAAGAGGAGAGTGGGAGCAGTGAGGGGACTGCCCAGAGGGGAGTGTAGGGTAGTGAGGGGCCTGCACAGAGGAGAGTGGCCAGTGAGGGGCCTGCACAGAGGAGAGTGGCCAGTGAGGGGCCTGCACAGAGGAGAGTGGTGCGGATGGGCAGTGAGGGGCCTGCACAGAGGAGAGTGGCCAGTGAGGGGCCTGCACAGAGGAGAGTGGCCAGTGAGGGGCCTGCACAGAGGAGAGTGGGGAAGTGACGGGACTTCACAGATAAAGAGGGGAAGTTAGAGTACTGTAAAGAGAAGTGTGGGGCAGTGAGGGTTCGGCGCAGAGGAGGGTGGGACAGTGAGGGGACTGCATGGAGGAGAGTGGGGCAGTCAGGGTTCCGCGCAGAGGAGGGTGGGGCAGTCAGGGTTCCGCGCAGAGGAGGGTGGGGCAGTGAGTGCACTGCACAGAGGAGAGTTGGGCAGTGAGCGGACTGCACGGATGAGAGTGGGGCATTGAGGGTACTGTAAAGAGGAGTGTGGGGCAGTGAGGGTTCGGCGCAGAGGAGGGTGGGCAGTGAGGGGACCGCATGTAGGAGAGTGGGGCAGTGACTGGACTCAACTGAGGAGAGTGGGGCAGTGGCTGGACTGTACACAGCAGAAAGTAAATGCTAGGCAGTGACTGGACTGTACAGAAAAGAGTGGGGCATTGAGGGGACTACAGAGGAAAGTGGGGCTGCTGGGCAGTGAGGGGACTACACAGAAGAGAGTGGGGCAGTGAGGGGACTGCACATAGGATGGTGGGGATGATGGGCAGTGAAAGGACTGCAGAAAAGAGTGGGGCACTGAGGGGATTGCACAAAGGAGAGTGGGGTTGATGGGCCATGAGTGGACTGCACAGAGGAGACTGGAGCTCCGAGGGTACTGTACAGAGGAGTGTGTGGCAGTGAGGGTAAGGAGAGAGTATGGCTGTGAGAGGACTGCCCGCAGGAGAGTGGGGCAGAGGGGAGTGTGGGGCAGTGAGCAGACTGCACAAAGGAGAGTGAGGCAGTGAGGGGCCCGCAGAGGAGTGTGGGGCAGTGAGGGGCTTGCACAGAGGAGAATGGGGTAGTGAGCGGACTGCACAGATGAGAGTAAGGCAGTGACGGTACTGGTTAGAGCGGTGTGGGGCAGTGAGGGTTCGGCACAGAGGAGGGTGGTGCAGATTGGCAGTGATGGGACTTTAAAGAAGAGTGGGGCAGGGAGGGGATGACACAGTGGAGAACGGGGCAGTAAGTGGACAGCACAGAGGAGGGTTGGGCAGTTAGGGGGCTCCACAGAGGAGAATGGGGATGTTGGGGATTGAGGCGACTGCACAGATGAGAGTGGAGCAGAGAGGGGACTGAACAGAGGCGAGTGGAGCTTATGGGCAGTGAGGGGCCAGCAGAGGAGAGTGGGGCACTGAGCGGACTGAACAAAAAAGAGTATGGCAGTGAGCGGACTGTACAGAGGAGTGTGGGGCAGTGAGGGGGCTGCACAGAGAAGAGTGGGGAAGTGACGGGACTGCACAGATGAGAGTGGGGCAGAGAGGGGACTGAACAGAGTCGAGTGGGGCTGATGGGCAGTGAGGGGACTGCCTGTAGAAGAGTGGGGCAGTGAGAGGACTGCACAGTGGAGAGTGGGGCAGTGAGGGGGCTGCACAGAGGAGAGTGGGGCAGTGAAGGTACGGAGAGAGTGGGGCAGAGTGGGGACTGCCTGGAGGAGAGTGGGGCAGAGGTAAGTATGGGGCAGTGAGCAGCCTGCACAAAGGAGAGTAAGGCAGTGAGGGGGCTGCAGAGGAGTCTGGGGCAGTGAGGGGACTGCACAGAGTAGATTAAGGCAGTGAGTGCACTGCACGGATAAGAGTGGGGCATTGAGGGGACTACAGAGGAAAGTGGGGCTGCTGGGCAGTGAGGGGACTACACAGAAGAGAGTGGGGCAGTGAGGGGACTGCACATAGGATGGTGGGGATGATGGGCAGTGAAAGGACTGCAGAAAAGAGTGGGGCACTGAGGGGATTGCACAAAGGAGAGTAGAGCAGTGAGCGGACTGAACAAAGGAGAGTAGAGCAGTGAGCGGACTGAACAAAGGAGAGTAGAGCAGTGAGCGGACTGTACAGAGGAGTGAGGGCAGTGAGGGGACTGCACGGAGGAGAATGGGGCTGGGAGGGCTTTGTACAGAGGAGAATGGAGCAGTGAAGATACTACACAAAGAAGAGTGGGGAAGTGATGGGACTGCAAAGATGAGGGGGGAAGTGAGGGGATTGCAGAGAGGAGATTGGGCCAGTGAGGGGCTGCACAAGGAGAGTGGGCCAGTGACGGCACCTCACAGAGGAGAGTGGGCCAGTGAAGGCACCACACAGAGGAGAGTGGCGGAGTGACGGAAACGGACACAGAAGAATGGGGCAATAAGGGGACTGCACATAGGAGAGTGGGGATGCTGGGCAGTGAGGGGTCTGCACAGAGTGGAATGAGGCAGTGACGGGTCTGCATAGAGGAGAGGGGGCAGTGAGGGTACTGTACAGAGGAGTGTGGAGCAGTGAGGGGACTGCACAGATGAGAGTGGGCTAGTGAGGGGGCTGCAGTGTGGTGCAGAGGAGAATGGGGCAGTGAGGGGACTGTACATAGTAGGGTGGTGCAGATTGGCAGTGATGGGACTGCACAGTGGAGTGTGGGACAGTAAGTGGACAGCACAAAGGAGAGTGGGGCAGTATGGGGCCTGCAGAGGAGTGTGGGGCAGTGAGCGGACTGCAAGGATGAGAGTGGGGCAGTGAGGGTACAGCGCAGAGGAGACTGGGGCAGTGAGTGGACTACACGGATGAGAGTGGGGCAGTGAGGGGGCTGCACAGAGGAGAGCGGGGCAGTGAAGGTACGGAGAGAGTGGGGCAGAGGGGAGCGTGGGGCAGTGAGGGGCCTGCAGAGGAGTGTGGGGCAGTGAGGGGACTGCACAGAGGAGAGTGGGGCTGATGGGCAATGAGGGGACTGCACAGAGTAGAATAAGGCAGTGAGTGCACTGCACGTATAAGAGTGGGGCAGAGAGGGTACGGCGCAGAGGAGAGTGGGGCAGTGAGCGGACTGTACGGATGAGAGTGTGGCAGTGAGGGTACTGTAAAGAGGAGTATGGGGCAGTGAGGGTTCAGCACAGAGGAGGGTGGGGCAGTGTATGCACTGCACAGAGGAGACTTGGGCAGTAAGCAGACTGCACAGATGAGAGTGGGGCAGTGAAGGAACTGGAAAGAGCAGTGTGGGGCAGTGAGGGTTCGTCGCAGAGGAGTGTGGAGCAGTGAGGGGACTGCACAGATGAGAGTGGGCCAGTGACGGCTGCAGAGTGGTGCAGAGGAGAATGGGGCAGTGAGGGGACTGTAAAGAGGAGTGTGGGGCAGTGAAGGGACTGCACAAAGCAGAGTGGGGATGCTTGAAAGTGAGGTAACTGCAGAGAACAGTGGATCGTTGAGAGGACTTCACAGAGGAGAGTGGTGCAGTGAGGGGTCTGCACATAGGAGGGTGGGGCTAATGGGCAGTGAAGGGACTGCCGAGAAGAGTGGTGCACTAAGGAGATTGCACAGAGGAGAGTCGGGCTGTGAGGGTACTGTACAGAGGAGTGTAGGGCAGTGAGGGTACTGTACAGAGGAGTGTAGGGCAGTGAGGGTATGGAGTGAGTGGGGCAGAGAGGGGACTGCCAGGAGGAGAGTGGGGCAGAGGGGAGTGTGGGTATGGAGAGAGTGGGGCAGAGAGGGGACTGCCCGGAGGAGAGTGGGGCAGAGGGGAGTGTGGGGCAGTGAGGGTATGGAGAGAGTGGGGAAGTGAGGGGACTGCACAGAGGAGAGTGGGGCAGTGAGGGGACTGCACAGAGGAGAGTGGGGCATTGAGGGGACTGCACAGAGGAGAGTGGGGCAGTAAGGGGACAGCACAGAGGAGGGTGGGGCTGATGGGCAGTGAGGGGACTGCAGAGGAGGTGGGGCTTTGAGTGCACTGCAAAGAGGAGAGTTGGGCAGTGAGAGGACTGCACAGAGGAGAGTGGAGCTGTGAGGGGTTTGCACAGAGTAGAGTGGGTCTGCTGGCAGTGAATCACTGGACAGAGGAGAGTGGGAATTTTGGACAGTGACGGACTGTACTGAGTCGAGTGGTGCTGCTCTGCAGTGGGGTTATTGCATAAAGTAGAGTGTGGCAGTGAGGGTACTGCACAGAGGAGAGTGGGGCAGTGAGTGGACTGTACAGAGGAGAGGGGGGCAGTGAGGGGTCTGCACATAAGAGGGTGGGGCTGATGGGCAGTGAAGGGAGTGCCCATCAGCCCCACAGAGTGTATGGAGCCCCACAGAGGAGAATGGGGCACTGAGGGCACTGCAAAGAGGAGAGTGGGGCTGTGAGGGTACTGTACAGAGGAGTGTAGGGCAGTGAGGGTATGTAGAGAGTGGGGCAGTGAGGGGACTACACAGAGGTGAGTGGGGCACTAAGGGGACAGCAAAGAGGAGGGTGAGGCAGTGAATGGACTACACATTAGAGGGTGGGGCTCTTAGGCAGTGAAGGGACTGCAGTGGAGGTGGGGCTTTCAGGGGACTGCACAGAGGAAAGTGGGGCAGTGAGGGGACTGCCCAGAAGGGAGTGTAGGGCAGTGAGGGGACTGCACAGAGGAGAGTGGGGCAGTGAGCGGACAGCACAGATGAGAGTGGGGCATTGAGGGTACTGTAACGAGGAGTGTGGGGCAGTGAGGGTTCGGTGCAGAGGAGGGTGGGGCAGTGAGGGGACTGCATGGAGGAGAGTGGGACAGTGAGGGGACTGCATGGAGGAGAGTGGGACAGTGAGGGGACTGCATGGAGGAGAGTGGGGCAGTGACTGGACTCAACTGAGGAGAGTGGGGCAGTGAAGGGACTGTACAGAGGAACGTGGGGTTGCTGGGCAGTGAGGGGACTGCAGAGGAGAGTGGGGCGTTGAGAGGACTGCACAGATGAGAGTGGGGCAGTGAGGGGTCTGCACAAAGGAGGGTAAGGATGATGGGCAGTGAAGGGACTGCAGAGAAGAGGGGCATTGAGGGGACTGCACAGAGGAGAGTGGGGCTGATGGGCCATGAGTAGACTGCACAGAGGAGAGTGAGGCTGTGAGGTTATGGAGAGGGTGGGGCAGTGAGGGGACTGCCCAGAGGGGAGTGTGGGGCAGTGAGCAGACTACACAAAGGAGAGTGGGGAAGTGAGGGGACTGCAGAAAGGAGAGTGGGGCTGCTGGGCAGTGAGGGGCCTGCAGAGGAGAGTGGGGGAGTGAGTGGACTGCACAGACTGTGGCAGAAGGGACCGCAGAGAGGTGAGTGGGCAGTGAGGGGACTGCAGAGAGGAGAGTGGGGCAGTGAGGGGACTGCAGAGAGGAGAGCGGGGCAGTGAAGGGACTGCAGAGAGGAGAGTTGGGCAGCGAAGGGACTGCACATAGGAGGGTGGGGCTGATGGTCAGTCAACGGATTGCAGAAGAGAGTGGAGCAGTGATGGGACTGCAGAGAGGAGAGTGGGGCAGTGAGGGGACTGCACAGAGGAGAGTAGGACATTGATGGGCTGCCCAGAGGAGAGTGGCGCTGATGGGCAGTTAGGGTCCTGCAGAGGAAAGTGGGGCAGTGAGCGGACTGCACGGAGGAGAGTGGGGAAGTGAGGGGACTGCACGAGGGGGAGTGGGGATGCTGGGCAGTGAGGGGACTGCAGAAGAGAGTTGGGTGCTGAGAGGACAGCACAGAGGACATAGGAGAGTGGGGCAGTGAGCGGACTGTACAGAGGAGAGTTGGGCAGTGAGGGGACTGCACAAAGGAGACTTGGGCAGTGAGGGGTTTGCACAGAGTAGAGTCGGAATTTTGGACAGTAACGGGACTGTACCGAGTAGAGTGGGGCTGCTGTGCAGTGGGGTTATTGCACAAAGTAGAGTGTGGCAGTGAGGGTACTGCACGAAGGAGAGTGGTGCAGTGAGTGGACCATATAGACGAGAGTGGTGCAGTGAGGGGTCTGCACATAGGAGGGTGGGGCTGATGGGCAGTTAAGGGACTGCAGAGAAGAGTGTGCCACTGACGTTACTGCACAGAGGAGAGTGGGGCTGTGACGGTATTGTACAGAGGAGTGTAGGGCAGTGAGGGTATGGAGAGAGTGGGGAAGAGACGGGTCTGCCTGGAGGAGAGCGGGGCAGAGGGGAGTGTGGATCATCATCAAGTGGCATGCCCCTTTGACTCATTCTATCATATCAGCGGTACATGATACATTTCGCAAATTTAACATACAAGTAAATTTTACTGAGATAAAAAAAATAATAATAATTACTTTTTTAAAAAAAAAAAAAAAAGAAGGGAAGAGAAAACTATGTCCTACCATATTGCTGTATGTGGACTCCCCCTCACAGGTAACTTTTACATTCTTAAGATTTGCTCTATTGAACCTATAGGTTATATGATTAATTGAATGTCTAGAGATTTGCCACACATTTAGAACCTTTTCTGTCTGTGCACGAGAATGCATATTCATTTGATTTTCATAGCATGTTAAATTGATTAAAACTTTGAAAGTTATAGAAGGTGTAAAAAGCAAAAAAATATGGGAAAACATGTAGCAAAACACATCCTGTGACACATGCTATGGTATGTACAGGGTGCTCATATGTTGATCCTAATATCACATTTATACATGTGAATTATGGGGAAGGATGTTTGAACCAATATGATGTATGGGTTAAAGAATGTGCTTTCCTAGAAAAAGCTAGTTTTAGTCTCAGACAGTTAGAACAACAGAAATTTAATTTGGAGACAAAGGAGAGAGAGATATTCCTAAAACAATAATAATAAAAAAAGAAGCACAGTTTTTGGCTGACTGGAAGGCATTTGCTGAATGGCAGAGTGAGGCACATAAAAAAGAGAAAAAATGTCAGGCAGGGCCCTCACCTGTTCCTCAGTGTGCTAAATTGCAGAAAGCTGATCCCGACCTGGACTCCACACCACCGCCACGCAGCCAGTAAGGAGGGAGGAACCTGCAGTTTCAGAGGCTCCTCCTCACGATGAAGCGGCCCAGCCTACGCCACTTCATCCGAACCTGTCAGAACTCAGCCACCAACCCCCACCAAACTATGCTCCAGCCGTCCTACCTTCACCGGTGGTGTTACACACGAGATCCCAAGTGAAGGGACCAACAACATTGCTGCCTGAGGGCTTCAGACCAACAAAATTGGACAGAGAAGGGACAATGCACGCCGTGGTAAATGCCCCAATGCTAGAAGTGGCCAGACAAGGAGGCCCTATGCTAGTTCACAGACCCTGGACATTGGAAGACATCAGCAGCAGCATGATGCATCTGCTGGCGCTCCACGAAGTAGGAGGACGAATGTTTGGGGATGAACTTCAGATATTCTGCAGAGAATTCAGACCCACCACTCATGAACTACGACGACTGCTCATGGCGAAACTTGGCACGGACTGGGTCAAGGTTTCACGTGAATTCCCAGAGAACGATGCCTGCCTGATCAACCCACAGTGGGATGATGAAGTCAACACAAGGTACGGAGCACAAATCACAGTGCTCCAGCAGAGACTGATGAACACCTTTCCTGTGTGAATGGACATGACAAAAATAGTGATGTGTAAACAACAAGACTCAGAGACTGTATCACAGTATCTGTCCAGGCTCACTGAGATCCATGACACAAACTCATGCTTGGAGAAACCCGATGCTCTGGCAGATGGGCAGGCGGCCGTCACAGCATGGGAGGCACATCTCAGAAACAGCTTTATGAACAGCATTAAACCAGAAATTGCCGCTATAATCAAACAACAGTGTATCACCTGGGACACCGGAAACCTCACACAAGTGGAGAAGTATGCAATCCATGCGGAGAAGCTCCTACGAGAGGAAAGGGAAAGAAAGATGGAGAGGAGAGGAAGACCCGACCGTCAGGGCTATGGACCAGGATTAAACTGTTACAACTGCGGAAAAGTTGGACATTTTGCAGGAGACTCTCCAGAGCAGAAGCGAACTGACGGGCGGAGCTAAAGGAAGGGTGAGGCACCTGGGAACAGAAGAGGTGACATCAGACACCCAAACTATCAGTTAGCTCACAAAGAACAGGAATATATGCACACACCCACATCCAACATTAGTCAGACTGACAATTCACAAATGTCTGAACCAGTCACGACCCTTAACCTTTTAAAGTATAATGTCTCTCCTTTTACACAGTTACCATGTATATCTCTTGTAGTTAATGGGCAAAGTGTCACATTTTTGAGAGAGTTAGAAGCAATATATTCAGTAATAAAACACTGCGAATTAAAAGAATCCCCGAAAATGAGTTCATGGCCACTGCACTCCATGGGTGTGACAGGACATTCAGTATTAGAACGTTTCTCTGAACCGTTAGTTTGTGAATTTGAAAAAACTGAAAAGAGTAACGCACCAATTCCTAATTTCGTCTTCATGTCCAGTCAGTACTGGGCAGGGACTCAATGTGTGTTTTACACTTAAATTTGATGTCCTCACCTCAGGGAGTAACAAGAACTGATGACTCATCATTGTAAGTCCGTTTGTTAAAGAAACAGAGCTCTGTGTTTATCAATGGTCCATGCATAACAAGCCTAGAGCCTGTGCTCGTTTGTTGACGTTGGCACATGATAAGATGAAGGACAACTATGTTGATTTTATGCTGTCCTCTGTCCTCCATTGCACAGCGCAAGTGCATGAAGGAAAAGACTTTAATTTTGAGAAAGAATGGTTTATGGATATCCCAGAAAGTGAAGAGCTGCACCTATATTGGTGTGACAAATTTTGATCAAATTTTGTCAAATTGAGTGACACTCAGTTGTGTGCATTTTTCGTCCCAGAATCCGCACCCCACGTCTCATTAGCCAAAATAAAGAACAAACAGTAGAAAGACGTGGGACCGTGGGTCAGATTATGTGAGAGTGGGAAAATTACAGATTGGGAACAGAAACCCACCTTCAACATGTGGTACAGCCCGACACTGAGAGTTTATAAAAAATTATTTCAGGAAATGTGCAAGGTTAACCAGGATGTCATTTGTCATGACAAGTGAATGTTTCTGAACCTTGGGACAAGCCCCACACCCCTAGAGACATACCCACAATTGAAAAAGGTGCCTCTCGGGCTGTGGGCCCAAGGGAAACATGATATAATCCTGATTAGAAGTGCACCACCAGTCATGATCATGCCCAAATCTGACTTTAGGCCCAGACAATCTCAATACCCTCTAAATCAGAAGCTATTGAGGGAATTATGCCAGTATTTAATTCACTACTGAAGGCAGGGGTCACTGTTCCCTGTCCTGATTTGTCAGTGCGCACTCCAATATTTCCAGTGTGAGAAGCAAAAAAAAAAAAATCCCCAAAAACCCTACAACCTGATGAATGGAGATTTGTACAAGACTTACAAGCGGTTAATGCAGCAGTCAAACAGAGCTCCAGACGTGCCGAATTCTTACACTATATTAAGCCAGGTTCCAGCAAATAGCGAATGGTTTTCAGTCGTAGATTTAGCTAATGCGTTTTTTCAGTATATCTCTTGATAATGACAGACAGTTTTGGTTTGCATTCATATTTGATGGACGTCCTTACACTGTCACTCGCTTATGTTAAGGGAATTGAGAGTCGCTAAAGGACAACTTAGCACCTCTATCATTTTCTCCAGGGCACAGTGTGAAACTGACACCATTAAATTGTTGCAGCATCTTGCCCAAGAAGAACACAAAGCCAGTATCTCCAAATTACAGTATGTACAACAAGAAGTGAGATTTCTAAGGCATGACATTTCTGCAACGGGAAAGAAACTCTCAGCTGAAAGAGTATCTGCAATCCAGAGGATTCCCAAGCCTCAGGTGAAGAAACGGGTTCTATCTATCCTAGGTATGTGTTCATATCGCAGAACTTTCATTCTAAACTATACCATTCTAGAAGCACCGCTCAGAGAGATGGCATATGTGACGGGTTGGACAGATCATTCTCAGGTAAGTTGCTGCAGAGTTCCCCCCCTGTGTACGTGCAGTAGCAGCAGCTGAGAAAGCTGTGATGGCATCCAGAGACCTGGTAGAGTACACAGAATTGAACCTCTTGGTTCCACATGAGGTGTTGTTACTCCTACTTGAACAGAAAACCTCATACCTGTCCACCCAACCGTGGCTGCAACATAACACTATACTACTAGACATGCTAAATGTCACTATAAAACAATGTACTGTCCTTAACCCTGCTACTCTTCTTCCAACAGAGGGAGAGGGAAAATCACATTACTGTGTTGTACTGACTAATGAACTCTGCTCCCCTAGAGTCGACCTGAAGGATGTTCCATTGGAAAACCCAGAGACAGGTAAAAATCAAGTGGGCTATGCAGTAGCAACCGCACATGAGACGGTCTGTCAGGAAGTCTCCCTTCAAACCTTTTAGCACAAGCAGCTGAACTAAATGCCCTCATAGTGGCATGAAGACATGCTGAGGGACAGTCAGTAAATATCTACACAGACAGTAGATATGCCTTTGAGGTAGTACATGATTTCGGGACAATTTGGAAACACAGGAATTTCCTGATGTGTTCAGGAACACACATAGCCCACCACAAACTACTCTCTGAGCTGCTGGATGCAGTCCTACTCCCCAAAACTATTGCAGTATGCAAATGTGATGCGCACACTAACAAATTAGACACTGTTTTCCTAGGAAAGCTTGAGTGGACAGAGCAGCAAAGCAAGCAATCTATGTTCCCAAAACACAAAAGAAAATAATCCCTACTTCTTTACAGCTTTCAGACCTCCAAGCACGGGCTACGCAGATGAGGAAAAGGCTATGTGGCGCAAAGCAGGCTGCATGGTTGTTGACGGAGTTTGGCGATGCCCCCAGGGCTGTCTTTGTCTTCAAAGTTGATGCATGACAGGGACCATGCGTCAAAAGGGGGAATGATAGTTGCGGTAAAGCATTGGTTTCTCTAATTACTCTTTAAAAAAAAAAAAAAATGCTTACACTGTTTGCGCAACTCATAACATGGGTTGAGGTTTGAAGCTAGAGAAGGCCATGTCCCTATGTCCAAACAGAACTCAGACACTGTAGCAAAGGTTTTCCTTAGACTCATTGGTACGAGCGGGCTGCTAGGAAATGCAGGGACTGCACAGAGGAGAGTGTGGCACTGAGCAGAGAGGGGCAGAGAAGCAACTGTGCAGAGGAGAGTGGGCAGTGAGGGGACTGCACAGAGGAGAGTGGGGCTGCTGGGCAGTGATGGTGGGAATGCTGTGCAGTGATTGGACTGTACAGAAGACAGTGGGGCGGTCTGGAGACTGTACAGAGGAGAGTTGGGCAGTGACAGTACTGTACAGAGGAGAGTGGGATTCCTGGGCAGTGAGGGGACTGCACACAGTAAAGTGTGGCATTGAGAGGACTGCACAGAGGAGAGGGAGGCAGTGAGGGGACTGTACACAAGAGAGTGGGGCAGAGAGTGGACAGTGGGCTGCTGGACATTGCTGGGACTGAGAACTGCCGCATGCTTTTCTGTGCAGTTCACGCTCTGTCCCACTCTTCTCTACGCAGTCCCACTCTACTCTGGGCAGTCCCCTCACTGCCAAGCATTCCCACTCATCTCTGTATAGTCCTCTAAGTGCCCAGCATTCAAACTTTCCTTTGTACAGTCCCCTTACTGCCCAACCGCCCCACTCTCCTCTGTGCAGTCTCCTCACTGCCCCACTCTTCTCTGTGTAGTCTCCTCACTGCCCCACTCTTCTCTGTGCAGTCCCCTCATTTTGCCACTCTTCTCTGTGCAATCCCTTCTCTGGCCCCCTCTTCTCTGTGCCATGCCCCCTCTTCTCTGTGCCATGTCCCCTCTTCTCTGTGCCATGCCCTCTCTTGCCCACTCTTCTCTGTGCAGTCCCATCACTGACCCACTCTCCTCTGTACAGTCCCCTCTCTGCCACACTCTCCTCTGCAGTCCCCTCACTCCCCATCAGTCCCACTCACCTCTGTTCAGCCCCCTCTCTGCCCCACTCTCCTATGCAGTCCCCTCACTGCCCATAAGCCCCACCCTCCTATATGCAGTCCCCTCAAGGCCCCCCTCTCCTCTGCACCGCCGTGCAGCCCCATCACTGGCCCCCTCTCCTCTGTGCAGCCTCTCACTGCCCCCTGTCCTCTGTGAAGTCCCCTCACTGCCCCACACTCCTCTGTACAGTACCCTAACTGCCCCACCCTCCTCCGTGCCATCCCGTCACTGCCCAACTCTCCTGTGTCCAGTCCCCTCACTTCCCCTCTCTCCTCTTTGCAGTCCCATCACTGCCCCACCCTTTTTGTGCAGTCCCTTCACTGCTTCATTATGCTCTGTACAGTCCTCTCACTGCCCCACTCTACTCTGTGCTGTCCCCTTACTGCCTCACTCTCCTCTGTGCATCCTCCTCACTGGCCCACTCTCCTTTGCACAGCCCCTCACTGCCCCATACTCAACTGAAGTCCCCTCATTGTGCATCAACCCAACCCTCCTCTGTGCAGTCCCCTCACTTCCCCACTCTCCTCTGTGAAGTCTCTTCACTGCCCAACACTCCTCTGTACAGTACCCTAACTGCCCCACCCTCCTCTTGCCATCATGTCACTGCGCAACTCTCCTCTTTGCAGTACCATCACTGCCCCACCCTTTTTGTGCAGTTCCTTCACTGCTTCATTAAGCTCTGTACAGTCCTCTCACTTCCCCACTCTCCTCTATGTAGTACCCTCACTGCGCAGCAACCCCACTCTCATCTGTGTAGTCCCCTCACTGCCCAGCAGCCCTACTTTCCTCTATACAGTCCCCTCACTTCCCCACTCTACTCTGTGCAGTCCCCTTACTGCCACACTCTCCTCTGTGCATCCTCCTCACTGCCTCACTCTCCTCTGTGCAGTCCCCTCACTGCCCCACTCTCCTCTGTGCAGTCCCCTCAGGGCCCCACTCTCCTCTGCGCAGTCCCTTCACTGCAATCAACCCCACCCTCCTATGTTCAGGCCCCTCACTGCCCCACTCTACTCTGCAGTCCCCTCACTGCTCATCAGCCCCATGCTCCTGTGCAGTCCCCTTACTTCCCCACTCTCCTCTGTGCATCCTCCTCACTGGCCCACTGTCCTTTGCACAGCCCCTTACTGCCCCACTCTCCTCTGCAGGCTCCTTAGTGCCCATCAGCCCCACTCTCCTCTGTGCAGTCCGCTCAGTGCCCCACTCTCCTCTGGAGTCCCTTCACTGCCCCACCCTTCTTTGTGCAGTCCCTTCACTGCTCCATTATCCTCTGTACAGTCCTCTCACTGCCCCACTCTTCTCTGTGTAGTACCCTCAGTGCGCAGCAACCCCACTCTCTTCTGTGTAGTCCCCTCACTGCCCAGCAGACCCACTTTCCTCTGTACAGTACCCAAATTGCCCCACTTTCCTCTGTACAGTCCCTTCATTGCCCACCTCTCTTCTGCAGTCCCCTCACTGCCCATCAGCCCCATTCTTTTCTTTTCAGTCCCGTCCCTACCCCTCGCTCCTCTGCAGTGCATTCCACTCAATGCCCAGCATACCCTCTCTCTTTTGTGCAGTCCCCTCACTGCCCCACTCTCCACTGTGCTGTCCCCTCTCTGCCGCACTCTCCGATTTGGTCCCCTCACTGCCCATCAGCCCCACTCGCCTCTGTGCAGGCCCCTCACTGCCCCACTCTCCTCTGCGCAGTCCCCTCAGTGCCCCACTCTCCTCTGCGCAGTCCCCTCAGTGCCTCACTGTCCTCTGCAGTCCCTTCACTGCCATCAACTCCACCCTCCTATGTTCAGGCCCCTCACTGCCCCACTCTACTCTGCAGTCCCCTCACTGCTCATCAGCCTCACGCTCCTGTGCAGTCCCCTTACTTCCCCACTCTCCTTTGTGCATCCTCCTTACTGGCCCACTCTCCTTTGCGCAGCCCCTCACTGCC
The DNA here is from genome assembly GCF_023375685.1 of Ictalurus furcatus. Lineage (NCBI taxonomy): Eukaryota > Metazoa > Chordata > Actinopteri > Siluriformes > Ictaluridae > Ictalurus > Ictalurus furcatus. Next base: position 6,694,262 of record NC_071268.1, on the reverse strand, counting down.
CCACTCTCCTCTGCAGGCCCGTCAGTGCCCATCAGCCCCACTCTCCTCTGCGCAGTCCCCTCAGTGCCCCACTCTCCTCTGTGCAGTCCCCTCAGTGCCCCACTCTCCTCTGCAGTCCCTTCACTGCCCCACCCTTCTTTGTGCAGTCCCTTCACTGTTCCATTATCCTCTGTACAGTCCTCTCACTGCCCCACTCTTCTCTGTGTAGTACCCTCACTGCGCAGCAGACCCACTTTCCTCTGTACAGTACCCAAATTGCCCCACTCTCCTCTGTACAGTCCCTTCATTGCCCACCTCTCTTCTGCAGTCCCCTCACTGCCCATCAGCCCCATTCTTTTCTGTTCAGTCCCGTCCCTACCCCTCGCTCCTCTGCAGTGCATTCCACTCAATGCCCAGCATACCCTCTCTCTTTTGTGCAGTCCCCTCACTGCCCCACTCTCCTCTTCAGTCCCATCACTGCCCATCTGCACCACCCTACTATGTACTGTCCCCTCACTGCCCCACTCTCCTCTACGCAGTCCCTTCACTGCCATCAACCTCACCCTCCTATGTTCAGGCCCCTCACTGCCCCACTCTACTCTGCAGTCCCCTCACTTCTCATCAGCCCCATGCTCCTGTGCAGTCCCCTTACTTCCCCACTCTCCTCTGTACATCCTCCTCACTGGCCCACTCTCCTTTGCGCAGCCCCTCACTGCCCCACTCTCCTCTGCAGGCTTCTCAGTGCCCATCAGCCCCACTCTCCTCTGTGCAGGACCCTCACTGCCCCACTCTCCTCTGCAGTCCCTTCACTGCCCCACTCTCCTCTGCAGTCCCTTCACTGCCATCAACCCCACCCTCCTATGTTCAGGCCCTGCCCCACTCTACTCTGCAGTCCCCTCACTGCTCATCAGCCCCACTCTCCTGTGCAGTCCCCTTACTTCCCCATTCTCCTCTGTGCATCCTCCTCACTGGCCCACTCTCCTTTGTGCAGCCGCTCACTGCCCCACTCTCCTCTGCAGGCTCCTCAGTGCCCATCAGCCCCACGCTCCTCTGTGCAGTCCCTTCACTGCTCCATTATCCTCTGTACAGTCCTCTCACTGCCCCACTCTTCTCTGTGTAGTACCCTCCCTGTGCAGCAACCCCACTCTCTTCTGTGTAGTCCCCTCACTGCCCAGCAGACCCACTTTCCTCTGTACAGTACCCAAATTGCCCCACTTTCCTCTGTACAGTCCCTTCATTGCCCACCTCTCTTCTGCAGTCCCCTCACTGCCCATCAGCCCCATTCTTTTCTTTTCAGTCCCGTCCCTACCCCTCGCTCCTCTGCAGTGCATTCCACTCAATGCCCAGCATACCCTCTCTCTTTTGTGCAGTCCCCTCACTGCCCCACTCTCCACTGTGCTGTCCCCTCTCTGCCGCACTCTCCGATTTGGTCCCCTCACTGCCCATCAGCCCCACTCGCCTCTGTGCAGGCCCCTCACTGCCCCACTCTCCTCTGCGCAGTCCCCTCAGTGCCCCACTCTCCTCTGCGCAGTCCCCTCAGTGCCTCACTGTCCTCTGCAGTCCCTTCACTGCCATCAACTCCACCCTCCTATGTTCAGGCCCCTCACTGCCCCACTCTACTCTGCAGTCCCCTCACTGCTCATCAGCCTCACGCTCCTGTGCAGTCCCCTTACTTCCCCACTCTCCTTTGTGCATCCTCCTTACTGGCCCACTCTCCTTTGCGCAGCCCCTCACTGCCCCACTCTCCTCTGCAGGCCCGTCAGTGCCCATCAGCCCCACTCTCCTCTGCGCAGTCCCCTCAGTGCCCCACTCTCCTCTGTGCAGTCCCCTCAGTGCCCCACTCTCCTCTGCAGTCCCTTCACTGCCCCACCCTTCTTTGTGCAGTCCCTTCACTGTTCCATTATCCTCTGTACAGTCCTCTCACTGCCCCACTCTTCTCTGTGTAGTACCCTCACTGCGCAGCAGACCCACTTTCCTCTGTACAGTACCCAAATTGCCCCACTCTCCTCTGTACAGTCCCTTCATTGCCCACCTCTCTTCTGCAGTCCCCTCACTGCCCATCAGCCCCATTCTTTTCTGTTCAGTCCCGTCCCTACCCCTCGCTCCTCTGCAGTGCATTCCACTCAATGCCCAGCATACCCTCTCTCTTTTGTGCAGTCCCCTCACTGCCCCACTCTCCTCTTCAGTCCCATCACTGCCCATCTGCACCACCCTACTATGTACTGTCCCCTCACTGCCCCACTCTCCTCTACGCAGTCCCTTCACTGCCATCAACCTCACCCTCCTATGTTCAGGCCCCTCACTGCCCCACTCTACTCTGCAGTCCCCTCACTTCTCATCAGCCCCATGCTCCTGTGCAGTCCCCTTACTTCCCCACTCTCCTCTGTACATCCTCCTCACTGGCCCACTCTCCTTTGCGCAGCCCCTCACTGCCCCACTCTCCTCTGCAGGCTTCTCAGTGCCCATCAGCCCCACTCTCCTCTGTGCAGGACCCTCACTGCCCCACTCTCCTCTGCAGTCCCTTCACTGCCCCACTCTCCTCTGCAGTCCCTTCACTGCCATCAACCCCACCCTCCTATGTTCAGGCCCTGCCCCACTCTACTCTGCAGTCCCCTCACTGCTCATCAGCCCCACTCTCCTGTGCAGTCCCCTTACTTCCCCATTCTCCTCTGTGCATCCTCCTCACTGGCCCACTCTCCTTTGTGCAGCCGCTCACTGCCCCACTCTCCTCTGCAGGCTCCTCAGTGCCCATCAGCCCCACGCTCCTCTGTGCAGTCCCTTCACTGCTCCATTATCCTCTGTACAGTCCTCTCACTGCCCCACTCTTCTCTGTGTAGTACCCTCCCTGTGCAGCAACCCCACTCTCTTCTGTGTAGTCCCCTCACTGCCCAGCAGACCCACTTTCCTCTGTACAGTACCCAAATTACCCCACTCTCTTCTGTACAGTCCCTTCATTGCCCACCTCTCTTCTGCAGTCCCCTCACTGCCCATCAGCCCCATTCTTTTCTGTTCAGTCCGGTTCCTACCCCTCGCTCCTCTGCAGTGCATTCCACTCAATGCCCAGCATACCCTCTCTCTTTTGTGCAGTCCCCTCACTGCCCCACTCTCCACTGTGCTGTCCCCTCACTGCCCCACTCTCCTCTTCAGTCCCATCACTGCCCATCTGCACCACCCTACTATGTACTGTCCCCTCACTGCCCCAGTCTCCTCTGTGCAGTCCCCTCACTGCCCAGCATTCCCGCTCTCCTCTGTGCAGTCCAAAACAGAGTTTTTAACAGTAAGAGACATGGACGCTCCTACTTCTTTTTTAAATCTAGAACATAAAAAAGGACAAGGAAAAATTGATGTATTGTTTAAATGACTGTAATGGTCAAGACACTTCTGATCAAATGTAGATGTGCAAAATCACTGTGGATTTTACTCCAGTCTATACGCTTCTGAAAAATCAGATGAGCAATGTAGTAATGAACTGCTCTATAACCTTCCTGTTTTAACCTCGAAGCAAACAATCTTCTCAAAGACTGCACTTCTTCCTATGAAGAAGTCACGGCTGTGGTAATGGGACTCTTTGTAGGCCATGCACCTGGAATAAATGGACTGTCTTCCAAATTATATAAGGCTTTCTGGCCTGTTCTTAGAGATGACTACTATGATATTAGAGTTTTAATCAGAGGCAATGGTGATATTGAAGTGGTAAAACATGCTCTAGATTGTTATGAAAAGGCATCATCAGCCAAAGTTAACTGGTGTAAAAGTGATGCTGTGTTGTGTGCCCAAATTGTTAAAAGTCCATCACACAGGAGACTGGCAATGCTTCCCCTCCCTCTCCATTTCTGCCGCAGTTGAACAGCAGGAGGGAGAACACGGAAAACTACTCTCTTTTAGCACACCACAGCTGACGGACATTGAAAACGCTTCCAGAAAGACCTTGTATGCTGTCAGTGTGAAATTCATCCAACTCTCCGGCTGGAGTGAAGGAGTCGAGGTGATCGGACCTACTGGTGCCAAGCTCTTCCCCACAAGGCTGCTGGAGGTCCCTGTACAAGCCCCCCATAGAGAAGCATACAGCTGATCTACAGTGAAGGGTTGTGCATGGGGCCGTAGCCAAAAACAGACACATGGCGCATATCGACTCTACCATAGCTACAACATGCCCATTTTGTGATGGAGAGGAAACATTAGACCCCCTTTTCTTACGATGTGACAGACTAGTAGCAGAGTTTAATACACTGGGAGTATGGATGTGGAGGTTGGGTCAAATACTAATAGAGAGCTGGTTTATTTTTGGTCCTAAATACAGTATCTCACAAAAGTGAGTATACCCCTCACATTTTTGTAAATATTTGATTATATCTTTTCATGTGACAACACTGAAGAAATGACACTTTGCTACAATGTAAAGTAGTGAGTGTACAGCTTGTATAACAGTGTAAATTTGCTTTCCCCTCAAAATAACTCAACACACAACCATTAATGTCTAAACCGCTGGGGAGAAAAGTGAGTACACCCCTAAGTGAAAATGTCCACATTGGGCCCAAAGTGTCAATATTTTGTGTGGCCATCATTATTTTCCAGCACTGCCTTAAATCTCTTGGTCATGGAGTTCACCCGAGCTTCACAGGTTGCCACTGGCGTCCTCTTCCACTCCTCCATGATGACATCACGGAGCTGGTGGATGTTAGAGACCTTGTGCTCCTTCATCTTCTGTTTGAGGATGCCCCACAGATGCTCAATAGGGTTTAATCCATCACCTTCACCCTCAGCTTCTTTAGCAAGGCAGTGGTCGTCTTGGAGGTGTGTTTGGGTTAGTTATCACGCTGGAATACTGCCCTGCGGCCCAGTCTCCGAAGGGAGGGGATCATTCTCTGCTTCAGTATGTCACAGTACATGTTGGCATTCATGGTTCCCTCAATGAACTGTAGCTCCCCAGTGCCAGCAGCACTCATGCAGCCCTATACTGTAACTCTATACTGTATCCCAGATAGCAAGCACATTTGTGCCGATTCCGGTAGAAATGCGTCACTGTCGGCTCAATGCTGGTGTCAGTGAAAAGCTAATTGCCCAGAGCCTTGCTGACTGTTCAGACCACTTCTGGCTGACAGACGGGTTTTGCTATGTGGGCCAATCTCGGCTGAAAGCTGGTGTACTTGCGGCAGGTCCATACTCGGTGTAGCTGTGTGTATCTACTTTCGGCCTGAGTTCGTTAAGTCACAGTTGGGTCACAGCTAGAATTAAGGAGCTCAGCTGCCTGGAAAAAAAAAAAATTGACGGTTAAATCAGTTAGGATCCTCGAGGCTGAAGTCATTCTTCGTCTTCAAGAGGAATCATTTCAGCTGAAGAAGTTAAGTAATTTAATTGAGTAATTTCAGTCTACAATATTGTTTGATGTTTAAAATGAGAGGAAGAAAATGTTTATTTCTTTATTATGGTATGAGTAATGGCGACGAGAACATAACATCAGATGGTTTACTAGCAGCTAACTAACGGATAGCTAATTTAGCTAACGTTAATGATGTGTATAAGAGTCAGGAGGACATGACAAAGTGCCCAAATTGTGTATTCATTCATGCAGTAGATCCTAATGGTTTTTTATTTTAATTTTATGTTTTTAATTATTTGAATAGCTACCTCAGGATTGCTAACGCGCTAATCCTCGGGCAGTAATGATGAACAGGGATGGGGGGGCCTTGATCTCTCAGTTTTTCTTCGCGATAGCAGCAGTCAGGAGACACTGAACGTTTGGCATCATCGTGACAAATGCAGATTCGCACAGCTCGACACTTTTTTATTAAGTTTATTTTCATTGCTCTACAACAAAGGCACAGTCTCTTGGTTTATTCCTTCTCTTTCCTCTTTTACTACTTTTTATTTTACTTTTTGTTCCCATTGACTTTTCTTCCCTAAATGTTTGGTTAGAACTTTCTGGAACATGGCGCTAATGCTAATTTAAGGTGTTCTGCCAGAAAACCCACATAGCTTGCAGCATGATGTGGTCCCATTATTAGATCATATTGTTCACTTGGCATGATAACAGACCCGTTGTTCGGCTCAACACTGTATTTCTTATGGCGTTTGTGCAATTCTTAGCCTTAGTCTAGCAACATACAATTATTTTTGTCTCATTGAGTGATCCTGAAGGGATTCAATAATGTTTAAATGCAACTGTATTTTACAGCAGCTATAAAGAGGACAGAAAGAAAGCCAAAGAGCGCAGGACCTCCAGTCAGACACGGAGGTGTCTGAACAAAGACCACCAAGGTGTAAAACATACAGATATTTGTCCAGCACATCACTATTACTATTCTTTGATGCTTTGAGGCCGTATTTGAAGTTGTATTTTCCATGAAACACTGAAGAATTTGGCAATATAGTCAATATTTTATAAGTGTACATTTAGTTTTGATCAAACTTGTGTCTGGATTGACCAGGAGGTCAGGAGCATTGTCTGTTTGACTCAGAGGATGTGTGCGACACCACCCAAAAAATTCTTCTACCTGCCCCCACTGTTAACGTCCCCACAGTTACCCCAAACACCACTTTCACCCCTGTTCCCACCACCACTTTACCAGCAGAACTGGCAGTCGATGGATGATATGCCATGTGAGTGTATTCTTCTGCTTTCTGATTGACTTTCTTTTGTAGGTATTAATTTTGTAGAATATTTTTCCTCACTTCCCTTAACACAGTGTTCTCTTGTAGCGCTGTCAGACTTTACGAGGGACCCCCAGCAATTATCAGTACCAGGTAGGGCCAACCGTGATTTCCACTCAGCCACCTTACTGTAATTTGTGTAAGTTAGGAATAAGACTAAGGATGAAGTTGTATAGTTTTGTAGTGTGTATCATTTTTAAATATTGTTAACTTCTTTATCATAGCCATGCTAAGGGAGGTGTTGACTAAATTAGAGATGGTGCTGAACCAACAAACCAGTGAGATTGCTTCAACTACAGGGAAGTCCAGGTACCACCTTTGGATATTGAGGAAGGTTTACTGCAAGACCTTCCTCAACTGCATAGTCTGGAGTAAAGGATGCAACAGAGCCCAGATTACAAGCAAAAACTGGTGAGAATTTTTTTTTTGTTAACAATTGCTTACACAATTACACAGCTACTGAAAGCGTTTCTTTTTTCTCAAAATGGCACACTCGTACTCAAATCCTGTTTAGAAGTTTACATCCCCCTGGCTCTTAATGTATTACCTTCTTGAGCATCAGTGAATATTTGCACCTTATGTAATAGTTGTGTACGAGTCCCTCAGTTGTCCTCACTGTGAAAAGATGGATCTCGACATCATATAGCCGCTGTTGGAAAGGGCTCAAATATAGAAATATATATAGAAAGGGCTCAAGGTCATCGTCTGAAGAGGAGCTCGAAGGGTGTGAAGCCCGTGGATGCTTGTGGGCACTCCCAGATGGCGAAGAGGACGTAGGGCAGGAGGAGGTCCCAGTTCCTCTCTTCCTCATCTACCACCCGGCGCAGCATCTGCTTCAGAGTTTGGTTAAACGATTCGACAAGTCCATCAATCTGTGGGTGGTAGATGGACGCCTTCAGGTGTTTTACCTGCAAGAGCCGACACAGATCAGACATTAGTTTTGATACAAAGGGCGTACCTTTGTCTGTTAATACGTCCTTTGGGATCCCCACACGGATGAACAGGAGCACCAGTTCTTTAGCAATGTTGCGGGCGATGGCTTTGCGTAGTGACACCGCCTCGGGGTGCCTGGTGCATAGTCCATGATGACCAGGATATACTCATGACCTCAGGCAGACTTCGGGAGTGGCCCCACGAGGTCCATGCCAATCCTCTCACAGGGGACGCCTATGATGGGGAGAGGGATGATGTGCGCTGGTGGGGGCTTCCGTTGGCACTGGGGGCACAGCTGGCAGAAGCCCCAGACCTCTGCATCCATTCCCACCCAGATAAAGTGGTCCTTCAGTTTTTCCAGGGTGTTTCATGCCCCAAGGTGGCCCCTGAGTGGATGGACATGGGCCAGGTGCATCAGTATTGGGGTCTTTGTCTTGGGGACCACCAGGAGGTCAACAACTTCCCCTCTGCAGTTGGTCCTGTGATACAGAAGGCGTCCCCTGACCAGGAAGTAGGTTGCAGAGAGTACCTGGTCCAGATTCTGGTCGACCCCTTCGATCTGATGCACCTGTGCCCAACAATGTTTCAGACAGTTGCCCTCCTTCTACTCCTTCCCGAAGTTCCCCTGTTGTTTCACCTGTTGTAACACAGACTATATTGGGTTAGTACATGCATGTGGCATGTACTCGCAGCCACATGCTCTCTGGGTGTCCAAAACATTCGCGGTGCTGAAGCGGAGCTGTCCGTTCAACAACATAGCGGCAGTTGTGTGAGGAGCGTTTCTTGTGCGCTGGCCGCCGGCCTGTCACCACAACTGAAAAAAACAGTCTTTTACACACACTCTCACCAACATGCTTCACTCACTCCACTACACTCGAGCATGCGCACACACAAGCGAGAGAGAGACAGAGCATGGGAGAGAAAGAGACTTTTAATTTTTTTATTTTATTTTAACCATTCATGCTGTAGCTGTCATTCTTACATCAAATAAATAGCATTTCTAAATACCTGAATGCTTAAATAAATAGATGGTAATAAATAAATAAATAGATTCCTCCCCCGGGGGGAGGAACCACCGAAGCCAGCCCATCTACGGGACGCCCAGGGACGTGCCAAAAAAAATCAGCAGGAATGGACCATCACCGTAACTTGCGTCTTCCACAAACACCTAACCAATCCATAAAAAAAATGTTTAAAAAATACTCTGGCACTTACACCTCTACTCTGTGCACTTTGCTTCTTCTGGAATTCAATTAATGGATCTTGTATAGTAGCACTACTTGTATTGTTCTCTGCTTGATATATTGCTTTGCTTGTATTTTCTCATTTGTAAGTCGCTTTGGATAAAAGCGTCCGCTAAATGAATAAATGTAAATTTCAATGGAGATGCCTGGGAAGTCCCCACTACTGAGGTCCAAATACAGGGTAAAACAGCCACCTGGCCACTCCTAGTTGGTGTCATCCCCGACCTCCCTGTGCCTCTGCTTCTGGGAAGAGACTGGCCAGGGTTCCCGGCCAGCCCAGCTCCCAAATCCAGGAGGGTGCCCCAGTGAGCGAAGGCGACACGAGCCCGGCAGGCCTGCTTGGCGCAAGATGAGGGGGAAGCCACAGCAGAAGCTGAGTCACACACATGCTAACCCGATCATGTCTGTGTTCCAACAGGTGAACCGGCAGGGGAACTTCGGGCGGGAGCAGAATGAGGACGACCGCCTGAAATATTGCTGGGCCCAGGTGCATCAGATAGAAGGGGTGGACCAGAGTCCGAACCAGAGACTCTCCTCCTCCTACTTCCTCATTAGGGGAGGCCTCATATCAACAGGCCAGCTGCAGAGGGGAAATCGTGGACCTCCTCGTAGTCCCCAAGACCAAGATGCAGATGCTGATGCACCTGGCCAATGCCCACCTGCTCAGGGGCCACCTGGGGGCACGAAACACCCTGGAAAAGCTATAAGGACCACTTTGTCTGGCCAGGGATGGATGCAGAGGTCCGGGGCTTCTGCCAACAGTGCCCCCAATGCCAGTGCACTGCCCCACAGAGGCCCCCGCCAGCTCCCCTTATCCCTCTTCCCATCATAAGCGTCCCCATCGAGAGGGTCGGCATGGACCTCATGGGGCTGCTCCCCAAATCTCCCTGGGGCCACGAGTACATACTCGTCATCCTGGCCTACGCTACCTGATACCCCGAGGCGGTGCCGCTACGCAAAGCCACCTCCCGTAACATCGCGAGAGAACTGGTGCTCCTGTTCAGCCACGTGGGGATACCGAAGGACATCTTGATAGACCAAGGTACGCCTTTCATCTCCAAATTAACGTCTGATCTGTGTCAGCTGTTGCAGGTTAAACACCTGAAGGTGTCCGTCTACCACCCACAGACTGACAGGCTCGTTGAGAGGTTCAACCAATCCTTGAAGCAGATGCTACGGCGGGTGGTAGACGAAGAAGGGAGAAATTTGGACCTACCTTCTCCTACCTTACGTTCTCTTCGCCGTCCAGGAGGGCCCCCAAGCCTCCACCTGCTGGTGGTGGTAGGAGAGATAGTCGGTTTTGATAATATCCTCTCAGCATGGCGAATGAATAAAGCAATCGTTTTTGAAAACAGAACAGCTTGTTAATCAATTGACCGAGAATGGAATATGGGTTAGAGGAAGTTATGTGACCGTGACTCCTTTAGCGACTCCAGGAACAAAAATCACTTTTTTGTAAAATCATTTCAAAGTACCGCAATTCATTTAAAAAGTCATTCTTAAAGAATTGGCACAATAGGGGAAAATCACAAGTTCCATCAGAATGATTCCACTAGGATGTAAAAATACAGCACTAAAAACACGTTCTCTCATTTAGACTGCAGGTATTCATGTTTTTGACTTCATCTGAGTGCATGTTAGAGATCTCTCCCAGTCAGTCACGGAGAGAGCTCCTATGTGCTGTATGCAAACACCAATAACTTAGTGTTTTGAATGTGGCAATTTAGGATTCGGAATTCGATGGAGTAGGACGCGAAGTTGGAGGCTCCTGCTGCTTTCGATTAAAATTGTAATTAATTTGCGCTTTTCGGTCATACAATATATTTTGACTTATTCTACTCTGTTTCCTTGTTTGCAGTTTTAACTTTGTGGTACTTTAAAATGTCTGGAAAGAACACGAAAACCCGTGGTAGCATTCAGACACGACTGAGGCCAAGTGTGCGTGCCGTGAGCGAGTCCCCTTCTCCCCCTGTATCCGCGTCGCTAGCGACCCTGACTTCGCCGCACTCAGGCTTGAGTTGCTGGCTTTACTGAGGAAGGACATCGCCGATATTTTAAAAAAGGAGCTCCAGAAGCTCCAGGAGACTCTCGGGGGTGTGCTGTCTACTATCCAGCTTGACCTGCAGGCCGTGAAAACACAGCTGGCTAGTGATAAAGTTTCTACCGAGGCTACCATATCGACACTGAAAGGTACTGTTGGGGAAATGGAGCACACGCTCTCCGGTTGCACCGATGACATAGTTAATATGAAGACTACTATCGAGTCTCTCACTGTGACCGTGACTCAATTAGAGAATAAATGTGAGGATTTGGAGTCGAGGTCACGGCGCAATAACGTTAGGATAGTCGGAGTTCCAGAGGGCGCTGACACCTGTACAACTGCTGCTGTAGCGGCCTTGTTAAAGGAGGCGTTTGGTCTGGAGAAGGAGCCGGTTTTGGACCGGTCCCACCGGACCCTTCAGCCGAAACCTAAGCCTGGTGAACGACCACGAGCTATTGTCTGCAGATTCCACTATCACAGTGACTGTGTTGACATTTTACGCCGTGCGAGAGAGCTCCAGCGGATTAAAGCGAGGGATTTGACCATCTCCGTTTTTCCTGACTACACAGCCAAGACAGCCTGGGCCTGGGCCGCGTTTAACGAGGTTCGGTGTCAAGTTCGTGGCATTGAGGGCGCTCGCTATGGAATACTTCACCCGGCTCGGCTTCACATTACATATAATGGTGTTCAGAAGGACTTTATTTCAGCGGAGGAAGCAGGAGACTATGTTAAACTCTTGATATCGGGGTGAACTGCATCATCTACACAGCGGAGTCTTTTTCGCTCTTCTTTTATTTTTATTTTTTGCACTCGGCCTTCCAGCTCTACAGAATTCGGATTCTTATTGAAGATATTGTCGTTGCATTACTCCACCTAGATTTTGTGGACTCACTCCTCTTAAATCTACTTCTGTATTAATGTGCTTCTCTGTTTTGATGCACTGACCGGGTTAGAGTTTCTGTTTATTTAATTTTATTAGTGTTATCTCCTCAGTTTTACATGCTACACTGTTATATTATTTGTTACAAGTCTTCAAAAGGTAACGACATTATATTTATTATTGTGTGCAGACTGTTTATCAGTCTTGGTAATTTTGTTAGTTAGTTCAGCTTACTCTCCGAGCTGTTTTCACATTGTGGACAACGTTGGGTTTCTGTAGGATACACTGCTGTCTCATTTGTTTATGGAGACTTTGGGTGTGGGAGTTTGGAGGATTGTGAGAGTAAGCAGAACATGCCAATGCTTTGAAGGATGTAATGTTATTTAATTGCGAATCTGTTTTTAGAGGATTTAAACCTAACATGGTGAACAAATTATATTATAGAATTCAGGCAATTTTACTGGGGTTATCTCATACAGTGTAGCAAGTAATAATCTGGAAAGACCTTTGTAATATCACAGTCTAAAACTGGATTTAAAGAGAAGCAAATTTGTAAATGAATCACATGAAAATGAATCTCATGAAAATGAATCACATGTAAATGAATCATACGTAAATGAATCACATGAAAATGTATCACTTGAATATGAATCACATGTAAATGAATAAATAAATTAAAGACGAATGTGGCGATTTAGGACACAAACGGTCCGTCTGTCCACATAAAAATGTAGACAATGAACAACAGTTGCCTGTTGACGCAGCTGAAAACGGCTTGTCTAACAATAGCACCGATACCACGGAAGTTACAGCAACACAGCAAACAAAAGCGACGACGAGGCAAGTAGAAAGACCTTCAGAGGAGGCAAAGGGGCAAGAGTAAAAGCAATGTTAATGTGGAGAGCAGTGAGCAAGCTGGATGCAGCTCTGCTGTTGTTATGCACTCAAGTGATGTTCCTGATAAAGTTGAGAAAGTGGACAATAGTGAGACAGAGGTTCAGATAAATGCACAGGCAGTGGAGGAAGATTCAGGAGATGAGCTGGATGGACTATCTCAGTGTACTGATGACAGAATGAGAGATGATGAACAATGGTCAGAGGTGTCAAAATGAAAACTTTTAAACTGTGGCTCAAATTAATGAATTTCTTGGTGAAACTAAGGGTAAAAGTGTTGAAGTAAATGTTTTTTTTTTTTTCCAGACCTAGACAAGTTCGTTTCATCTGTAGTGCAAGCAAGGAAAATTAGCAGTTATTAGGAGCTATCACAGCAGAAATGTTTTCGATTAAAGAATCAGATAACTGCAATTCGGCAGAGACATAAAACTGGAAAAGAGTGGCAAAAGATGGGAGTGGGTAAGTAAACACTATGACTAACATGCTGTTTTTCTTCCTGACTTGTTTCTTTCTAATCTCTCTTTTCCTTATGGAAACCTTATGGGTGGGTTCCCTCAAAGTTAATGGGATGAGGGATAAGAGGAAGGCGCACACAATTCTAGCATGTTACAGGGTAAAAAAAATCTAGATGTGATTTTTTTTTGCAAGAAACCTACAGTGATGTTAAGAATGAGGTTGACTGTCAATGGTGGTGGAGCGAGTGTGTTCTCAGTCATGGGACTAACCTGAGTGCAGGAGTTGCAGTTCTTTTCCCCTAAAGTAAAAAAAATTTATCTCAAATGGAACTTGAACCAGGGAGACTAGTCGCAGTTAGAGCTGAGATTAATGGTCTTTTTGTGTTTGTCAATATCTATGCACCCAACAGAGGGTATGATAGAGACACTTTCAATTTGTTAAAGATATTTATCCTAAGACAACAGAATGGTGATTGATTTTGAGTGGCTTGAGAAAGAAATTCTTGCCCTCGAAAAGAACATGATTGGGAATCCTTCTGGTAATCCACAAGAGTGGACAGAAAAGAAACAAAAGTTGAATTTCATGTTAAATGAGCTTTCGTCTACTGTAACACTTTATAATTTAATTCCTGTCCATTTTAACATAGTTTTCTTTCCTATTAGTTGTACAGCAGTTGCACACAAAGATGAACTAGAGAATACGTCAGGACACACTTCATGTTACTGTGAGTATTTATACCTGTTTTAACATGGTTGTTACCTTCCCGAATCTCTATTCACTGTTTACAGCCCGATAAAAAAAAAAAAAATCACACAAAAACCCTGAAGCAGCTAGCTAATCTTAGTTTCGCTAATATTCCTCCACAGCGTAACTATTTCACTTTATCCAACTTTTCTGACAAACCCGCTAACTTTAAGCTAATTATTATGGATGTAAAATGATTAGCCGAACAATAAAGAACACACCGCTTTTACCAAAACCTTCTTAACGCTGTTAATGATATTCCTCATTGCGTCTCTGCTTGTTTAGTGTGAATGTGACACTTTATTGTAATAACGGGGTGTTTAAAACATTTGTTCCTTAACTGAAAACGAGAACTCGGTAACTCATAGTTCCAGGGGTCGTACAGTCCGCTCCATCTGGGCTGAGACTCTTCCTCCTGGAGCTCCATCACCTCATCTCCCGTGAAGTTCATCACTGACCATGCAGATGTGGTGCAGGAATAATCGCAGAGGTGGGTGTATGTATGTATCATTTCTCATAGCTACTACAAACCCCTAAAGCTGCCATTTGATAAAAATGAATATTTTGAGTTTTTAAATTTGAGTTTTTAAAGATTTTTAAAAAATTTTGCGCTCATCTTATGTTATTATTATATGTAATTCTCTTTATTTTGTGATATGTATAGTCCTACAAAAAAGCCACCATAATACAGGAGTGAAAGTGTATGAAACTCAATGACTACGTTTACATGGACAGCCCACGTCATTACGTCACCGCGCCATGCCGTCCGACGTCCCTCCAGAATTTCACGTATCAACATACAGTTCGTCTTCATTATAGTACCGTATACAGTTTTGGGTGTTTTTATTTATTTATTTTTAACGAACGCTTTAAGTGCAGTTAATTATTTGTCATGCTATACGTGCTAATAGACAACTGCTTGAAGCCGTGGGCTGCGTCTCAAACCGCGTACTTACCGTGTATATAGTAGCCGAGATGCATGTATTTTTCCCCACTACAGGCCTATAGTAAGTAAGTATGCGGTTTGGGACGCAGCCGAACTCTCTTGTTCGCCGTAAAATGTTGAGAACTGCTGTGTGTGATCGTGTCATGTCGCAAAATGCGGTGAAAACTATCACACGGCGTTCATAATGTGATTAAGGTGTTTACATGTCTGTAATACACTTCCATAATGCGACTAAAACAGGAGTACTCCACCTGTCTTAATTCGATTAGAGCTTAATTCGAGTATGACCTTAATTAGATTAAGTTAAGTAAAAATTGCTGTTTACATGGTAATTTCTTAATCAATGTATGATCTTAATCGGGTTAAGAGTGGATTATTGTTGTGCAGGTAAGGCAGTTAAATGGCTGTGCGAGTCTCTTAAGTAGTGAGGTGTGATTGAGAACAGGTGTGTGTGATTAGGCCTGAGGAGAAGGTGAGGTGTGTGTTCCATTAGGAGTTGTAGTTGTCAGCCATGTTTGTAGTTCATGGTGCATTCTTGGTTCGTGGTTTGCCGTGACATGACACTCACTATTTTCTGGTTGAAGCCAGGACCCCTAATCAGGTTCACCTCTATGACCTGAAGCAGGAACAGGACTTGGGAGGTCGCCATGTTGACCTCCCGCTGGAGCTCGGCAGGTGAGACCACCTAGTGGTTCTCAGGTTGGAGTTCTGGAGATGAGGTCACCATGTTGACCTCCGGCTGGAGTGCAACAGGTGCAACCACCTCGTGGGTCTCAGGTTGGAGCTCTGGAGATGAGGTTGCCATGTTGACCTCCATCTGGAATTCGGCAGGTGAGGCCACCTTGTTGGTCTCAAGCTGGAGCTCAGCTCTTGCTCTCTTCTGGAGCCGTTTATGGGTGTGCCAGCTGCCTTTGAAACATTCCTGGGAGCAGAAATATGATTCATGGTTTCCCCGAGTTTACTGCATGTTGGATGCTGTAGGGTGGATTCTTTACAACGGCCCTTGGTCTTGTATGCCTGCGTCACCCCTACCGCCACCCTGTTAACCTGGAGCTGAGCGGTGGAGGCCGCCTGTTGATACACTCATTAAAAAGTATGGAACGGCAGATCAGGCTTGCGCGTCACACTGAGTCCCCTAAAAAGTTCATCCAGGTTGCAGTTCTGCCCTAGATTCTCAAACACCTTTAGAAATAGTGCCGCAAATTGAGTTACATATTTGAGGGCACTGGACCCTGTACTGGCCAGGTGTTCTACCCATTGGTAGGCCAGGCTATAAAGCCAGGACACAATGAACTCGAGCCACTGCCTCTTGCTTGGGGTTCGCCAGGCTTGGAAAGTACATTTGGCAGTGGAACAATAACTGCGTTGGGTAGTTGCACAATCCAAAATTCAGATCCGGAAGGTCTGTCAGTCCACTGGGGAAACTGGACTGACATGAATGGTGGCCAGACATCCCTATGTACGCTGGCCAGATGATCTCCTTGCTCTGCTGCTGCATCCATGTTGAAGCAAAGTATTCTGTCATGCATCGGAGGCTGAGACGGGAGAAAGTGCAGGTAAAGCAGTTTAATGAGAAGACAAATCCACATGGATAGGCAGAAACTAATAACCATAGACAGGCTAGGGCCAAACGATCATGCAATCAATCCAAACTAGGCAAAGCAGAGAATCAAAGTCGAAGGAATAACAAAATCAAAAACCGACACAAGGTAAAGGCTTGGTAACCACCAGAGAAAAGATCAACTGAGCATAATACTTCACAATGGCTGTGTGTGAGAGTCTCTTAAGTAGTGTGGTGTGATTGACAACAGGTGTGTGTGATTAGCCCTCTGTGCGTTCCACTGGAAGTTGTAGTCATCAGCCATGTTTGTAGTTTGTGGTGCATTCTGGGAAATGGAGTTGCTGATTTGCATGACCTGACACTCACTATTTTCTGGTTGAAGCCAGGACCCCTAATCAGGTTTGGAAAATCTCTATTTTCAAGTTCTTAAGGTGCTCCTGATTGCTGTTTTTTAAAAAATTTTTATTTGTTCATTAATATGTATTGAAGTCAGTAGACATGCACAATAGGGGGAAATTAACCTGTCCACATTGATGATTGACCTCCTGTTGTGTATCACACTGATCGAACCTAATTTTACAATTATTTAGGCCAGTATTTTATATATGGTCTATACTTTTATATAAGGTCATACTGTATAATATAATATATAACATAAAATCTGGTCATCTTACTGTAATATCTGAAAAAGATTATTAGACTGATTATTAAGATCTGCTAAAAATATGATAAAAGTTGAGCAAAATCTTTACGCTTGATTATATAGGCCCATTCACATTTCATTTAAAAACAGTGTTTGTGTGATATTCTAGAAAAGTTTGCATTTCTAAATCTTTGTTCCAAAAAATACAAATGTTGCATTGCTGTACATATTGTATCTGTTCACTGCATGAACTGGAAATGAAACAGTCAAATAATTGAAATATATATAAATCACAGTGCATTGTAAATCCAGTGTAATACAAAACAATGACTAGCGAAAACAAACAAAGACAATGTCAACTTAGCAAAAGATTACTGAATAGATCAAATGGGAACAGTAAGTTAACAGCTTTGCACAGCAGCAAGAATTGAAACTTTTTCAGGTTCCTAATAAAGTGGACGGTGAGTATATATATATATATATATATATATATATATATATACACACACACACACACACACACATATATATATATATACACACACACACACACACACACACACATTATATATATATATATATATATATATATATATATATATATATATATATATATATATACTGCCAATCATAATATATGTTGTGATTTGTGTGATCCGCTTTTAACATGCTAAATCAATCATTATATTCGTGTTTCAGCCCCCAAAAAGGTAACTGACTTTTCCATTCCAAATAGCACCTTCTGATTGAAATCTTAAAAACAATGAAATTATCAGCCTTTGTTTCCATCTGGTGTTGATTTTGCCAGCAAATGTACTTCTTGCTTTCTCTTAAATGCTTTAAACTGTTTAAAAATCCAATGTACAACCCCAATTCTGAAAAAGTTGGGACAGTATGGAAAATGCTAATAAAAACAAAGAGGAGTGATGTGTAAATGTACTTTGACTTGTATTTAAACAAAAAACGTATAAAGACAAGGTATTTGATGTTTTACTTAATACACTGCATCGTTTGGGCTAATAGCGATGTGACAAGTTGATATAAGAAGGTGATGTGAAACAGGTGAGACAATCGTCTAATCATAGTATATAAGGAGCCTCCAAAAAAGGTGTAGACTTTCAGTAGCAAGGATGGGTTGAGGCTCGCCAATCTGCCAACAGATGCGTCAGCGAATAATCCAACACTTTGAGAACAACATTCCCCAAAGACAAACCGGCAGGATTTTGGGCATTTCACCTTCTACAGTGCACAATATAATTAAAAGTTTCAAGGAATCTGGTTAAATCTCAGTGCATAAAGGGCGAGTCCGAAAACCACTTCTGAATGCGCGTGGTCTCTGATCCCTCAGACGTCACTGTCTTAAAAACCGTCATGAGTATATAATGGATATCCTGACATGGGCTCGGGAATACTTTGATAAACCTTTGTCAGTCGAAACCATTCGCCGCTGCATCCACAGATGTAAGTTAAGGCTTTACTATGCAAAGCAGAAGTCATACATCAACACTGTCCAGAAGCTCCGCCCACTTCTCTGGACTCGGTCTCATCTGAGATGGACAGTAGCACAGTGGAATTGTGTTTTGTGGTCCGACGAGTCGACATTTTAATTAGTTCTTGAACAAAACAGCCGTCATGTTCTCCGGGCCAAAGAGGAACAGGACCATCCAAGCTGTTATAAGAGTCAGGTCTAAAAGCCAGCATCTGTCATGGTATGGGGGTGTGTCAGTGCCCATGGCATAGGTAACATCTGTGAGGGCAGCATTAATGCAGAAAGATATGTACACATAATGGAGCAACATATGCTGCCATCCAGAGCAGGACAACGCCAAACCACATTCTGCCCACATTACAAGCGCATGGTTGCGTAAGCAGAGAGTGCGGGTGCTAGCTCTGCTGCCAAAATAAAGCAATGAAGGCCCTGTATATTTACGCAGCTGAAGGAATGCATAATGGATGAATGGGGGAAAATTCCACTTGCTAAACTTAACCAACTGGTGTCTTCACTGGTGTCTGGTGTGTTGCAGTCATCAGATTTGAAATGAGTGTATATTTAAAAAAAAAAAAAATTAATTCACCAAGTAAAACATCAAATAATGTGTTAATAATGTTTTCAGTATAATACAGGGTGAAATTAATTTTCAAATGACTTTTTGTTTGTTTTTTTGCATTTTCTATACTGTCCTATAAATACAACTATTTGGGTTGTATTTGTGCTAACGAAGAATTGTTTAAATTTGTCCCAAAAGGTCATTGTTCAGAATATTATTCTAAAATAATTTGAACTTTTTAATTAGTTTGCATCCCTGTAGGTTGTTTAAGCACTAAGCCACACCAGTAGGTGGCAGTAGAGCACCAAGGTTCACAGAGGTTTCCTCCAGGAAAAAAAAAAACATGGAGAAATACATATAGACAAATTTAACATGATAACACAAGCACAAGCTGAAAGGTTAGAACACTTGCAGTGTTAGTTAGTGGTATTCCACATGTTATAAGCCCAAAAGTCTGCCGCATCTGCAATGCTTCAAGTTACACACAACTGTCCAACACTGTGCAAATATAAAATAAAGCAATGTGTTCAACCTGGCGTTTGGGTAGAAAAAAAATAATCATGCATTTTAGAGAGTTAGAGTATTTTTCAGGACATATACAGCACCACGACAGTGTAATGACAAACCTTTATCTATGGTAATAACGGTTTTGCTTTTACATTACAGTTTACATTACATTAGATTTTACGCTTTCCTCATCAGCAGCTGTACAGGGATGATTAGTCTGAGACAAACATTTCAAGATTGTGACAAATAAAATTCATGTGTAGTGCATGGCAAGTTTTAACTGATCCCTGCTGCAGGCTGGAAACTGTATGAGGGGCTTTCCCCTCTTTCACTTTCTGTTTGTCCGTGTTTTGTGTGTGTGTGTGTGATATTCTCAGTGTGTTTTTAAATTTAACCTCGCACTGATAAACAGTGTTTTCTTTTCAGGATTTCACAAAGATTACCACAAAAGGAGAGCAAAATGGTGAACTGTGGCCTGTTGACAAACCAGAATGCTCCAGGTAAGATTTTGTGTATAGAGAAAAGAAGAAAAGAAAGAAAGCTGTACTGTACATGTCTTGCTTTTGATACCTTGAGCTGCTGTACAACAAGATTGCAAACTAAAATAATCACAAGGTCCTGCATGGAAACACAAAATCTCTGTTTCTAGGATTGTTATTCTAGTTACAATAAGAGGAAGCTACACATTTACTATATGATGGTGAAAATATTATATGTCTGGAGCATGAATTCAAAGTAAAATTTCTGTCTTTCTATCTGC
This sequence comes from Ictalurus furcatus, assembly GCF_023375685.1. Lineage (NCBI taxonomy): Eukaryota > Metazoa > Chordata > Actinopteri > Siluriformes > Ictaluridae > Ictalurus > Ictalurus furcatus. Next base: position 6,673,975 of record NC_071268.1, on the reverse strand, counting down.
CCGGAACTCTGTAGCATGGTCACCTCAGGTGTTTGTTAGTTCAGCCTAAATAACCGCCACATCAGTTTGACCTCACTCAGCCAAACAAACAAACAAAATTCTCAGAAAGGAAGATTATTATTTCTGTTCATGCAATAACCATAAGAAAATACAGATCTCTTTTACTCACTCCAAATTAAATAGTACAACCAAAATAGAAGAGTTCCCACAGCTCATATCATGGAAAAGAATAATCTGATAAACAGAACAATTCACCAATATGCAAAACAATAAGGAAATAATCAACAGTTTATAAGGGAACCATTGTACACACAAAAAGGCAGTAAACAAAACAGTTACACCCAAATTAAATTATTCACCAAAACAAAAAAGTTGTTCATTTTAATGGCAGTACTCCAGTGGAGATTATTTGTTACTGTTTAGGCATACGGGAGTTCATGAAACTTGAAAGCATGGGAAACTCAGATTTTATGATTCACACTACATTATACTTTTCTTATTAAAGACAACTATTTTGAAAATAATCAAGGGTTTTTTGTTTAAAAAAGAAAAAATTAAAATTCAATAACTTTTTGACTGTATGAGGTACACATGAAAACGACAGTCTTTCAGGAACAAATGTTTCTCTTTTGCACTATTTGCAGTATTAATGACAATTCTGTATTAATTTGAAAGAATGATGAGTTTACAATCATTTTGATTATCAGCATCATACACATGAGTCTTTGTCTCATCACCTGAGATAAAAGTCCCTTTCACCTCATCACTGATTCATTCAAACAGTTCTTCTCTGTTGGCTAAATCACTTTTGTTAATCTCTTTTATATGGCCATTTGGACATTTTAAAATTTGTTGTCTCTACAGAGTGTATAAGCACTCTTCTCTCTCTTCTCTGAATTAATTCTATTTCGCCACAGTGTATAACTATGCAAAAGCCTGATCAAATCACAAGCAAGTCATACTTAGTTATCAAGGTTTTAGATGGCTTTAGGCAGACTCACTGAGTTTTTTTTTTTAACAAAAGGTATGTGATCCAGCACTGGGTAAGTTAGTTTTCATTTAAAGTAAAATAAGTGACAACAACCACCTATTTCCTCCATTGTGTTTGGACTCTACATTTTCAGTGTGGTATGACAAGGGCATTAAACAAGTTAGAAATCTGTATGCCGATGGTGTCTTTGATAGCTTTGCCAATCTGTCATCTACTTACGACCTCCCTGTGACGCATCTCTTTCGTTATTTTCAAATTCCGAATTTCGTTTCTAGATGTTTTCCTAATTTCCCCTCTGCGCCTCCTGAACAGGCTTGGGAAAGCTTGTTTTCAAACAATCCACATCAGAGAGGAATGATTTCTAGGATTTATGATTTTATTCTGGCGCTAGGTGGTGAGGCGAGCACCAAAATTAAGAATGCATGGGAAACGGAGTTAGGAGTACAGATAAGTGAAGAGTGTTGGGAACATGCTATAGGGAGGGTACAGTCCTCTACAGTCATATAGGGAGGGTGCACAAGTACACTTCTTGTGCTCGTCTTGGACTTATCCAGTTCAAAGTTTTACACAGAGTCCATCTGTCCAAGTCGAGACTTTCTGTAATATATCCGGACGTAGAGGACAGGTGTGATGAATGCCATGGCTCTCCCTGTCATCTTGGCCATATGTTTTTCTTCTGCCCTGATCTCCATGGTTTTTGGACTGGTTTCTTTACTGTCATGTCCACTATTCTCAGGGTAGATTTAAAACCTTGCCCATTGATTGCTGTATTTGGGATTCCTGATGCCTCAGTTCCATTGAGCACAATACAAAAGGATGTTATCGCTTTCACATCCCTTATAGCAAGACGTTCCCTACTGTTGCACTGGAAGTCTGCTAAATATCCATCCATCTCCCAGTGGCTAAAGGATGTGATTTTTTAAAAAAAAAAACTCGAGAAAATAAGGTATACAATGAGGGGTTGTACTGACAAGTATTTTTTTTAATAAATGGCAACCCTTTATTGCATATATTGTTTTTCGATGTTTGTACTTTTTAATTTTGTTTTCCTTTGTTAGTATAAAAAGAAAAAACTGTGAATGATCGTTGCTGTGTGTCAGTCGGTTTGTTTTTCTTCTCAATATAACTTTATTGGAAAAAAAAAAGATGATGGTAAAGTGTCATTAGCAAACAGGAAATAAACACATAAAAGCTAAGAATGAACAGATGATTCTGCAGCAATAAATAAATAAAAAATAAAGTAAAATAAGTAAAAATCAGTAAAATTTCTAATTTCTCAAAGATATCAAAAAAAGGTCATTATTAGAGATGCATGTCATGTATCGAGGTTGAGGCAGAAGCAATCGCAGATATAATAACAGTTTATTTTACAAACGTACAACAAAACAAAGACACGAAGACAACTTGGCATAACACCGTGTCATGAAAGAAAACACCGTGACATAGAAGACATAAGTCTAAGACAACGAAAGACAGAGAAACATTACAGACAATGGCTATATATACACACACAAGAGTGCTCATTAACAGAAACGTGAATCAGGTGCAGGTGGTCATGTGACATGTAGTGCAGTGCAGTGGGTGATGGGAACTGGAGTCCAGAGTTTTCTGATACATGACAGAATCCCCCCAAGGGCGCTACTCCCGGAGCGTCCAAAATTACACGCCCTCCCCCTGGTGGTCCTGGCCCCCTGCGCAAAATGTCCCCAGCAAAACCAGGAGGCTGAGCGGCTTCCACAATGGAGCAGGGAGGCAGAGGGACGTCCTTGGCGGATCACGAAAGTGGAGCGATGTCCTCGGAGGAGCAGGTAAGCGGAGCGACGTCTGCGTGGCAGAAGAGTGGGACAACTTCCTCCGCAGGACAGGAGAGGGAAGCAATGTTCTCCGCAAGGCCATAGAGGGGAGCGAGGATCTCTGCGAGGCCAGGGAGAGGAGCAAGGTTCTCCGTGAGGCCCAAGGGAGGAACGATGCTCTCTGCGGAGCATGAGGGGGGAACGATGTCCTAGGAGCAGGTAGGGGGAGTGACATTCTGCACGCAGCCAGGAAGAGGAACAACGTCTTCAGTGGGACATGGAGGCAGAGCGACATCCTCAGGGAAGCAGGATGGCAGAGAGACGACATCAGCCAAGCAGGAAGGCAGAGTGATGACCTCAGCCGAGCCGGAGGGCAGAGCGACGTCCACAGCCGAGCAGGAAGGCAGAGCGACATCCTCGGCGGTGCAGGAAAACAGAACGACGTCCTCAGCTGAACAGGAAGGCAGAGCGACGTCCTCAGCTGAACAGGAAGGCAGAGCGGCATTGAGCGCGAGGTTGTTGAACAGAGGGGAATTCTTGAGTCCGGCAGGAGATGGAGCAATGTCCTCAGATGAGCGGGTAGGCTGAACGAGATCCATAATAGGGGAGGGAGGGTGGGAGATGGTATTAGCCCCGAACACAAACTCCCCCTCTTGTTGGTGTGGCATCCTGATGCCCCAGTTGTCCATCCGGGCAATCTGCTGCTTCTGATTGTAGGTCTTTCGTTCTGTCACGTATCGAGGTTGAGGCAGAAGCAATCGCAGATATAATAACAGTTTATTTTACAAACGTACAACAAAACAAAGACACGAAGACAACTTGGCATAACACCGTGGCATGAAACAAAACACTGTGACATAGAAGACATCAGTCTAAGACAACGAAAGACAGAGAAACAGTGCAGACAATGGCTACATATACACACAAGAGTGCTCATTAACAGAAACGTGAATCAGGTGCCGGTGGTCATGTGACTTGTAGTGCAGTGCAGTGCAGTGGCTGATGGGAACTGGAGTCCAGAGTTTCCTGATACATGACGATGCACTGATACTAAATTTCTCAGCCGATACCGATGACCGATTATTCAGAGTGATATTGGCCGATACCGATAACCGATAGTTCTGCCTTTTAAGCCTTCTTTTAAATGAATAATAATTAATTCCACAATTCTGAAAGAAATGCAAATAAAAACTTTATTCTCTCCAAGTTGTTTCACAGTAACTGGTCTCATAAACAGAAAACACATTATTCTAATTAACATTAACACATGAACTAAATTCTGAAGATTAAAGTAAGATTTCTTAATTTATTGAGTGTTATTAATTCATATTAACATTGACTGAATTTTAAAAACCTCCTGTTAGTCTCACATTCACTCACCACAAACAAAGGCATTTCTACTTCATCACTGAACATCAAACTTGTAATATATAATTTCAACTTTTTTATATATTAACATTAATTGGATATGACATATACTACTCTACAAATATATTTTTCTGTGAATTTTATGTATTTTTTTGTCAACTCATCATGCTTTAAAGCAGCTCGGGCAGCGCGGCAAAAAAAAAAAAATAGACTCAACGCTGAAACTCCCGCTTCACTGCTGCTCACGTCCGGTGTAAAATTTTATCAGTGCAGAGATTACAGAGATTACAAACTGCAGTTTTATCGACATTCCACACAAGAGACATCTTCTTTACACAAAGCACGAAATCGATGTGTTTTCCCGCCCTCTTTTGATAGACAGGATATAATCAGCCCTGATCATGAATGTTTTTAAACTATCGGCCGATAGCGTAGAAAAATTGCCTTTATCGGCTGATACATCGTTGCATCTCTAGTCATTTTAAAGACATAATATTTTAAGACCTTTTATTTTTAAAATCTATTGTAATCTATTTTAAGGATATTTAAGGATCCAAGGCAACAATTACTGTGTGCCCCTTTTTCATATTAACACATGCTGTGAAAAATCTTTTAGGAAAAGCATCAAATGAGATGTAAAGTTTAATTCCTGCAATATTTGTGTTCTCTACACACTCTTCTCAGCATGTTATGGCTTCTGTATGTTTCCTGCTCAGTTCCACTGAAGCACATCGAGGTGGATCTGCAGGTTCAGGGGCATGTAGCGACGGTGACCTCCATCCTGCAGTATATAAATGAGGAAGCGCACCCGCTGGAGGCTGTGTTTGTCTTCCCCATGCCTTCAGGAGCTGCTCTCTGCCATTTCAGCACCAAGATTGCAGACCAGGAGATAGTGGCTGAGGTGCAGGAGAAACAGGAGGTGAAAATGATAAACTAATGATCTTACCTGCAGTATTCTGTAGACTAGTTAACAGAAATGTCAGTGCAGCATGGAATGTAGATTGTAGGTAATCCACATGTCTCACACTGAGAGGGAATGTATCATTAACACATGTATTTTGTCTGTGTGTCAGGCGCGGGAGCAGTACGATGATGCAGTGAGTTCAGGTCAACAGGCCTTTCTGCTGGAGGAGAGTGAGGAGTCCGTGGACGTGTTCAAGATGAGTGTAGGCTCTCTGCCACCAGGCCAGAGCGCTGCCGTCACCTTCATCTATATCACTGAGCTGAGTGTACAGGCTGACCATTCACTGCAATTCTGCCTGCCTGCAGTGCTCAACCCCCGTTACACACCAGCCGGTACTAAACACACACATCCACCACCACACACCTTACTGTCACATACTAAACATACATTATTAGACGTGTCACTTTACTGTCACATACTCATTTCAATTTAAGGAATTACTCTGATCAAACATACACTTAGCTTAATGGGTAATCTTATTGGTAAATGAATCCTATAATCTGTGTTCCATTTTATTTTCAGGTTCAGGTGGTGGTATAGTGTCAGAGATAACATCAAGTTCCTCTGGTATTCCCTACTCTCTCTCTTTTATTGCACACGTGAGTTCTCCAAACCCCATCACTAAAGTGGAGTCCAAATGTCCTCTAGAGCCCCTGATGTTCCTCAACACAGACCACACAAAGGCAAAGGTGTGTGTGTGGGGGGTTGTGAATGTGACTTATCTAGAGCTGTGAAGTTTATGTAACTTGCCAGTAGGTGTGTAACGATTAACTGCATCAGATTGATGAATTCATGAATTTTTGCGGATTCAAAATTGGATCATTTAAATCAATCCAGGCATTTATCACTCCACATTTCAGATCATTGCTTTGTATCCTTCACACTGACCCACCTTTGACCTCCTTTGCCGTCTATCTTCCAAACCAAGGAAGTCTTCCCGCTCTGCTCCTTGGATGTCAGATGTGTTATGCAGCAGTTGGAGATATAAGGGCAAGCTGGAGGCATCTGATCTATTCACGCTTCCCAACATCTTTCCCTCACTCAATCCTACACCTCCTCATTCACCCTCCTTCCCTGTCTGCTGATGACTTTGCCACCATCTTTATTAGAAGATCGGTAAAATCTGACAGTCTTTTCCCCCTACCCCGATTCCTACACTACGTGTTCAGTCTTCCTCTCCTTTTCCTTTAACCCATTTTATCCACTTTCTAGATATCACTCGGATTATTATATCCAGCAATCGTACCCAAGATATCCTCCCTTCATCATTAATACTTCCATCATTAACGACTCCATAACATCTGCATTCAAGAAAGCAAGGATTATTCCCATGCTGAAGAATCCACTCTAGAGAACCCAGAATGACCTCCATTCTAACCATTCTTGCTTCAAAGTGGGACACTCCACAGACACTGCTCTTTTGGCTATTACTGCGAAGTTTCATGCTATCAAACTGTTATTAGTCCTCATCCTCCTAAAATCACAAAACTCTTTTGTGCATCTTCATAAGTCTTGGAATCTGTTGCACAGCATAGTGATGCTTTGTCGTATGAGGTGATATTGAAGAGATTCACATATGCTCCATGCAGACTTTCCACAGGTACCCCACATGGCTTAGTGCTGGGTTCCGATCTTTTCCCTCTTTTATACCCACACTCTCAATGAGGCCATATCCTCACATGGGTTTTCATACCACTGCTATGCTGATGACACTCAACTCATCCTCTCCTTTCCTCACTCAAACATTCATGTTTCTGCATGGACTCCAGCATCCCAGCAAGTCCAAGCTGCTGTACATCCCTGAAGATGCATTCCCATATCAAGATCTTGTGATCTCCCTGGACAAATCTCAGATCTTTCCATCTGTCACTGCACACAACCTTGGGGTAGTCCTGCACAACCAACTATTCTTTTCACATCACACGGCTAAACTGGCTTGGTCATGCATGCTTCACCTTTATAACATCAAGAGAATCTTGATGCCACCATGACTTTTCCCAGAGCTGGCTGAGTATCCAAACTCATGTTGTATATAAAACAGACATGAAATAACTGGGTTAGAAGGGTTTTGGTCAGAGAGGTGATCAAGAACCCATTAGGCACTCTAACAGAGCCTCAGAAGTCCTCCATAGAGATTGGAGAACCTCTCAGAAATGCTCCATCAATCAGGCCTTTATGGTAGAGTGGCTACATGGAAGTCACTCCTGAGTAAAAGACAAAAGGAGTAAAGGACAAAAGGGAGCATGAGAAAAACATTCTGTCCTGATGAGATGAAAATTGAGCTACAAGCCCTATATCCGGGGGGGGGACAGTTCCGGCTCATAAGCTGGCTAATACCATTCCTATGGTTAAATATGATGGTGTCAGAATCAAGTTATGGGGGTACATCTCAGCAGTAGTTATGGGGAGAATTGAGGGAAGGATGAGCGTCTGCAGAGAGACCTGAAGATGGCAGTTCAGAGGGGCTCCCCATCTAATCTGATTGAGCTTGAGAGGATTACCCAAAAAGAATGGCAGAAACTGTCCAAATCCAAAAATTCAAAACTATAATTGCTGCCCACTGTGTTTTTGCAAAGTACTGAACACCTGAATACTTAACTAAATGAGAGAATTCAGTTTTTCCGAATTTAAAAATCGTGTTTTTGCTTTGTCATTATGGACTATTGTGTATAGATTAATGGGTGTAAAAGTACAGTTCACCCATTAATCTACACAATTTACTCTGGGAACTTTCTGGCTATTTTACATTTTTTATCTAATGTGACTGCGTAAGCAAGCCAACTGTTTCAAAGCAGTGACGTCTTTCCCAGATCAAGAAACTGGCTATATCATTTAATCAGCAAGCTTTCTGAAAAAGCAAAACAACAACAAAACCCTTCTGTTCTCTCAAAAATGTTCTCTCTGCTCAATTTTGGGATCTGTATTCATTTAGGATGCATCTATTCATTATGAATAATATATTTGTATTTGGGTTCAGGTTGTCTTCGGATGATTTGTTGTTCCTTGAACTTTCACCTGCACATTATTGAACAAATTAAATAATGTTCAAGGTCTTGCTTAATAATTTTGTCCCTGAGAACATTAGGAAGCTCCTTTACCTTTACCATGAGTGATACTTATTGAAATCTGACTAAAAAATGGCAAAGTAATTTATAATGACACAAGGGGCAGTTTTCATGAGCGTGAAGTGGATATAAGTGTTTCAGTGTTTTTGAAATGTGAAGTGGATATATGCACTGGAAGTACTATATTTTAAATAACATTCAAAATTGTCCAAATACTTATTTCAGGACTCACATCCTTCTTGTTGTTATGGCAACATTTAACACTGGCAGTAAACACAGCCTCTTATCTGCATATAACTTTTAATAGGATTCTACGTAAGCAGAGATATTTTTTCTATGAATACTGAGTATACTGTGTGTGTGTGTGTGTGTTTAGGTAAGTCTTTGTGCAGGTCATATGTTTGATCGAGATGTCGAGCTGTATCTATATTATCAGAATCCCCATCAGCTCACTGCTATAGTGGAGGCTGGATCTTCCTCAGCACAGCCAGGTACAATTTCACAAATCTCTTTACTAAATTATGGTAAAAGAAAGGGAAAAAACCCTGAACTGCATACTATTTATGGTTTTCAGAGAAGTTTGAGAACCTTTGGAAAATTACTATTAATAAAACAAAAACAAAAGCTAAGCTAATTTTGGTTGGTCATGTCTTCTTTTCTTGCTTTCCTTTCATTACCTTTCTGTTTATTTTTTTTATCCTGTTAGGGACTCTCCTGGGAGACCCTGTGGTCATGGTCAGTTTCTATCCAGAGTTTCCTGAGTCAGTGATGTCCTCCATGTCGTCGTGTGGTGAGTTTGTGTTTGTTATGGACAGATCTGGCAGTATGAGTTGCAGCATGCATAATGGACGAGGTGCACAAAAACGCATCGAGTGTGCCAGGGTAAGACTAAACACTTAACTGTTCTGTAGATATTTTTTCTCTTTTCATCATAACAAAAATATATATATAATATACACATACATACATATATACACACATACATACATACATATATATACTGACTATGTGAATAATGATGTGTTTAGGACACTCTGCTCCTGCTGCTGAAGAGTCTCCCCATGGACTGTTACTTCAACATCTATGGATTTGGCTCTCACTATGAATCTTTTTTCCCGTGAGTAACCCTCACATGAACCAGTAAATATGGAGTATTGCTGTCACTCAGTTCATTAATCAGACACAAGCATGGATGAAATGAGATGAAACGATACAGGTCTGGGTGGAAGCAGCAACTAGCATTGCTGCTTCACAGGTCCAGATTTTGAACTCGGGTTACTGTCTGTGTGGCTTTTCTGTGCATGTTCTCCTCGTGTCAGCTTGGGTTTCCTTTGGGATGTCTGGTTTCTTTCGACCTCCCAAATAAATTGGCTAAGATAAATTGCCTAGGTATATGTTGATCTACACTGCACTAGTGTCCCATCCAGGGTGTGTCCCTGCCTCATAGCCACTATTCCCGGGATAGGCTTGTGGCCCTGACCAGGATAAAGTGGTTACTGAAAGCGAATGAGTGAGAGTGATGCAGAGATGGTTAGATGTGCTGTGTCAGTTTTTTTGTTTGCTGTGTGTTTCCCTGGCTTTAGGAAAAGTGTGCAGTACAGTCAGGACACTATGGAGCAGGCCGTGAAGAAGGTAAAGGAGATACAAGCAGACATGGGGGGCACGGAGATTCTGCGACCTCTGAAAAACATATATAAACAGCCTTGTATCCCCAACCACCCAAGACAGGTAACATTATTCTACATCCAAACCTGCACTGATTTATCAGTGACAAATGGAACTTTTTTTTAATTGACCTGTTTAGCATTTCCTGATTTATATTGCTAGTCAAGGCCAGTAGCTCACCAGTACGCCATATTATCTCTCTCAAAGTCCCACCCTTCACAGTATTTTATCGCCATACCATCACTGATGATTTAAACCACAACAACTATTGCAATTTAGTAATGAATGTAAATGGACAAAGAAACAAAGAGTTCCTGACTCTTTTTAAACCTGAAGTAGCCATAAAACCATGAAATTTGCATCAAAGAGCTCATTTGCTGACCCTACTAACACTACATTTTACATTTTAACACTATGTTAAAGATCCCTACCTGGGGAAACGAGGACACAGGAAGCAGCTTTCATTTATTTACTTTCACTTTCTATTACTTGTTTATCAGTGGTGCAGTTTAATTGTATGTCGTGAACACACACAGGCCCACACAGAGCCCTCTTCTTTCCAGCGCTCTCTCTCTCTCTCTCTCTCTCTCTCTCTGCTTTCTCTCCTCTTTTATCATCGCCACCACTCACTGCAACACTGAACATTCATTAATTGAATTCTCCACAGGTGTGCATTCCTTACCACTCACCTTCTCCGACCCTCGCCTCCATTCATAAACTGGTGCTGGAGCATGCATACCCCCACTTCCATACACCATTAAACAGAAGGTTTCTAAAATATTGGACCTATATTTAAGCTGCCCTGTTATTGTTGTCATAATTTCATTCAACACAAAATCAAATCAAATCTTTTTCACTTTAGTTTTGGAAAGATCATATAAACGGCTGCCATGGACACTCCACCTTTGATGCGCCCTGTGTAGGGTTCATAACTGACTACAGAATCTATAGAAAATGCTAGAGGTTTGGCTTTGACACAGGCCAGCTTGACTAGACAATGAAGTATCATACAGTGTCAACACACAATTCTGGGGAGAGTTGTAAAAGTACATGTTGCAAAATACTTTTTTCATCTTTGTGGATATTTTTTCCCCTGGATGTTTTCCAATGTCTTCTCTCTCTTTTCAGCTGTTCATATTTACAGATGGTGAAGTAGGAAACACCAGAGATGTTCTTCACAGTGTGAAGGGCAATGCTAATTTCCACAGGCATGTGGTATTTAAAGCTTAAACATTCATGATGTACATAATTTAATTATTGAGTAAAACTAAGTAACTAAAAGGATAAATATTTTTAACTGTTTATTTTCTACAATAACGGCTTACAGGGACTTGTACGGCAGACACTCTTTATTCAAGCCTAACAATAAATGTATTTTAAAAGTGAAACGGTTTGTTAATTTACAAATAAATAGTGTAACAATTGCTATGGTAAATCTTTTTGTAAGCAGAAAGTTTAACATTTATGACAGGAGAGTCTGGTAGTGCGATGTAACAGTCAGAGGTAAAGCTTTAGCTTGTAGTTTTCCACTGTGTTGCTTTTTTATTATTAAATTTAAGAGAGAGAAAGAAGATTATAGGAAAATTATTTATTTTTAAAAATCATTACTTATTTAAGAGCATGCCTCACGCTGTTTACTTATTACTTAGTGTGTTTCAGTTTTCTTCTGATAAATTTCTATATCTAGAAGGCTCATAAAGGATTTATAATCCTTTCCTTTGTTTAAACAGATGCTTCTCTTTTGGGATTGGTGAAGGTGCAAGTTCGGCACTCATAACAGGATTGGCTGAGAACAGCTCTGGCCACGCCCAGTTCATCACAGGAAATGAACGCATGCAGGCCAAAGTAAGACCGGGTTCTTCAAACAGCAACAAAGAAACAAATAGAACTAATAGGAACTTGTACTACAATCTAATGGTGTCAAATAATTAATCACTTCTCACTTTAGTAGTCACAATTTAATTTTAATTATTCGATGTTTGTAATTTATGGTCATTTACAGTACACTCTAAAAAAATCAAAACACTGGCTTAAAAACAACCCAGATTGGGTTATTTTTAGCCCAACGTCTTGGTAAATATAGGATAGAACACATTTTGTGCTAAACTAAACTAACTAACTAACTCATTTTAACCCAGTGAATGGGTTGTTTTTCATTTTTACAAAAACGCTGGGTTAAATTTATTTCAAAAATGAGTTAATATTTTCAGGGTTATTTTTACCTTTTGAAGATGTAAAATCTACCACATTATAAATGAATATGCCAACATGGTATCTCCTTTATTTATATACAAGAAGGTGTTCAGAAATGTGATGCTAGAGCTGTTAAAGTGGTGTTTATATATAGTCTGAAGTAAATGACTCAAATGAATCATATATTTAAGATGAAAACTTCAGATTTTGATCAAAGGAGACGTTTCAAACCTCCCAAAAACTGAGTAACTAACTTACAATCCAGTGAGCATTACAAACAAGTAATCCAAAGCTAATGAAGATAGCGGTGCATTTAGTGTCATGTAAACTGGACAGGTATCAATACATTTTTGCTTTTTCTAGTGTACAGTAATGGTTTCATGGATAAATATCTTGATACGAATCTTGTTTCTCCAAATAAATCTAACAGTCTGTCTGTGTGAAAACTGCTACCTCCACCTGAGGCGAATTCAAACAGAGTTAATTTGACCCAAGGAGCTGGGCTGAGGCGTCAGGGTCGGGGAGGGGTGCGTTGATTCAACTGTCAGTGAAAATGACCCAGCAGTTAACCCAGCAGTTGGGTTACACAACACTACCCAAAAACTACACAAGACTGAGAAAATAACCCAATTAAATGACCCAAAAGGCTCAACCCAGTGTTTGGGTAGAAAAAAACAACCAAGCATTTTTTTTTTTTAGAGTGTATGTACAGATAATTATGCCTGTTTTCTGTCTCTCACTTTTCCACTGACAAACAGAAGTCGGATTTATTGAGAAATATTTCTACATTTTCACACTTATTATTGAACATTCGTTGTCTTTAATTCCCAATGCTAGGTAATGCAGTCTCTTCGCTATGCTTTGCAACCAGCAGTGACTGATATCACTGAGGATTGGACTGGTTTGTCTTTCACCCGTCTGAGCCCCCCGATTAATTCACTTTTCCATGGTCAAAGAGCACTGATTTATGCCCAGTTGAAAGGAGCGGTGAGAGCTTTTTCACACTGTTTTACAGGAAACTTTTTTTCTTCCAGATTCTGAATCTGAATGTACTGTTTGGAAACACTTTTGCATGCATTCCCTTATTTCTATATTTTAGTCCAATTATTTATGCACATTTCATAATGGAAAAAGTACAACATGAGTGAGAGAAAATTCAGCTCAAACATTTATTTAAATTGCAAGTCCCGTACAAGGAAATGACTGGACCTACTCATAATCACATAGCCTCTTTCTCTGTCCCTAGGAATGTCAGAAACCAGATGCTAAGGGGAAAATATCAGTACAGTACCACCTAGGAGACCAAGAGGTCTCAAACATTGTCCACTTCTCCCTGAAGCCTGCTGAGAATAGCGGGTAACTGCCACAAATAGTACAAGCAACCAGTATCTCATCTTATTAAGATGTGACTTATGATGTGTGTGTAATCAGGTAATAACCCCTGGCTGGGTGGCTTTAGGGGTCATACTAGCTTACTCAGCTTACAGTATTCAAATATTAGTAAAAGCTACTATATCTGATAGTATCCATGGATTGTACCAAAGTCCCTGACAGTTTAGTGGGATAAGCTTAAGCAGCTAGAAATTTATGAAGGATTTGGTTCATGGGGTCATTCAGGTTATTTCAAAATGAAATATTATATTTACTCGAGACATGTGGACGTGTGGTCTTAACTTGTTAGATCTTGCTGAACTACTCCAAGATAACTGAGAACTATGAAAACAGAAGCATCTCAAATGATGGAAGACACGTGGTCAAGATTATAGTATAGCGCAAATAATTAATTTCAATATGACAGAATAGCAGTTAGAGTAATCTGCTTAATTGTTACTCATTCAGCTTTGGGTGTGTTTGTGCAGACTGGCCATCCACAGGCTGGGCGCTCGCTCTCTGATCCGCTCTCTGGAAAGGGACGAGCAGGATGATGGAGCTGATAAAGAGGCTCTGAAGGCCAGAGTGGTGGAACTGAGTAAGCAGTCTGGAGTGAGCAGCTCTCACACAGCCTTCATAGCTGTCCATAAGGGCAGTAGACAAGCTGTGAAAGGACCACTGGTGAAGAGGAGAATTCCTACACCTAGTCAGTATTCTTTTCACTGAGTCCTTTTTACTCAAACGTTCAACTAATTTTATGAGGATTATTGTGATTAACATTCATGGTTTTAGTACATTTAAGCATAAACACACCATATAGAGCACATAAGTAATCTAACCTCCTGTTTTTGTTTATATATGTTTAGTGATGATGGCACGTTCACGGCGCTGTAACCGTAAGTCACTGAACACAGGAGTTTGTAAATACTTATGGGACCATGACACTAATATTATATTATATTTCCTTCATTAATAAGTTGGGAATTTGAGGGTACAATTTGACAATGATTAATAATATAAATGGTTCATTAAATTAATTACAGTAATAAATGTTATTGTCAGTTTTAATGTTTTGCTATTATCCTCTGTTTATAACTCGAGAAAAAATAGCTGTTATTATACAGTTACACTTATCACTGCTCAATACAAACAGATGTAACCATGTAGAAACTGTCTATGTCTCAAAGTAAAATGATAACTATGACATGAGCATGCAGCCTGTCATTCATACTGTTGATATGGTCATTGTACATATGCAGTAATGTACAATAAATTGAAATTAAAATTTCAAAAAAAGAATTTCTACAGGAAGCTCAAAGCTGGTTTGCAGTATAAAATAATCTAACTTCCTTGTTTGATTCTGTTCAGGCATAATGGCTGCGCCTATGCCACTGACACTTTGATTTAGTTCCTAAATGCAATCTGCAAATTCGAGTTCCATAATACAATACTTGAACATGCTTTTACAAACAAATCTTCAAATAAGATTATTACAATTACTGAAGTTTTCTGTATGTATACATTATTCAAAAAACACATCATCTAACATGGTGTTTTTGTCTGCCAATCATGTGGCAGCAGCACAATACATGAAATCATACAGCTGCATTTAAAAAGCTTCTGTTGATTTTCACACTAAACGTCAGAATGAGGAAAATGTGTCTCAATGACTTTGACCGTGGCGTGGTTGTTGGTGCCAGTTGTGCTGCTTTGAGTATTTCAGGAACTGCTGACCTCCTGAGATTTTCACACAAAACAGTATTTTAAATTTACACAGAATGTTGCGAAAAGCAAAAAAAAAACCCATCCTGTGAGTGACAGTTCATACTTTGGTGATTAGGGAGAATGTCCAGACTGGTTCAAGTTGATAAGAATACTACTGTATCTAAAATAAATACTTGTTACAACCATGGTGCACAGAAAACTATCTCAAAATACATGTCAAACCTTTAGATGGATGGACTACAACAGCAGAAGACCACACAAAGTTTCACTCCTGTCAGCAAGAACAGGAAATTGAGGCTACAGTGGGCACAGGCTCACTAAAACTGGAGAGAGAACGATTGGAAATATGTCACCTGGTCTTTTTCCAATCTCACCAACACTGTACACACACACACAGAGAGAGAGAATGAGAATTCATGGTTTTAGTGCTTTTATGCATAAATGGCATACAGCACCAATAAAGTATCTAACCTCCTGTTTTTGTCTGTATAGGTATAGCGGCCAGTGGGGGACCATCTGTAAGGACATGTATCCGTAAGTAAATAAACACTGGAGTTTGTTAATACTTATATTAATCATTATTTTAAAACTGCTTCCTCAAATTCATGACACTAATTGTATTGCATATCCTTGTATGTTGGAAAGCCACTGTCTATGTCTCAGAGTAAAATAAAATATATATGTCATGTCATTCTTTTCATTGTTTAGTCATGAAAAATATGTAAACATGTATAATAATTTTTTTAAAAAAAGTGCTACAGGAAGCTGAAGCTGGTTTGCTGTACTTCCACTGAGCTCATTGAGAATCTAACCTCCTCCATCCATACCTGCATACCTCTTCTAAATATTTACTAACATATTTTCTTTTTTCTTTTAAAAACCCTTGCCTAAAATGTGGTGGAATTCGGCATGTAGCAGACCTGGGTAAGTGTACATAACTGTTTGTGCTCTGACATTATGTGTAAGTTAAATGTTTGTACTGTTTCAATACTTGTTTATAATTGGAAATACAGAATGTACATTTTTATAATAAATTAAAAACTTAACAAAAAAAATTCTACATGAAGCTCGTAGCTGGTTTGCTGTACTTTCACTGAGCTCATTGAGAATATAACCTCCTTGTTTGATTCTGTTTAGTTCCTAAATACAAACATGAGTTTCAAAATACTTGAAAATATTTCTACACAAACAAATCTTCAAATAAGATTATTACAAAAATGAAGCTTTTCTGTATATGTACATTATAAAAAGCAAATGAATCATTTAACATCCTGTTTTTGTTTACCTCTGTATAGAGAAGAGTCAGGTGGCTGCACCAACGAGTCTTTCTAGTTTCTGTAAGTGAATGCTAGACTAAATACTTCTTAAAAATCATTGTGTACTTCCTTTCATCTGTAATATGCACCTACTGTTGGGGCTTTAAAAGAAGTCAGTAACATTCCAACTATTTATTAATTTAAAGAAAAATAATACATAATTTCAACATAAATGTAAACATACAGTATCTCTGTAATAATTTACATTAAGTTTTCATGAGCTGACATAAACACATTAATTAACCTGAGAAACACTAATCTTTAGCCTTACACCACAACAATCATTAACAAAATAACTTATGGATTGATTTGTCTAAAATAATAAATCAAATAAGCCAAACAGTCAACACCTACATTAATTCAATTAAATAAAATTATACTTGTATAGCACTTTTAACAATGGACATTGTCACAAAGCAGCTTTGTGTCAATATCACTAATTAACTGTTCTTCAAACCACCAATGAGAAAAATGAATCCCATATGACAAATATGAACCAACATCTTCATTTTTAAGTTATTAAGTGCCAAAATTCAGAATCAAGGCTTAATACTAAATTTTAACTTCAATTTATCAACATTTAGGAACATGCACTAATGTAACTTTTGCTAATTGGTGTGGATTGGAGACATGGATTGAATAAACATTAATTAATGGACATGTACTTCATTAACATTTAAATAATTTTAATTAAAAAGTCAATTAACTTACTTGGTTAAACTAAATGTATTAATGCTGAAGTTTATAATTTCTCAGTATTAACCATTGCAATAATATTAACTAATGTAGTAATTAATGTTAGTTAAGGGAACTTTAATGTTTTATCCATATCTGCATACCTGTTCTAAATATTTACTAACATATTTTCTTTTTCTTTTCAAAAACTTTGTCTAAAATGTGGTGGAATTCGGCATGTAGTAAGCAAGGGTAAGTGTACATAACTGATTATGCTCTGACATTATGTGTAAGTTAAATGTTTGTACTGTTTCAATACTTGTTTATAATTGGAAATACAGTATATCATTTTTTTTATACCACAATGCTCAAATCTGATTGGTTAGAAGGTGTGCATTATTTTTCTATAACAGCACGGGTAGTTCTAGCTATAACATGAGCGATAGGTTTAATGCACTGGTTCTAATAGTAATTGTTACTATAGTAACAGCTTTTATGCTGGGACTTGTACAGCGGATGCTCCACATAATCTAAGACTAATAATAAATGGATTTAAAAACAGGTTGTTTAACAAAATTATAATCCTTGATGTGATGGAGATTTTTGTTATGAGACATTTATTTAACATTTATGGAAGGTGTCTGTTGTAAGCACTCTCAGTCTCTCATTTCTTGGTAAAATGGCAGGAACTAACTTGTCTCTTGGATGTGCCACAATGTAAAATCTAACTATAAACCATTCAAATGTGCAATGTGTCATTCTTTAATAAATTAAATGTTGTAAGTCTGCACTTTGAGCTCATATTCATATTAAATTTAAACTCTAATACAGATGCATCTCAAAAAAGTTTAATACCGTGGAAAGGTTCATTTTAATCCGTAATTTAATTCAACAAGTGGAACTTTCATACATTCTAGGTTCATTACACATAAAGTGAAATATTTCAAGCCTTTCTTTGTTTTAATCTTGAAGACTACAGCTTACAGCTCATGGAAATCAAAAATCCAGTATCTCAAAATATTAGAATAAAGAATTTATAATACAGAAATGTGGACCTGATGAAAATTATGTTAATTTATGCACTCAATACTTGGTCAGGGCTCCTGTTGATTTTCACACTAAGCATCAGAATGACAAAAATGTGTCTCAGTGACTTTGACCGTGGCATGGCTGTTGGTGCCAGTTGTGCTGCTTTGAGTATTTCAGAATCTGCTGTTCTCCTGAGATTTTCACACAAAACAGTATTTTAAATTTACACAGAATGTTGCGAAAAACAAACAAAAAACCCCATCCTGTGAGTGACGGTTCATACTTTGTTGATTAGGGAGAATGTCCAGACTGGTTCAAGTTGATAAGAATACTACTGTATCTAAAATAAACACTTGTTACCACCATGGTGCACAGAAAAGCATCTCAAAATACGTAACAAGTCAAACCTTTAGATGGATGGACTACAGTAGTAGACGACCAAATGAGGTTCCACTCCTGTCAGCCAAGAACAGGAAATTGAGGCTACAGTGGGCACAGGCTCACCAAAACTGGACAGAGGAAGATTGGAAATACAACCCCAATTCCAAAAAAGTTGGGAAGCTGTGTAAAATGTAAATAAAAAAACGAATGCAATGATTTGCCAATCTCATAAACTCATATGTTATTTACAATAGAACATGGAAAACATAGCAAATGTTTAAACTGAGCAAATGTACCGTCTTAAGGAAAAAATAAGGTAATTTTAATTTTGATAACTGCAACACATCTCATATGTCACCTGGTCTTTTTTCCAATCTCACCATAACTGTACACACACAGTGAGTGAGTGAGTGAGTGATGAATAACATCATCTTGCTTTTAGTGTTTTATGCATAAACAGCATACAACGCCGATAAAGTATCTAACCTCCTGTTTTTGCCTGTATAGGGATGAGCAAGATTGCACGTATAAAGACATGTATCCGTAAGTAACTGAACACAGGAGTTTGTTAGTACTTATATTATTCATCATTGTAAAACTGTACCCTCAAATTTAAAACATACAAGGATATGCAATACAGCTAGTTTCATGAATGACAATTAGTCATGAGACTAATTGTATTGCATATCCTTGTATGTTGGAAAGCCACTGTCTAGGTCTCAGAGTAAAATAAAATAAATGATATGTCATTCTTTTCATTGTTTAGTCATGAAAAATATGCAATCATGTATAATAAATTAAAAACTTAATTAAAAAAAAGTGCTACAGGAAGCTCATAGCTGGTTTGCTGTACTTTCACTGAGCTCATTGAGAATATAACCTCCTCCATCCATACCTGTGTACCTTTTCTAAATATTTATTAACATATTTTCTTGTTTCTTTTAAAAAAAAACTTTCTCTAAAATGTGGTGGAATTCGGCATGTAGCAAACAAGGGTAAGTGTACATAACTGTTTGTGCTCTGACATTATGTGTAAGTTAAATGTTTGTAATGTTTCAATATTTGTTTCTAATTGGAAATACAGTATGTATATATTTTATGCCACAGCACTGCTGAATGCTCAAATGTGATTGGTTAGAACATGTGCATTACTTTTATATAAAAGCACGGGTAGTTCTGGCTATAACATGAACGATAGGTTTATATTTTAATGGACTGGTTTGAATAGTAATTGTTACTATAGTAACAGCTTTTGTGCTGGGACTTGTACAGTGGATGCTCCACATAGTCTAAGACTAAGAATAAATGGATTCAAAAACAGGTTGTTTAATAAAATTATAATCCTTGATGTGGTGGAGATTAGTTATCAGACATTTATTTAACACTTATGGAAGGAGTCTGTTGTAAGCACTCTCAACCTCTCATTTCTTGGTAAAATGGCAGGAACTAACTTGTCTCTTGGATGTGCCACAATGTAAAATCTAACTATAAACCATTCAAATGTGCAATGTGTCATTCTTTAATAAATTAAAAGTTGTAATTCTGCACTTTGAGCTCATATTCATATTAAATTTAAACTCTAATACAGGTGCATCTCAAAAAAGTTTAATATTGTGGAAAGGTTCATTTTTATCCGTAATTTAATTCAAAAAGTGGAACTTTTATATATTCTAGGTTCATTACACATAAAGTGAAATATTTCAAGCCTTTTTTGTTTTAATGTTGATTATTATGGCTTACAGCTCACGGAAACCAAAAATCCAGCATCTCAAAATATTAAAATAAAGAATTTATAATACAGAAATGTCAACCTGAGAAGAGCTCTAATCAGATCATTATCTCAAAACACCTGCAAAGGTTTCCTGATCCTTTAATCTCTCAGTCTGGTCCAGTACATACAACCACAATGACGGGGAAGATAAAAGTAAATTTTGCATTTCATTTGGAAATCAAGGTCCCAGAGTCTGGAGGAAGAGTGGAGAGGCACAGAATCCAAGTTGCTTGAAGTCCAGTGTGAAGTTTCCACAGTCAGTGATGATTTGCGGTGCCATGTCATCTGCTGGTGTTGGTCCACTGTGTTTTCTCAAGTCGAGAGACAGCGAGATGCAGCGAGATGCAACGTCTACAAGGAGATTTTAAAGAACTTCATGCTTCTCTTTATGTGTAATGAATCTAGAATATATGAAATTTCCACTTTTTTTAATTAAATTACGGAAAAATTTTTACTTTTCCACAATATTCTAATTTTTTTAAAATTTTTTTTTTAGATGCACCTGTATGCTGTGGTAGACAGCTAATATAACAAAAACTGTTTTCTATGTTTAAACATTTATCAATCTCACTGTATATATACATTCACTAACCAATTTATTACAAACACCTGTACATCTGCTCATTCATGCAAATTATCCAATCAGCCAATCACGTGGCAGCAGCACAATGCATGAAATCATACAGATGCATTTAAAGAGCTTCTGTTACTTTTCACACTAAACATCAGAATGAGGAAAATGTGTCTCAATGACATTGACCGTGGCATGGTTGTTGGTGCCAGTTGTGCTGCTTTGTTGCTATGTTGCAAAGATAAACAAAAACCATCCTGTGAGTGACAGTTCATACTTTATTGATTAGGGAGAATGTCCAGACTGGTTCAAGTTGACAAGAATACTACTGTATCTAAAATAAACAGATCTCAAAATACATAAGTCAAACCTTTAGATGGATGGACTACAACAGCAGAACATGAGGTTCCACTCATGTCAGCAAGAACAGGAAATTGAGGCTACAGTGGGCACAGGCTCACCCAAACTGGACAGAGGAAGATTGGAAATATGTCAAGTAGTCTTTTTCCAATCTCACCAACACTGTACACACACAGAGAGAGAGAGAATTCATGGTTTTACTGCTTTTATGAAAGCATCATCATGGTTTTAGAGCTTTTATTCATAAACAGCAAACAGCTCCAATAAAGTATCTACCCTCCTGTTTTGCCTGCATAGGTATAGTGGCGAGCAAGAGACCACTTGCAAGGATGTGTACCCGTAAGTAACTGAACACAGGAGTTTGTTAATACTTATATTAATCATTATTTTAAAACTGTACCCTCAAATTTATGAGACTAATTGTATTGCATATCCTTGTATGTTGGAAAGCCACTGTCTATGTCTCAGTGTAAAATAAAAGATATGATATGTCATGCTTTTCATTGTTTAGTCATGAAAAATATGCAAACATGTATAATAAATTAAAAACTTAATAAAAAAAAGTGCTACAGGAAGCTCGTAGCTGGTTTGCTGTACTTTCACTGAGCTCATTGAGAATATAAACTCCTCCATCCATACCTGCGTACCTCTTCTAAATATTTACTAACATATTTTCTTTTTCTTTTAAAAAACCTTGTCTAAAATGTGGAGGAATTCGGCATGTAGCAGACCTGGGTAAGTGTACATAACTGTTTGTGCTCTGACATTATGTGTAAGTTAAATGTTTGTACTGTTTCAATACTTGTTTATAATTGGAAATACAGAATGTACATTTTTCATAATAAATTAAAAACTTAACAAAAAAAATTCTACATGAAGCTCGTAGCTGGTTTGCTGTACTTTCACTGAGCTCATTGAGAATATTACCTCCTTGTTTGATTCTGTTTAGTTCCTAAATACAAACACGAGTTTCAAAATACTTGAAAATATTTCTACACAAACAAATCTTCAAATAAGATTATTACAAAAATGAAGCTTTTCTGTATATGTACATTATAAAAAGCACATGAATCATTTAACATCCTGTTTTTGTTTGCCTCTGTATAGAGACGAGTCAGGTGGCTGCACCAATGAGTCTTCCTAGTTTCTGTAAGTGAATGCTAGACTAAATACTTCTTAAAAATCATTGTGTACTTCCTTTCATCTGTAATATGCACCTACTGTTGGGGCTTTAAAAGAGGTCTCCAGTATTTTTTATTCAGATGTTGGACTACCAAAGCAATAATTTATGATATAATATGGTGTTTGATCGAGATCGAGAGGCCTGGAATTGTTTACTTATCAAATGATAAAGGCTTATTTAAATTACTTTTGTAGAGTACATGCTCAGAGCCAGTAACTTTCCAACTGTATTGATTTAAAAAAATATATAATTACTTGTTCAACATAAATGTAAATATACAGTATCTCTGTAATGATTTACATTAAGTTTTCCTTAGCTGACATCAACACATTAATTAACCTGTTAATGCCAAAATTCAGAATCAAGGCTTAATACTAAATTTGAATGTCAATTTATCAACATTTAGGAACATGCAATAATGTAACTTTTACCAATTGGTGTGGATTGGAGACATGGATTGAATAAACATTAGTCAATGGACATTATACTTCATTAACATTTAAATAATTTAATTAAAAGAGTCAATTAACTTACTTGGTTAAACTAAATGTATTAATGCTGAAGTTCCACTCCTGTCAGCCAAGAACAGGAAATTGAGGCTACAGTGGGCACAGGCTCACCGAAACTGGACAGAGGAAGATTGGAAATACAACCCCAATTCCCAAAAAGTTGGGACGCTGTGTAAAATGTAAATAAAAACACAATGCAATGATTTGCAAATTGTTTTGCAGATTGGTGAACTTCTGCCCATCTTCACTTCTGAGAGACTCTGCCTCTCCAAGATACTATTTTTATAGCCAATTGAATTGATTATTGAATATACACTATATGGCCAAAAATATGTGGACACCTGACTATCACACCCAAATGTATTCCTCCTCCAAACTGTAGCCACAAAGTCGGAAACACACAGTTCTTTAAAATGCCTTTGTATGCTGCAACATTAAGATTTCCCATCGCTGGAGCTAAGGGGCCTGTGCACAAAGCGAGGCCCATAAAAACATAATTTGCCAAGATTGGAGTGGAAAAACTCTGGTATCCTGCTCAGAATGTCATAGACAGGACTGTATCATTAAACTAATAATTCATTAAAAATATTATCTGCAATGTGTCCACTTGGGTAGTGGAAAATTATTTAAGTGATACTTGAAAAATACTTGGAGTTAATGAAGTGCTACAGTGTAAATGCTTAACTCAATTCTCATATGCTTGTGGTAAAACAATTTTCATTGCTTTAGGTTATGAAGATATTGACATTATCCCAGGTAATGTTCAGACATTATAATGGATTTTTATATATATATATATATATATATATATATATATATATATATATATATTTTTTTTTTTTTTTTTTGTGGTTTAATGAACTTCTCATTTTTAATACAAGTTACTGATGAAATTTAAACTAAATTACTAATTAGTAAGATCTACATATGTTTGTACATCTATATTTACATCTCTGTAGAAATTTCTGAGTCTCCAAAGGACCCGTTGTTGCAACTCGTCTCCCTCCAGAAGGCTTTGGGTTGCTGGGAAATGGAGTCCGTGCTGGCACAGGTGTTCGGGAGGACAGAAAAAGAGCTGCTCGAGCAGATTCCTGCACAGGTTAATACACACTAAATATGTCTATATAACATGTGTGACCCCGATGCAATTTTACCCAAAAAGCCTAAATTATTACTATTTTTTAAAAATCTAATACTTAGGAATGTAACTCAGAGTCTTATAGAGCTCTCAAAATGTAACTTGTAGAATATGGTACTTGTAGAAATGGTACTTTAATAATTTAATAACAAATAATTTGTTACAAGGGGCTTACAGAGGCAGAGTAAGGATCCATATGCATGAAGTTTATTGACAAGAAAATCAGTCTGAGTCATTACCAAAAGATCATTCAAGAGATAAACAAATCCAAGACAATATCCAAAATGTGGTCAAAGAAGAGTGGAGGGTTAAAATACCAGATATCAGGGGGGAAGAAACATCAAGGCAAAAGGCCTAGGCAAATGCAAAAACAAGACAAGGCAAATAGACAAAATAAACATGGCTCAATGTAATCACACAGATAACCGACAAACCATAAAGCTTCAACAATAGACAAGTTCATGTGGTTTTTAAGGGAGCACGGTGGATTAGTGGTTAGCATGTTTGCCTCACACCTCCAGGGTCGGGGGTTCGATTCCCATCGAATTCCCATCGTGGCCCTGCGTGTGCGAGTTTTGCGGGGGTTTTCTCTGGGTATTCCGGCTTCCTCCCCCAGTCCAAAGACATGCATGGTAGGCTGATTGGCATGTCCAAAGTGTCTGTAGGGACCGTGTGTATGTGATTGTGCCCTGCGATGGATTGGCACCCTGTCCAGAGTGTACCCCGCCTTGTGCCCGATGCTTCCTGGGATAGGCTCCAGGTTCCCCGTGACCCTGAAAAGGATAAGCGGTATAGAAGATGGATGGATGGATTTTTAAATAGTCCAAATGAGTAGTGTAACTGAAGAAGCGGTTAAAAATTCAGGGAAGGGTGCCCTCTGGCAGTCTGGAGGGGAAGTGTCCAGGTTGGATGTTCCATAAATGCTTTTCAGTAGTCTGACACCAACCTGTTACTCATACACCTAGCACTTTTGTTAAATATTTTTGTTTCTTTTTAACCCTACTGTATATTTTAAGGCATATACACATAAGACAATGTACATAAGTAGTCTTATGTAGAAATACACTTACGTAGAAATACACTTATGTAGAAATACACATATAATAATATAGTCCTCGGACTGCCATATGGCCTTGAACAAGGCCCCAAAGCCTCAACTGCTCTAGTTATACTCTTGTATTCTGCATTAATTACTTTAAGTAAAAGCATCTAGTAAGTATAGGAGTGATAGTTTAAGATCATTCTTATATATAGTTGAATTTATCCATCATTGGTATGTACAGTATGTAAGTTTCCTGTTTGGTTTTGTGTGCAGGTGAAGCCAGATGTCTGGGCTACACTTCTGGCTCTGATTTGGTTACATGGCTTTAAGATCGATGTACAGGTTGAGTGGCAGTTTTTGGCCATGAAAGCAGTGGCATGGATCCGCACTCAGAAAGGTAAACTCTACATTTCTGCAATCAGTCAGTGAACTCTAGAATGAAACATATTAAACAACACAACTGACTTTTTCCTGCTCAGAAAATTCTTGATTAAGCAGTTTTCTGATTTAAAAGAATGCCTAATAAGCACATTACCAAGTTTAACACTAATATTTTTACATTGTCTTGGTGATGATGATGAGAATGATGATGATTGTGTGCGTGTGTTTCAGTGGTCAACCAGTCAGAGTGTGTACGGATAGGTAATGCTCTACTGGGCTGTCAGGTTAAAGAAGATGCTCTTGGGCTCTGAAGACTTCACCCTCTTACAACATCCACACAAAAACCTTGGCATAATTTCTCTTTTACTTATTTTTACTTATATTAGCATGCCTTTACATATAAGATGATGTTGTCAGTGGAATTACTTGCATGGCCATAAAATACTGGAAACTTGACTATCCTGTAGGGATAAAGTAAAACTTTGCACACATTTGGTTGTCAAGTGCAAAGAGTTAAATTAAAATAGAAAAAAGTGACATTTTATTTGTTTGTAAAATCTTTTCTTGAGTTCAGGTTTTATTTTAACATGCATTTAATTGTGTGTAGTATGTAGTGTTTGGCCCAAAAATCCAACAAGGTCAGTGAGTCACAGGCTTAATCCAGTTGTTGCTTGCTAAGGATTAAAGTTTTTAATAAAAGTTCATAACAACAAAAGCAATAATTGTTGTTGTTTTAGTGGCTACATTAAGAATATTAATAAACTGTTCATAGCATAATAGATCTAAATAACAAATATAGCAGCAAGCAGCCATTATCAGGGTTCAAGCCGTTTAGGACCCTTAAAGATGTTAAAAGATATTAATTAACATTGTGCAATCTTATAACATGCTGTATGAGTGTATATATATATATATATATATATATATATATATATATATATATATATATATATATATATATATACAGGGTGTACGGTTTCTTATATATATATATATATATATATATATATATATATATATATATATATATATATATATACAGGGTGTACGGTTGCTTATATATATATATATATATATATATATATATGTGTGTGTGTGTGTGTGTGTGTGTGTGTGTGTGTATATATATATATATATATATATATGCGTGTGTGTGTGTGTGTGTCTGTGTGTATTTGTGACTATAAGTCATTCCCTTCAAATGCTATTGAGCTTTAAATTATGGTATATTTTGTGTATGACCCCATGCAGTAGTGAAATACATGGCAATATTTACATATGATTTAATAGCTTATTTTAATAAATATCAGAAATCTAAAAGGTGTGCATTATAGGTGACACCTAGAGGAACACTTTCCAGTTGGTTTCCTGACTGTACTTCATTCCCTTCAAATCCTATTGAGCTTTAAATTATGGTATATTTTGCATATGGGCCCATTCTGTAGTGAAATTCATATCTAATTTAAATGTGGTTTAATAGCTTATTTTAATAAATATCAAAAATCTAAAAGGTGTTCATCATACCTGACACCTAGATGAACACTTTACAGTTGGGTGTGTGACTGTACATCATTCCCTTCAAATGCTATTGAGCTTTAAATGATGGTATATTTGTGTATGAGCCCATGCAGTAATAAAATACATAGCAATATTTATATATGATTTAATAGTTTATTTTGTTAAATATCAAAAATCTAAGAGGTGTGCATTATAGCTGACACTAAGATGAACATTTTACAGTTGGTTATATGACTGCAAGTCATTCCCTTTAAATGTTATTGAAGTTAGAAACGCGTTTAACAATGTCGTATGTAACTTTAGAGACGGTCCCTTAATTTCCGCATATCTGAATATCGAATGTCAAACCAACTTTATTCCACACGAATATCGAACATCCAACGCCAAATCAACTTTATTCCAGTTGTGTTTATCCGTTCTTCATGTGTGTCAGATACTCAATGTGTAATTACAGTTTTATTTCCAGGATTTCACATCAACAGTGTTTTAGGATTACCTACAAAAGGAGGACAAAATGAACTGTGGCCTGCTGACAAACAAGAATGAGCCAGGTAGGATTTAGAGGGGGGTGTGTGTTGTTTTTTTAATTTTATTTTATTTTATTAAACATCTCTCTCTCTCTCTCTCTCTCTCACTCTCACTCACACACACTTTCAGTAACAGCTTTATCCCGACAGCACTGAGGTGGATCCGGAAACTATCCCGGAAGCACTGCGTCATTCAGCAGAGCAAAATGTTAATATAGGTTTCTGTATTAATAATATGGAAGCTTATATTCCTTGTAAACTTCCTGCTTGCTTTTGGTACCTTCAGCTGCAGCAGACACAAGTGTTTGTGTTGCAAAATCCTCCTTCACACATTAACGCACATGTTATTGGTTGGATATGCTACATGTAAACACCCCGAAGGATGACCTAACACTGGAGTAAAGTTGGCTTGACGTTGGAAAGTCGATATTCGCAGAAATTAAGGGACTAAAATTACATCCGACATTGGTATACACGTTTCTAACTTCAATAGCAGTTGAAGGGAATGACTTAGCGGGCGTGTCCAATCTTATCCCGAAAGGACCGGTGTGGGTGCAGGTGTTCATTCCAATCAATCAGAAGCCACGCCTGAGTCTATTGAAGACCAGGATCAACTGATTAAACAGGTAGAATCAGGTGTGACTCCTGTTGGTTGGAATGAAAACCTGCACCCACACAGGCCCTTTGCGGATAAGATTGGACACCCCTGACTTACAGTCACAAAACCAACTGTAATGTATTCACGAAGGTGTCGGCTATGACGCACACCTTTTAGATTTTTGATATTTAATAAAATAAACTATCAAATGTGTAAATATTCCATATATTTCACTACCAAATGGACTCGTACACACCAAAAAAACATCATTTAAAGCTCAATAGCATTTGAAGAGAATGACTTGCAGTCACAAAACCAACTGTAAAGTGTTCATCTAGGTGTCAGCTATAACACACACCTTTTAGAGTTTTGATAGTCCGGACTGTTCAACAATTGAAAACATTTGGCGCATCATGGAACAAAAGATACAACAAAGAAGACCCAGGAGTGTTGAGCAACTAGAATCCTGTATCAGACTCGAATAGGACAACCTTCGTCTCTCAAAACTCCAGCAACTGGTCTCCTCATTTCCCAGACGTATACGGTCTGTTGTTAAAAGAAGACGGGATGCTACACGGTGGTACACATGGTCTCGTTCCAACAATTTTTTTTAGATGTGTTGTTTCCATTCAAAATTACCTTATTTTTTCCCTTAAAATGGTACATTTCCTCAGTTTAAACATCTGATATGTTTTCTATGTTCTATTGTGATTAAAATAAATAACAGCATACTTCCCTATTATATAGTAGGCGAAATACATGTATTTCAATTACTATATAGTAGGTAAGTATGCGGTTTCAGACGCAGCTCATGGCTTCAAGCAGTCGTCAATTCTGAAAATGACTACGTTTACATGGACAGCAGTAATCTAATTATTGACATTATTCTGAGTAAGACAATATTGTGATTAAGTTGTTTATATGAGTTGCTTTTAGAATATTCCTTTCATGTTCCTGTTTTATATGTTTTAGAACATAGATCGATTAACGTCACACGTCATTACGTCCCCACGCCACATCGTCCGACATTCCCTCCAGAATTTCACGT
This sequence comes from Ictalurus furcatus, assembly GCF_023375685.1. Lineage (NCBI taxonomy): Eukaryota > Metazoa > Chordata > Actinopteri > Siluriformes > Ictaluridae > Ictalurus > Ictalurus furcatus. The sequence goes on along the minus strand of NC_071268.1, from coordinate 6,644,793 downwards.
ATCGACATACAGTTTGTCTTCGTTATGGTACCGTATCAGTTTTGGGTGTTTCGTTTTTAGTTTTTACGAAAGCTTCAAGTGCAGTTCATTATTTGTCATGCTATACGTGCAAATAGACGACTGCTTGAAGCCATGCTCTCTTGTTTGCCGTCAAACGGTTGAGCTCTGCCATGTGTGTATGTGTCCTATCGCAAAATGCAGTGAAAACTCCCACACGATGTTAATAGTGTGATTAAGGTGTGTACATGTCTGTGATGTACTTCTATAATGCGATTAGAACAGGAATACTCCATGTCTTAATTCGATTTTTGTTTACTTCGAGTATGACTTTAATCGGATTAAGGTCATCAATAATCGCTGTTTACATGGTAGCTTCTTAATCAGAGTATCGTCTTAATCGGGTTAATATCGGATTATTGTTGTCCATGTAAACGTACTGACACTTTCCAACATGCACCTGAAGCTCTGAATTGTTGTAATAGACCCTCAGCAGGGTGTTCTTTGCAGTGTTTCCAGTATGTTGATAAACCAAGGCAGCTAACACGAACTAAATTTCATAACAGTTTACTATTTAATGCATAATTCATAAAGATTTTCTGGCCTCCTTTAGACTTAGCTTAATGTGCCATTGTAATTTGCACTTCAAGAAATAACCCTCAATGTACTTGCTATCAGTATGAAGAAGGGAAATTGTCTAAAACCAATATTGGCTCTCATAGTCTGGCTCCAAGTTCTCTATTGCTCTGACTTCAATTGTCTTAATTTTCAAATCAGTCAAGATAATGTTTGACCAAAAAAGGCACTGAAACAGCACGGTGGGAGTCTTTTCCACTCATTCATTTACTGGATGAGACCCAATGCCATTAGTCATTTGTTATGTGCATAAAACCACATGTTCCTGTACAGCGACCATGAGACATTTGGTTTAAATATTTCCCGATATTTAGACGTGTTTAAACAACTTAGAAAATGACACCTTTTTTTGACCAGAAACAAAACTGGTCGGCCAAGGGAAAACAACAGCAGTTGATGACAGAATTGCACAAGCTGTGAAAGATAAACTCAAAACCACAATCGATGATGTAATCAACAACCACCACAGGGCAGGGGTGAAGGGTTCACAGTCCTCTTGTGATACTTGAAATTCTAACCTATCGAGTCATATCCATCTTTTAATCTCAAACCCAAATGTATTCAATGTATAGCACAAAGAAAAATTAGCCTTGCACTTCCAATCCTTTTGGAGAGGACTGTATGTCTGTAAATGATAAAACATATTGGTTGAACTGATATTTAACTGCAATCTGCAGACTTTTACAGTGCATTGCAGACACAAAATCAATATTAGTGCATGACCACTCTGCAGTCCTACTCCATGTCAGATATCGCACATAATAGTAAACAGAGATGTTTACTGTTGGTTACCTGACTTTATAGGTCTGGGCATCAGTGTACAAACGTTACACTGTTATTAGTGGCATGAAAGGAAAACATCAAATAACTCATCCAACCAAAGTAGGAAAGAGAAATATACAATAGCCTACATAATGAAAGATTTCTGCTGCTCTTTGTGTAGTTAACGTAAATTTCACCTCATCCTGTATTTTTCTTACAGAGCAGAGACCACAGTGCACCTTCTTGTTTGCGTATTAGATTATTGGAAGGCAGATGCCTGTGAATTCAAAGGTCAAAGGTTACCAGCATATAGTAGACGCTGGGTGAAAGTAACCACAAACAGAGGCAAATGTGCATCTTTCACCTTCAGTGAATTTTGTGTTGTTAAATTTAAGTCTTGTCACTTTCCTCATTTTGTCATAGGGGTCAAAATTTTAAAAATGCTACGTAAAGGCAGCTCTGGGGCTCTCTAGCTGCAAAACAATCTGTTGTGGTTAAATGCATTTTAAAAACCTGGATAAATGAAAATGATACCATGTGGACACAAGCACAAAGCCAAATAAATTTTAATTAGTGTGGAAAATCCTTCACATGGTCAAATACTGACAATTACTGTTCTTCTGTTCTGAAAACTACAGGCATTTATCTTTTACATGTCTCTTTTGCATAAATCTCAAACAGAAGTAACGATCTAGCATTATAAAGTTCCCCAGAAGGAGAAAAAAAAGTAGATACTTGCCATGTAAAGACTCCCTGCCTATAACCTACTTATGGAAATCATTAATGTCATCATTATCATTATTGACTATTTATTTATTTATTTATTTATTTATTGTAAAAAGGTCAGTTTACAATAGGAAATGCTGATTATCATTTTGATGATCTTGATCATCATGAGTCTTTGTCTCATCACCTTGGGTAAAAGTCACATTTGACTTAGGAGCCAGGTTGCTCCTTCACTTCAATGACCATGCTAACATCAGTGGGGAAATAATCACTGATTTTATCCAGAGAGTTTTGTTCTGTTGGCTGATTTTTTTTGTTGTTGTTAATGTCTTCATTTAAACATTTAAAAACGTTGTCATCTATACAGGGCACCCTTCTGTATTTTGATGATGATATGATGGTGCAGGTGCACTGCATACATGTTGATAGGCATTGTAAACTTTACAGGAAAAAACTCCAAATATGATATAAACCATAACTCCTGCCATCTTTGTATGTTTTTGACTCAGTTCCACTGAAGCACATCGAGGTGGATCTGCAGGTTCAGGGGCATGTAGCGACGGTGACCTCCACCCTGCAGTATATAAATGAGGAAGTGCACCCGCTGGAGGCTGTGTTTGTCTTCCCCATGCCTTCAGGAGCTGCTCTCTGCCATTTCAGCGCCAAGATTGCAGACCAGGAGATAGTGGCTGAGGTGCAGGAGAAACAGGAGGTGAGTGAAGCTGTGCTTTCCTGAAAATGATAAACTAATGATCTTACCTGCAGTATTCTGTAGACTAGTTAACAGGAATGTCAGTGCAGCATGGATTGTAGATTGTAGGTAATCCGCATGTTTCACACTGAGGGAATGTAACATTAACACATGTATCTTGCCTGTGTGTCAGGCGCGGGAGCAGTATGATGATGCAGTGAGTTCAGGTCAACAGGCCTTTCTGCTGGAGGAGAGTGAGGAGTCTGTGGACGTGTTCAAGATGAGTGTAGGCTCTCTGCCGTCAGGCCAGAGCGCCGCCGTCACCCTCATCTATATCACTGAGCTGAGTGTACAGGCTGACCATTCACTGCAATTCTGCCTGCCTGCAGTGCTCAACCCCCGCTACACACCAGCCGGTACTAAACACACACATCCACCACCACACACCATACTGTCACATACTAAACTAAAGTGAGGTGTGTCAGATATTGAAAAATATCTGACACACTTCACTGTTACATCTCAATGTAAGTAATCCTGCTGGTCAGGCATGCACTCAGCTAAATGGATAATCCATCAGGTAAATGAATCCTATAATCTGTTTACCGTTTTATTTTCAGGTTCAGGTGGTGATATAGTGTCAGAGATAATATCAAGTTCCTCTGGTATTCCTTACTCTCTCTCATTTACTGCACACGTGAGCTCTCCAAACCCCATCACTAAAGTGGAGTCCAATTGTCCTCTAGAGCCCCTGATGTTCCTCAACACAGACCACACAAAGGCAAAGGTGAGTGTGTGAGAGACAGAGATATGAGGTAATATGGAGCTGTGCATCTTAGAGGTGTAATGATTAACTGAACCAGATCAATTTCAGCTTTACTGATTCAGTGATTTAGCATTGGGTGTATTAGGCAAGCAAGTACAGGCATCTATCATATCACTTTTTCATGACTAGCATACAATTGTTTAGAAACATTTTTGGCAAGGCTTGCGGGGTGCTCCCATGGTCCAAACCAGTCATCTGGCCATAACATCTAGTGTGATAAATCATAACTGGTGTGATAAATCATGTGGATGACCGGGTACGTGCGCATTGCTTACCTGGGGAACAGATGGCACCAGGATGCACTATGGGAAGAAGGCAAGCCGGCAGAGGCAGTGTGATGCTCTGGGCAATGTTCTGCTGGGAAAGCTTGGGTCCTGGCATGTGGATGTTACTTTGACACGTACCACCTACCTAAACATTGTTGCAGACCAATTACACTCATGGCAACGGTATTCCCTTATGGTAGTGGACTCTTTCAGCAGGATAGTGTGCCCTGCCACACTGCAGAAATTGTTCAGGAATGGTTTGAGGAACATGACAAAGTGTTCGATGTGGTGACTTGGCTTCCAAATTCACCAAATCCCAATCCAGTCGAGCATCTGTGGGATGTGCTGGACAAACAAGTCTACCCATGGAGGCCCCACCTCACAACTTACAGGATCTACTGTTGTATCTGTGTATATGTATACAATCTACTCTGAAAGTATTGGAACAGCAGGCTTGTACCACAGGGTCTTTCAGTTGTTGTTTGTTTTGGGGGGAGGGGGGACTCCCTTCAGTCTCCCCTTCAAGAGGTGAGATGCTGCTCAATTGAGTTAAGGTCTGGTGATTGACTTTGCCAGTCTAGAACCTTCCAGTTTTTCCCCCCGATTAAGTCCTTTGTTGTGTTGGCAGTGTGTTTGGGGTCATGGTCTTGCTTCATGATGAAGTTCCTTCCAATTAGATTGTATGCATTTCTCTGTAAATTAGCAGACAGAATGTTTCTATAATCTTCTGCATTAATTCTGCTGCTACCATCATGAGTTACATCATCAATAAAGATTAGTGAGTCTGTTCCAGAAGCAACTGTGCAACCCCAAGCTATAACACTAGCTCCACCATGTTTCACAGATGAGCTTGTATGTTTTAGATCATGAGCAGATCCATTCTTTCATCACACTTTGGTCTTTCCATCACTTTGGTAGAGTTTGAATTTGGTTCCAGAACTTTCTCTGTATTTCTTTGCGAATTCCAATCTGGCTTTCTGATTTTTACTGCTGATGAGTGGTTTTCATCTTGTGGTATGACCTCTATATTTCTGTTTTCAAAGTCTTCTTTGAATCTATCATCAACTGATGTTGTTTTCCTTGGCCGACCTGTTCTATGTCTGGTTGTTAGTACACCAGTGGTTTCTTTTTTTTTCAGGACATTCCAAATTGTTGTATTGGCTATGCCCAGTGTTTGTGCAATGGCTCCAAAAATTTTCCCTCTTTTCTGTACTTCAGAATGGCTTGCTTTTCTCCCATAGACAACTCTCTGGTCTTCATGTTGGTTTTATGTGAAAACCAGTGAACATGAAACCTAGGGGTCAAACCAAGAGTAGACATTCAGGGCTATTAATTCTTTGAGCAATCAATTTGACTTGGCACACCTGGGCTGCATTAAACACCTGTCAGTTGCATGTTCCAAATTTTTAATAACTTGACAAAATGGGTGGCTTCAAACAACAGCTGCCATATTCTAAGTTGTTTAACATGTCTAGATGTAAATATGAACTTCTGATCTGTTGTTTCATATACCTCTTTTGATCTCAAACCCAAATGTCTTCAATGTATTTTGGGAAAAAAATAGAATTGGCCTTGCACACCATCTAATTTAATAGGAACACCTGTAAATCTGCTCATTCATGCAGTTATCTAATCATTCAATCATGTGGCAGCAGCACAATGCATAAAATCATCACCACAATCACCAAAGTAGAAAAGGAGCAGCATTTGGTGGAAAGAACAGTTTGCCAACTGTTACTCATGAGAATGGATCTATTATGCTTTAAAATTGTGTGCCAGCCAGTTGCACATGAAACATTGCACAGGTAGATGGAAGAATGGATTCCAATTAATATCATCAAAATCAGGAAACAAATCAGTCAAGAAATCAAAACTGAAAAGAGGCTGGCTTTGGGACCTAAATCCACCAGGAACACCTTCAAGAAACGCAAGATGAGGCTTTTGAAATGTCCCTCACAGTCTTACACACTGATATATATCATACACACCAAATGGGTCTTGCTTAGTACTTTTACTTTTTCTCCAATTTAAGTCCATGAAATATAAAGTAACAGAATTTTTAAGCAGAATTTTCTTTACATTTTTTAAATTAAAATTTGTATTTATTTATTTTGCCATACACAGCCACTCACCTGCATGTAATCTTTAATAGGATTCTATTTAAATGGATATTCTTATCAGAACACATTGTATTATGTGTGTGTGTGTGTTTAGGTAAGCCTTCGTACAGGTCATATGTTTGACAGAGATGTCGAGCTGTATCTATATTATCAGAATCCTCATCAGCTCACTGCTATAGTGGAAGCTGGATCTCCTGCAGCACAGCCAGGTACAATATTTCTGTTTAATAAAATGAAACCTTCCCAAAATACAGCGTTTCAAACGCAATATCAGTTAAACAAAGAAAACCATGTTTTTCAGAATGTCACAAATATTTTTTTTTTTTCAAATAAAACACTTATTTAAAAAAACAAACAAACTAATCATTGTGCACCTTTTGAAAATTACTATTAAAAACAAGAACAAACGATAAGCTAATATTGGTTGCGGGTGTTAATTTAATGTTTGTAATATAGTTTGAATATCACAAATTTAACAAAATGGAAGTGTCTTATTTCTTTTCTTGCCTTCTTTTCATTACACTTCTGTTCATTTATCTTTCTTTTTAGGGACTCTCCTGGGAGACCCTGTGGTCATGGTCAGTTTCTATCCAGAGTTTCCTGAGTCAGTGATGTCCTCCGTGTCGTCGTGTGGCGAGTTTGTGTTTGTTATGGACAGATCTGGCAGTATGAGCTGCGCCATGCATAATGGACAAGGTGCACAAGAACGCATCGAGTGTGCCAGGGTAAGACTCAACACTTAACTGTTCTGTAGATATTTTTTTCTTTTTTTCATCATAACAGCTTTTTGCCTTGTAAAAATTTAAAGATTTTTTTTCTTTTCATATGAATTAAGCTTGAATTAAAAAACGAATGATAATACTAAAAAGAATAATAATATTGACTATGTGAATAATGATGTGTTTAGGACACTCTGCTCCTGCTGCTGAAGAGTCTCCCCATGGACTGTTACTTCAACATCTATGGCTTTGGCTCTCACTATGAATCCTTCTTCCCGTGAGTAACCCGAACATGAACCAGTGAATATGGAGTAGTTCTGTCACTCAGTTCATTATTCAGACACAAACATGGATGAAATGAAATGATACAGGTCTGGGTGGTAGCAACTAGTAGCATTGCTTCTTACAGGGCCATATTTTGAGCTTCATGTCATGTCCATGTGGGTTTTCTCTGGGTTCTCTGGTTTACTCCAACCTCCCAAAAACATGCCAGTTGCTGGATTGGCTAAAATAAAGCCCCTAGAATGTGTGAATGAATGTGTGCATGTCGATCTGTGTAGGATTGGTGTTCCATCCAGGGTGTGTTCCCACCTCATGCCCAGTATTTTTGGGATAGCTGACCTGAATCAAGTGATTACTGAAAGTGAGTGTGTGAGAGTGATCGAGGGATGGTTAGATGTGCTGTGTCTCAATTGTGTTGTATGATTCCCTGGCTTTAGGAAAAGTGTGCAGTACAGTCAGGACACTATGGAGCAGGCTGTGAAGAAAGTAAATGAGATGCAAGCAGACATGGGGGGCACGGAAATTCTGCAACCTCTGGAGCACATTTACAAACAGCCTTGTATCCCCAACCACCCAAGACAGGTAAAATTATTCTACATCCAAACCTGCAGTTGAGCAGAATATGTATATTTACCCGTTTAACATGTCCTGTTTAGATTTATATTTCTAGTCAAGGCCAGTAGATCACCGCTCTCTCCAAAGTCCCATGCTTCACAGTGAGAAATCTGAAGGGTACTCTTTTTTCACATTCTTGTAGAAAAAAAAGGTGTTTTGAGGGTTATTTAAAGGTTCATTGGATAATTAAGAGTTCTTAATTAAGTATCAGAAGCACTGTTGTAGAGTTCCCTCAGATTGGGACAAACGAATCTTGCTAAAAATGTAAGGATTAGAATTATTGAAGGAAAAAAGTAAACAACTGTTGCTCATCTGTAGTATTTTTTTCACCCTGGATGTTCAATTTCTGTTCTCTCTTTCCAGCTGTTCATATTTACAGATGGTGAAGTAGAAAACACCAAAGATGTTCTTCACTGCGTGAAGAGCAATGCTGATGTGCACAGGCATGTGCTCTTTAAAGCATTAAAACATTCTCTTAAAACATTCATGATGTATACAGTTTATTTTCGGAAAAATTGAGTAGCTAGAACTAGAAGTATAAATATTTAAAGCATTTAAATTATTCCTAATGCATTCAGCTAACTGAGAGGTACAAATAGTTGATTACTTTGGGAGAATTATCATGACAGTTTCAGAATTGTAAACAATAATCCCCTAAAGTGGACCAGATTCCCATATAAAAAAGGAAAATGTATCATACCACAACACTGTTGATTTCTTCATTCCAATTACTCAGAAGGTGTTAATTTTTAACACCTAATTTTAGCACAGTTATGCAGTGTTGTGATTGTTAGTAGTGCCTGGTATCTGTTTTCCTCTCCCCACTTGTATGTGTGTATGTATGTGCATGTGAGAGTGGAGTTGATCTTTTCTAGAGTAACTTACTCACAGGGACTTGTGTAGCAGAAGCAAATATTATTCAACCCTAACAATAAATGTATTTTAAAAGAGAAAAAAATTGTTTAACAAAGTAAACCGTGTAACAGTTTCTATGGTGATGCTTTCTGTAATATAAAAGGTTTATTTAACATTTATGGATGAGGCAGTATGCCCAATTGTTATTTATTCCGGACTTAGCGTGTTTTATAATGAGTTTTTTTCTGATAATTTTCTATATGTAGAACGCTCATAAAGGATTTATAATCCACCTCTTTGTTTAAACAGATGCTTCTCATTTGGGATTGGTGAAGGTGCAAGTTCTGCACTCATCACAGGATTGGCTGAGAACAGCTCTGGCCACGCCCAGTTCGTCTCAGGAAAAGAGCGCATGCAGGCCAAAGTAAGACCGGGTTCTTCTCAAACAGCAACAAAGAAACAAATAGAAATAACAGAAATTTATACCTTAGCCTAGTGGCATCAACTAATGAATCTTTTCTCACTTTAGTAATCACAATTTGATTGAAATGATTTGGTGGTTCATTTACAGCATGTACATCAAATAATTATACCTGTCCTTGAGAGATAAATTTGAAATTTCCATGAATATTCTTTGTCGTTAATTCCCAATGCTAGGTAATGCAGTCTCTTCGCTATGCTTTGCAACCAGCAGTGACTGATATCACTGAGGATTGGACTGGTTTATCTTTCACCCGTCTGAGCCCCCCGATTAATTCACTTTTCCATGGTCAAAGAGCACTGATTTATGCCCAGTTGAAAGGAGAGGTGAGACGTTTATCACACTGTTTTATACGAAAACTTTTTTTTTCAGATTCTGAATCTGATAATACTGAATGGAAATTGATTTGCATGCTTTCTCTTCATTTTTATCTTCATCAGGCCATGAAGTTTCCATTATTCATGCATAATTTAATACATTTTAAAAAACTAATTGTTTAAATTGTGAGTCATTTTCTTTACCAGAAAATGCCCAGCTCTACTTATCACCGTTCTCTTTCTCTGTCCCTAGGAATGTCAGAACCCAGACACTAAGGGGAAAATATCAGTGCGGTACTGCCTAGGAGATCAAGAGGTAACGAACACCGTCCACTTCTCCCTGAAGCCGGCTGAGGAGAGCGGGTAACTGCTACATGTTTTCTGTAATGTTTAAAGGAAGCATTTTTCTCTTTTTGATTGTCTCATTTCTGATGTAATCTTATAATAAACCCTAGCTTGGGTGGCTTTAGCTTTCATACACAGTCATATCAGCTTGGTTACAGCACTCAAAATTAGTCAGAGCTACTATATCTTATAGAAACAAAGTCTCTGGCAGTTTTCGCGATAAGTGGAACCAGCTAGCAGTTTAAGGAGGATTTGAGTCATTCAAGGTTATCTGGAAATGAAAAGAGCAATATGTAGTTAAGACATGTGGATTTGTGATATTAACTTAAATATGTTGTTGAACTTCACGTAGACGATTGGAAACTGATAAATCTGAAACAGAAACACTTCAGATGATGGAAGACACGTAGTCAAGTTTATTGTGTAAATCCTAACTAATTACAACAAGACAGAATAGTAAAACGTTTAATTATTACTCAGCTGTGTGTGTGTGTGTGTGTGCAGACTGGCCATCCACAGGCTGGGTGCTCGCTCTCTGATCCGCTCTCTGGAAAGGGACGAGCAGAATGATGGAGCTGATAAAGAGGCTCTGAAGGCCAGAGTGGTGGAACTGAGTAAGCAGTCTGGAGTGAGCAGCTCTCACACAGCCTTCATAGCTGTCCATAAGGGCAGCAGACAAGCTGTGAAAGGACCACTGGTGAAGAGGAGAATTCCTACCCCTAGTCAGTATTCTTTTCACTTTTACTCAACCTGTCATCTAATAATATGAGGATTATTGTGATTAGCATACATGGTTTTAGTGCTTTTAAGCATAAACACACCATACAGAGCACATAAGGAATCTAACCTCCTGTTTTTGTTTTTTGTATGTTAAGTGTATACGGCATGTTCAATGGGCATTAACCATAAGTAATGGAACACAAGAGTTTGTAAATACTTATGGAACATGAGACTATTATTGTGTTGTATTTCCTTCATGAAATGTGTTGAGACTTGTGTTTACAGTTTGTATAGTTGGGTAAAGATGATGTGGTGCTTTGTATCATATACATGATATGACCTGGATTTGAGCGTACAAAAGCTTCATGTTACTTTAGATTACACATTTTTTATCTAGTAACCAGTGGAAGATTAGAGTTAAAGATTTAGGCTTGATGCATATGCAGAAGTGTGCAATAAAATAAAAATGTCATTGGGCTGGGTGATGTGACAATATAAAATTGATGGGTTAAACAATATTACAGGGTATTGTGTCATTGGTTTAAAAATGATAATTGATTTAACAGTTAAGCATGTTAAATGGTTGAAAGCATGAACAGGTTAAAAGGCCAAAGTCTAGTTTAAGGAGTCAAAACTCTGCCAGTATGTTCATGGTGGTTGATAGGATGTTCCTAGACCGTTGCTATGCTAACCCAGACGAATAAAATACACATGAGGGGTTTAAAGTGTATATTTCCATAAATGAAATACATTCTTTATATGTATTTAAAATGTTAAACCATATAATTAATATCTGAATTAACCCAGATATCTTTATCCCATTAATGCGTAGCCTGTTTGGAGTTCTTGGGATAATTCAGAATTTAGGCTGAATATCAGATTCCAGTATTTATACCTGAGGAGAAGATTTCTGAATGTTAGCAACATTCAGGAACATGCAGTAATGTAACTTTTGCTAATTGATGAGGGATTATTTTGAGACATGGATAGAAGAAAGCTGAGTCAATGAAGGTGTATTTCATTAACATTTAAACAAATGGCAGTTAACCTATTTTGTTAATATTATTTATGATTTAATAATGTTCAATGGACTGCCATCCAATCCAGGGTGTATTCCTACCTCACACCCAGTGTTCTCAGGGTAGGCTTTGAATCCACCACAATCCTGACCACATTAAAGTGGTTACTGAAAGTGAGTGTAAATGCTGAAGTTCATGGATTGTTAATATTAATTAATGCAGTAGATAATGCTAGCTATGGAAATCTTAAAGTAGTGTGTTACTGTATCCACTATCTTCACAGTTTTGGGATTTCATCCTGTAGTAATAAGTAAGCCTGTAAGACATCTTTTGCTCTGACTTTTAGTGAAGTTAAAAAAATAGAAGTGATGTTTAGATGAAATTTTTATTCATAGATTAAATAAACATTTGCCAGTGCACTTGTATTTCATTAACATTTAAATAAATGTCAAACAAATGTCAATTAATTTCTTAACATTTCTTATGATTTTATTAATGCTGAGGTTCATGGTTTGTTAATGTTAATTAATACAGCAGTGTTATTATACAATATATAAAACGTGCTTGGTTTGTTGTGAAGTATAAAACCATTAGGAACGCACAGTTTTAAAATGCGTCATACTCATACTCAGTCATACTCGAAGTAAACACAAATCGAATTAAGACATGTGGAGTATTGCTATTTTAGTCACGTTATCATAGTGAATTATAGATATGTACCCACCTTAATCACACTATTGTGAGAGTTTTACGGCAGTTCATTTTGTTTGTACACGCCCACAATACAGTATTTCAAATTAAGACATGTGGAGTATTCCTGTTTTAGTCACATTACAGACATGTACACACCTTAATCACACTATTAACGTCGTGTGGGAGTTTTCACCGCGTATTACGACAGGACACGTACACATACGGCAGTGCTCAACCGTTTGACGGTAAACAAGAGAGCACATCTGCGTCTGAAACCGTGTACTTACCTGCTATATAGTAGGTGAAATACATGTAGGTAAGTACGCGGTTTGGGACGCATCCCAAGGCTTCAAGCAGTCGTCTATTTGCATGTATAGCATGACTAATAATTAACTGCACTTGAAGCTTCGTAAAATTTAAAAATAAAAATACACAAAATTGTATACGGTACCATAACAAAGACGAACTGTATGTTGATATGTGAAATTCTGGAGGGAATGTCGGACGGCGTGGCGTGGTGATGTAATGATGTGTGCTGTTAATTGATCTGTGTTCTATAACGTAAAACGGGAATATGAAAGGAATATTCTAAAAGCAACTCATGTAAACACCTTAATCACAATATTGTCTTATTCAGAATAAGGTCAATAATTAGATTATCGCTGTCCATTTAAATGTAATCAGTGATGCACATATTATATTCAGAGTGCATGATTAATGAGGAAGAATGCTGATGTTTTTTGTTGTTTCTTTGTTTTGTTTATTTGCTTCTGTACAGTGATGTCTGCATGTGCTCCAGTTCAAGCTAGTAAGTTACTGAATATAATAGTTTGTAATTCATACACCATACAGATCTACAAAAGTAAAGCAAAAAGAAGAGTATTATTAATTTTTTTTTTAAAAAATATAGACCCTACAAGAAACTGTATGTAGGGCTGCAACAATATAAACTTTTAAGTTTATTGTTGAATATGAAACTAATGTTTTACCTTTTTTTCCTTCCTATTTTTTTCTTCTATTTATTTTATCTTCACTGTCTTGGTGGATTTCATCCAGTGGTAGAGTGTAAGTGTACACAATGTGTTTTTCTCTGACTTTGCTAGTGAAGTTGAATATAATAAGCAGATTATAGGAAGTGTGAATGTTTAATCAAGTTCAGTTGATGAGCTGTTACCTTCTCACTGCAGTGAAGTAACTGTTCAAATTAGGCAAGGAATGGAATACAACAATGTGTCCTGTTATACAAAAATAAACAATGATGAGGTCTAATGCAACATGTAGGGCCAATTACCACCCCGAAGTAATTATTGTCCGATAAGAACATGCCTCAGTGGTTTATTCCTCATTTACCACAACAATTACAATTTTTCATTTATTATTGAGCCAAACTATATGCGTTTTTAGCATTTAGTTATGTTAATATTGTATTGTAATATTGAATATACATATATTACTGTGATCGTATCAGATTACCTCTGTTATAGCAGTTAAAGAGTTGTTCTCTCACAATTCTCTTTTTTCTGTCCCTCCAAGTTAATACAACAACAAAAAATGCAGCTTGTCATGTTATTGATGAATCAGAAAGCACAAAGCCCTCTGTCCTGAAGACTTCCAATGTTGTAAAACTGACCTTCACAAAGCGCCGAAACCTAAGTCTTGTCAATCCGTCCACCATATAAGCCATTGTGAATGAGTTGTTAATGTAGAAACATTAATGAATTAGAAAGAGTACCACCATTTTAATTACAGCAACAACTACTGTCAGAGCTACTCTTACAGACAGTTAAGAATTCATCAGCTCTGTGGTATAAAATAATATAACTGATATAGTGTTCTGTTTTCTATTGTTTTAGCTTCATATAGACAGTTTCCTTGCAGTAGTCTATACCAGTAACTCTGTTCTAAATGTTCTTTTCATTAAAAGTAGATACACAGTACAGTGTGGAAAATTAGTATTAAGTTATACTCTCACTTATTCTGTGGATATTGCAGTGCTACTGTACAGTGATTTCAAACATGATCAGGATAATGTCATGATGGTAGGATGATGGTGCCTTTTGTAAAACAGATGTGCTTTATATTCTAAATGTTTCATTCAATACTTAAATGTTTTTTTGGTAAAGTTAAACATTTTCTTTATTTAAGGTGATGGAGTTTTTCACATGAAACCAGGTAAGGTTCAGCAGTAACTCTGAAACCTCTCTCATATACTGTATGCATGTTTGTGTTTTAATGAACCTTTCTCTTTTTTATTACTAGTACTTAGTTCGTAATAAGATCTATATGTTTGTATATCTATACTGATGTCTCTGTAGACACCCTTGAGTCTCCAAAGGATCCGTTGTTGCAGCTCATCTCCCTCCAGAAGGCTTTGGGTTGCTGGGAAATGGAGTCTACACTTGCAGAGGTGTTTGGGAGGACAGAAAAAGAGCTGATCGAGCAGATTCCTGCACAGGTTAATACACACTAAATATGTCTGTGTAACGTGTAGCCTTGTTGGAAATTTACCCTTAAAGCCTTATTCATTACTAGTCATTACACCCCCCAAACACCCCCCCACCGCCAACCAAAAAAAACCCATTTCAGGATGTGAAATGGTGCTTTAGATTACAAGTAAATATTCTTTTGTATTTTAACAGCAAACTTTTCTTCTTACTCCTGGCACTTTTGTTAGTTGGATTCCAATATAAAGTCCCCTCTGAAAGTATTGGAACAGCAATGCCAATTCTTTTGTTTTTGCTGTACACAGAAATAATTTTCTTTTTTTGTTGCTCAGATGTGCCCTGTTAGATTGATTGTTTACACAATCAATGTGTAACAACTGTGAAGACTGCATTTGTTGTTAGAAAGGATAAACCAGTATGAGAGCTGTCTATGAGAGAAAAACAAGCCATTTTGAAGCTGAGAAACAAGGGAAAAGTGATTTAGTCATTGCACAAGCATCGAACAGCTTGGCCAAGGAAAACAGCAGCAGTGGGTGACAGAAACCTTGTGAGAGCTAGGAAGAAAAACCAAAAAACAACAGTTAGTGACATCACCAACAACCTCCACAGGACAGGGGTGAAGGTATCATAATCCACCTTTGAGAGCACAAATATAGATGTCATACCACAATATGCAAACCACTCATCAGCAGTAAGAATGAGAGAGCCAGATTGGAATTCACAAAGAAATACAGACATGAGAAACAAAAGTTCTGGAACCAAGAATAACCTCTACCCAAGTGAAGGAAAGGTCAAAGTGTGGAGAACGAATGGAGCTGCTCATGATCCAAAACATATGAGCTCATCGGTCAACAGTCAACTTGTGGTGGTAGCAGCAGAATGAGTTCAGAAGTCTACAGAAACATTCTGTCTGACAATTTACAGAGAAATGCATCCAATCTAATTGGAAATCTAACATGACTCTTAAAATTATTTTGGTGCTGCTATGTGCAGTAGATATTGTGCATAGCAGTGGACCTCTTCTGTGTCCCACAATGTTCCCCTGCCACTCATGGTACACATGTGTTGTGGAAACTAATGATATAATCATCGGCTAAAACATAAGCAGGTTACGTTACGTCCTGATCAAGTGGGGACCCGAGTACAAGTTTCACAGTTCCAGTACAACCGAACTGAGACCACCTCCTACAGGTAGTTTCAGGTCTGGTACCATGGTGCGCTTCCTGGTCTGCATGACAGCTTTCACATTAACAATTTTTCACACTAAAAATTGGGTGGTCTGCCACCAAAGGTGCCATGTTTAACACGTTTAGATGCAAATATGAAGAAATAAAACTTGACATTCTGATCTATCTCCTCATATTCATCTTTTGAGCTAAACCCAAATGTTTTCAGTGTATAGCAAAAATGAATATTGACCTTGCTGTTCCAATACTTTCAGAAGGGACTATAAGACTATAACTTTTAGATTACCCAATCTTCCTCCACTCTATTAATTTTCTATCCACTGAACATAGACATGGGTTCATCCATCATTGGTGCAGTGCTGTGAAAAAGTATTTGCCCCATCCTGATTTCTTCTGTTTTTCTGTGTATCTTATACTAACTATTTTTAGATCTTCAAACAAAATGCAACATAAAACAAAGCCAGCCGTAGTAAACACACAATACTGTCCTTATTTATTTATTTATTATATTTTATTGAAGAAAAATCAGCAACACCTATCAACAATGTGAAAAAATAATTACAAATTAAAATCTGATTGTGCCACCTTTAGCAGCAATAACTGCAATCAAACGCTTCTGATAACTGGAGATCACTGTGTAACTTACTTCTAGGACTAGGACTTACTCCTATGCTTTGGATCATTGTATTGCTGCATAATCCAGTTGTGCATGAGTTTCAACTTACAGACTGAAGACCAGACATTCTCCTCTAGGATTTTCTGTTAGAGAGCATAATTCATGTTTCCCTCAATTATTAGAAGTTGTCCAAACCCTGAAGCAGCAAAGCATCCCCACACCATCACACTTCCACCACCATGCTTGACCGTAGGTATGATGTTCCTTTTGTGGAATTCTGTGTTTGGTTTACACCAGATGTAACGGGCCCGCTGTCTTCAAACAGTTCCACTTTCAATTCATCAGTCCACAGAACATTCTCCCAAAAGGTTTGAGGATCATTAAGGTGTGTTTTGGCAAAATTCAGAGGAGCCTTAAAGTTCTTCTGGGTTAGCAGTGGTTTTCACCTCGCCACTCTTCCATGGATGCCATTTTTGCCCAGTGTCTTTCTGATAGTGGAGTCATGAACAGTATCCTTAATTGATGCAATTTGTGACTTGCTGGATGAGTTGTTGCTGTGCTCTTGGAGGAATTTTTTTAAAGTCTGCCACTTCTGGGAAGGTTCACTGCTGTGCCGTTTTTCCATTTGGAGATAATGTCCCTCACTGTGGTTCTTTGGAGTCCCAAAGCCTTTGAAATAGTGTTGTAACCCTTCCCAGTCTGATGTATTTCAATCACCTTCATCCTCATTATTTTTGGAATTTCTTTAACCAACTTCATGCTCTTGAAAAAGTTCTGTATAAGTGTTGATTTGTTTGAACAGGGTTTGCAGTAATCAGGTCTGGTTGTGTCTAGTCCAGCTGAACCCCATTATGAATGCAGTTTCATAGATTTGGGGAATTAATAACTATGGAGGCAAATACATTTTCACACAGTTACAGTTGGTATTGGATAACTTTTTTTTGCTTCAATAAATAACATTTTCATTTAAAAACTGTATTATGTGTTTACTCAAGTTATTTTGTCTTAGATTTTGTTTTAATTTCTGAAACAATTCAGTATGAGATATACACAAAAACCCAAGAAATCAGGATGGGAGCTAGTACTTTTTCACAGCACTGTATGTATGTAAGTTTCCTGTTGGGTTTTGTGTGCAGGTGAAGCCAGATGTCTGGGCTACACTTCTGGCTCTGATTTGGTTACATGGCTTTAAGATCGATGCACAGGTTGAGTGGCAGTTTTTGGCCATGAAAGCAGTGGCATGGATCCGCACACAGAAAGGTAAACTCTACATTTCTGCAATCAGTCAGTGAACTGTAGAATGAAACATATTAAACAACACGACTGACTTTTTCCTGCTCAGAAAATTCCACATTTTGATTAAGCAGTTTTCTGATGAAAAACAATGACTAACCAGCACATTACCAAATTTAACACTAATATTTTTACATTGTCTTGGTGATGATGATGAGAATGATGATGATTGTGTGTGTGTGTGTGTGTGTGTGTGTTTTTCAGTGGTCAACCACTCAGAGTGTGTATGGATAGGTAATGCTCTTCTGGGCTGTCAGGTTAAAGAAGGTGCTCTTGGGCTCTGAAGAATTCACCCTCTTACAGCATCCACACAAAATGCCTTGGCATCATTTTCTCTTTTACTTTACTTATTTTTACTTACATTAGCATGCCTTTTGTTGTATGGAAATCAGATGAAAAATAAAACACAGGAAAACAATGTATGAGGAAAATAATTGATTTTATTGAGGGTAAACTGGACTGGTGGGAGAGTAATCAGTGGGAGAAAAGGGCTGATAATACGGCGTGTGACCAGGGGAAGAACCAGAATGTGCTGAAGTGTAAGGAGGAGTGTAGCCTGGGCTACTAGGGGAGAAGGGAGGAGAGAGGTCAGAGTCAGGATCACAATAGGTCATGTCGTCATCAGCGTATTGGTCAGATGAGTTGTCAGGTGAGATAGCAAGGCAGGGATCAGTTTGAGTGGAAGCATCCGCATACACCTTAGCTGGACTGATCCTGTATCTCCGGGAGGTGGAAAGCCAGAAAGGTCAGAGGGAGTGCGGAGAATCTCAACCAATAGGGCCAAATCCGCAGAGAGGTGTGTAAGCTGATAGTGAGTATTTATTTCAAAGCCCAAATCCTCAAAGGCGGGGGAAAAAGGAGTTGATGTTCAGCTGTAGAAAGACACAGAGAAGAACTGGTCCGGTGAATGATTCAGTAAACAAAAGAAGCACAAACACACACACAAACATAGGGGTGAGAAAGAAAATGGAGCTAGGGACTGGATTACCTGAAAACAGTACTATGATCTACACACACACAGACACACACACCTAGAATGCATAGTCAGGAGTAAAATGGCAGGACAAACACACATTAGGTAGAATGAGACTAAAATAATACTTACCCATGATTAGGTAAAGAAAAGGAGCAGTGCGGCCAAGATCCTCTCTCAGTGAAAGTCAGCTCAGTAATGACATGAAAAGCAGAAGTCAGTTTTTTGAAAAATAGAAACAAAGATAGGGCAAACATAAGGGGATTGGAAACCACCCAAAATGCAAACATAAGGGTTATCAGAATTCACAGAAATAGGAGATAGTGGGAGATAATGGGAGAAAGAAAACACACTTCTGTTGACATAATGGGTTTGGAAATAACCCAAAACGCAGGGATATTGGTGTTGGGAAAAACAACCAGGGGTGGGAACTGAGAAAGAAGAACTGTATAAATAGGGGAGCCTCATTTCTGGGTTTTTAGATCACTATTGGGATGTCTCAACTGTGTGGATCTCGTGTGGTGGAACAATAAACTTGGACCCTTGCTTTTCCTCACTGGTGGCTATATTAAAAATATTAATAAACTGTTCATTGCATAGTAGATCTAAATAACAAATATAGCAGCAAACAGCAATTATCAGGGTTCAAGCCGATTAGGGCCCTTAAAGATGATAAAAGATATTAATTAACATTGTGCAATCCTATAAGCACATAAATTAAAGAAAAACCAAGATAATTTTAAGAAATATCGGCCTTCATTAAGCTTGTCTAATAGCTGCTGAACATTGCTCGACCAATGGCAGCCATGTTTTTCATTGTCCTCATATATGCTGATTGAACTTTGGACAAGGACGATTCTTGCAAGATTTATTTATCAAGTCTATTGGACCAATGGCTGCACATTTACTGCCAATTTCATATGTTGTTCAGTTGGTGACCAACAACTGGTCACACTCAGTCATTTTTTAAACGTCTGTCCTCAGATGGAGCTCATACATATGTACCCCATGTTTGATGACAATATCTCATTCTGTTCAAGAGTGATAGCCATTTGAGTAAAAGTGGCCACACCGACTTCAAACTTTTTGATGTGCCTTTACGAGGTTAAATCAAAAAATCTAAGTAGTCCAAAGAATTATTCTACGATAGGATTATTACAGTTGAGCAAAAAACCTAGGAGTACTTCGCAAAACTAGGTTTCTGAAATAATCTCAAATATTTAACGAACGATTTGAGTGACAGCAGTGGTCCTAGAAGCAAAGTTGTTCAAAATGAGGAGATCTAATGTATGATACAAAGAATATGTGCATATCTGAAACATTGAATGATATACAATTATTTTAACACCATTTATATTTTTATTTCCATTTATTACCATTTCCAGCTTCCCTCAGACTGGGACCCTACATACGTTTACCAAGTTTGGTGAAAATTTCTCATTCCCTTCAAGAGTTATAGCCATTTAAGTAAAAGTGGCCACGTCCACTTTTTCCCTTGTAAATTAAAACTTCTACTGTTTTTTTGATTACTATTGATTTAAGATGTCAAAACTATTGTGCTGCAATAGTTTTATTTCACTTGATCGAAAAACCTATGACTAGTTTGAAAAATAATATCTGAAATATTTACAGAATGGTTTGACAGACACCAATGTTTCTTGAGGCAAATATGTTTAGAATGAGAATACCTATTATTTGATATATATTAGTTGTTTGTTCAAAACACTGCATTATATACAACCGTTAACACTGACAAAAATCGTGAAAGCGCCACGTATTGGCCAATTTTTTTAAGAACTTGGCAAAAAACCTCTTGACCAAGAGTCAAATAAGTCCACCAAGTTTTGTTCCGATCAGCCATTGGTAACGTGGTCTAATAGTGACTGAAATTTGATTGGATGATGGTGGCCATGTTTTTCAACATACATGAATGTGCTCATAGAGGGTGATGGCAGCTGACCCAAATCACTGTATCTTGAAGTAAATCGGATCAACGGTTGCATCGTTATAGCCAATTTCATGTGTTTTCAGTATTATAGCGCCAGCAAGTTACAAAACTGCACCACCTTTTCTGAGCAACCACAGATTGTCCTCAAACATAAGAATGCCAAATTTGGTGAATATTTCTCATTTCTTTCAAGAGTTATATCCATTTTTATATATCCATATCTTTTTACATAAAAGTGACCATGCCTACTTCCTGTGTTTTCGCATACCGTAACTACCTCAAGTCCAAAGTTCAAACTTTTGATAATGAGTCTCTACTGATTCGTTTAGCACTGGTTTGGTCCCGATTGGATGAAAAACTTAGGACTAGTTTGCAAAAGTATGTTTTACAAAAAATCCAAGATGGCGGAAAATTTTTATAGGTGGAAATGAAATCGGATATAAGTTTCCGTCGTCTGGTCCCAAGGATTCCATAGATATAAAACAATTGATGCTGTGACAAATGGTTCAAAAGTTATGGGCATTTTTCTAAACATGCTCACTATAGCGCCACCATCTGGCCAATCAGGCCAAAACTTTGCGACGCTATAGTACTCTGGGGTATTACCTTCCCTCAAAGTTTCAGCTCTCTAGGCCTTACAGTTTGGTCTACACAATCAGTTTTAAGGCATATATATATATATATATATATATATATATATATATAATGACCCAGCTGGTGTAGCTTATGCAGTGGGCTGCTCAAAGTAGAGGATGCAGCCTATCTAAATGTGCAAGTTTTCACAAGCGTGTGTCTGCTACTGCCCCTTTATCCAAAATTGACTCCTCTATCCTCTGCACCTCCTACATATGTTAAAACAGAATTTTTGCCTATAGCCACCACCACGAGCCTACGACAGAAGTCTTCTCTTCAAGCACAACCACTGTCTCAACCATCACAAACTCCTACTTACACATATAGAAGAGTTACAGCAGCATACAGCATATTGCTGCTCTCACTGAGCACTACGGAATTTCTGTAGGAAATCAGAAATGTAAATTAAATGCCTCAAATAATTGTAAGATAATGGTCTCTATTTAGAGGTCCCAGAAAATAAACTTTGGCAACTGCAAATGTTTTCTGACTCCCTGTCCTCTACTTTTCTGAGCCTGCCCAGGGGTGTTATCTAGAATGTTAAGTATCCGGGGCTGAGCCCAAATTCTTCTCCATCAAAAAACACTTTTTTTCATATCCATGCATTTTTTTCTTGCATGTGAGGGCTAATTGCTTTAAAGAATTTGAAAATTGGACAAAAAGTTGGATTTATCATAAAATTTGCCTCGGGTGTTATCACTGTTTGTAGGACTACCAGACTGATCAAATATAAAAACTTTTGGCTATCTAACATGAGACAAGGCTAGTTTGGTTTCTCTAGCCAAGAGGAGGTACAACTAAGCAATCATTGGCTATGTTTACATGCACATCAAATTTTGATTAAGGTCTATATTTGGGTTGCAGCCATATTCTAAATATGATGTTTATAAGTGTATAGGCATCAGAATATTCCTGTATACATAGTTGTTGTAAGTATGCCTGAGTTGCCATTCCTAAATACCCAGGCTACAGCTAAGCATCTGTTAGCACCCACAATTCCTTGCGGACTGAGCGCGCGCATATATCTCCTTTCAGTGGATTTTCTGAATAAGGTTAATCTGACTCGGGGCAATCGGATTGTGGTATTTAGACGACGCAATACTAATCAGAATATTACCAAATTCCAATATTACCAAAGTCAAGTGTCTTTACTGTCATTTCTACACAGTGCACAGTGGTACATTACACAGTGAAACAAAACAACTTTCGTCCACTACGATGGTGCTACATAAAAAGACACACCAACCACATGACACGACACAGAACTAAATAAGGCCTACACATTTCTACATAAAGTGCACATGCAAACATGTGCAAGCAACACAAGACACTACAGTACTACTAAAACAGGACAATAGGCACAGTGACAGTGTAGCGCTGACCAGTACACAGTTCTATTGTGGAAGTAACAGATACAACAGGTAGTGCAACAGATAGTACAAAGGAGTAACAATATAATAAAAAAATGCTGTGAATGTAAACATAACATATTATGACATAGTATTCAGCAGATTAGCTTATAACATATATGGACATAGCAGTTATTGCAGTAGCAGCCAGGTAAAGAGTTTGATAGTGAAAAGAAATTAAATATGATATTTTTTATGAGTACATTAGCAGCAAAAATGCAGGTTGTCAGTACAGAAATGTACAAAAATGGTAAGGGGAGTGGGATGGTGTTCAGTTCAGCGTGTGTGTGTGTTGTCAGTCCAGTCTCTGAGTACTGACGAGTCTGATGGCTTGAGGGGAAGAAACGGTTACACGGTCTGGCTGTGAGGGCCCGAATGCTTCGGTACCTTTTTCCAGATGGCAGGAGGATGAAGTTTGTGTGATGGGTGTGTGATCCAATATGATGCAATTTCTGAACCACGCAGTTGCTCTGGATGCTCTCAGTTGTTCTTCTGTAGAATGTTGTGAGGATGGGTGGTGGGAGACAGGCTTTCCTCAGCCTCCTCACAAAGTAGAGACGCTGTTGGGATTTCTTGTTCATGGAGCTAGTGTTTCGGGACCAGGTGAGGTTCTCCGCCAGGTGAACACCAAGGAGTTTGCTACTCTTGACAATCTCCATGGACGAACCGTTGATGTTCAGCAGAGAGTGTTCGCTCTCTGCTCTCCTGAAGTCAACAGCCATCTCTTTTTTTTGTCCACATTCAGAGACAGGTTGTTGGCTCTGCACCAGTCCGTTAGCCGCTACACCCCCTTTCTGTATGCTGACTTGTAGTTCTTGCTCATGAGACCCGTTGTGGAAAAATCAACCTTTTTAGCCTAAGTCAAAAACTTCAGAGACAGAGAGTTTAGTAGATGTCAAAAAGTAAATAAACTTTACTGAAAACCAATAAAGTGTGACAGTCTGCAGAAAGTCCGAATTATGCAAGCGCACACAGCATTTTATATACCTTCCTCCACAGTGTATCCATCTTAGGCGGGGTTTTGCCTTTCCTCATTAAAACAGACCAATCTTCTTTGCCACTATTAAATATTCATGTCTATATGTTATCTCATATTTGTGGAGCATATGTGCAGTTAGTTGTTTTTTTCTCAACACGATTTCATGAGATCATGGTTTCTTCTTTTTCTTAAAAAGGTTTCACACAGGCTTGTGTGTCCTGACCTTGAATCCACACTCCCTTTTAGGCCTCATTCTAAGTCGTTATTGGTATCTGGCCTAAAAGTTATCTGCTTCTGTGGAGGAAGATACAGGCTGGTACAGAAAGAACAATTATTGTACAGTAAGACACAGAGTTCATCCAACTCAATCCACACTCAGAATATAATTTGATTGAACATTGTTCTGTGGATTTAGATTATGCTTCTAACTATTGATTATACATATAGATTACGTTTTTTTTTTTAAACTAATATTGATTATTCGATTATGCTTAAGTAATAATTCTAAATGTTGGTTACATATTGAGTACACTTCATTAACATATCCAAATGTTAGTTACACATATTGATTACACTTCATAGATGTTTTCTATAGACCCACCACGGTCGTGTCATCTGTGAACTTGATGATGGTCAATGTTTCATGACCCTTTAATGTAATTAAAACAAACAAACAAACAAAAAAAAACTGCATTTCGAATCTTTATGAACCCTTTGGCTTACCATAGTCGCAGCGCCGCCTCGATTTCGTTTTCGCGTCGTAAACAAGAAATCATTGTCTGATTCTCGCAGTGAGATATTTTTTTTGTTGCTGTTGTTCCAAACATTCTTCAAGAGTCTGACGGACCAGACTCACGTCTACAGCTTTAATTTAACCCTGCTGCAGGTGTCACCTGACTGCAAACTGTAGGGTGTTTTTCCTCCTCTTTTACTTTCAGTCTTGTGTTTATCCGTGCTTCCTGTGTGTGTCAGAAACTCAGTGTGTAATTACAGTTTTATTTCCAGGATTTCACATCAACAGTGTGTTAGGATTACCTACAAAAGGAGGACAAAATGAACTGTGGCCTGCTGACAAACAAGAATGAGCCAGGTAGGATTTAGAGGGGTGTGTGTATTGTTTTTTATTAAACATTCTCTCTCTCTCTCTCTCTCTCTCTCACACACACACACACTTTCAGTAACAGCTTTATCCAGAGAGCACTGAGGTGGTTCCAGAAACTATCCCGGAAGCACTGCGTCATTCAGCAGAGCAAAATGTTAATGTAGGTTTCTGTATTAATAATATGGAAGCTTATATTCCTTGTAAACTTCCTGCTTGCTTTTGGTCCCTTCAGCTGCAGCAGGCACAAGTGTTTGTGTTGCAAAATCCTCCTTCACACATGAACGCACATGTTATTGGTTGGATATGCGACATGTAAACACCCCGAAGGATGACCAAACACTGGAGTAAAGTTGGCTTGACGTTGGAAAGTCGATATTCGCAGAAATTAAGGGACTAAAATTACATCCGACATTGATATACACGTTTCTATCTTCAATAGCAGTTGAAGGGAATGACTTACAGCAGGCGTGTCCAATCTTATCCGGAAAGGACCGGTGTGGGTGCAGGTGTTCATTCCAATCAATCAGAAGCCACGCCTGAGTCTATTGAAAGCCAGGATCAACTGGTTAAACAGGTAGAATCAGGTGTGACACCTGCACCCACACAGGCCCTTTGCGGATAAGATTGGACACCCCTGAATTACAGTCACAAAACCAACTGTAATGTATTCACGAAGGTGTCGACTATGATGCACACTTTTTAGATTTTTGATATTTAATAAAATAGACTAACAAATGTGCAAATATTCCATATATTTCACTACCAAATGGACTCGTACACAAAATATACCCTCATTTAAAGCTCAATAGGATTTGAAGAGAATGACTTACAGTCACAAAACCAACTGTAAAGTGTTCATCTAGGTGTCAGCTATAACACACACCTTTTAGAGTTTTGATAGTCTAGACTGTTCCAACAATTGAAAACATTTGGCGCATCATGGAACAAAGAAAACAGAGATGTTTACTGTTGGTTACCTGACTTCATAGGTCTGGGCATCAGTGTACAAACGTTACACTTTTATTAGTGGCATGAAAGGAAAACATCAAATAACTCATCCAACCAAAGTAGGAAAGAGAAATGTACAATAGCCTACATAATGAAAGATTTCTGCTGCTCTTTGTGTCATTAACTTAAATTTCACCTCACCCTGCATTTTTCATTCAGAGCAGAGACCACAGTGCACCTTCTTGTTTGCGTATTAGATTATTGGAAGGCAGACACCTGTGAATTCAAAGGTTACCAGCATATAGTAGACACTGGGTGAAAGTAACCACATACAGAGGCAAATGTACATCTTTCACCTTCACTGAATTTTGTGTTGTTATATTTAAGTCTGGTCACTTTCCTCATTTTGTCATAGCAGCAAAAAGGGGTCAAAATTTTTAAATGCTATGTAAAGGCAGCTCTGGGGCTCTCTGGCTGCCAAATAATCTGCTGTGGTTAAATACATTTTAAAGACCTGGATAAATGAAAATGATACCATGTGGACACAAACACAAAGCCAAATAAATTTAAATTTGTGTGGAAAATCCTTCACATGGTCAAATACTGACAATTACTGTTCTACTGTTCTGTTCTGAAAACTACAGGCATTTATCTTTTACATTTCTCTTTTGCATAAATCTCAACTAGAAGTAAAGCTCTAGCATTATAAAGTTCCCCAGAAGGAAAAAAAAAAGTAGATACTGGCCATGTAAAGGCTCCCTGCCTATAACCTACTTATGGAAATCATTAATGTCATCATTATCATTAATGAAATTTTTATTTATTTATTTATTTATTTTATTTTTATTTATTTTTTTTTACAAAAGGTCAGTTTACAATAGGAAATGCTGTTTATCATTTTGATGATCTGGATCATCATGAGTCTCTGTCTCATCAGTTTGGGTAAAAGTCACATTTGACTTAGGAGCCAGGTTGCTCCTTCACTTCAATGACCATGCTAACATCAGTGGGGAAATAATCACTGATTTATCCAAAGAGTTTTGTTCTGATGGGTGATTTTTTTTGTTGTTGTTAATGTCTTCATTTAAACATTTAAAACGTTGTCATCTATACAGGGCACCCTTCTGTATTTTGATGATGATATGATGGTGCAGGTGCATTGTGTACATGTTGACAGGCATTGTAAACTTTACAGTTTACATATAAACCATAACTCCTGCCATCTTTGTATGTTTTTGACTCAGTTCCACTGAAGTACATCGAGGTGGATCTGCAGGTTCAGGGGCATGTAGCGACGGTGACCTCCACCCTGCAGTATATAAATGAGGAAGAGAACCACCTGGAGGCTGTGTTTGTCTTCCCCATGCCTTCAGGAGCTGCTCTCTGCCATTTCAGTGCCAAGATTGCAGACCAGGAGATAGTGGCTGAGGTGCAGGAGAAACAGGAGGTGAGCGAAGCTGTGCTTTCCTTAAAATGATAAACTAATGATCTTACCTGCAGTATCCTGTAGACTAGTTAACAGGAATGTCAGTGCAGTATGGATTGTAGATTGTAGGTAATCCGCATGTTTCACACTGAGAGGGAATGTAACATTAACACATGTATTTTGTCTGTGTGTCAGGCGCGGGAGCAGTACGATGATGCAGTGAGTTCAGGTCAACAGGCCTTTCTGCTGGAGGAGAGTGAGGAGTCTGTGGACGTGTTCAAGATGAGTGTAGGCTCTCTGCCGCCAGGCCAGAGCGCCGCCGTCACCTTCATCTATATCACTGAGCTGAGTGTACAGGCTGACCATTCACTGCAATTCTGCCTGCCTGCAGTGCTCAACCCCCGCTACACACCAGCCGGTACTAAACACACACATCCACCACCACACACCTTACTGTCACATACTAAACATACGTTATTGAAAAAATCTGACACACCTCACTGTTACATCTCAATGTAAGTATTCCTGCTGATCAGGCATGCACTCAGCTAATTGGATAATCCATCAGGTAAATGAATCCTATAATCTGTTTTCCTATTATTTATTTTCAGGTTCAGGTGGTGGTATAGTGTCAGAGATAAAATCAAGTTCCTCTGGTATTCCCTACTCTCTCTCGTTTACTGCACACGTGAGCTCTCCAAACCCCATCACTAAAGTGGAGTCCAAATGTCCTCTAGAGCCCCTGATGTTCCTCAACACAGACCACACAAAGGCAAAGGTGTGTGTCTGTGTGTCTGTGTGTGAGCGAGAGAGATATGAGGTAGCATGTATGTGTCCATATGGGGTTGTACATCTTAGAGGTGTAAGGATTAAAAGAACCAGATCAATTTCAACTTTACTGATTCAGTGATTTAGCATTGGGTTTATTAGGCAAGGGGTTTACTGTGGGAGGTGCTGAGGGAGTATGGGGTGAGGGGTTCCCTTCTTAGGGCTATCCAATTGCTGTACTCCCAAAGCGAGAGCTGTGTCCGGATACTCGGCAAAAAATCGGACTCGTTCCAGGTGGGGGTTGGTCTCAGCCAGGGCTGCGTTTTGTCACCAATCCTGTTTGTGATATTCATGGACAGGATATCGAGGCGTAGTCATGGTGGGGAGGGGTTGCTGTTTGGTGACCTGATGATCTAATCGCTGCTTTTTGCAGATGATGTGGTCCTGATGGCATCATCGGTCTGTGACCTCCAGCACTCACTGGATTGGTTCGCAGCTGAGTGTGAAGCGGCTGGGATGAGGATTAGCACCTCTAAATCTGAGGCCATGGTTCTCAGCAGGAAACCGATGGAGTGCCTACTCCAGGTGGGGAATGAGTACTTAACCCAAGTGAAGGAGTTCAAGTACCTAGGGGTCTTGTTCACAAGTGAGGGGACATTGGAGCGGGAGATTGGCCGGAAAATCGGAGCAGCAGGAGCGGTATTGCAATCGCTTTACCACACCGGTGTGACGAAAAGAAAGCTGAGCAGGAAGGCAAAGCTCTCGATCTACCGGGAAATCTTCGTTCCTACCCTCACCTATGGTCATGAAGACTGGGTAGTGACTGAAAGAACTAGATCGCGGGTACAAGCGGCCGAAATGGGTTTTCTCAGGAGGGTGGCTGGCCTCTCCCTTAGGGATAGGGTGAGAAGCTCGGTTATCCGAGAGGAACTCAGACTAGAGCCGTTGCTCCTTTGCGTTGAAAGGAGCCACTTGAGGTGGTTCAGGCACCTGGTAAGGATGACCCCTGGGCGCCTCCCTAGGGAGGTGTTCCAGGCATGTCCAGCTGGGAGGAGACCTCAGGGAAGACCCAGGACGAGGTGGAGAGATCCCCAGTCAGAGCTGGTTAATGTGGCTTGGGAAAGGGAAGTTTGGGGTCCCCTGCTGGAGCTGCTGCCCCCGCGACCCGATAACGGATAAGCAGTTGAGGATGGATGGATGGATGGATGGATGGATGGATGTATTAGGCAAGCAAATACAGGCATCTATCATATCACTTTTTCATGACTAGCATACAATTGTTTAGAAACTTTTTGGCAAGGCTTGCTGGGTGCTCCCATGGTCCAAGCCAGTCATCTGGCCATAAGATCTAGCCCTTGTCTAAGTAACTCAGATCTTAATGCCTGCCTATTTTCCCTGCTTCCAACACATTGACTATGAGAACCGAGTGTTTACTTGCAAATTGTGATGGCTAGATGATGCGTCAGAGCATTTCTTAAATGTCAGGTCTTTTGGGGTATTCGCGTTAAACAGTGGTTAGCACTTACCAAAAGTGGTCCAAGGAAGCACAACCAGTGAACTGGCAAAAGGGTCATTGGTACCCAATGCTCACTGATCAGCATGGGGAGTGAAGGTTAGCCTGTCTATTCATTTCCCACAGAAGAGCTACTGTAGCATAAATTGCTGTAAAAGTTAATGTTAGTTACAATAGAAAGGTGTCGGAACACACAGTGCATCACAGCTTGCTCTGGATGGGGCTGCCTAGTAGCAGACCAGTCCTAGTGCCCATGCTAACCCCTGTCCACAGCCAGAAGCACCCTCAATGGGCATGTGAGTATCAAAACTGGACCATGGAGCAATGGAAAAAAGGTGGCCTGGTGTGATAAATCATGCGGATGGCTGGGTACATGTGCGTCACTTACCTTGGGAAGAAATGGCACCCGGATGCATTATGGGAAGAAGGCAAGCCGGCAGAGGCAGTTTTATGCTCTGGGCAATGTTCTGCTGGGAAAGCTTGGGTTCTGGCATGTGAATGTTACTTTGGCACATACCACCTGCCTAAACATTGTTGCAGACCAAGCACACTCATGGCAATGGTATTCCCTTATGGTAGTGGACTCTTTCAGCAGGGTATTGTGCCCTGCCACACTGCAGAAATTGTTCAGGAATGGTTCCAAATTCACCAGATCTCAGTCCAGTCGAGCATTTGTGGGATGTGCTGGACAAACAAGTCCGACCCATGGAGGCCAAACTTTGCAACTTATAGGATCTACTGCTGTATCTATGTATATGTATACGGCCCCCTCTGAAAGTATTGGAACAGCAAGGCCAATTCTATTGTTTTTGCTATAAATTGAAGACATTTGGGTTTAAGATCAAAAGATGAATTGGAATTTCAGCTTTAATTTCCTGATATTTACATCTAGATTTATTAAACAACTTAGAACTTGGCACCTTTGGTAGCAGACCACCCAGTTTTTAGTTGAGCAAAAGTACTGGAACAGATAATCAAAGTAAATAACACTAGGTGACATTACAGTGCATATCCCTTGGTTGGAATAACTGCATCAAACTAGTGACCCACTGACATCACCAAAGTGTTTCATTCTTTTTCTGTGATACTTTTCCAGGCTTGTACCATAGCATCTTTCAGTTATTGTTTGTTTTGGGGGTTTTCCTTCAGTCTCCTCTTCAGGAGGAGAAATGCTGCTCAATTGAGTTAAGGTCTGGTGATTGACTTGACCAGTCTGGAACCTTCCAGTTTTTCCTCCCAATGAAGTCCTGTGTCGTTGGCAGTGTGTTTGGGGACATGGTCTTGCTTCATGATGAAGTTCCTTCAAATAAGATTGTATGCATTTCTCTGTAAATTAGCATACAGAATGTTTCTGTAGTCTTCTGCATTAATTCTGCTGCTACCATCATGAGTTACATCATCAATAAAGATTAGTGAGTCTGTTCCAGAAGCAACTGTGCAAGCCCAAACCATGACGCTAGCTCCACCATGTTTCACAGATGAGCTTGTATGTTTTAGATCATGAGCAGATCCATTCTTTAATCATACTTTGGCCTTCCCATCACTTTGGTAGAGGTTAATCTTGGTTCCAGAACTTTCTCTGTATTTCTTTGCGAATTCCAATCTGGCTTTCTGAGTTTTACTGCTGATGAGTGGTTTGCATCTTGTGGTATGACCTCTATATTTCTGCTCTCGAAGTGTTTTTTGAATCTATCATCAACTGATGTTGTTTTCCTTGGCCAGCCCTTTCTATGTCTGGTTGTTAGTACACCAGTGGTTTCTCTCTTTTTCAGGACATTCCAAATTGTTGTATTGGCTTCGCCCAATGCTTGTGCAATGGCTCCGATAGTTTCCTTCTTTTCTCCACTTCAGAATGGCTTGCTTTTTTCCTATAGACAACTCTCTGGTCTTCATGTTGGTTTATCCTTTTTAACAACAAATGCAGTCTTCACAGGTGAAACCTAGGGGTCAAACCAAGAGTTTGAATGTCTATTCAGGGCTATTAATTCTTTGAGCAGTCAATTTGACATGGCACACCTGGGCAGCATTAAACACCTGTCAGTTGCATGTTCCAATATTTTTGATAACGTGACAAAACGGGTGGCTTCAAACAAAGACCGCCATGTTTTAAGATGTTTAACACATCTAGATGTAACTATGAACTTCTGATCTGTTGTTTCATATAAATCTTTTGATCACAAACTCAAATGTCTTAGTGTATTTTGGAAAAAAAAAAAATAGAATTGGCCTTGCACACCGTCTATTTTAATAGGAATACCTGTATATCTGCTCATTTATGCAGTTATCTAATCATTCAATCATGTGGCAGCAGCACAATGCGTAAAATCATCACCAAAGAAGAAAAGGAGCAGCATTTGTTGGAAAAAACAGTTTGCCAACTCTTACGCATGAGAATGGATCTGTTGTGCTTTAAAATTGTGTGCCAGCCAGTTGCACATGAAACATTGCACAGGTAGATGAAAGAATGGATTCCACTTAATATCATCAAATTCAGGAAACAACTCAGTCAAGAAATCAAAACTGAAAAGAGGCTGGCTTTGGGACCTAAATCCACCAGGAACACCTTCAAGAAACGCAAGATGAGGCTTTTGAAATGTCCCTCACAGTCTTACACACTGACATATATCATACACACCAAACAGGTCTTGCTTAGTACTTTTACTTTTCTCTAATTGAATTCCATGAAATATAAAGTAACTGCGCATTAAAATTTGCAGATTTTTTTTTCATAAAAAATGTTCATTTTTTGCCACTCACCTGCATGTAATCTTTAATAGGATTCTATTTAAATGCATATTATTATCAGAACACTTTATATAGTGTGTGTGTGTGTGTGTGTGTGTTTAGGTAAGCCTTTGTGCAGGTCATATGTTTGATCGAGATGTCGAGCTGTATCTATATTATCAGAATCCTCATCAGCTCACTGCTATAGTGGAAGCTGGATCTCCCGCAGCACAGCCAGGTACAATATTTCTGTTTAATAAAATAAAACCTTCCCAGAAGACAGCGTTTCAAACGCAATATCAGTTAAACAAAGAAAACCATGTTTTTCAGAATGTCACAAATCCTTTTTTCAAATAAAACACTTATTTAAAAAAACAAACAAACTAATCATTGTGCACCTTTTGAAAATTACTATTAAAAACGAACAAAAGATAAGCTAATATTGGTTGCGGGTGTTAATTTAATGTTTGTAATATAGTTTGAATATCTCAAATTTAACAAAATGGAAGTGTCTTATTTCTTTTCTTGCCTTCTTTTCATTACATTTCTGTTCATTTATCTTTCTTTTTAGGGACTCTCCTGGGAGACCCTGTGGTCATGGTCAGTTTCTATCCAGAGTTTCCTGAGTCAGTGATGTCCTCCGTGTCGTCATGTGGCGAGTTTGTGTTTGTTATGGACAGATCTGGCAGTATGAGCTGTGCCATGCATAATGGACAAGGTGCACAAGAACGCATCGAGTGTGCCAGGGTAAGACTCAACACTTAACTGTTCTGTAGATATTTTTTTCTTTTTTTCATCATAACAGCTTTTTGCCTTGTAAAAATTTAAAGATTTTTTTTTCTTTTCATATGAATTAAGCTTGAATTAAAAAACCAATGATAATACTAAAAAGAATAATAATATTGACTATGTGAATAATGATGTGTTTAGGACACTCTGCTCCTGCTGCTGAAGAGTCTCCCCATGGACTGTTACTTCAACATCTATGGCTTTGGCTCTCACTATGAATCCTTCTTCCCGTGAGTAACCCGAACATGAACCAGTGAATAAGGAGTAGTTCTGTCACTCAGTTCATTATGCAGACACAAACATGGATGAAATGAAATGATACAGGTCTGGGTGGTGGCAGATAGTAGCATTGCTTCTTACAGGGCCATATTTTGAGCTTCATGTCATGTCCATGTGGGTTTTCTCTGGGTTCTCCGGTTTACTCCAACCTCCCAAAAACATGCCAGTTGCTGGATTGGCTAAACTAAAGCCCCTAGAATGTGTGAATGAATGTGTGCATGTTGATCTGTGTAGGATTGGTGTTCCATCCAGGGTGTGTTCCCACCTCATGCCCAGTATTTTTGGGATAGCTGACCTGAATCAAGTGATTACTGAAAGTGAGTGTGTGAGAGTGATCGAGGGATGGTTAGATGTGCTGTGTCTCAATTGTGTTGTATGATTCCCTGGCTTTAGGAAAAGTGTGCAGTACAGTCAGGACACTATGGAGCAGGCTGTGAAGAAAGTAAATGAGATGCAAGCAGACATGGGGGGCACGGAGATTCTGCAACCTCTGGAGCACATTTACAAACAGCCTTGTATCCCCAACCACCCAAGACAGGTAACATTATTCTACATCCAAACCTGCAGTTGAGCAGAATATGTATATTTACCCATTTAACATGTCCTGTTTAGATTTATATTTCTAGTCAAGGCCAGTAGATCACCGCTCTCTCCAAAGTCCCATGTTTCACAGTGAGAAATCTGAAGGGTACTCTTTTTTCACATTCTTGTAGAAAAAAAAGGCGTTTTGAGGGTTATTTAAAGGTTCATTGGATAATTAAGAGTTCTTAATTAAGTATCAGAAGCACTGTTGTAGGGTTCCCTCAGATTGGGACAAACGAATCTTGCTAAAAATGTAAGGATTAGGATTATTGAAGGAAAAAAGTAAACAACTGTTGCTCATCTGTAGTATTTTTTTCACCCTGGATGTTCAATTTCTGTTCTCTCTTTCCAGCTG
Organism: Ictalurus furcatus; assembly: GCF_023375685.1. Lineage (NCBI taxonomy): Eukaryota > Metazoa > Chordata > Actinopteri > Siluriformes > Ictaluridae > Ictalurus > Ictalurus furcatus. The sequence continues at coordinate 6,610,755 of NC_071268.1, read as the reverse complement.
TTCATATTTACAGATGGTGAAGTAGGAAACACCAAAGATGTTCTTCACTGCGTGAAGAGCAATGCTGATGTCCACAGGCATGTGCTCTTTAAAGCATTAAAACATTCTCTTAAAACATTCATGATGTATACAGTTTATTTTCGGAAAAATTGAGTAGCTAGAACTAGAAGTATAAATATTTAAAGCATTTAAATTATTCCTAATGCATTCAGCTAACTGAGAGGTACAAATATTTGATTACTTTGGGAGAATTATCATGACAGTTTCAGAATTGTAAACAATAATCCCCTAAAGTGGACCAGATTCCCATATAAAAAAGGAAAATGTATCATACCACAACACTGTTGATTTCTTCATTCCAATCACTCAGAAGGTGTTAATTTTTGCACAGTTATGCAGTGTTGTGATTGTTAGTAGTGCCTGGTATCTGTTTTCCTCTCCCCACTTGTATGTGTGTATGTATGTGCATGTGAGAGTGGAGTTGATCTTTTTCTAGAGTAACTTACTCACAGGGACTTGTGTAGCAGAAGCAAATATTATTCAACCCTAACAATAAATGTATTTTAAAAGAGAAAATTTTTTTTAACAAAGTAAACCGTGTAACAGTTTCTACGGTGATGCTTTCTGTAATAAAAAAGGTTTATTTAACATTTATGGATAAAGCAGTATGCCCAATTGTTATTTATTCCGGACTTAGCATGTTTTATAATGAGTTTTTTTCTGATAATTTTCTATATGTAGAACGCTCATAAAGGATTTATAATCCACCTCTTTGTTTAAACAGATGCTTCTCATTTGGGATTGGTGAAGGTGCAAGTTCTGCACTCATCACAGGATTGGCTGAGAACAGCTCTGGCCACGCCCAGTTCGTCTCAGGAAAAGAGCGCATGCAGGCCAAAGTAAGACCGGGTTCTTCTCAAACAGCAACAAAGAAACAAATAGAAATAACAGAAATTTATACCTTAGCCTAGTGGCATCAACTAATGAATCTTTTCTCACTTTAGTAATCACAATTTGATTGAAATGATTTGGTGGTTCATTTACAGCATGTACATCAAATAATTATACCTGTCCTTGAGAGATAAATTTGAAATTTCCATGAATATTCTTTGTCGTTAATTCCCAATGCTAGGTAATGCAGTCCCTTCGCTATGCTTTGCAACCAGCAGTGACTGATATCACTGAGGATTGGACTGGTTTGTGTTTCACCCGTCTGAGCCCCCCGATTAATTCACTTTTCCATGGTCAAAGAGCACTGATTTATGCCCAGTTGAAAGGAGAGGTGAGAGCTTTATCACACTGTTTTATACGAAAACTTTTTTTTTCAGATTCTGAATCTGATAATACTGAATGGAAATTGATTTGCATGCTTTCTCTTCATTTTTATCTTCATCAAGCCATGAAGTTTCCATTATTCATGCATAATTTAATACATTTAAAAAAACTAATTGTTTAAATTGTGATTACTTATCACCTATTGTTCTACTCTCTCTGTCCCTAGGAATGTCAGAACCCAGACACTAAGGGGAAAATATCAGTGCGGTACCGCCTAGGAGATCAAGAGGTAACGAACACCGTCCACTTCTCCCTGAAGCTGGCTGAGGAGAGCGGGTAACTGCTACAAGTACTCTGTAATGTTTAAAGGAAGCAATTTTGTCTTTTTGATTGTCTCATTTCTGATGTAATCTTATAATAAACCCTAGCTTGGGTGGCTTTAGCTTTCATACACAGTCATAAATATCAGCTTGGTTACAGCACTCAAAATTAGTCAGAGCTACTATATCTTATAGCAGCAAAGTCTCTGGCAGTTTAGTGCGATAAGCGGAACCAGCTAGCAGTGTAAGGAGGATTTGAATCAATTCAGGGTTATCTGGAAATGAAATGAGCAATATGTAGTTAAGACATGTGGATTTGTGGTATTAACTTAAATATGTTGTTGAACTTCATGTAGACGATTGGAAACTGATAAATCTGAAACAGAAACACTTCAGATGATGGAAGACACGTGGTCAAGTTTATCGTGTAAATCCTAACTAATTACAGCAAGACAGAATAGTAAAACGTTTAATTGTTACTCAGCTTTGTGTGTGTGTGTGTGTGTGTGTGTGTTTGTGCAGACTGGCCATCCACAGGCTGGGTGCTCGCTCTCTGATCCGCACTCTGGAAAGGGACGAGCAGGATGATGGAGCTGATAAAGAGGCTCTGAAGGCCAGAGTGGTGGAACTGAGTAAGCAGTCTGGAGTGAGCAGCTCTCACACAGCCTTCATAGCTGTCCATAAGGGCAGTGGACAAGCTGTGAAAGGACCACTGGTGAAGAGGAGAATTCCTACCCCTAGTCAGTATTCTTTTCACTTTTACTCAACCTGTCATCTAATAATATGAGGATTATTGTGATTAGCATACATGGTTTTAGTGCTTTTAAGCATAAACACACCATACAGAGCACATAAGGAATCTAACCTCCTGTTTTTGTTTTTTGTATGTTTAGTGCTTATGGCATATTCAATGAGCATTAACCGTAAGTAATGGAACACAAGAGTTTGTAAATACTTATGGAACATGAGACTATTATTGTGTTGTATTTCCTTCATGAAATGTGTTGAGACTTGTGTTTACAGTTTGTAAAGATGGGTAAAGATGATGTGGTGCTTTGTATCATATACATGATATGACCTGGATTTGAGCGTACAAAAGCTTCATGTTACTTTAGATTACACATTTTTACCTATCTAGTAACCAGTGGAAGATTAGCGTTAAAGATTTCATCTTTATGCATATGCAGAAATGTGCAATAAAATAAAAATGTCATTGGGCTGGGTGATGTGACGATATAAAATTGATGTCGTAATAAATTCTCTCTGTTGTAATATCTTTTTATTAAATTTATTACGACGAACGACAGGGTAAGGGTTAAACAGTATTACAGAGTATTGTGTCATTGGTTTAACAGTTAAGCATGTTAAATGGTTGAAAGGCTAAAAGTTTGTTATATAAAAGTTACAATGTTAAAAACATTTAAACATATTTAAAGGGTAATGTGTTAAAATGCTGATATGATGTTCCAGGTGGTTGCTAAGTTGTTGCTATGTGTTGGATGTTGCTACGTGGTTGCTATGAACAGTTAAACATGAACAGGTTAAAAGGTCAAAGGCTAGTTTAAAGAGTTAAAATGTTGCTAGCATGTTCATGGTGGTTGCTAGGGTGTTCCTAGACCGTTGCTATTCTAACCCAGACGAATAAAATACACATGAGGGGTTTAAAGTGTATATTTTCATAAATGAAATACATTCTTTATATGTAGACAAAATTTGGCATCTCTTGAATAAGAGTAATGAAATGAATATGAATTAAATTGTGTATACAATGGGTTTCAATGGAAGGATGGGGGAACGAGACTAAAAGAAGGTAAATGGTGAAAGACAAGTTTGGAGCATTGAGTGTGTGTAATAGTATATGAAAGTATTCAGAGAAGAGGCTCTTTTACCTTTGTGAAGCTAATAATAATAATAATAATTATTATTATTATTATTATTATTATTATGTTCTGACTGGAGGCAGCTGATATGATTGAATCTTTTACACATTTTTTTAATTACAGATTTTTTTAGACATCAAATAAAGTATGGTAGTTTATAAACTTTAGTTTCTAAATACTTTTTTGCATGTACATATTATAGAAAATAATCTAACATCTTGTTATCCTGTTATTGGTGCAGGGTGTACGGCTGCACCAATGGCTGCATCAGTGTTTACAGCAATGGCTGTACCAACGTGTGCACCAATGGGTCATCGTTTGAAAGGTGAGTTGTTGAACATTAGACTAAAATCTTAGTTGTCGAACATAAGATTAATTGTGTGCAGTGCCCTCCACTAATATTGGCACCCTTGGTAAATATGAGCAAAGAAGGCTGTGAAAAATTGTGAAAGGTTGTTTAACCTTTTGATATTTTGTTCAAGAAATTCACAAAAATACTCTGCTTTCATCGATTTCAAGCCATTTCAAACACAACACAGGTTTATCAAAGAAAAATATCTTAGTTAAAATATAGGTGTGCAACAATTATTAGCTCCCCTATGAATTCATATGAGAAAAACATATTTGAATTATATTCCCATTGATATTTAAACATTTTTTAGTACACCTGGGTGACTAGGAACAGGAAATTGTTCAACCACAACTTCCTGTTTCACAGGGGTATAAATATGAGATAACACATAGGACAAATTCCCTTAGACATTTATAACAATGGGTAAGACCAAGGAATATAGCTGTGATGTGCGGCAAAAGGTTGTTGAGCTTCAAAAACTGGGAAGTGGCTATAAGAAAATAGCACAAGCATTGAAAATGCCCATTTCCACCATCAGGGCAATAATTAAGAAGTTCCAGTCAACTGGAAATGTTATGAATCAACCTGGAATTGGACGTGTGTCTATATCGTCTCAACACACTGTGAAGAGGATGGTTCTGATATAAATCTTTTCTAGATGATAAACAGGGTTCAGCTTCACCAGAAGTAAGATGATTGAAGAATCAGGAGACCAAGAGCCAAGACCAAGATGGTTTATTATGCGTGCAAAGACACGCTGGGCACTACAACGTTTGTTACCTGACCGCAATAGTTAAAATAATAAAAGACAAAAGCTTATTTAAACCACTTTTGTAGTGGAAATGCCACTTTTTAAAGAAAATTATAAATCTTCTTAACACAATTCTGAAATTATTACACACATTAGTTAGCATGAAGAAACAATAAACCTCAGCTATAATAAACTATAAATAACAAAAAAATCATTTGTATGGATTTGTTTAAAACGCTAAACTATATAATTAATATCTCAATTAACCCAGATATCTTGAGTGGGATAATTCAGAATTTAGGCTGAATATCAGATTCTAGTATTTATACCTGAGTAGAAGAGTTCAGAATTTTAGCAACATTCAGGAACATGCAGTAATGTAACTTTTGCTAATTGATAAGGGATTATTTTTGAGACATGGATAGAAGAAAGCTGAGTCAATGAAGGTGTATTTCATTAACATTTAAACAAATGTCAGTTAACCTATTTTGTTAATATTATTTATGATTTAATAATGTTCAATGGACTGCCATCCAATCCAGGGTGTATTCCTACCTCACACCCAGTGTTCTCAGGGTAGGCTTTGAATCCACCACAATCCTGACCACATAAAAGTGGTTACTGAAAGTGAGTGTAAATGCTGAAGTTCATGGATTGTTAATGTTAATTAATGCAGTAGATAATGCTCGCTATGGAAATCTTAAAGTAGCGTGTTACTGTATCCACTATCTTCACTGTTTCTGGATTTCATCTTATAGTGATGTTAACTAGAAATTTTTATTCATAGATTAAATAAACATTTGTCAGTGCACTTGTATTTCATTAACATTGAATCAGAATCAGAAACACCTTGATCACTATATTGTCTTATTCAGAATGAGGTCAATAATTAGAATACTGCTGTCCATGTAAACATAGTCAGGGATGCACGTATTATATTCAGAGTGCATGATTAATGAGGAAGAATGCTGATGTTTTTTTGTTGTTTCTTTGTTTGTTTATTTGCTTCTGTACAGTGATGTCTGCATGTGCTCCAGTTCAAGCTAGTAAGTTACTGAATATAATAGTTTGTAATTCATACACCATACAGATCCACAAAAGTAAAGTAAAAAGAAAAGTATTATTGATTTTTTTAAAAAATACAGACCCTACAAGAAACTGTATGTAGGGATGCAACAATATAAACTTTGAAGTTTATTGTTGAATATGAAACTAATATTTTACCTTTTTCCTTTCTATTTTTTTTATTATTCTATTTTTTTTATCTGTTATTTATCTTCACTGTCTTGGTGGATTTCATCCAGTGGTAGAGTGTAAGTGTACACAATGTGTTTTTCTCTGACTTTGCTAGTGAAGTTGAATATAATACGCAGATTATTGGAAGTGTGAATGTTTAATCAAGTTCAGTTGATGAGCTGTTACCTTCTCACTGCAGTGAAGTAATTGTTCAAATTAGGCAAGGAATGGAATACAACAATGTGTCCTGTTATACAAAAATAAACAATGATGAGGTCTAATGCAACATGTAGGGCCAATTACCACCCCGAAGTAATTATTGTCCGATAACATGCCTCAAAGTGGTTTATTCCTCATTTACCACAACAATTACATCTTTTAATTTATTATTGAGCCAAACTATATGCGTTTTTAGCATTTAGTTATGTTAATATTGTTTTGTAATATTGAATATACATATATTACTGTGATCGTTTCAGATTACAGCATTTATGTTATAGCAGTTAAAAAGAGTTGTTCTCTTACAATTCTCTTTTTTCTGTCCCTCCGAGTTAATACAACAACAAAAAATGCAGCTTGTCATGTTATTGATGAATCAGAAAGCACAAAGCCCTCTGTCCTGAAGACTTCCCATGTTGTAAAACTGACCGTTACAAAGCGCCGAAACCTAAGTCTCGTCAATCCGTCCATCATATAAGCCATTGTGAATGAGTTGTTAATGTAGAAACATTAATGAATTAGAAAGAGTACCACCATTTTAATTACAGCAACAACTACTGTCAGAGCTGCTCTTACAGACAATTAATCAACATTTTCTGACCAGTCAGGTTATGAATTCATCAGCTCTGTGCTATAAAATAATATAACTGATACAGTGTTCTGTTTTCTATTGTTTTAGCTTCATATAGACATTTTCCTTGCAGTAGTCTATACCAGTAACTCTGTTCTAAATGTTCTTTTCATTAAAAGTAGATACACAGTACAGTGTGGAAAATTAGTATTAAGTTATACTCTCACTTATTCTGTGGATATTGCAGTGCTACTGTACAGTGATTTCAAACATGATCAGGATAATGTCATGATGGTAGGATGATGGTTCCTTTTGTAAAACAGATGTGCTTTATATTCTAAATGTTTCATTCAATACTTAAATGTTTTTTGGTAAAGTTAAACATTTTCTTTATTTAAGGTGATGGAGGTTTTGACATGAACCCAGGTAATGTTCAGCAGTAACTCTGAAACCTCTCTCATATACCGTATGCATGTTTGTGTTTTAATGAACCTTTCTCTTTTTTATTACTAGTACTTAGTTCGTAATAAGATCTATATGTTTGTATATCTATACCAATGTCTCTGTAGACACCCTTGAGGCTCCAAAGGACCCGTTGTTGCAGCTCGTCTCCCTCCAGAAGGCTTTGGGTTGCTGGGAAATGGAGTCTACACTTGCAGAGGTGTTTGGGAGGACAGAAAAAGAGCTGATCGAGCAGATTCCTGCACAGGTTAATACACACTAAATATTTCTGTGTAACGTGTAACCCTGTTGGAAATTTACCCTTAAAGCCTTATTCATTACTAGTCATTACACCCCCCCAAACACCCCCCCCCAACCAAAAAAAAAACCCATTTCAGGATATGTAATGAGGCTTTAGATTACAAGTAAATATTCTTTTGTATTCTAACAGCAAACTTTTCTTCTTACTCCTGGCACTTTTGTTAACTGGATTCCAGTATAACGTCCCCTCTGAAAGTATTGGAACAGCAATGCCAATTCTTTTGTTTTTGCTGTACACAGAAATAAGTTTCTTTTTTTGCTCAGATATGCCCTGTTAGATGGATTGTTTACACAATCAATGTGTAACAACTGTGAAGACTGCATTTGTTGTTAGAAAGGATAAACCAGCATGAGAGCTGTCTATGAGAGAAAAACAAGCCATTTTGAAGCGATTTAGTCATCGCACAAGCATCAAACAGGTTGGCCAAGGAAAACAGCAGCAGTGGGTGACCAGAAACCTGGTGAGAGCTAGGAAGAAAAACCCAAAAACAACAGTCAGTGACATCACCAACAACCCCCACAGGACAGGGGTGAAGGTATCATAATCCACCTTTGAGAGCATAAATATAGAGGTCATACCACAAGATGCAAACCATTCATCCGCAGTTAGAATGAGAGAGCCAGATTGGAATTCGCAAAGAAATACAGACATGAGACACAAAAGTTCTGGAAATAAGAATAACCTCTACCCAAGTGATGGAAAGGTCAAAGTGTGGAGAACGAATGGAGCTGCTCATGATCCAAAACATATGAGCTCATCGGTCAACAGTCAACTTGTGGTGGTAGCAGCAGAATGAGTTCAGAAGTCTACAGAAACATTCTGTCTGACAATTTACAGAGAAATGCATCCAATCTAATTGGGGAAATCTAACATGACTTTTAAAATTATTTTGGTGCTGCTATGTGCAGTAGCATGTGCAGTGCTATTGTGCATAGCAGTGGACCTCTTCTGTGTCCCACAACGTTCCCCTGCCACTCATGGTACACATGTGTTGTGGAAACTAATGATATCATCATCGGCTAAAACATAAGCAGGTTACTTTACGTCCTGATCAAGTGGGGACCCGAGTACAAGTTTCACAATTCCAGTGCAACCGAACTCGGACCACCTCCTACAGGTAGTTTCAGGTCTGGTACCATGGTGCGCTTCCTGGTCTGCATGACCGCTTTCACATTAACAATTTTTCACACTAACAATTGGGTGGTCTGCCACCAAAGGTGCTATGTTTAACACATTTAGATGCAAATATGAAGAAATGAAACCTGAAATTCGGATCTATCTCCTCGAATTCATCATTTGATTTCAAACCCAAATGTTTTCAGTGTATAGCAAAAATTAATATTGACCTTGCTGTTCCAGTAATTTCAGATGGGACTATAAGACTATAACCTTTAGATTACCCAATCAAATGTGTGTGTATTCATGTATGTGTGTGTGTGTGTGTGTTAGGTTCTGTAAACTTCATGGATTTAAGAGGGACTTGTTTTCCCTGATCCAAAACCACAGCATTCCCCATGAATGCATTCAATTAATTTATTTAGGAAAAAACAAGAGATAATGCACAGAACTGAAATGTCAGTATTTCAGAAGTAAACACCCCAGAGTCAGTACTATTAGCGGCAGCTACAGCTAACAGTCTTTTTTGGTAGCTCTCCACAAGGTTGGCACATCTGGATCTTCCTCCAATCTATTAATTTTCTATCCATTGTACATAGACATGGATTCATCCATCATTGGTGCAGTGCTGTGAAAAAGTATTTGCCCCATCCTGATTTCTTCTGTTTTTGTGTGTATCTTATACTAACTAGATTTAGATCGTCAAAGGAAATACAACATAAAACAAAGTTTATTGAAAACTGTATTCAAAAATACATTTTATATTTTATTATTTTTTTTTATTTTATTGAAGCAAAATCAGCAACACCTATCAACAATGTGAAAAACTAATTACCCCTTAAACTTAAAATCTGATTGTGCCACCTTTAGCAGCAATAATTGCAACCAAACGCTTCTGATAACTGGAGATCACTGTGTAACTTACTTCTAGTACTAGGGCTTACTCCTATGCTTTGGATCATTGCATTGCTGCATAATCCAGTTGTGCTTGAGTTTCAACTTATGGACTGAAGACCTAACATTCTCCTTTAGGATTTTCTGGTAGAGAGCAGAATTCATGTTTCCCTCAATTATTGTAAGTTGCCCAGGTCCTGAAGCAGCAAAGCATCCCCACACCATCACACTGCCACCACCATGCTTGACCGTAGGTACGATGTTCCTTTTGTGGAATTCTGTGTTTGGTTTATGCCAGATGTAACGGGCCCCCTGTCTGCAAGTTACACTTTCAATTCATCAGTCCACAGAACATTCTCCCAAAAGGTTTGAGGATCATCAAGGTGTGTTTTGGCAAAATTCAGAGGAGCCTTAATGTTCTTCTGGGTTAGCAGTGGTTTTCACCTCGCCACTCTTCCATGGATGCTATTTTTGCCCAGTGTCTTTCTGATAGTGGAGTCATGAACAGTGACCTTAATTGATGTAATTTGTGCCTTGCTGGATGAGTTGTTGCTGTGCTCTTGGAGGAATTTTTTAAAGTAGGCCTCTTCTGGGAAGGTTCACTGCTGTGCCAAGTTTTTCCATTTGGAGATAATGTCCCTCACTGTGGTTCTTTGGAGTCCCAGAGCCTTTGAAATAGTGTTGTAACCCTTCCCAGTCTGATGTATTTCAATCACCTTCATCCTCATTATTTTTGGAATTTCTTTAACCAACTTCATGCTCTTGAAAAAGTTCTGTATAAGTGTTGATTTGATTAAACAGGGTTTGCAGTAATCAGGCCTGGTTGTGTCTAGTCCAGCTGAACCCCATTATGAATGCAGTTTCATAGATTTTGGAAGTTAATAACTATGGAGGCAAATACATTTTCACACAGTTACAGTTGGTATTGGATAACTTTTTTTGCTTGAATAAATAACATTTTCATTTAAAAACTGTATTGTAAGTTGTTTTGTCTTAGATTTTGTTTTAATTTCTGAAACAATTTAGTATGAGATATACACAAAATCCAAGAAATCAGGATGGGAGCAAATACTTTTTCACAGCACTGTATGTATGTAAGTTTCCTGTTTGGTTTTGTGTGCAGGTGAAGCCAGATGTCTGGGCTACACTTCTGGCTCTGATTTGGTTACATGGCTTTAAGATCGATGTACAGGTTGAGTGGCAGTTTTTGGCCATGAAAGCAGTGGCATGGATCCGCACTCAGAAAGGTAAACTCTACATTTCTGCAATCAGGCACTGCTTAAACAAAACACATCTGAATTTTACTGCTAAAATCACGCCTAACTAGCACGATATTACCAAATTTAACACGAACATCTTTACAATATCTTACTGTCATGGCGATGATGATGATTGCGTGTGTGTGTGTTTCAGTGGTCAACCAGTCAGAGTGTGTAAGGGTAGGTAACGCTCTACTGGGCTGTCAGGTTAAAGAAGATGCTCTTGGTCTCTGAAGACTTTACCCTCTTACAGCATCCACATAAAAGCCTTGGCATCATTTCTCTTGTCTACATTTTAAAAGAGCTTTACATTAATTAGTATAGTAGGGGAATTACTAGTATGCCATTAAGCACTGGAAACTTGATTGCCTTGTAGCGATCAAGTAAACAGGTGCATAAACATCTTTGCACAGATTTAGTGTCAACAATACTCACTATAATCTTTTAGCTGCCTTATTTTGCCTTATTTAAATCTCACATATTAAACTGTTAATTGAGAGACCTCTTTTACAGCTAGCTGATACATGCTGTTAGTTGGCAAGCAACCTAATATAACTCACCAGTGCAAATATTTGTTTTAGAAATGCAAATTACAAGATGCTTCCATAATTTCGTCTCTCAACATTGAGTGGTTCCATAATTTTTTTTTCAACTTGATCTGGAAAAAAATGTGCAATTAATTAAAATAATTAAATTTAATTTGTTTGTGTATGTTTCATGAAGCCATAATGTCCAGCTATTAAAAATTGTTTTGTGTCATATTTGTGATTTGTTTATTTGCTACGAAGTAAAAAAAAAAAAAAAGAAGCTGTGTGAACATCCTCTAAGTGTGGTGATTACAACCCCTGGCAAAAATTATGGAGAGCCAAACAGATTTTGCTGCAGTTTGGTATACAAGTCTTGGCTGTAGGAAAATTGCCTTTTGTGCTTATTTCTGCTACAATTATTTCCAATTACCAAAATATCTCATTTTGAAAATCTCATTTGACAATTGAATATGAAACACGTTATCATAATACTTAATAAGAAGACATTTTACTGTAGGACTATTTTTTTCTTAAATAATGTCCCCATGACTTTGCCTACATTGAATATAAACAAATTGTACTTTCTGCTTATTTCCTATTCCACACAACGCATACTTACATACCACGTCCCTTTTCTCATTTCTGCTATTTTATATAATACAAAAAGAACCTAAGTAAACACAAAATACAGTTTTTAAATGATAATTTCATTTATTTAAAGGGAAAAAAAAATCCAACAGCAACTGGCTCTGTGTGAAAAAGTAATTGCCCCCTTTACTCAAATAACCAAATGTAATTAGTAATTGGCTTGTATGACAAAATACAAGTGTGACAAATATACAAAGAAATGAGGAAATTAGGAGTGGGGGGTATCATGTATTCAAAACATTGTTGGTAAACCTTTTAACTATTAAAAGATTTAAGAATATAACTGTAAAAGCTTGTGTCTATGGGTACGGAGGAAGATTCAGGAGGCAGGTAGAATTTTTCAGCAGCTTTTCAGCGCACCTTCAAAAACTCAAAACAAAAATCAAACCAACGGAAATGCAACCCAAAAGGGGCCTGTGGCTTTTGCCTCACTCCATGTTAAAGTGCATACTCTGTGTGTGTGTGTGTGTGTGTGTGTGTGTGTGTGTGTGTGTGTGTGTTTGTGTGGGTTGCAAACAAGTGCACTGACGGTAATAAGACACAGTTGAGAATCATCAAATGTTACCTGCCAGTTTAACCCGCCTCCTGTCTGTCTGCAGCTGACGCTCTACCACGACCCTCCTACCACAATGACGGTCAAGAAAGGCAACATAATAATTTAAGAAAAATAATGATCTAATTGAAAATATATAATGAGTTTTAAAGTTGATCATGTTAGATGGAACTGATGAACAGTGAAATTGAATTTAACAAGCTGCAGTCCATACACTACTCAAAAAAACATAAATTCATAAATAATCATTAATAAATATGACTGAAGAATGCAAGACGTACAGTTTTAACATGTTAAAAACACACTGGCATTATTGCTGCTTTATCTTTTATTATTACAAAAATGATTAAGATTATATTACTTGAAAATAAAATGCAATTAATTAAAATTTTATAGCATAACATTTAATTTGAACATTTTTATACATAATATATTAATCAATATATAGCTTCCTCTTATATCCTCTTACTTTAAGGAGAAATTCAGTGTCCTTTTTATTCTCACAAACAAAGGTACAGTAAATAGGAGCACACTGTATCTCTACCTCTTTCTTAAATAATGCTATGTGTGGAACTGCAGAGTTGCACAGCTTCTTCTGTGGTCATTGGCAGGAAGTGTGGTGGAAGGACGCTAGAATGGAAAATTACTCTGTGCTCTTTAACCCACTGCATGTCTGCAACGATCTAAACAAAATGTATTGTTCTCATTCTAATTCAATAATGAACATTTGTTGCCTTATGGTCCGAATTAAAGTACAATCAGCTATGTTGGTAAATCAATTACAAATTAATGTTAATATACAGGTGCATCTAAAAAAAAATTGACTATCGTTGAAAAGTTCATTTTTTCCCCTGTAATTTAATTCTAAATGTGAAATTTTCATAAACTCTAGATTCATTACACATAAAGAGAAATATTTCAAGCTTTTTTTTTGTTTTGTTTTAATCTTGATTACGGCTTACAGCTCATGGAAATAAAAAATCCAGTATCTCAAAATATTAGAATAAAGAATTTATAATATAGAAATGCTAATATAACTGCTAGAATATGTGTTTCACTGGTAGTTGTGAAATAGCAGTTGTCACTACTAGGACAAGCAGATTTAGCCAAGGTCTCTAGCTTCTGTAAAAGAAACATTTCATATTTCATATAACTCGTTTTTAAGTAATAACCACCTTGTAGACTACTCGGCTACTTTAGATATTCTTTTTTTTTTCAGAGTAAAAAAAACAAGCAGTATAATTTATTTTTAATGAACATGGTCTTCCTTTGTCCTGTCAGCTTCATATCTGACCACTCACTTACACATGTATGAAATTAAAAACCTCCTGCTCACATGACTTCTATTGTTACATCCTCTAGTTTCAATCAGATGCCCTATATGAACCTTTCTTTCAAACCTTCTTATTAAAAAAAAGTGCACCTATTCATATCTGTATTTGGATCCATTCTTATGCATTTTTCTTTCTTGTTCAAAAAAGTATGGTAAGCGCATCCGATGTTAGGTGAGGAGGTCTGGGGTGCAGTCGGCGTTCCAGTTCATTCCAAAGGTGTTCAGAGTGGGGTTGAGGTCGGGGCTTTGTGCAGGACACTTTAGTTCTTCCACTAAAACCTTGGCAAACCATGTCTTCATGGAGATCGCTTTGTGCACAGGGGCATCGTCATGCTGGAATAGGTTTGGGGCCTCTTAGTTCTAGTGAAGGGAAAGTGTAATGCTACAGCATATAAAGACAGTGTGGTGCTCTTAACATTGTGGAAACAGTGGAGAAGAAACACACTGGTCAGGTGTCCACATAATTTTGCCAATATACTGTGGGTAGCATTTACAAAGTAACACTAGTATTGAAAAATAATCCAAATACTCAACACCTGCATTAACCATTGTTTTATTTCATTAATTCACATGTTCATTTATCAACATTTAGAGTTCACTATTTAGGAATATGCTGTAATTTAATTTTGGTCATTTGTGTCTTCTTATTTTGACTCATAGATTGAATAAACATCAGTCAATGCAGCTGTATTTCATTAACATTTAAATAAACACCAGTTAACTTACTTTAACATTATTTTTGATTTAATAGTGTTTGTAAATGTTAACTAATGAAGTAGATAATGTTAGCTACAGGAATGTGAAGTGTTAGAGTATTATTTATCTTTTACTTGTTGTGGAGTACAGTTATTAAGTTATTAAGAATGTTGTTATTTGAAGACACCAAGTTCAGCTCCAGTTGGAGGCCGACTGCATGGCCTCCCAAGTTCTGCTACAGAAGTTGACTGAATGGCCTCCCAAGTTCTGCTCCAGCCTGAGGCCGACAAGACAGCCTCCCATGACATGCTCAAGCCAGAGGTCAACAAGATGAGACAAGCTCTACTCTCACTTAAGTTTATGGTGTTTTTGGTCACAGATTAATTCGCTGATCCTTCATGTCAGATACAACTGATCAATATTGAGTAGCCTTGGACAAGTTTCCTACATTAAAGTTTTGCACCCAAAGCACACATAACAGACATTGATACACAAATGCGAATATGTTCTACAAGTCTAAAGTATGTAGAAAGAATAAACTAGTCTTATAAACTCCATAATTTAGCTTAACCGTGTTATGGTGTTTGAGGTTAATATGACCCCCATTTGAACTTTCCTTGATTAAGAAACATGGTTACCTTTATCTCAGTGGCATAATTTTTTTTTTGCTCTACATGATCTATCTATACACACACACACACACACACACACACACACACACACACACACACACACACAAAAAAACAAAAAAAAAAACTGGGCTTGATTTGGCTGTTCTGAAGGTGTGTACAAAAAAAGTCACACTCATGGTGTTGAAAATGAAAATGGGAAATGTGATAAAATACAAGGGTTTTTTTTTTTGTTCATTTGTCAAATAAAATCAATTTCCACACAAAAAAGAAAGGCCTGGTACTAGTGCACAAATGCAATGTAGAACAAACATGCCCTCGCTCACACGCGCACACACACACACACACACAGACACAGACAGAGGTGTGACTACCACAGAGAGCATTTGTATTGAATTTGGGAAATAAAATCAGTCACAAATTCAGAAGACAGATATGACACTTCATATCTGTCTTCTGCACAGACCTAATGCACACGTACACAGTGTTCACTCTTCACTCCTGTTCATTTCTCCATACTGCTGTTGGTTCTATTTACATATTATTTAATGAATTCCTTCTAAATTCTAAAATTAATTATTTATTTTTTACATTTGGTTCATTAAAATAAATAATATGCAACTACAATCTGACTCTAAGTCTTGTCTTTTAGGTGTGTCATTTTTCTGTCAAATATCTGTGGCATTTTGTGAAAACAGACACTTAAAAACATCAAAAACTACAAAAAAGTAACATTTGAAGGAATATTTATTTTTAATGTATTTTATAATGTTTAAATATATATATATATATATATATATATATATATATATATATATATATATATATATATATATATATTTAAATTCACAAAATGTATCACAAAAGTTGGTCACATCGATAAAAATGAATGGAACTCTATGGCCCTCTGCTGGATATATTTGGTAAAAACACTTTCTTTCTGAAACTGTAATTCCTATAGGTTTTTCTCTAACCAGGAGAATTGTGCTCCTAACGCCTAGATCAACATCCAGAAACAATTTATATTTAATTTAGTTCATCATTACAGTGATTTTTATCATAAAAATTTTATATTGCAAGCTAATGGTGTAGTTGAGGAATTTTGTGGTAAATAGGTAAAAAAAAAGTATTTAATATCTCCTAAAACAGCATAAATGTGTAGATGAGAAGTAAACAACTATATATATATATATATATATATATATATATATATATATATATATATATATAAAATTTGTATTATTAAAAATGTATATATTTACAACCACTCAATAAATGTTTAGGTCCAAACACCATGAGTATAAACAGGAAATGAGGAGAATACGAGTGTTAACAACCTAAAACATAATCTGCATAAACAAAAACTTTATTTTTTATTTATCACAACACACAGCTCGGTACTCCTCGGCAAACTTGCTCCTGCTCGTTCGATTCTTTTTGAGTTGGACATGCTGCAGAGCGTGCTACATCGGCTGTGCACCTTGCAACATTAACCCAGAACTAAAGTTCGATTCAGTTCAATTTGGAGAACCGGCTCGACAAAAGAACGATTCGTTCGAGAATCAGACATCACTAGCAGTGACTCCTCGGCAGTGACTCCACGTATGGAGAAAGAACTACTACACTCTCTGAAATCTGATACCCCATGAAATGAATGCTATGTTTTGTAGTTTGCTTACACAACTGATAAAGGACATTTGTTTAAATGTACTGTTTCTCAAGAAATTTAAAGTGGATTATTTTGGATTTTTTTTTAACCAAGTGCCAGAGCACCACCAGTGGTCTTCAGAAAAACATGCAAAATGATATGAAAAGACTCCCTGCTGCACAGACACTTTGAATTACGAATGATGCACATGACTTTGTTGATAACGACACTTACATACTGTTTACAGCACAACAACACATTAATTGTATTGATTCATTACAATACTGAACTGTCACTTCACTATCATCCATTTCAGACTTCTTTTCTACAAGGTTTATGGCATTGACACTTTTTATTAAATTTATTCTAGTTGCAGCGTTGGACCTTGTATTGGTGCTGATGTCAGAGATAGCAGTCTCCTTCAGCATACAGTACAATATGACAATAACGGTCATGAAACCCTTGAAACAGGTATATCATAAAGAAGAAAAAGAAAGAAAAAATGATTTTTTTTTTGTTTGTTGCTGAGATTCTGACATTCTATATTCTGACAAATACATACAGTATATCTCATGTGTCCGTCATGTAATCCTAACAAAATTGATAAATGCAAACTGTAAATAATACTAATGGTGGAAATCCACACAGAGTAAAGCAAATGTTCAATATAAAGATGTATTTAATCAAGCAAAAAATACAACCTTCATTAAGGATCTAGGAGAATTTATTAGACACAGGTAAATTTAACTGACATCATTACATTATATATATTTCATACTTTGCAAAGTCATAGTGTTAGAACAGTGTCTTATATACTGTGGTTGTGAGTGTGTGTGAGATTGGATGCAATTGTGTGTGAATGAGTGTAAGTGTTCTGTGTGTGTGTGTGTGTGTGTGTGTGTGTGTGTGTGTGTGAGTGTGTGTGAGTGTTCTGGGAATTGCAGTACATGGCGGCCATGTTTGGAGGCTGCCATGCAGTATGGGAAATGTAATCACTGGTTTGCTGTGATATGACAGTTAATCTGTCTATGAATCACAGCAGACTAATTTCTGAACACAGCTCTGTTCTGGTAACAAAATCCCTATCAGCAGGGTTTATGATATTTACTACATTAAGAAGTACATTTCACATTTTACGTGTAATTCAAGATTGGAATCATCAAATGCTAATGTTTAGGGGTGGGCAATACAACTGCAATCTTATTTCACAATAACAATACGTTTTCTTAGGTAGGCCTATCAGTAGTATTCAAGTAAGAGATATAATGGAAATTTAATAAAGCAATTACAGTGTGGGGAAATAAGTATTGAATGCGTCAACATTTTTTTCAGTAAATATATTTCCAATGAGACTTTCACCAGGCATAAGTATTAACTAAAGAAATCTGGAAATATAAAGAATTCACAACATTAAAGTCTGTCAGGTTAAATAAGATGCTCTCTGAATCTGAAGACTTTATCCTCTTATCCACATAAAAGCCTTGGCATCAATTCTCTTTCCTACATTTAAAAGAGCCTTACTTTTATTAGCATGCTATTACTGTAAATTTAAGATGATGTTATTAGTGGAATTATTATTAGGGTCATAAGCATTGATTATCGACTTGATTATCCTGTAGAATAAAGTAGCAAACAAATATATAATTATTTTTGCACAGATTTACTAGTTATTTGCAAAGCATTTCTTTAAAATTCAAGGGCTTCATTACATATGTTTGTTTTTAATCTCTATTTAACATTCATTTTGTGATGTATAGTATGTGGCTTTGGCTCAAGAATCCAACAGGATTTGTGGGTCACAAGTTCTCAGGATGCTCTGTTCTCAGTATTGTTTGTCAATGATCAGATGTACTGTATAAAGGGTATTTCAAGTTTGTAAAAAGTAAAGAACAATACACAAAGTCGTACGGTTACAGAAAAAAATATCAATGACAGGCTGCACGCCTGGCAATGATTTGGCTAATCAGTGGGAGAGAGAGATAAAGGAGTGGCTGGAAGTGCCAGGGAGGGAGAGAGAGAGACACACATGCACTTTGTGTTTCGGTTGTGTGTTTTATATTCTGTTTATTATTAAGCTTTATGTTCATGTTCAGACTGTTCCCGCCTCCTCATTGCCTGACTTGTGTGTTTGTTACACTGGTGCCAAAACCTGGGAAGGAGGGGTGACGCACTGGCTGCTGTATTTGTGTCTGTCCAGTGCTAATGCCCGATGTTGTGGGGGATCGCTTGCCAGCTGGCTGAGGACCAGATGACAGCGTATCGGAGCGCTTTCAGAGCTCTCACCGCTGTGGGACCGGTGGCCAAGGAGGATGGAACAGTCGCTGCCGTCTGCTGGGATGCGGAGGAACCACTGCCTTCTGCCTGAAACGGGAGGAGCGGTTGCCGGCAGCCAGGGGATGGAGGACCCGCTTCTGTCCGCCTGGGAACCAAAGATGTGGCTGCTGTCTGCCTGAGGAGGGGAGGAGCCACAGCTGCCCTCTCGGAAGTCCAGTGCCATCGGCCGATGTTGTGGGGAATCGCTTCTCAGCTGGCTGAGGACCAGATGACAGCGTAGATTTTTGTATTTATTGTTTTATTTAATTTGTGATTTTGTCTTCTGGGAAACCTGTAAATATCTCAGGTAGCTTCTGATCAACCGGTTCAAATGTTTTCATCCCTTGGCTCTTAGTGTAATGTGTTGTGTATGTAAACTTGTGACATCAACTGTATACTATATACTATATGTGAATAAATGCTACATGCTGTTTGCCCCAATTTCCCTGTCACAAGCAAACTTTTGGGATAATTTTGAGCCTTCTGAGAGTTTCAGACGGTTTGTTTTTTCATGTAGTGTGCTGCCACCGGCTGTAAACATTAGCCAACGCAGATATAGATTTAATACACATGAACTCATAAAGATTTTTATTTATGTGTGTAGGCTAATTTTAAAATAAATGAAATATAAAATAATCAACAGAATTTTTTTCAAATACTGTAACTAAAGAGGCATAAGTTTGCCAAAGGTGCATAAACACTTCACATTTTAATAGACTAAAGGCAGTTTTCAATACAATGTTTTGTGTTTGTTATTCATTTTCTTTGGATAAAGCACATCATGAGATACAATTAGGATTAAATGAAAAGAGATTGTGGCCTACTGCTATACTGTACATCATTATAATGAGCGATGGACCGAAATGTTTCAGTATGTGTGCGTATACATATGTGTACAATACACTGGAGCTAATACGCCAAACATACAGCTCATATATGGCATACACACACACATACTGTCTCTGCTGCAAAAGGCAACCTTTTCATCACTCTTGATAAGTCATTCTTTGTTGATTTAAACACATATCTAAGGACTACGGGGAGCTACGTGACTCAGAAAGCACAACTAGCTGAATGGAATAAGCCCTCTACTTCAGGTACCCCACACCCCGACCCCAGTGAATTAGCCATGTTTCATTTAATGCCCAGTTTTTGTCTTGTTATACGCTGCTAAGAGTCTTATTAAATTACACAAACATTGTGTCATTATTAAGTTTCAATTATTGCCCTTTTATAATGTTAAATATTTAAAACCTATTTATTAAATTAAACACATCAAGTATCACACCAAGGTATCGGAATCGTATCGAATTTTGTCTATCGTTACACCCCTACAAAATAAAAAATAAAAAGTCAATTTCTAGGTTTATCAGCACAATGCACGCTAGTGGCATCTGGTGGTCAAAAGCATGAAGTGCATCAGCGTTCCCAAATCAAACACGTGTCCCTAAAAGTCGCTTCCGCCATCATTGGTCACGTGTTCATGGCAGAACGAATCAGATTCCAGCACCGATACAGTGTTTGAAGTGTTTGTGCTTTTGACACACTCTTCCAGGGGTGAGTATCAAGGGTGATGTCAGTAACAGAATTACAAAGTATTTGTATAAACGTTTTCTTCTGAATCAGAAAGCAGTTTTAGTATCATGTCTGGAACTGGATTAATCTACGATGAGGAAATGACTCGGTACAAACTTCTCTGGACTGAGTAAGTGTGAGGTCTAGATACACGTAAAATTTTGCCAAAATGTTTTTATAGACGCATTAAAGCCTTTATCATGTGTTGTGTGCAGCCCAACCTGTAAGATCGAGGTACCTGAGCGGTTAACAGTTAGTTACGAGGCACTGAAGTGCAGAGGTTTGGAACAGAGGTGTGTGTGTGTTCCCATTCGTCAAGCAACTGATGAAGAAATCCTGCTAGTTCACAGGTAGGCTGTCCTGCTATTGCAGTGTGTGTGGAATATTATTATTGGAATCTGAATGATGATGATATTATTATTATTATTATTATTATTATTATTATTATTAAGTTGAGAAAAGCATATCAAGATAAATACAATTATTGTTACCAAATCTTTTCAGGGGAAAGTAGCTAAACCCTCTAGATGGCTCCAGATGATATCAAAGCACTAATTTGCATATTCAGTTAATTGTCATGTTTATTTGCATATCAACACTTCACAAGAAAAAAAAAAAAAAACAGATTTCTGACAACACTTAAAGGGGTCGTATGATGCTTTTTAACGCTTTCCTTTTCCTTCAGCGTGTAACGTACCTGTTTTCTGCATGTATAAGATCTGCAACGTTACAAAGCTCATAGTCTCCTACAAAGGGATTTATTCTATCTAACAGAGAACACTGCTCCAGACCTGCCTAAAAACACCTCGATCCAAGTCCAGATCTTACTTCCGCAAACGTCTACGTCACAATTTGAAATATCGGCATAATGCCGCCATAATGTTTTACATTTTTAACTCATAATTTTTTTTAAACTGTATTTTATGTTCTAACTTAAGGACGTAAAGATGTTACAGTGAAGGAGACGAATTAAACTGTTATAACATCGTAGCTGAAAGGTAAGAGAGTTACAAAATCAAAACTTACCGCTGTGAAACGTTCTGCCTAAGTCGTGCTCGTAAAGTTGGTTCTGACTGATCTGCTCGATCATCCGCGTTTTCAGAATCTGACTCGGGCTCGGACTGATACGGTAAAACCTACGACATTATTAACTGTGCTTATAACTGCTTTAGAAGCCTTGGAAGCCGAAGCTCGCGATTATGCTAAGCGGTAATTTGCATTTCTGACACATGCTAGAGGATTTC
This sequence comes from Ictalurus furcatus, assembly GCF_023375685.1. Lineage (NCBI taxonomy): Eukaryota > Metazoa > Chordata > Actinopteri > Siluriformes > Ictaluridae > Ictalurus > Ictalurus furcatus. The sequence continues at coordinate 6,588,953 of NC_071268.1, read as the reverse complement.
GGCCAATCACAATGCAATGGGCCAGCTGGCCAATCAGAGCACTCTGGGCTTTTCGGAAGGAGGGGCTTTGAAGAAACCGGAACTCAGTCGGAGCGTTTCAGACAGACTGGGAAAAGAGGTATTGCAGTGTGTGAAAAATAATGTGTTTTTTGAACAATAAAGCATGTTAAACTATTCTATTACACCCAATAAACAAAATAATGAACTTTTAAAATCATATGACCCCTTTAAGCCGTATCCAGATGAGATTTAATTTACATAGGGTCCTGGGCTAATATCTAGTTTTTTTTTTACAGGTGCTTCTCTGTGGTTTTATCTTCACCTGAATCAGCCATGTTGTTGTTTTTCTCTGCCCTGTATGGAGAAAATACAGGTTAAATTGCCTGTATTTTTCACAAAACTCAGTGGTCTTCTGATCGTTTTACTCATGGCATGCACATGCCCATGATTTTCTGTGCAGGCATCACCTCACATCTGGAAAAAAAAAATATATATATGTTTTACTGCTGCGACTTGCTGTAGTAAATTTCATAGCACGTCTATCAGTGACCATCCTCCAGATGTTAAACCCTTCCCGAGTTGCAAAATGAAAAATGGATGCTTCTTGTATACTTTGAGGTTATTATTTTATCGAATTGTTACGTTTTTACCGGAACCTTGGTTCACCCCTAACTGAAATACGTGCCAATGTCTCTTCTCTACCCCATTGCCAATTGCCCCATTACCCCATTGGAAGGTATTTTGTGGCTGGATCGTGATCATACATGCAATCACATGTGAAGTAAGCATGCAGGATCAGGAAGGCTCTCAGTAGGGGTGACTTCCCCATTCCCATTGCGTTTAAAAGAACTGAGCATCCACAGAGATTTTTGCCAAAATGCCAGTAAACTCTATGAAGCATTTGCTAGTAAGAATCATTGACACCTCAAAGCAAGAAATTACTTCCACCAGGAGGAAGCTCAGAGAATATCTGTGATTTCATTTTACGAGGAACTTGTAGCGAAGGCAAGATGAGTGTACTGTTCAATACTGTTTAATACAGTTTTAACTCTACCTCACATCTTAGCTAATGTTCTGTAAAATTTGGCTAGTCATATGAAAGTTTGGTAAGAATAGGTTTACTATCTCAAGTATAACATTCACTAAATGTAATTTAAAACCAGACTTGAGTCAAACAAGGTGTTGAGTTTAGGACAAAGTCCACCTTGTTAACTCGTTAACTCTGTAAATGTTATACTTGCGACATGAAAACACTAAAATGTGACATGTGCAGTATTCATTTCCTGTCTCGTTTTGTGTGCTCTGTGCAGTAAAGAGTATCTTGAAGCTGTGAAACAAACCCCACACATGAGCTTAGATGATCTCTTGACCTTCACTCAGCAGTATGGTGACGTTTATTTTCATCCCGTAAGCCTCAATATTACAGGACACCAGCAGCGATAAAACTTTTTTTTGCTTGTTTTCACAATCATGCTCATGATCCCTGTTATATTTGTAGAATATTTACCACTGTGCTACGCTGGCGGTTGGTGCTGCACTGCAGCTGGTGGACAACGTTATGACAGGGAAAGTGAGGAATGGAATGGCTCTTGTAAGGTAAATGTCAAGGCTGGAATTCTGTGTACTGAAGCTGTTATTTATAATTTGAGTCATTTGTGTTATTTAAGTGTCCTTAGAGTCTCTTCAGTTGTCCATTAAAATGTCATCCGAATAAAAACTACCTAAAATGTCCACCTAAGAATTCACTGTAGAGGATTTAAGATTTACTTGAAGTAAATTTAAATAAATTTGGTTGTGTTTTTTTTTACCCATGTAATACTGTTAATTATCCCTAATTCTTTGTCTCTCTTTGTTATTCTGTCCTGTGTTGTTTTCAGGCCCCCTGGTCATCACAGCCAGCGGAGTGAAGCCAATGGTTTCTGCGTGTTCAACAATGTGGCCATAGCTACACTCTACGCCAAGAAACACTATAACCTCAACAGGTATCGAGTAGACTATGGCATGAGAGATAAAATGGTGTTAGCTTGTGCCACTGGAAATGAGCCTCTGGCTGTAGCCTTAAGTGGTTTTCATGTGTTCAGGGTGTTGATCGTGGATTGGGATATTCACCATGGACAGGGAGTGCAGTACTGCTTTGAAGAGGATTCCAGGTGAGTATGTTTCTACGAAATCAGGGAGTGAAGATCAAACCAGGCACTTTGTCCTACTCACCGCTCTTTTTCTTTCAATTTCTGTCTCACAGTGTACTGTATTTTTCATGGCATCGCTATGAGCACCAGCGTTTCTGGCCCAACCTTGCTGAGTCTGACTACGACAGAGTGGGGAAAGGCAAAGGAGCTGGCTTTAACATCAACCTGCCCTGGAATAAGGTACTGTTCTCCAAACTTCACATTGAGACGATGGTATACCAGATATAGAAGTGAATACCCTCACAATCTGAAATTCCTCTTGGTCATTTAAAAAAAACTCAGTAAAAATGTACCCAATTAATGAACTACTGTCCAGTGCTAAAACAGTAGAAAATGTCATTCTACAGTTAGCAATGATCAATTAGCATTGAAAGTAAATGCACTGACTATTCAGATGCAGTGAGGTTTAGTTATCATTATAGTAATTTTTTACTGACTTGGCATTTAATAAAGCAATTGAATAGTCTACTGTAATACAAGTGATTTGTTGTCATGAGGACACCATGTTTATTTTGTGACCAGTAAACATGTTTTAGTTTCTTCTATTCCCTGTTGTTTTCCCCAGGTGGGAATGACCAATAGTGACTACCTCTCAGCTTTTTTCCATGTTCTCTTACCCATCGCATATGAGGTAACTATTAAAGGACTTTGTAAAAACTCCATTTTCTGAAATGTAAGTGCTTGTATATTTGCACTAGTGAAACTCCTGATCTTATATCATGTTGTTCCAGTTTGATCCTGAGCTGGTGTTTGTCTGTGCAGGATTTGATTCTGCCATAGGAGATCCAGAGGTGAATAATATTTCCAGTTTATTCTATGCCATAATCTCCAGTGATCATATGTTTTAGCTGGACTTTATGTAGGTTTGCAAAACTAACTTCTTTATAGTGTTTTTTTTTTTTTTTTTTTTTTTTGCAGTTTTCTGAAGTTTTTGAAAAGTAAAATGTTCACACTTAATTTGAGTTATCATTTGTTTATTTAACCCATCAGTGTTGGAGGCAATGCAAACCTTGCTCTAATAACGACCTGCTGAACATGGATCGAGGGCAAGAATGAGCAAGCTTAGCTACATTAGTGAGAGAGCTGCGAATGTGCATGATTAAGCATATCGGTCAGGGGTGTCCAATCTTATGCAGGGTGCAGGTTTTCATTCCAACCAAGCAGGAGCCACATCTGATTCCACCTGTTTAATTAGTCGATCTTTGCTTTTAATAGACTCAGCTGTGGCTTCTGCTTGGTTGGAATGAAAACCTGCACTCACACCAGTCTTTTCCAGATTGGATTGGACACTCCTGATATAGGTTAATTAACCTGTGGCTTTTCTGAAATGGAATAAACCTAAAAAAAAAAAATGTGTTTAAAGTATACTTTGAAATATTTAACAAAAAATACCACTTTTACATGTTTTAAATAGTTTTAGGAACAAAATATACTGGTATAGACTACTTTTACAATATATTATTATACATTATATAGTAGTTATTTTATGTATAAATCATGTACTATGTGGCGGGGTCTACAAGGATCACTCAGAATATGCTAGGGGTCCACCGCTGATTAAAAAGGTTGACAGCCACAGTCCTAATTTCCTAAGGTAAAAGTTAAACTTCTGGTGAAAGTGCCAATTGTGTATAATTGTGTTTTTCCAGGGTCACATGTGTGCTTCTCCAGAGATTTTTGGCCACCTTACCCACATGTTGATGTCTCTGGCTGAGGGCAGATTGTGTGTTGTCTTGGAGGCATGTACACTGCTGTAAATCTACATACAATACATGCGCTTGTATTGTGTTTGTATTTACTGTATATAGTCGTATGTAGTAATGTACAGTAGTAATTCCTCCACTTTTTCTGTGTCTTAGGGCGGATACAACTTGACGTCTCTTGCTCAGTCAGTTTGCCAAACCATACAAACTCTGCTTGGCGATCCAACACCAGTGCTGAATGATATTGGTCCCCCGTGTCACAGGTGGGTTTAGCTGCAAGTAACATAGTTTATCATGGAACTGATTTCTGCTTCTGTGGAGATTTGCAAGGAAAGGCTTCATGCTCTGGTCTGTTGCAGGCAGTACTAAAAGCAGATGATTGAATTATTTGCTTCATATTAAAAGCAGAAGAAAATATTAAGCATATCTAACAGCATGTGTCTGAAATAGCATTCATTTCTCATATGTTCTCACTCTGCAGTGCTCTGGAGTCTGTTCATAATGTTCGAGCTGCTCACCAGAAGAACTGGGGCTGTCTCAAACACATGGGTATATATATATTTTTTGGATTTAAACATTAAAATGCAATTCAAAATAAATGCAAAAAATATTTTTAACTAGGGTAATATTGGATGACTGGATGAATATTGGATCATAGGTGCCTCAGCCACTTTATTAGGAACACCTGCGCATTTATGCATGTCAATCATGTGGCAGCAGCACAGTGTATAGAGTTATGGAGATCCAGGTCAAGAGCTTAATGTTCACATCACACATCAGAATGGGGAAACTGTGATATCGGTGACGTTGAATATGGAATGTGGTTTGAACCCATGACACGAAGAATTAAGGCACTTGTGGGAGCAAAGGCAGGTCCTACCCTGTATTAATATGGTGTTCCTAATGAAGTGGCCAGTCAGTATATGTTCAACAAATACATGAATATCTTGCTTATTGTATTTGGTGTTCACAAAAAAATAAAGCTTATCCCTGACTGATCAGTTTGAGCTTTAACTAGTTGTGTCACTCTCTCACGCAGAACTTTTTTATTGTTCCCTTAATATACAATATCGAAACATATTGCAAATGTTTCAAAAGTTGCAATGTTCAAAAGTATGCAAATAACATATATATGATTTAAAGGTTTAATATGCTTTGTAGTCTGCCCTGTCTCAGAGCCAAGCACCAAGCAGTGCCGAGTGGAGGAGAAAGATGAAAAGCAGGAAGAGGAGACAAGTGAACATCTAGTCTGGCCTGAACCCTTACCTAGAGATGCACCTCCTGTGCATACGGCTGCGCTGATCTCTAAAGAAGAACAAGACTTGCTCCCAGAGGATTGTCAGCGCCTGGGTGAAATATCACCAAAGTATATTGAGGAGGCAGAGAAAATCAGGTTATTTATAGAAATTACTCTCTCTCTAATTGTCAGGGCACACACAGACCTGCCGACCTTTACAACTCAGCATTTATGAATCAGTCCCCTCCAAAAGTATTGGAACAACAAGGCCAATTCTATTGTTTTCCTTATACATTGATGATATTTTATGGTCTGCACTTATAGTGCTTTTATCCAAAGCACTTTACACTGTGTCTCATTCACCCATTCACACACACACACACCAGTGGTAGCAGAGCTGCCACGCAAGGTGCTAACTTGCCATCAGGAGCAACTTGGGATTCAAGTGTCTTGCCCAAGGACACTTCGGTATGTGGAGTCATGTGGGCTGGGAATCGAACCACCAACTCTACGATTATTGGACAACCCGCTCTACCACCTGATCCACAGTGACGTTTGGGTGTCAGATCAAAAGATGAGACGATAGATCAGAATTTCAGCTTTCATTTCCTTATATTTACATCTAGATGTGTTAAACAATTTAGAACATGACTTGACAACATGGGTTGTTTGAACCCACCCATTTTTTCTAGTTATCAAATATATTTGAATATGTGACTGACAAGTGTTTCTTGCTGCCCAGGTGTGCCCTGTTAAATTGACTGTTTAAAGAATTTATAGCTCTGAATGTCTACTCTTGGTTTCACCCGTGAAGACTGCATTTGTTGTTTAAAAGGATAAACCAACATGAAGACCAGAGAGCTGTCTATGGGAGAAAAGCGAGCCATTTTGAAGCTGAGAAAAGAGAGAAAATCTATCAGAGCCATTGCACAAGCATTGGGCATAGCCAAAACAACAATTTGGAATGTCCTGAAAAAGAAAGTATCCACTGGTGTACTAACAAACAGATGTGGAACAGGTAAAAAAAACAACCGCAAGAAGCTACAGTACAAGCATGGATAAGCAACACACACACACACACACACACACAAAATTGCAACAGTTTGGTGATGTCAGTGGGTTGCCAACTTGATGCGGTTATTGCAAGCAAGGGATATGCAACATCTAGATGTTTAAATATCAGGAAATGAAAGCTGAAATTCTGATCCATCATCTCATGTTCATCTTTGGTCTCAAACCCAAATGTCTTCAGTGTATAGCAAAAGCAAAATAATTGGCCTTGCCGTTCCAATACTTTTGGAGGGGACTGTATATTCACTGTCAGTCATTTCAGATTTATACGTGAATTGGCTCGTCTGGTCCCCAGAAGCCCGCCACCCCCCCCCCCCCCATTTCTCATTAATAATCCCACGTCTTGATTTTCCCGCTTTAACTGTACACTGATGTGACTTTTTTTTTCCTGTAAACATTTCTACTTTCCTGCATGTAAACTTATCGGTTGTCTACATCTTCAGTAAACCAGACAAGAATTCTTTTTCTGTGTTATTTATTAAAGAAATGGATTTTTTTTGTTTTTTAAACCAGGTGTCCTTAAAAAGAAAATTAAACTTGAAAATGTTTTCTGCTAACAGGAATAAACATTTTCAGGACGTGACTGATGAGAAGACTTTACAGTGCATCCAGGATGTTGTTTCACTTTTGGAGAAAATCAAGACCAGAGAGGTATAACGCTTCTAATCTATATGTGCAAACCAGAGTAATTTGATAAAAACTTTAACCACTTAAACAAAATGTACCTTCCATTAAATCAATAGATGACTGCACGGCTATCGTAATGTATTCATATATAAGTAAATGTTACACTAATGCCTCATGTCTCCTTTTTTTTTTTTTTTTGCTGTTTTTATACTCCATTATATATTGCTTTTTAATTTGCATAACAAAGAGTTTTCCCTGCTTAAAACTGCCTGGAAAGAGAAAAATGCGATGCTACAAAACTATAAACGGACAGTTTTAATGCTCCTTCATCGGCAGGTGCGGAATGGCTTGGTTGTAGTGCCTGATGTGTTCGTATCTCTGAAGTGTGCTGTGGAGCATGCCACAAACTCACTGTCTGAGCGGTATGGACTTTAAAGCATTCTGAACAAGAAATATGAGAATTAAATGTTGCTACTAATAATAAGACAGTATGGTGACCTTGAATCTGTTTATTACAGAAAAGCTTTATGGTTCTGTACACTATTATGTCTGTCTATATGCTTTATTTCAGGATTTTGGTGCTGTTTGTGGGGGATGATGATGTTCCAGTGGACACTAAAGATGGGTGGGATTTGTTTCGCATATGATGTCTCCTTTCACTGTGTGTTCACCTTGTACATTTTGGTTGCATGTACATTCACTGTATGTTCCCCATGTACATCACCATGTACCATGGACTTTATTGTAAGGTATTAAATTTTAGAACTGAAAAAAATTTATATATTTTACTGCTACAGGAGAGTGCTTTTGGTGCAAATCTGCAAAAAAGAGCCTGAAGGAGTGAAGTCTCTCTATCATGTGCCTGTGTGTCTGAACAAGGTGTGTATTAATATACTATTATAAGCCATTAGTGATATCATTCAGATATTTCTCTACATACAGCTTGTAGTAGTATCTAAAGAACTTCATCAATAATGTTACACAATTGAAACTATGCCATTGAGTAGTTAGTCCATTATAAGTGTCTGCAGAGATTATCTTTCTGTTTGTCACTAGATCTGTATGTTTCTTGTTGTTTGCTTGTCCTTTTCTTTCTATTTATTATATCACTTTTGTTAATTGCAAGAAATATGCTATTACTAATATGTTGTCCCGCTGCAGGGCAGAATAGCATGGTATAGCATAGTAAAATCTCTTCCTCTGCTTTCCCCAGGGTGTGTTCTCCAGTGCGAGTGTCATGGCTGCAGTGTTGGGTCTACTCCTGCCCCTAGCGTATGAGTTTAATCCAGGCCTGGTGCTGCAGGTTGTGGCAGAGGGCAGTGGTGGGTTAGATGTGCGTGTCTGGGCACAACTCACCAGCCTGCTGCAGGGGGTAGCACAGGGCGCAACTCTGGCACTTCTCAAGGTATGTTGTAGTAAGGCATACGCTCATTCCCCTTTTTGAAAGGGACCCATGCACACTATATTAACACTGACTGACCGATTAGCTGTTTTCATACCTTGTGACTTAAGTTAGGAATGGACAGTTTATTTAAAATGGATAAGTTATTCAGTTTACTTTCAATAAATCATTTTTGTAGGTTGTAATGAATAGTCAATTATAATATATATATATATATATATATATATATAATGTGTGTGTGTGTGTGTGTGTGTGTGTGTGTGTGTATATATATATATATATATATACATATAATGTATTATAGATGCAGCGATACTAAATTTCTCAGCTGGTACCGATAGTTCTGCCTTTTATGCCTTCTTTGAAATTAGTAATAATTAATTCCAAACTTCTGACAGAAATGCAAATAAAAACTTTATTCTCTCCATTTCAACAAGTTGTTTCCCAGTAACTGGTCTCATAAACAGAAAACATATATTTTATATGGGATCATGTTTTCAGCTATGTATTTTTTAAGTGATGCTTCAATAAATATATAATTTTTTAAGTTTTTAAGAAACCTATGTTGGATAGGTATTGACATGAACTTTTAAAAAATTTCTAATGTAGTACTTTTTTAAATCAGGGCTGTGACAGAGACATGGTGAAGGCTACAGGAGTGTCTCTCTCTGGGGCTCCTGCTCCATTGCTCGGGCCTCTGGATCCTCCTCTGGCTGAGGATGTGGAGGTTATAGAGGCACAGAGACAGAGACTGCAGGAGCGATGGGGCCTCCTGTTGAACACTGGTGAGTTCAGTTTACTTTGACCATGGCTAAACATGTATAACAGTGCATGGTTAATGTGTGTGTGTGTGTGTGTGTGTGTGTGTGTGTGTGTGTGTATGCTCAGTTTCAGAAAGTGGAACACAGAGTCAGGACAGATGAAGACTCCTCCTGCTGCCATTTAAGAACTTCATCAGTATAATTTCTATAAGGAAAGAATAGAGGTTACCTAATTAATGATGTGTGACAGTTTTAATTTTTTAAATGTTTGTTTGTTTTATTTTTATTTTTTTTGAACTGGGTGGTATGTCTGAGAACTGGCTTTAAATGTTCAATGTGTCTAGCGATGTATATGTTGTTGTTATTAGAACACATTTATATGTATGGATTTGACAGATGATGAAATCCAGCATTGCCACTTAATAAAAAATGTCGAGTATTTCTCGATTTATTAAAGTAGAATGATTAACATAAAAACACTGACACTGTGAACAATTAATTTAGTAAATATACTGCTTTTAATCCTTATGTTCTGAACTTAGGTCAAAATGACACATTAAATCTTGTACATATTCCATTGTAATGGGGAAAAATGTTCTTTTTTCAAGCTTTAGAATATATTACACACATTATGTTCAGGCTGTTTAAACATGTAAGAAACCATTTAAAGTTATAACTAATCAGAAATGCAATTTCATTTCTTGTCACATGACACTCGTACCCACTGTCCCCGACCTTGTGACTGGATTGTTAGAAATATCTACAGTATGTCACTAAAAGAAATAAACATATAGTGTGTACTTTAAAATGCATGATATAAATATGGGGCAGCGGGACATTGAGTACTAAGAAAATAATAGATTATGATGGTTTCATATATACAGTGGATATTACAGTGAGATAATTTTCTTTTGGATTGGATTGTGTCATTGCTATTTAGAATTCAGCAAAAAGTTAGTTCAAGGTAAAATTGGTTTATATTAAAAATTCAGGGCCGGAGATTTCTCCTCAGGATATTCAGGATGGTCATTCATGGTCCTGACAGTAGGAGGAGGCAGAGGCAGTATGAAAAGCCAAACAGTCCATAAACATGGCAAATGTGTCTGGTTTGCAGTATTAATGCAGACTTTTATACTTAATTGTTGGCTAATAAACTAATTAAATACTACAATTACTCACATTCACAGTTTCATACTATTTAGATATTTATGGAAATTTTATGGGTAAGAGAATGGTCATCTATGTAATAATAGTAACAGATCGTCTTTAATTGACATTTCAAGTTCAAGAGGTTTTATTGTCATTTCAGCCGTATACAGTTGGTACAGTACACAGTGAAACGAAACAACGTTCCTCTAGGACCATGGTGCTACACAAAACAACACACTAACCACATGAGACAGAGCACTAAATAAGACCTACAAACATTCTAGATAAAGTGCACGTGCAGACGTGTGCTAGCAACGCAGGACAATAGGTACAGTAAGTAACAGTGTAGTGCCGAACTGTACAGAGTTCTAGTGTGGAAGTGTCAGATATAACAGGTAGTGCAGAAGATAGGAGCCAAGGAGTAACAATATGATTTAAAAATGGTATAAATGTAAACATAACATGCTAAGACTGGGTATTCAGCAAATTAGCATATACAAAATGTGATCATAGCCGTTATAGTGGTAGCAGCCAGGTAAAGTGTGTATAGTGACAGTAAATTAGATACTATATTTTTGTAATACAGTAGCAGCAAAAAATGAAACAGTGTCAATACAGGAATGTGCACCCAGAGTTGGGTGGTGTTCAGTTCAGAGAGAGAGAGAGTGTGTGTGTGTGTATATATATATATATATATATATATATATATATATATATATATATATATAATATATATATATATATATATATATAATATATATATATCAGTCCAGTCTCTGAGTATTGAGGAGTCTGATGTGAGGGCCCGAACACTTCGGTACCTTATTCCAGACGGCAGGAGGGTGAAGAGTGTGTGTGAGGGGCGTGTGAGGTCATCCACAATGCTGGTGACTTTGCGGATGCAGCGTGTGGTGTAAATGTCTGTGATGGAGGGGAGAGAGACCCCGATGATCTTCTCAGCTGTCTTCACTATCCGCTGCAGGGTCTTGCGATCCGATGAGGTGCAATTTCCGAACCAGACAGTGATGCAGCTGCTCAAGATGCTCTCAATAGTTCCTCTGTAGAATGTGGTGAGGATGGGAGGTGGGAGATGGGCTTTCTTCAGCCTTTGCAGATTTAAGCATGGCAGCATTTAAAAAAAGGCAAACTTTTGCGCCAAAAAAGTTTTTTTTTTTTCATTCATAAATTATAATAAATTAAAATTTGCAGAACATAGCAATAATAATGTGACTAAGTAAGTTAGGGAGCTATCTTTCAAAACAATGATGTCTTTCCCAAATCAAGCAGCTGTTTTTTTTTTATAGTAACCAGCAATAAACTCAATCATTCACTTTAAGTAACCGCTTTATACTTGTCAGGGTCATGCTGGATCCGGAGGCTCTTCCAGGAACACTGGGCTCGTTAACACCTAGGGGTAATTTAGAGTAACCAATCTACTTACTAGAATGTTTTTGGGAGTTGGGAGGAAACCCGGAATAAACTGGATTTTTGATTTCCATGAGCTGTAAGCCGTAATCATCAAGATTAATACAAACAAAAAAAGGCTTGAAATAGTTCACTTTATGCGTAATGAATCTAGAATACATATGAAAGTTCCAATTTCTGCATTAAATTTCAGAAAAAAAAATTAACTTTTCCATGATATTCAAATTTTTTGAGATGCACCTGTATGTTAGACCTGAATCTTAAAAACATTTGAAGTTTGAAGTGGACATTTTATTATTATTCAAAGCATACTGTTATAACCTTTATTATTATTATTATTATTATTATTATTATTATTATTATTATTATTATTAATTGACAATCCATTTACTTTTTAAGATTAATAATATTTAGACAGAATAAAAATTCATATAAAGTACCATGCCATTTTAAGCAAAATTGGGAAGAAAGAAAGAAATAAAATAATAATGAATACATTTGATAAATTAATAATTAATAATAAATAATTCATGCGTGAACGGGTTCATTCGTTAAGATGGATCTTTTTTTTTTTGGAGAACCCCCAGCAGAGATGCCCTGTGCACAGCACATGGCATATCATCAGTGGCCAGGCCCGGATTAAGAATTCAGAGGCCCCTGGGCACAATGTCTTGTAGATCGAACTCGGGTCGAATGTGTCAAAAACTACTTTCAGGCGCCACTCTCCCTACGGCCTACGCCACTGTAGACGTAAAGTGGCGCGCATCTTTTTAAAATCTTGTGTACCTCAATGTAAAAAAAGAAAAGAAAACAATTTTTTTTTCTTCCCCTCGATTGGGCCCCAAAGTGCGCATGGGTCCCTGGGCCCGTGCCCATAACATCCATTGGATAATCCGGCCCAGTCCGTGGCTCTATAATTATGACAGTGAATTTAATTTGCCTAGACACCTAAATGACCTACTTTGCATAAAGACCCATTATTTGGGAACTGCCCATCACTAGTGTTGAATCCAGACGGGTAGAGATGCTGTAAAGGTTTTAACCATATACACGTGGCTAATATTTGCTCCATGTTTATGGCCCTTTTGGCGTTCCATAGACCAGACCGGTGACCGGATAACGAGTCACTCCTCACTGTTCGTCCTAATGTAGGCCTCTTTCCGCTTGGCCATTGTCTGCGCCGCTGTGGTGCTTTAACGTGGCATTTCTGCTACCAGCAGGTGCGCTCTGAAGTGTCCTGAGCGTGTCGCTTCCGGATTTGAGACACAGCCCTGGATGTGAAGGAAATCACAGCAGTTTGAGAGATGGCCAGATCTGCGGCGCACACGGGAAAGATGAAGAAGGACGAGTCTTTTCTGGGGAAGCTCGGAGGCACGCTGGGTCGCAAGAAGAAGGCAAAAGAAGGTAAATAAATCAATAAATAAATAGAGGTGTAGCCTATATGACACCTGAAATGAGATGTGCCCATGTCGTGTTGTAGAGTAGAGCTACTGTCCATGGTGCTGTTTTATATACACTTCATTTTCAGCAGTGTGTGTGATGTGTCTTATCTGGCATCAGTCATCCCTAGCATTTAAATTATGTTCATTCACAAAATATATGAATGCTATTAAGAGTGAATAGTCACTGATATCCAGTGGAAAAAGTCTGGCACTGGTGCTGATGAAATGAACATAAATAGACACCTATGCCTGGAATGCAAGGATGTTACGATAACAGTACTATTATACTTTTAATTCATATTTTTCTGCCTTTGTTGTAGAGGCATTACTGTTTTAATTACGTGAACAACTTCTGCTGTTGGTGGCGTCTATGCTTATTTAAATACATATTCACATTAGTTTCACTCCCTTCAGTTTTATGATTCACAAATCACCCTACTGTTATGTGTGAACAGCTGCAAAGTGTGTGTGTGTGTGTGTGTGTGTGTGTGTGTGTGTGTGTGTGTTTATCCTGATGAGGACATTTGGTTAGATCTATTTTAAAAACTAAATGTTCCCTTTTGGTTACTGAAGTTAAGATTAGGATTTAGGTTTAGTTGTAGACGTAGCATTAATCAGCTGCTTTAATAGTTATGTCATGGAAGGTCCAAGGATTGTAGGACAAATGAGTGTGTGTGTGTGTGTGTGTGTGTGCGTGTGTGTGTGTGTGTGTGTCATTCTTTTTCGAGCTGTCCCGAGTTGCTTCGGAGCCAGCTCATTCAGTCATGATTGCTAAACACTCATAGTATATAAACAGAACAACTCATTAGCAAACCCTTAAGAGAGGTAGACCAATTTACAAATTTAATTAAATTCAGAAACTTTTTTTTTTAATTAAACTTTTAATTAACAGTCTCAAAAGGTCAAAAGACTGTTTGACAGCCTGTGTGTGTGTGTGTGTGTGTGTGTGTGTGCGTGTGCAAATGTCTCAACACTTCCTCTGTGATTGGTTATTTATTTATATATATATATATACATATTTTAAAAATGAGGAATATTGTAACCATTGTTTTGTCTATCAACAATTAAGTTGCTCAGGAAGTTGTCCTGACGACAGAAACACAAGCATGTGAAGTGGCCAAGGCTGACTGTTGGGCTGAAATAGCGTAATGACAGGTGGTCAGTTTGGTAATACTGTTGACATTCTGTTGTGGACCAGACATATGTGCAGGATTTGCATGGTGTGGAGTGTGTGTTTAACCCCTTAAATAATCATACAAGACCCCCTCGCATAATTTCTAATGTTATTTTAGGCAATTATGAATTGAAATGACAGTACAGGGAAACAAAATGAGGAAAAAAGCACAGACGAATTAAAATGTTCCCCTTTTTTTTTTTTACTTTACACTCCAGTCTCCTGTCTCCCCATCTGTGTAGGTTTTGGGCTCATCGATGCAGAGAGAACCCGCACATGATTAAGAGAAGTGTGCTGGTAGGCATCATAGTAGCTAATAGACTATAGGACCATCACCCCCACATGTGCTTGTTGAACATCCCACTCCAAATTCTTTGCTGTTATAAGAACCTCCACTCTTCTGGAAGGACTTTCCACTAGATTTTGTAGTGTTGCTGACCTCACTACTGCTCTTGTGGCTGAATGAATGCAAATCCCCACAGCCACAAGAGCATTAGTGAGGTCAGGCGTTGATGTCAGGCTAGGAGGACCGGGGTGCAGTTGGTGTTCCAGTTCATCCCAAATGCGTTCACTGGTGTTGAGGTGCAGGACACTCGAGTTCTTCCACTCCTGCTTTGGCAAAGCATTTTGTAGAGCCCCGGTGTGTGAGGGTGTGTTGGAAGACTCGGGAGGCAGGCGGAATTTTAGCCAAGCTCCAGGTTCGTGTTTATTCAGCCCACGCTTTTTAAAAAACTCAACAAATCAGGACAACACAACAGAAACAGGTCAGTCCCGGACTCAGCGCTTCCGCTCCGTCAAGTTCAGGTCCATGCTCCATGGCGTGTGTGGAGCTCTCTCTCTCACTCTCTCTTGCTGGTTACAGGAGTTAATGACATGTAAATAAACTGCAGAATTAAGACACAGGTGAGAATCATCACGTGTTACCTGTCAGTTTGACCGGCCTCCTCTCTGTCCACAGCTGACGCGTCACCACGCTCCCGCTGCCACACATGTCTTAACAGACCTCACTTTGTGCACAGGGACATTGTCAAGCTGGAACAGGTTTAGACCTCTTAGTTCCAGTGAAGGTAGACTAATGCTACAGCATACAGTACAGTAATTCTATACAACTGTGTGTTTCCACCTTTATGGACACATTTAGGGAAGGCCGACATATGGGTCAGATGGTCAGGTGTACACAAACATTTGGCCATATAGTGTATTACTATTTGCATTTTCTGCTGGTAGTTTGGATAAGTGGCTTATGGAGTGAATTGTTTTGTTAGGTAATTTAGTAGGCTTTGATGCTATGAATTTAATGCAGTATGGGGGAAAAAGTAGCCCAGGTTCTTTCACTTTGTTGAAATTTAATCTACGTTTATAGGTAGGCAGCAAGATGCCCATTAAAAAAAAAAAAGGAAAAAAAGAAGGAAATTAAAGGGAATTAGGGATAAAGATATTAAATTAAATTTAAAAAGACAGTTAGGGATAAAGATAAAGAGAATGAAGAGCAAGCTATATATTTAACACAAATGCAAGAAAAACAATTTAAAGACACAGCCTACCTAAAGCAACCCATGAGTGTTCTTTGTGTAATATAAAAATGTTGCATAAAAGTTATCATATTGTAATGATTCTTGCCAGTGCAAATAGAGGATCTTGTTTATATTTCCTAGTTATAACATATGGTATTTGCATGTTTCTTTTTTGTCACCCAACAAGGGTCCCCAAAACAAAATATTGTCCACCAAGTCTTTGAGACCGGGGTTGTATGTGATTAACTGTTTAAACAGAGATGTTAGATGGTATTGTGAAGTTCAATTGTTAATTGAACTGGATTGTATATGGCAACTTGCCACCACTGATACCAACAACATACAGCAGCAGTATGGAGTGATACTGATATGATTCCATGGACTGTATGTTAGATTTTTCATCTCAGCATTTTCCTCTGAAGAACTTTCCTCATATCCCTGTTGTGGACATTAATACTGAGTACTGAGAAGGAACTGTTAATGACCAGGATACCCTCGGGAGAGTGTACGCTCCCTGGCCGGGAAAATGATTTTCTAGGGTGGTACTTCTGGGTGGATAACTTGCATGTGGTTAATGGTGGAAACAATTTGCTTTAAACAAACATACATGTTTGTTTGAAGCAAAACAAAGGTATACTATAGTTCCCTTCCTACTGGGTTTGCTATTTTGCATTGTGGACACACTTATTTGTCTGTCATCTGAATATTTCTTGCTGGTTTCTTTATATGTGTTGTTCACTTAGTCACGCTGTTTGGTCCCTTAATTCCACTGCATAGATTTTTAAATTTGACATTTGATAATGAGTCTTTATTAGTCACATATACATTACAGCACAGTGAAACATTTTTTTTCACATATCCCGGCATGTTAGGAGGTAGGGGTCAGGGTGCAGGGTTAGCCATGATACAGCAGAGAGGGTTTAGGGCCTTGCTCAAGGGCCCAACAGTGGCAGCTTGGCAGTACTGGGGCTTGAACCCCTGACCTTCTGATCAGTAAACAAGAGCCTTAACCGTCAAGCCACCACTGCCCCTCCACCACTGCTCATTTGCTCCATGAGTTTAAAATGATTAAATCATACTGTGTAGTACGTAGACAAAAGTTTGTGGATGCCTGCCGATAGTACTCATACCTGCTTTTTTGACCATCCAATTCCACATTTAGTCCCCCACATTGCTGTTATAGTAACCTCCACTCTTCTGGGAAGGCTTTTCACTAGATTTTGGGGCGTGGCTATGGATATTTGTTCATTCAGCCACAAGAGCATTAGTGAGGTCAGGCACTGATATCAGATGACGAGGCGTTCCAGCTCATCCCAAAAGTGTTCAGTGGGGCTGAGGTCAAGGCTCTGTGCAGGACAGAAGTTCTTCCACTCCAACCTTGACAAACCACATATTCACGGAGCTCGCTTTGTGTACAGGGCATCGTTGTGCTCGAACAGGTTTGGGCCTCTTAGTTCCAGTGAAGGGAAATTGTAAAGTTACAGCATACAAAGACATCCACTTGTGTGCTTCCAATTTTGTGGCAGTTTGGGGAAGGAACACATATGATTGTGGACATGATGGTTAGGTGTCCACAAACCTTTGGTCATATAGTGTATGAAACGAGAAAGAAGACATAGTTGTTGTTATTTTTGTTGCTGTTTTTATTCAAGGTTTGCCTTTTTCTGCAGTTATTTCTCTCTTGCTGGCATTGGCATTATTCTGACAAGTTTGATACAACTCGCAAACCTCTGCTGTTATTCTATAAAAGAGTCGAGGACGAACGTTTACATACACCTAGGCATTCAAACTCAATTTTTCATAACATTGCACATTTCATACTCTCATACAATTCCTGTGTTAAGTTAATAAGAGTATCAGACTTTAATTGTACAAGGTATGCTTAGGATCCTTGTCCTGCTGGAAGTCCCAGTTGTGGCCAAGTTGAGTTGTCAGTAGTTCTAATAATTGCTCATCCTCATAATGCCATCTATTCTCTGAAGATCACCAGTCCCTTTTCCAGCAAAACACCCCCACAGTATGATACAACTTTCCATGCTTTGCAGTTGGGGTGATGTGGTGTATTCGGATTAAAAGCCTCCATACATAGCTCTGAACATTATGGCCAAACAGTTCCTTTTTCATTTCATCTGACCAGAGAATTCCCCTCCAAAAGAAGAAGAAGAAGCTTTATTTATATAGCACCTTTCCAAGCTCAAAGTCGCTTTACATAGTATACTGTATATCAGATACATAAGATACATACAAATACATAGAACAAAAAAATCAGTAATTGAAAATATAATTCAAACAGATAGGTCTTTAGATGGGTCTTGAAACTATGCAGAGAGGTGATGTTACGGAGAGTAAGAGGTAGTAAGTTCCACAGTTTAGGAGCAGCAAAACAAAATGACCTTCCACCTGCAGTGGACAGGCGAAATCTAGGAATGGACAAAAGGCCAAGTTCTGAGAATCTAAGGGACCGAATAGGGCAGTATGGATGAAGTAAGTTAGACAAGTAGGGAGGGGCAAGACCATTTAGTGCCTTGAATGTTAAAAGCAGTATCTTAAATTGAATATGTGATGCCACAGGTAGCCAGTGGAGATCATGCAGAAGAGGAATGATATGAAAAGGTGGAGGGAAGAACCCTTGCAACTGAATTTTGAACATACTGTAATCTTGAAATTTATTTTTTTGGGCAAGCCAATAAATAGGTCATTACAATAATCCAGACGTGAAGTGATTAGGGCATGAACTAAGATTTCACCATCAGTCAGAGTGAGAGAGGATCGAAGACGTGCAGTATTATGAAGGTGGTAAAAAGTGTTTTTAACTATAGAGTTGATATGGGAATCAAAAGAGAGAGTTGTGTCAAATACAACACCAAGATTACAGGCAGAGGAAGAAGATTTAACAAGAACCCCATCAATATCAAATGACATATCCATCCTTTTGACTGAAGTAGCTGAACCAATAAACAATTATTGTTTTATTATCATTCAGTTTTAAAAGTTCAGGGACATCCAGTGTTTGATGTCTCTAATACATGCAGTGATTGAATCAGAAAAAGATGGCTTATCAGAGCTGGTAGTAAGGTAACTTTGGATGTCATGAGCACAACAATGAAATTGAAGTCCATGTGTGCGTATGATGTCATCAAGTGGATACATATTAATGATAAACAGTAGTGGCCCAAGAACGAAGCCTTGAGGAACACCCTGTGTCAGAGGAGCAATGGCGGATTTGAACCCTTCAGTAGGTGCCATATTTTCTGTCATTGAAGTCGGAGGTGAGCCAGGAGAGAGCTGGATCAGTGATGCCGATTCCAGAAAGACGAAAGATAAGTATATCATGCCAGACAGTGTCAAATGCAGAGCTTAGATCGAGCAGAATTAAAATGTTTAATAACCCAGAATCAATGGACAGGAGAAGGTCATTAACCACAGAAGAGCAGTTTCAGTGCTGTGAGATGGACGAAATACAGACTGGAAAGGTTCAAAGAGGCCATTTGCATCTAAATAAGACCGTAATTGCGTGGCGACTACTTTTTCAAAAATTTTACTTAAAAATCTGAAGTTTGAGATTGGTCTGTAATTGTTCATATTTTGACAATCAAGGCCAGATTTCTTAAGAATGGCGGTCACCGCAGCAGTTTTTAGTTCTTCTGGAACAATACCAGATGCTAGGCTACAGTTTATCAGATGAGTTATGGAAGGTGAGACTTCGGAAACACACATTTTGAGTAAAGTAGTAGGTGCAGGGTCAAGCTGGCAGGATGCAGAATTGGACTTCGTAATCAGATCACTTATAGCAGAAGGTGTAGTGGAAGTGAAAGCAGAGAAAGAGTATTTTGAGTGAGCTGTAATAAACTCATCATGTGGGGCACCTGTATGAGGTGTATCTTTGGCAATAGATTCAGTGATTGACTTCAGTTTGCCTGAATAAAAAATTGAGAAAAAATATTCACAAGCTTCTCAGAGCCAGATATAGCATGCGGTGGAATGTTAGTGAGCTTCTTCACCATAGCAAAAAAGTGATTTGGATCTGCATGTAGAGTTCCTCATACTGTAGGAAAGATAGGAAGAACGAGCGGCAGTGAGGGCTCTATGGTACTTATGCAAATGTTCTGTAAAGGCCAGAGAGTGCACAGTAAGTCCAATTTTCCTGCATAGGCTTTCCAAGCGATGACCTTTAGCTTTCATCTCTCAAAGTTCAGGAGTGAACCAGGGTGAGATGTGAGTGGATGGAACCAGTCTAGTTTTAACAGGAGCATGCTTCTCGAGTACTTAAGAGATAGCATTATTATAGAGACAGCAAATTTCTGATGGACAGTGGGATAGTAAGGAGTCTGAAAGAATAGAAGCCCTTATTGACACCAAGAAAGCTGATGGGTTTACAGAACTGATTTTACAGTAGGTGAGCTTTTTTTTTTAGTAGGCAGTATTGATATAGGAAAACTAAAGCTAAATTTGAAAGTGTATGATCAGAGAAAGCAAACTCAGAACCAGTAACAGAGACATTATATAAGCCAGATGTACAGACATTAATATAATATTACTTTCATAATACTCTCATGGCAAACTACAGCCAACCCTCCACCTCTACGATGGGGGCGTGGTTTCGAAAAATAGATATACCCGGGCAGTGTATGGAGGTTTAAATTCAGGAAGTCAATTGGCTCCTGCGAAGTCTCGGTCCGAAGTATCATGTCCAGGTTTGCATCGATGATTATGTCATTTAGCATGGATGCTTTATCAGTCAAAGTGTGAGTGTACAGCAGAGCACACCGCACATCAGGAAATGCAGTTTTGCAGTTGCCAAAGTCACGATCGATGTGTAATGACCTCAAATTTTCATAGCTGATCGCACATTTTTCCTGCTGAGATTTACCAGGAGCACGGGTGTTAGTGTAAATCACAGGAATGCTGTTGGGAGATGTGTAGTGAAGAGACCAAGGTATCTTCCGCGGCCGGTGTAAAAAACTCCAAGTTGTTTACACCATTGATATGTGTCCGGGGCCAAAGGAAAAGCTCATTTTAAAGATCTAAGCTGAGCAGCAGAGTACTGTAGAGCCATGTCAGGAGAAGAGATTTGATTAAAGTCGGCCAAAAGCAGTCCAAAACGACAGAAGAACAGAACTTGAGAGCAGTTACACAGCGACCAATGATCCATTGGGATCCACACAACAACTAATCGATATACATGTGTTAGCCAGAACTGTATCGAAACCACAGTCGCAATTCAAAGAAATACCATACCAAGGAATAGAGACGAATGGAGAGAGCTCGCAGCCAATCAGTGTGACAGGATCACCAGAATCACAAAATCCAAGTCAGTCAAGTTCAGGTCTATCGACTCTCAGCAAGACCATATCCAAAAATAAAAATGTATCAGCCAACAAACAAAAACAAAAAAATAAACCCTGTTTGGTAGAGCCTGGGACCTTATCAGCATGAAGCGGCAGCACAAGCTCACTTAGCGTTCTCACACTGGAAATGGAGCAGGCGCACAGTGGCTTAGTGGTTAGCACGTTTGCCTCACACCTCCGGGGTTGGGGGTTCAATGGCCCTGTGTATGTGGAGTTTGCATGTTCTCCTCCGGGTACTCCGGTTTCCTCCCCCAGTCCAAAGACATGCATGGTAGGTGGACTGGCATGTCCAAAGTGTCTGTAGTGTATGAACGGGTGTGTGCACGGAAGGAGCTTCCCCTGGCATATCCTGGGCAACATTCAGTATCATACTGCTGAGTGGCTAATCCTTCCACCACGATGGTTCCACTTCATAGTGTGTGAACCTCATAGAGGTTCCACTATGAAGTGGAACCTCGACACGAAAAGAAGAAGACCGGAAATGGAAAACCAAGAAGAAAAATGACCTTTTTTATGCTGGTCTTGGAGTCGTGTCTTCTTCCTTGCACGAAAGCCTTTTGGGGCATTGCAGTGTAGGACTCTATTAATGGTAGATGTACATACTTCGGTATAGTATTGGTAGATACTTTTGGATAAATTAAATCTGTATCCTGATTTCTGTAAAGTTGCTTTTTTGTCAGTGTCCATTGTCAAAAGCACTATATAAATAAAACAACTGAATACTTATGTAACTGATGTCTCCAATTTCTTCACCAGTTTCTTTTTTGTTGTCTTGGGGTTCAGCTGAACCTTTCGGACCAAAGTTTCTTTCATCTTGAGAGTTAATTTGTGCTTCCTGAACGATTCAGTGTTGGCGCATGTGTGTGTTTGTGTGTGTGTGTGTGTGTGTGTGTGTGTGTGTGTGTGTGTGTGTGTGTGTGTGTGTGTGTCACTGCTAAACACATATGGTCCTATTAATTGTGATGTGATCAGTGTTGCAAGAACAATTTAACAATAGACTTTGGTCAAACTTTGGGAATATTTAGAGGTACACAGTCTGAGTGGTTTGATATGTTATTACAGTGATACTGACAGTGTTATAGTTTTCCTAGCTCCTGCTATTCTAACGCAGCTCTACTGGCGTTATCGTTATCATAAATAATTCTTTGTCGTTGAGACATAGCATTGGTCTATTGGCATGCTCACTTAATTTCAAGAGCACAACAGGGACAATCTTATTAGTACCAAAATGTGTGAATACAGCACAGCAATACAAGGCGTGATGATGGCAATGCAAAGTGGCAAGGCCCAAATTTAGCCTATTAACACTGGAAGCCTCCAATCAGGCACTTGTTCCCCTGTCTGTTTTGTGGATGCTCATTGTAAATCCCAACAATTAAAGATCCTAAAAAAGATTATACTAAAAATCTACAACTAAAATTACATGAAAGACACAAAGTGTATTTTTGAATTTGAAACAGAATCCTGTTTGGTCTTACCATTCAAATGTGTACGGTTGCTTTTAAAGAACATGTAGCAGCACTCTGGTCTGTACATATAGAACACTAAAATAGAACCTATATTGTGAAACAAGTGTGTTTGAAATGTTAAGTAATAATGTGTTTAAAGGCAAGCAGTTTGGCAAACAGTAGCACCAGAAACACAGACCATGCGCCATTCATTTGAATAGAAATGTAGCAGCAGACTAACAGAGCTCCTAAAGTTGTATTTCCTAATGCACAAGTTAGTTCTCAGATAAGCATGGAGGAACTGTGTGCCTTTGATCTGTCAATCCAAATGTTTCTCACTGACACGCATTAAGTGCAGTTGCATAAATGCAAGTCATCGCTTTCCACATACTTACAGTCACATCCTCCAGTCTTCATTAACTGTAGTGACACAAGTGCCACAGAAGAAAGGTACTAAAAGTAAGTTGTCTATATTTTTATCTTTTACACTAGTATATTTGATCCTCTGCTTTTAACTTTTAAAAAAAAATGCTAATTGTAAAATTTACACCTACTTAATTACCATTATTTGGCAGCACACCTGGTGGTGTTGTGATATTTGTAAAAAGGCAGCAGTAACAGTGCTATAATACAGCACCGTCTGTGCCATGTTGCTCACTTGGTAGTTGTGTGTCAAATCTAGCCAGCCACACTCCAGAAATATCCAGAGATACATTTATGGTGACGCCATGTATGTCCAAACTCAAATACCTTTTAACAAGTCTTGCAGAACCTGTCTTTCTAGAGATAAGCTGTCAATATGGTTTGATTTGGAAGATGCAGCTCTGCATCTATGGGAAGTTTATTTGATATTTTAAGCAGCTTTAACATACCACACTGCAACAAATGATATATCTTAGCAAATGAAGATATTTTGAATAAAGGAAAAGTTATCTAATATTTCTTATTATGAGATTATTATATAACAAATATAAGACCATTAGGGATTATTTCTGGACAGATTTGCTCATTTCACACTTGAAATGGTCTTATTCTATTGGCAGATCATTTTTCAACTTTAGAGACATCAATGCTTGAAATAAATACAATTATCTGTCAGTCGAATAAGATGAGAATTTCAAGCTTGAAATGAGTAAGATATCTAGAAATAGGCTCAATAATCTTAGATTTGTTTATAAACAATCCCTTAAGGAGAAATATTAGTTGAATACATGCTAAGATATCGTTTCTTTGCAGTACAGCTTTTGTTTCGTAGATCTGCTCTAGGTGATACTAAACCAGTAGGTTAGGCATGAAATGGCACAAATCTGATCTGTAGTCAGGACCTGAGTAAATTATCAGTATTCAGTACAAGTTGCAGCTGTATTGATTGGTACTGGCTGTAAGTGACAATGCTCAGCTGCACTTTGCTAATGGAACCTGAACATGGAAACAGTTTCAGACGATTAAGCCTGCATTGCTTTTAGCGATATTTGTAGCTCACCAGTAAGCAAAGGTTTTTATGATTAATTAAAAATGTTAAATTAAATCACGACAACATGCATCAGAGCTAAACAGGATGAATTTAAAAAATGTTATTTAAGAAAAAAAAATGGCTTCCTAATCTAAAAGTCTGCAAACATAGATTGATAAGCAAGATATTAAAGAAGTGTGTAGATTTGTTTTATTGTGTTATTTGGAACTGCTGTTGCCTGTAGACGTAAGAAAATGTCCACTTCAGGCAACCTATTTTCGTGCACATGTATAAAAAACAAAGAAAAACCTGACATTATAGGGAACTGCCAGTCCACCTGTGCTTTCGTATTCTTTAGGATTCAGCCATGTTATGATTTCTGTTCTTGTCCTCTCCCCTCCTCTCCGTCGCCTAGTGAAACAGGAGCAGCAACGTGTAGGGGGTTGTGCATGGACAGAAATAACGCATGCAAAAGCTGGATTCAATGCCATAACCCCACAAACAGCAGCCCACTGAATGCTTGTGTGGACACACACACACTCACACACACTCACTGGTTCATACACCCTTTCTCCCGTCATTTTGTTAAGGGTACCTTCTGGATCCCGGACTGTATTTTACGATATGGCTGGGCTACTATGTGGGACTAAGAGAAAAAAGCAAGGTAGTGTTGTGTTAAAGGGAATCAATGAATGAAAATAATGTGTTTAGCTGTTTGATTATGTGAATGTCCTTCATAGTGAACGCTTTTGTGTTATTAGTCAAAATCGGTCTCTTTGAGTACGTGTGGCGCTGCTCAACAGAATTCAGATGGAATACCTGATCTTTGTTGCTTGTACTGTCCATAAGATCTACTGCATGGACTAGTGTTGCACTCCCTCCTTTAAATTCTGGGATTCTCTGATTATTTGTACCCAGCAAGCCTGGTGTCTCTGTTGTATCAGATTAGTTTGTGTCCAGCGCTAGAGGGTTTAGAAATTATCTAGCCAGTGCAGCCACTTGGGGAGGAAATGGCATAATTATGATAAATGCTTAGGCTGTAATTACAGCGGAAATGCCAATTTTGATCCAACGTACAATTAATGCTCCTCCTGCAAGCCTCTCAGAAGATCCATGTTGTACAGGAAATAAAGGAAGTAGTACGTTCTGGAATAAGTTTTGTAGTTTGTAACTTCAGAACAGTTGAGAGATGAGAACTAATTTAGCTTAATTTCAGTATATCAAAGAGGGTGTGGCTGTGTTTTGGTGCGTAATAAATGTCTCTGATATGAATCTCTGGCTCCACCTTCCCCGTAGGATATGGCAGCAGCGGCATATGAAAGGGAGCCGGTGCACTGTAGTACCAAAGAGGAAGTGAGATTACATGTCTGTCTCTGTGGATAGCCATTAGTGACCTGCTAAGAAAGGGGAAGAGAGAAAAGGGGAAATATGGATGATTTGGGTGTAGGGTGTATTGTGTCTATGGGTTATTCTGAATGGCACAAATAAAATTGCTGTTCTGATCAGGTGCAGCATGCTGGTTAATTTCTTAAAGAGAAAATCTGACAAAAGTTCCACAAATACAGTAGATGCTGGAGAAATCTCCTTTTTTTACTCTGCTTAAATGTGGTTCCAAGATTGTCTCTGATGTTTGTGTCTTTAGTGAGTGACCTTCAGGAAGAGGGGAAGTATGCCATCAACGCACCACTCCTCCCTTCCAGTACTGACCTGCTCCCAGAGGACATGCTGCTAGGTAACACACTCCTCCCTTTTCATCAATTCAACTTGATTTACTGTCTTACTACCAGGAGAGAATCTCTTTTCTTGTTTTAATTTTTACTTTTGCTAATTCTGAATACACTTTGTTTTCAGTACCTCTGTAATAACATACATATATCTACCCCCCCCCCCAAAAAAAAAAAAAAAAGAAAACAACAATAAGAACTTAATAACCACTTTCCCTCAGGATTGTACAGATTATACAGTGAAATTTCACTTTAAATGAGGTGTGTGACAGGTGAGTCGTGTGTATTACACTTTAAAGGACAGGACAATAAATACCACATTGTCCTCTGTATGAAATTATTTCAAATATTTCATATATATTAAAGAAAGACTGACTAATATTTGCTGCCTCTTAACAAGCTGCCTCTTCCCTATTTTCCATTATAGTGTTATTGGTAGGTAATTGAAATGCCAGGGAAATAATTAGTAAACATTTGCTTTAATATTCAACTCAAGTCGGGAATACTCCCAAAATGACAAAAAACTAAAAATAATTCTTTAGTTTCAGTTCTAATAAAATGTATAGATGTCATGTATCGTGACGTGGAGGAAGATAGGACGGATGCAAGCGCAGTTGGAACGGTTTTCTTTATTGAGAAACACAGGCAGGTAAATCCAAAACGTGATCCAGAAATGTAATCCAAAACATGCAAGAGGTCAGGTGATCGGCAAACAGGCATACACAGGGCTAGGCAGGAATCAAGGTCGTGGCCACGGAAAACAGGGTCGATAAACAAAACAAGAAACATAAACAACAGCGAGGGACTGGTAGCGGAGAAACCAGCGTGAACTAAACTAACGAACCTAAACATGAACTAAGACATGGACTAGGACTATGACATTCACAATGAACCACATCTACATCTAAATCATCTAATCTATCTACTCTAATATTCCGCGTTGAGTGTTGGGAGGCACGCGGTATATATGCCGACATGATCAGCCTCGTAACTGCTAACAGCTGAGGGCAATACAGACATACGTGACACCACAACCAATGACAGGACGGGGAGGAGACATAACAGAAACATAAACAAATGCACGTGTCGAAATGTCACTATTGTCCACACGGGAAAAGCAGGTGCTCACGCACCTGCTAGTGCACGCGCGCTCATATGCTCCACAGCGCGCTGCACAAAGGGGGACACATGACACTAGAGTAAATTTCTCATGCTGCCTTATACACTTTGAGCCAGCCCAATGGCTGTGATGCCTTTTTATGTGCAGATTTCTGAATAGAATTGTAAATAATTAAGCTTTATTTGTTTCAGCATAACATCTAAACAAAACTTGAGATCCGAATACAAGCTAATGTCATTGCCAGTGTGAATTAAGTTCTCTTTTGTAACATTTTGACAACACCCAGTGTTACTCAAAATTACCTCTGAGTCACAGGAAAGTCAAAAAAGTTCATCTTTCTCTTTTATGAGCAGAAGTATTGAGTCACTCCCAAAACTTATTTTTGGTCAGGGTGGAAAGTATATGTATGTATACAGGCCTCTCCGAAAGGATTGGAACAGCAAGGCCAATTCTATTGTTTTC
The DNA here is from genome assembly GCF_023375685.1 of Ictalurus furcatus. Classification (NCBI taxonomy): domain Eukaryota; kingdom Metazoa; phylum Chordata; class Actinopteri; order Siluriformes; family Ictaluridae; genus Ictalurus; species Ictalurus furcatus. The sequence goes on along the minus strand of NC_071268.1, from coordinate 6,561,704 downwards.
ACTATACATTGAAGACATTTAGACGAAGAAGAAGAAGCCTTTATTTGTCACATCTACATTACATCACACTGAAATTCTTTTCTTCACATATTCCAGCTTGTTAGGAAGTTGGGGTCAGAGTGCAGGGTCAGCCATGATATTCGTTATTTGATATTCCTCTCAGTAATATGACCTAGAGGAAGCATACAGAAAAGAGAACAGGACCCAAAATGGAACCCTGGGGAACACCATAGGGCATTTGAGCACAGGATGAGAAACACTTCCCTACATTAACAGAAAAGGTTCTCTCCTTGAGATAAGAGGCATACCATTCCAGCACAGGCCTCTGAAACCCAGCTACATGATCATGTCTTTGCAAAAGGATATCATGATCTACTGCGTCAAACGCTGCACTCAAATCAAGCAAGATTAAAATACAGCAACAGCATGAGTCAAGACTGAGTAAGAGGTCATTTGTACCTTCAACAAAGCAGATTCAGTACTGTGAAGTTCCCTGAAACCAGACTGAAATTAATATAAAAATTTTCCAAGACTTTTGAAATGAAAAATAGTTTGGAAATGGGTCTGTAGTTATTCATGACATGCTGATCAAGATGATGCTTTTTTAATAGCATGTTTAAAAGTGGCAGGCATCACCCCATTGACTAGAGAGCTATTAATAATAGCGGTCAAGACCGGACTCGAAGCAGGAAAAGCCCCTTTAAAAATATACAAAGGCAGAACATCAGAAGGGCAGAAAGAGGACTTCATACTAGAACCAATATCAAAAAGCTGTGAAGGAGACACTGGTTGAAAAAGCAACAGAAAAAAAAAAATGCAACAGTCTGGTGATGTCAGTGGTTCACTGGCTTGATGCAGTTATTGCAAGCAAGGAATATGAAACCAAATATTCAGTGTTGTTTACTTTAATTTACTTTAAGACAATGTGTTCCTATACTTTTGCCACCTAAACGCTGGGTGGTCTACCACCAATGGTGCCATGTTTGTATCTGTTGTATCATATTCATCTTTTGATCTCAAACTCAAATGTCTTCAGTGTATAGCGAAAACAATAGAACTGGCCTTGCTGTTCCAGTACGCACACACAAACGCCTTCCACCCTGACCAAAAATAGTTTTGGTCAGTGAGTCAGTACTTCTTCTAATCTGTTTTATATATATATATATATATATATATATATATATATATATATATAAGTTTACCAGCAGTATATTGCACACAGCAGCACACTGCCTCTGCTGGCTTGCCTTCTACCCATAATGCATCCTGGTGCCATCTCTTACCCAGGTTAGCGACACACATGCACCCAGCTGTCAACATAATGTAAAAGAACATGTGATTCATCAGGCCAGCCAGGCCACCTTCTTCCACTGCTCCATGGTCCAGTTCTGCTGCTCACACACCCATCGAAGATGCTTTCAGCGGTGGGCACTCTGATCCGTCTGTGTTCTCTGATCTGAGCACTGTGTGTTCTGACACCTTTCTATCATAGCCAACATTAACTTTTTCAGCAATTTGTACTACAGTAGCTCTTCTGTGGGATCGGACCACACGGGCTAGCTTTCACTTACCAAGCACATCAGTGAGCCTTGGGTGACCATGTTCCTGTCGCTGGTTGTCCTTCATTGGACCCCTTTTGATAGGTAGTAACCATTGCATGCCGGGAACACCCCACTGCCTAATATATCCCACCCCTTAACAGGTGCCACTGTAACGAGATAATCAATGTTATGGTATTTGTTTACTTATTTATTTGCCAAAAACTGCAGCTTTTATTTAAAAACTAAAAGAGCAAAAAGGTTTCCTTTTTCAGGTTAGGGGTAGGTTTATTTGCGATTATAGACTTTCATGATGTCTTATTCTCTTCACAGAGGAGAATGCTGAGAGGATTATGTTAGATCCCGTCTCAAGAGAGAATCCCAAATTTAAAGACCTACAGAAGGTTTGTTTCTCATTCCCTTTGCTTGATTCTTGGCAATTTTTTTTTTGGCAACAATACAAAACCTAGCCAACCTAGACAACAGTAGATGTTTAAGTGTCCAGAACATGTTGTGGAGTAAAAGCATTTCAGGAGTTGTTTTCTCAGCCAAAAGTTGCTTTCTCAGCCGAGCACTGAGGCAATGAGACGTCCAGTTATGATGACGCTGCTCAGTGTTGCCTTAATAATGCTGGTTACTCTTGCATTAAACCCAGGTTCTGGTTGATTGGATCAATAATGAGCTGGAGGAAGAGAGGATCATAGTTAAAGATCTAGAAGAGGATCTCTATGATGGACAGGTGCTGCAGAAGCTGTTTGGTAAGAAAAGATATTGAGAGGATGTAAGAAAGAGCAGATAATTTAATGATTAAATACTTTGGTTGACAGAAGTGGATTTTATATGTCAGTGCTTTAACTTACACTGAGAACAAATGTGTGTGTGTGTGTGTGTGTGTGTGTGTGTGTGTGTGTGTGTGTGTTTTATCTCTAACAGAGAAGCTTTCAGGACGTAAGCTGAATGTAGCAGAAGTGACCCAATCAGAGATCGGTCAGAAACAGAAGCTACAGACTGTTCTGGAAGCAGTGAATGAGCTGCTCCGACCTCAAGGCTGGACAATAGATTGGGGAGTTGATTGTGAGTACAATACAGTGAGGAGTGTGTGTCCTCCTATCTTGATCACCCCAACAATTTCATCCAGATTAATGAAAGGCTAAATGTTGTGTCCTTGTTTTTCCTCCTTCAGCAATCCACTCTAAGAACCTGGTGGCCATTGTGTACTTGCTGGTAACTCTGGCCATGCACTTTATGGCCCCAATCAGGCTCCCTGAGCATGTCTCTGTAATGGTGGTGGTAGTCAAGGTGTGTAAACTTGTCTAGAACGTTGACATGCTCATTCCATTCATTTCCATATGAGCTAAATAGTAAAGCTTTCAATTTCTTTATGTTCTATAGAAAAAGGAGGGCATCTTAAACACATTGCGTATAACAAAAGAACTCACAACTACTACAGAGTAAGTGAAGCATTTGACTTCCCTTAGTGGCATCTAGTGGTCGAATGATGCTTCCTACACAATATGTAACTACAGTGTTACTCCTGTTCATTTGTAGGATGATGATGGGAAGATTTGGTGAGTAGGCAATATGTTGGTAAACATGAGACAGTTATCTCACAAGGGCTCTAAGTACATGTTATTGCCAAAAGTTTGTGGACACCTGACCATTACACCCATAAGTGCTTTTGGAACATCACATTCCAGATTTGCTTCCCCCTGTTTTAATAACCTCCACTCTTCTGGGTAGGATTTCCACTAGAATTTGGAGCTTGGCTGTGGGAATTTCCCATTCAGTCACAAGAGCATTAGTGAGGCCTGGTGCAAAGTCCTGGTGATCCAGTTAATCCCAAAGGTTTTCAGCGTGGTTGAGGTCAGGGCTCTGTGCAGGACACTCGAGTTCTTCCGCTCCAAACTTGGCAAACCATGTCTTCATGGAGCTCACTTTGTGAACACAGGAACAGGTTTGGGTGTCTTAGTTCCAATGAAGGGAAATCTGAATGCTATAGCACCGCATGGGTGTGATGGTCTGGTCGGGTGTCCACAAACTTTTGACCACACAGTGCATGTAAAACAGTTGCATAACTTTACTGGAATATATTAGCTTTATAATAAATAAATAAATAAATAAATAAATAAATGTTGTTTTGTGATTGCAGAGAGGGATGCCTTTGACACCTTATTGGACCATGCACCTGACAAGCTCAATGTGGTCAAGACGGTAAAACACCTTGTCTCACAGCATGTCTCACACCACAGTACCCCTCTATTATATTTAAGATGACCTCCTATAGTATAATGTCTTAATAATAGTAAGTCACTTTAACTTTAAAGTTAAAGGCTTTAACATTTTCAAGTCCAGCCATCACGTGTTACTCTTAATAGACCTTTCAATGGTATAAATTTCTAGATTGATGATGGTTTATCGTCTTTCTCAGTCCCTGATCACCTTTGTAAATAAACACCTGAACAAGCTGAATCTGGAAGTCACTGAGCTGGAGTCACAAGTGAGCCAAACTGATCTTCTCTTCTCTTCTCTTCTCTTCTCTTCTCTTCTCTTCTCGTCTCTTCTCTTCTCTTCTCTTCTCTTCCTTACAAACATTCTGAAAGACTTCCAAAGTATCATACATAGCCTATATCTGTCAACATCTAAACATTAATATATCTATTTGTGCAAGTCATCTGTGTGTTTATAGTTTGCAGATGGTGTATATCTGGTGCTGCTGATGGGCCTATTGGAAGGTTATTTTGTACCACTGTATAACTTTTACCTCACGCCAGAGAGCTTTGAACAGAAAGTGAGTGTAATGCTCCTCATTCGTTCAGCTGCATGGACCACTCTGTACCACAAAAATGGTATTTTTTCAGGAGAGAGGAAATTTAATATTTAGGAAATTTAATATAGAGGAAATTTTACAATTTTTTACAGGTGCATAATGTGGCATTTGCATTCGAGTTGATGCAGGATGGAGGACTGAAGAAGCCCAAAGCTCGACCGGAAGGTACTAAATAATTAATAATTTACTAGGTTAGAACACCAGGGATTAAAATTATTTCTCTTAGTATAAATCACTTATATGAGTCACACAGGGAATTAAACTAATGACAGGCGAATGCTTATAGATCACCTGAAATACATAGCGTCTGACCTGTAGTATGTAGTTTATTCAGTAGATGGCGACACTCACCGTATAACCATCCACACAATGCACAGTTCTCTAGTATTATTTTCTGAACCTGTAGGATATTTATAGTTTGACTAATAAACCATACGGTTAGTCTCTGTCTCAAACTTCAGTGGTCAAACATTCATGTAGATGTGGCTGTCTCCTGGATTAATCTCTAATCTCTAAACATTAGAAATTATGATTCATAAACACTGATTGATGAAACTAAAAATAGGGTAAATCACACTACTAATCTCATTTATCATTAAGGTATGTTATCGATTCTAAGGTATGTTATAGAGTCTCTGTTACAGATTCTTCTGTTTTTTTGCAACGCATAAAAAAACAAAGCATCACCTGTCTCAGAATCACATAAATAAATCCTGTTTGTATGCTCGCTGTATGAACATATGGCCAGTGACAAGATTCGTGAAGAGAAATGCAACGCATTATTGCACTGTTCTCAGGTGCTGAATATAGAGCACAATCATTTCAAGACAATACTGTTCAATCCACTGTTAAAAAGAAGTACCATTTGCATTTGAGGCAGTTTGTCAGGTTGGGCTTGTGATGAAAATTGTAGAAGGTGGTAGATGCAAATGTTCTACAGACAGATTCTAATATCTTTACTGAAAACCTTCAGTGGTTTATGATGCTCAGGGAAAAACTGCACCATCTAGCATTTTGAACATCTGACTGCGCGAGAACTGCTACCAATATGTTATCTGTTTGTTTGTTTTTTGTTTTGTTTTTTGTAGATGTTGTGAATTTGAACCTGAAGGCTACTCTGAGAGTCTTGTATAACCTCTTCACCAATTACAAAAGTGCTGATTGATGGAGAAAAGAGAGTTTGGCTGCAGATCAACACTTATCTTATACCTGAATGATGCCATATGTCCACTGTTTGTATTTAATAACATTTATTTACACATGTTGCCTGTCTTTTTATGCTCTTAAGTATAGATGCAGCTGTTCTGTCAGAAAGCACTAAACATAACTCAAATGCTATTATGCATAACTTATGAAAACAAGGCTCACTGCTCCTAACAGTGTTATGTTAGATTAATAAATGCTTGACGTTTGGATATTTTATGATCTGTATAGTCTGTGGATTATTTAAAATATAATATATGTTATAAATGTATTCTTCTGATTATTAAACGGTTATATTCAATATATGTTTTGTTCTTGTCATTTACTTGTATTTATTATTATTTGTTCAGTTTAGCAGTTATTTACCAATTATATAAGGGTCAATCTACCAAAGCGTCATGAGTACAGGATAAGATCTGTGCTTATCAGCCTGGACACGCACTTTCTCCACTAGACCTGCAGTGAATATGTACAAACAGCTATACCATTCCAGCTTAGCATAGGAAACTCCTGAATACTGAATGAGGTCTTAAATTGGTAGTATAGCTTATATTGATCACTTTTCCATGGTCTTTTCATGGTCAGCTTGGAGAAATGACCAATAGGAAGGAACATCAAAGGAACATCAAGCGTGTTCCAGAATTGTATTGTGATTTGTATGGGTTAATAATAATTCGCCGTCCACACCACACAGAACAAAAAAAAAGCGAGAGAGTTAAAAGTAACTAAAGAAGTGGCTAAGTAAACCCATAAGCACTTCGTAAGATTACACTCAATTACACTGCTGTCAATCTTCATTTTAATTAACTTTGCAACAGGAATAAATGTGGACTCCTCTGCTGCTTTAAAGGAAAACAATCATAAATAAATTCACAATCCTATCAAATCCTATTAAACCACATTTATGTTAAACGCAATAAGTTAATATGCATTCTTCTGAAAGGTTTGTGTATATGAATATTCTACTACAATCTGAAGAAGCAGTGGCTGCACTGAGCAGTGCCATGAACATATTGTTTAGTATTAGACTACAATTTACATGAAAAGGTCAAGCTTTCTTTCATCATTAAATTAAAGTCCATATATCAGTAGGGCAGAACATTCATTCATTCATCTTCATTGATCTCTTTATTCAGGTTATCCTGAGAATCCTGGGCACGAGGTGGAAATGTACCTTGGATGGGATGTAAGCCCGTCATAGGGTACACATAGACATAGGGGAAATTTAGGGGGCTTTCACACTGTCAGTTTAGTCCAAAATAGAAAACATGTAATGTGAATGCTGTCATGTGGACCAGAAGTGTGAAACTCCACACATTCAGCATCCAAGCTCAGGACTGGCCCCCCAAAAATTAGGATTAGGATGGCATATAATTTAATCAAACATCTAACTTTTGCTGAAAGGCAGAATATTTGCAATGTGTTTGTTGCCAAGGACATACTGTACCGGTGCATCTCAAAAAATTTGAATATCGTGGCAAATCTTGAAGATTACGACTTACAGCTCATGGAAATCAAAAATCCAGTATCTCAAAATATTAGAATAAAGAATTTATAATACAGAAATGTCGACCTTCTGAAAAGTATGTTAATTTATGCATGCGATTCTCGGTCAGGGCTTTAATCGTTTTACACAAATTACTGCATCAGTGCTGCGTGGCATGGAGGCAATCAGCCTGTGGCACTTCTGAGGTGTTCTGGAAGCCCAGGTTGCTTTGATAGCAGCTTTCAGCTCGTCTGTATTGTTGGGTCTGGTGTCTCTCATAGATTCTCTATGGGGTTCAGGTCAGGCGAGTTGACTGGCCAATCAAGCACAGTAATTCCATGGTCAGCAAACCAGTTACTAGTAGTTTTGGCGCTGTGGGCAGGTGCCGAGTCCTGTTGTAAAAGGAAATCAGCATCTCCATAAAGCTTGTCAGCAGATGGAAGCATGAAGTGCTCTAAAATCTCCTGGTAGACGCTGCATCGACTCTCGACTTGAGAAAACACAGTGGACCAACACCAGCAGATGACATGGCACCTCAAATCATGACTGACTGTGGAAACATCACACTGGACTTCAAGCAACTTGGATTCTGTGCCTCTCCACTCTTCCTCCAGACTCTGGAACCTTGATTTCCAAATGAAATGCAGCATTTACTTTCATCCTCCTCATGATTGTGGTTGTGTACTGAACCAGACTGAGAGATTAAAGGCTCAGGAAACCTTTGCAGGTGTTTTGAGTTAATGAGCTGATTAGGTCATTCTCAGGTCAACATTTCTGTATTATAATTTTTTATTCTAATATTTTGAGATACTGGATTTTTGATTTCCATGAGCTGTAAGCCATAATCATCAAGATTAAAACAAAAAAGGCTTGAAATATTTCACTTTATGTCTAATGAAGCTAGAATATATGAAAGTTACACTTTTTTAATTAAATTACAGGAAAAAATGATCCTTTCCATGATACTCAAATTTTTTGAGACGCACCTGTATGCTCCTTCTGTTTCACTTCTAGTGACTAATTGCAACAGGGAAATACACACTTCTTTTAGTTGTAAATGGAAGTCAACAGGGCATCTCATCTTTGCAGCCTTAAATACCAATAAATATTCTTCTCATAACCTTTCCTAAAGTCAGACCTATGATGTTTTATATTGTATTTTTATATACATTTTAATACATAATGCATATACATGGGCATATCACTAATTCACTTTAAAAGTATTAACAAAAATAATAACATAATACATAAATTGAGCATTTACTAATATTCATTACATTCATTACTATCTATTTTGATACATGATCCATCCCTATCATCACTTTCTGTCATTAAACGCTATAAGATGTCTGTTATAAGGACAACAAATCTATATAACTATATGTAAATGTGCTCTCTGTATAGAGCTAAGGTGTAAATAACTCTGTTTTAGGTGTAAACACTTGCTTATTCTCTGTTAAAGTAAATACTGTGTTTTTAATCTCTGTTTATTTGGGAGCTAATCGGGTCTTGTCTATTTGCCAGGTAACCATGGTAACCTCCCTGCCCAAAGTACTGTTTCTTCCTTGTCACGGGGAGTCAGACTCTCAACACTTGACTTATAGAGAAAGAGAGTGAGAGAATAAAGACGTGTATAATCTTTCTGAGAAAAGGATGGTATAGGGCAATTTAAAGATGTGTATTATCTAAACATAAACAAACTTCTCACCAAGCACAGAGTCCTCTCTGTGCTTGGTGAGAAGTTTGTTTATGTTTAGATAATACACATCTTTAAATTGCCCTATACCATCCTTTTCTGTGAACAATAGGGGCATAAAAAGGAATTAAACAGACTGCACACACCACTGCTTACAATGACTGATGACTCTTATACAACACTTGGCTTTCTATAGTCCAAAATGTCAGATGTATGTTTCAGTACTTGAAATGTTCAAATGTTGACGTTACCTGACTGCAATAATATATTAAACAGCTACCAAGAACAACAAAACAAAACTGCAGGGTTGTTCAGTTTCCGCCCTGAAACCGTATAACCGAAAGAGGAAGCCGTGTGTCTTCACTGCTTCCTTCCTTAACAAAAGCAGGTTAGCGTTTATTGACTAATTCACGTTTGTTCTTTCTTGCCTTTAAAGTTGCTCAGACAAAGTGTGCAAAACAGGAGGGTTAAACCTGTGATTATCTGCTGGAGTGGGATTTTGATTGTCACAGTGTTGACTTGCAAATTCACGTGCACAAGGGACGAGAGCAGAGAGCAAGGCCAGAGTGCGTGTGCTGCTGATGCGCTGCTGAAGGTAGGCCTGTTTATTCCGATGTGTTTCGAGACGTGGTGCGAAGGCTTGTGTCAACTTGAGGCAAATAGGCCTGACAACCATCACCACACGCAAATAAACAGTTCTATCTCCATCTGTTTCAGAGATGTTTTCTCTGTCAGTTTGTTGTGTCAGTGCTGGTGTGTGTGTGTGTGTGTGTGTGTGTGTGTGTGTGTGTGTGTGTGTGTGTGTGTGTGTGTGTGTGTGTGTGTGTGAGAGTGAAAAATAAAGTGAAAAGACAGAAACTGCTGCAGCCTGCAAATGTTTCCATCCTTCCATCAAGTGATCATTTTAGGCAGAGTCTTCTTGTGTTCTTTGGCTAGCATAGAAACCCCGTAAATTTATTTGTCTTCTTCGTGTCATGACCTTAGTATGAAGAATGAATGAATGCGAGACAGCATCTTATGATAACAAAGTCACAATATACCAGCAATTTAGCAGAAAAACAGATACAAACAGATGATTCAACTGTGAGCTTGGTATTTGTTTGAATTCAATACAGTACATACCAGTGGATGTTTAATTATACATTTTATTTATGTATAATTGATCAGAGAACATAAAATGGATAAAGTGGTGGAATCTGAGCAAGGTAATCAGGGAGCTGTCCAAGGTGAGTAATTTCCTGTGAAGGTTTTACCTTTAATAAGCTACTACCTTATTAATACGAGTGAACAGCGCAGAGCCTTGTGCTGGCCTTTTCATCCTCGGTGTCATTACTAAATAAAACATGAAAAGGTTTCTTGTGTAGGGTGCTGAAGTGTAAAATGTGATGCAAAACTGAACTTATTTCATTATGCAGGAGAAAGAAGAAAGATCATCCAGCCTTCATCTTTAAATGATCCCAAACTAGTGAAGCTTAAAGAGGTGAGATCCTGATTATAGTGTTCTACGTGCCCTTTACTGTAGAGCCATTATATCTATATCTGACCTCTCTCGCTGAACAACAGGTGCTGGTGGAATGGATCAACAGTACTCTGAAGTCAGAGCACATTGTGGTCCAGACTCTGGAGGAAGACATCTATGATGGACTTGTGATTCATCACCTACTAGGTAAGAACATGGCATTCATTCTCAGTGCAACTCTCATCACAGAAACTTTGGCCTGTGTAAAACCTTTTGCATATTTTTGTACTCAGACAGTTTAGGAGGAGTGTATTTAGGGGTAGAGGAGATCGCTGTAACCAGTGCTGCCCAGATGTGCAAACTGGAGTTGATTATGCAGGCCCTCAACCAGGAGCTAGGGCTTGGTGCCGAAGCAGACAGTACAGCTAGATGGAGTGCCAAACGTGAGTAATTATTGGTCTCATCATTTATTAACTGCATCTAATGAAATTTATGTCACTGAATGTCAAAGTTACACCTTCTATTAACTGTATTTAATATTATTTGACTACTTAAGAAGTTATGCATTTAAATGTAAACACCAGTACTGATACCATTATTCATTAGCTGACACGTTTGTCTAAGATGGCCTACATGTAAGACAGAATACAACCCATGCATTTAGCTGAGTAAATGAGGGTCTTATAATGGATTAATTTAATGGAATTATAATTTATAACCTTCCATTCATCACAGAAAGATAAATGGTGAACTACAGCTGCTCTATTCGTTCAGTGAGTTAACCTAGTTTAATATGTACCTGTCTAATAAGCATGAGTGTGTGATTAAGGCTCTCTCTGCTGCTAAGTCATCCACAGTCGAGACCTGCTGGCGACTCTGCATCTGCTGGTGGCCATGGTGAAGCACTACCAGCCTGAACTGGCCCTTCCCCAAAATGTCAGCGTGGAAGTCCTCCTGTTTGAGGTGAATTTTTGAGTATGAACTGTGAATACGTTTCGAATATAAACTATAAAACACCTGTATAGAAATAGACGATTATAAATATCAGAGAAGGGCAAATCATACATTCCAGTGTGCTTGCATTCCAGCTTCAGTGTGCTTGCACAGTCCCATTTTTAATTGCACATAAACTTCAATAAGTACAATAAAGTACTAATGTAATAATGTATGACAAATGAGTTACCTAGTTACTTGCATTAATACAGACTAAGGGAAATGAATCAGTGCATTATTATTTACATTATTATCCTCTTCTAACAATGGACCTCAAAACCAAACCAAACCAAGCTAAAAATTTCCACCAGATTTACAGACGTTTCAGAAACGCTGATTTTCTTTGTACTTATGTGTGTACATTGTTGAATGCCAATTCAACAATATGCACAAATGCCAAACCAGTGAAGTACTGAGCACATGCACTGAACAACTGATTTTCTTTTTATGATGGCCACAACACTCCATAAAACGACAAGTGCACAGACAGCTGTGAGCACAAAATGACTAATCAGTTTAAAGGCTGAAAAACTGAAGAGGAAATTATTTTGACTCACTTCTATGCAAATAAAATAACATGTATTAATATTTATTATTATTATTATAATTATTATTATAAACTAGCACTAAATAGTTCATCAGCTGAGACATTTGTTTACGGCTTATGGCTATGTACAGACAGACCAGCCCATCCTCCATTTACACGGCGCCATTTCTTTTGTCGTAATTGAATTAATTGTTTATTACTCTTTTATTAGTCCTTAATTAAATCCAATAATATAAAATGACTGGTTTGCACAAGATGTTCCCGGTGGTACTCTTAGTCCCTTACCTAGTGAACAGAGACTATTTGATAGAGACTTCAAAGCACTTCTATAAACCCTCATAAAAAAAAAATAAGCAATTTAAACTTGACAGCATAGTTCCATTTATAACAGTGCGGTTCTCCACGCAGTTATACAATATCAATTATATGATTCGATCAAGTTGAAGTTTACATTAGTTAGTATTCTTGTGCATAAACTTACACACACAGGAGTACGAGTAGGATATGACCGTTTTCCCCGCCCTAATTTATGGGATTTTCATGAATATCAAATTTCTTGTGTTAATGCTCATACAAACAATTTACCCATAAATCCATTCGTATGCAGATTGATAAATGAGGCGCAATGTTTCTAATGTATTCTTATGTAGCACATCATATCTGTGCCCTCACCAAAAAGTTATCACATAACTGCGTGTTTTTGATTGTCTGTCCTGCATGTACTATAATTGCATCAGGCAGATCTCATAGATATGTGTAGTGCAGCAGGGGATGGGGTGTGTAGTATATGCTATGGTTCAAGCCTCATGGTTTGTCAGACCACTATGAAGTACATTAACTTACTAAATGAAAACTTTTATTTTGCCAAAGACAATATGGAATAAGATTCTTTTCCTTTATTATTTTTCCGTTTTGGTTTCCACTGGGGAAACAACTAATGGACAGGAAATCTGTTTGTCCTCGGCCCCGGTCTACTTAATTTCCTATATAGCCCTGAATATGTTTTAATGTTGTTAAATTTAAGACACATTTCTTACATTACATTCCTTACTGGTTTTCAATATATAGGTAAACAAAGATGGCATCAAATCTGACAAGCAGATAGAATACATCACTCAACAAAGGTATAATTATAAAATAACATTTACCTAAATGGTAACACTTTATTTAAAGGGTACCTACATATGAACTTCATAACACACTCATAACCATTACATTTAGCTTTTATAAAACGGTGTTAGATGCTTTATGAAAGGCATAGAAACATATATGCTGATGTTATGAATGATTTTGATGCCCTTAAACTAAAGTGATAGGATATTTTCCATTCATTACAATGTCATGAAGCACTATTCCTATACAGTTTATAGCTTCTGCGACTGCATTCACTTAAGAAGCATCTACACCAATATTAGGGATTTTGATAAGCTAATATTCGGGTAGCTGGCAAATGACTGTAGCTAAGCTAACTTTGGCCGTTGCAGTAACTTGCAAAAGTAAGAGAGTTACAGTGAGGGAAAAAAGTATTTGATCCCCTGCTGATTTTGTACGTTTGCCCACTGACAAAGAAATGATCATTCTATAATTTTAATGGTAGATTTATTTGAACAGTGACAGACAGAATAACAACAAAAAAAATCCAGAAAAACGCATGTCAAAAATGTTATAAATTGATTTGCATTTTAATGAGGGAAATAAGTATTTGACCCCTCTGCAAAACATAACTTAGTACTTGGTGGCAAAACCCTTGTTGGCAATCACAGAGGTCAGACGTTTCTTGTAGTTGGCCACTAGGTTTGCACACATCTCAGGAGGGATTTTGTCCCACTCCTCTTTGCAGATCTTCTCCAAGTCATTAAGGTTTCGAGGCTAACGTTTGGCAACTCGAACCTTCAGCTCCCTCCACAGATTTTCTATGGGATTAAGGTCTGGAGACTGGCTAGGCCACTCCAGGACCTTAATGTGCTTCTTCTTGAGCCACTCCTTTGTTGCCTTGGCCGTGTGTTTTGGGTCATTGTCATGCTGGAATACCCATCCACGACCCATTTTCAATGCCCTGGCTGAGGGAAGGAGGTTCTCACCCAAGATTTGATGGTACATGGCCCATCCATCGTCCCTTTGATGCGGTGAAGTTGTCCTGTCCCCTTAGCAGAAAAACACCCCCAAAGCATAATGTTTCCACCTCCATGTTTGACGGTGGGGATGGTGTTCTTGGGGTCATAGGCGGAATTCCTCCTCCTCCAAACACGGCGAGTTGAGTTGATGCCAAAGAGTTCCATTTTGGTCTCATCTGACCACAACACTTTCACCCAGTTGTCCTCTGAATCATTCAGATGTTCATTGGCAGACTTCAGACGGGCATGTATATGTGCTTTCTTGAGCAGGGGGACCTTGCGGGCGCTGCAGGATTTCAGTTCTTCACGGCGTAGTGTGTTACCAATTGTTTTCTTGGTGACTATGGTCCCAGCTGCCTTGAGATCATTGACAAGATCCTCCCGTGTAGTTCTGGGCTGATTCCTCACTGTTCTCATGATCATTGCAACTCCACGAGGTGAGATCTTGCATGGAGCCCCAGGCCGAGGGAGATTGACAGTTCTTTTGTGTTTCTTCCATTTGCGAATAATCGCACCAACTGCTGTCACCTTCTCACCAAGCTGCTTGGCAATGGTCTTGTAGCCCATTCCAGACTTGTGTAGGTCTACAATCTTATCCCTGACATCATTGGAGAGCTCTTTGGTCTTGGCCATGGTGGAGAGTTTGGAATCTGATTGATTGATTGCTCCTGTGGACAGGTGTCTTTTATACAGGTAACAAGCTGAGATTAGGAGCACTCCCTTTAAGAGTATAAAAGATACCTGGGAGCCAGAAATCTTTCTGATTGAGAGGGGGTCAAATACTTATTTCCCTCATTAAAATGCAAATCAATGTATAACATTTTAGACATGCGTTTTTCTGGATTTTTTTGTTGTTATTCTGTCTCTCACTGTTCAAATAAACCTACCATTAAAATTATAGAATGATCATTTCTTTGTCAGTGGGCAAACGTACAAAATCAGCAGGGGATCAAATACTTTTTTCTCTCACTGTATATGAACTATCTTTCCTTTCGCTGCGTACCAAGAAATCAAGAAAAAAAAATCCCACAAAGTGCTCTCTGATAAAGCAAAAAGCAACGCCTAAATGCAATAAAATATTCGCAATGTTTAAATGTTGTAAATATCTACAATTATTGCCTGATAGGTCACAGTGTCACGCCTCCTTTTCACGTAAAACAATTTTCTATTTATTAATTGTATGAATTACTATAGGTCACCAGTGAAAGTTTTCCAGGTCAGTTGTGACTGATTTAAAAAAGAATTTTTAAGAGCAATGCATTTTTCAAATAGAAGATTGGTAAAGTGGCTTCAGGACAAAGATCTCCTGAAAGCTGTCTAACCTGTCTAGGTCTTTGTGTTTAGACCTATCATGCAATAAATAAAGTGAAGGAGGGAGAAATTTCTAATCTTGTTAGAAAATGTCATGTTGCTTCAACCAAATATCTACACATTTTAAAGGGAGATTGACCCTTGACTGGTATAATTGTAGCCATGTGTGATTTTTATTTATTTATTTATTGTTTTCTACAGCTATGCCATATTGTAGTAGAGGGGAGCTACAGTCTGAGTTCAAATGAATAGACTAAATGTAATGGTTTTTTTTCTACCTTTAAAGACCTTTTCTAAATTGTTTTTCATTGTCTATGAGCAAAGCATACAAAACTAAAAACTGATGTAAAATTCAGCTGTTACGAATAAAGAATGCATGATCAAAATGTATCATTTTAGAGCGTGTAAATATATAATAATGTTGGCATACATCACTTAAAATTCATATTACATGGGAATAGTGCTTCAAGACAGTGTAATGAATGGAAAATTTTCTGTCACTTTACTTTAAGTGCATCAAAATCATTCATAACATTGGTATATATGCTTCTTAGTGTAAGTTTTATAAATGGGACGGACCTCCAGAGGCATCGTGTTCCTACAGAAATGGAGGAAACAGTTAAAAAAAATCTAAGTTGACTTAGATATACTTATTTCAACACATCTCATACTACGTCATGAGAGGCTTTTTGTCTCCACCCCTAATCTGAGATATTACATACAACTATAATGCCACCTGAAAAGATTCGACAAATATATATTTTTTAAAATAAATTTTCTAATGCTGCTTAATAATAGATTTGTGTAATGTTTGTGAATGTTTTATGAACTGGAGCCCTTTTCTCTCCACTCCTCTGTGACATATTGCATAAAAGCCTTTCATAAAGTCACTAACATTGTTTAATAAAAGCTTAATGTAATGGTTATGCATGTGTTATGAAGGTCATATGTAGGTACCCTTCATATAAAGTGTTACCAAATAAATGAATATACATAATACTAAAAGTTACAGTCTTCACTTGTCTCATATTATCACTCTGATTCCAGTGAGGATACAGAAGGATGTAAAAGTAAGTCAAGAGATTTGATTTGGGGCTTTTTCTTTTTTTTCTTTATTCTTCATTTGTAATTTGTGCATTCCTAAGAATATTGTTGTCTTTCTTATCAGAAGACGACCCCATAGATGAGCTGCTCAAGCTCGATGAACACAAAATTGCCACAGTCCAAAAGGTAGAATGCTGTTGTACTTGTCACGTATCAAGAAACTCTGGACTCCATTTCCCATCAGCCACTGCACTGCACTAGTTGTCACATGACCACCTGCACCTGATTCACGTTTTGGTTAATGAGCACTCCTGTGTATATATAGTCCGTGTCTGCACGGTTTGTTTGTCTTTCGTTGTCTTAGACCGCTGTGTTCCATGTTTCTTGATCTTGTTAGTTTATGTTTCAGTGTTTTGTTTCATGCCACAGTGTTTTGTCAAGTTGTCTTAGTGTCTTTGTTTCTTAGTACGTTGTTTCAATAAATGTTATTATCTGCACCTGCTTCTGGCTCAACCTCGAATTGTGACAGAACGAAAGACCCACTATCAGAAGCAGCAGATTGCCTCCACGATGGAAGCAGCAGGAGAACGGAGGAGACGCAGAACCCGGAAGTCGACGCCAACCGTCCCCGCTATAGACTCCGTCCACTTCCCACAATGGACATCTATGGAGCTTCCGGACCCATTTGACGGATTTTTCGGTGCCCCAGAGTATTTCCTGGTAGACTGTCAATACTATTTCGCCAGCCTGTTAGACCCTAAGCCAGAGGAGAAGCAATGGCTCCGATTTATGTGGTCCCGGTTCTTTGGACCGGCCCGTCAATGGGTGCAGCTAAAACTGGAGAAGCATTGTAGGAACCTGGACGATGCAGAACAGTTTGTGGGGTATTTCATGTTGCGATTCGGGAGTCCGGAGGCGAAGGAGGAGCTAGAACAACTTCTCAGGGGGGTAAGTCTGGAAGGCGAACCTGCCCTGCCGTTTACCCACTACTACAGGCAACGTCATACAGAGCTCAACCCTGAGATCCAAGCCAAGCCTCCAGTCCCTGAGATCCAAGCCAAGCTTCCAGTCAGGAAAGTCCAAGTCCCAGTCAAGTCTCAGGTCCCTGATATCCAAGTCCCAGTGAAGTCTCAAGTCCCTAAGGTCCAAGTCAAGTCTCACGTCCCTGAGATCCAAGTCAAGCCTCCAGTGCCTGAGATCCAAGTCCAGCCTCCAGTGCCTGAGATCCAAGTCCAGCCTCCAGTGCCTGAGCTCCAGGTCCAGCCTCCAGTGCCTGAGCTCCAGGTCCAGCCTCCAGTGCCTGAGCTCCAGGTCCAGCCTCCAGTGCCTGAGCTCCAGGTCCAGCCTCCAGTGCCTGAGCTCCAGGTCCAGCCTCCAGTCCCTGAGCTCCAGGTCCAGCCTCCAGTCAGGAAGGTCCAAGCCAAGCCTCACGTCCCTGAGTTCACGTTCAGGCCTACTGACCCAAATGACCAAATGCCGCTCACGCACCGCCAATCTCCGCTCACGCCACAGTCCACTGACACGCATCGCCAAGCTCCGCTCACGCCACAGTCCGCCTTGCAACACAGCCAGCAGAGTAACCTGAGCATCTGGGGCTTTCCACTGCAGGGGAGGCACACCTTGCTGCGCAGTCCAGAGGTGAAGGCTGGCCCAGAAATTTTTTTGGGGGGGGCAATGAGGACAGCAGGGCTCCAGCCTGAGGCCTACGGGGAGGTCTCAGCTGTGGAGCTCTCACCTGAGGTCAACATGGCGACCTCAGAGGGACAGGCTGAGGAGGCTGTCCCGCTGCCATGCACAGCCGAGGAGGCTGTCCCGCTGCCCTGCACAGCCGAGGAGGCTGTCCCGCTGCCCTGTTCAGCTGCGGACGTCGCTCAGCCTCCCCGTTCAGCTGCGGACGTCGCTCAGCCTCCCCGTTCAGCTGCGGACGTCGCTCAGCCTCCCCGTTCAGCTGCGGACGTCGCTCAGCCTCCCCGTTCAGCTGCGGACGTCGCTCAGCCTCCCCGTTCAGCTGCGGACGTCGCTCAGCCTCCCCGTTCAGCTGCGGACGTCGCTCAGCCTCCCCGTTCAGCTGCGGACGTCGCTCAGCCTCCCCGTTCAGCTGCGGACGTCGCTCAGCCTCCCCGTTCAGCTGCGGACGTCGCTCAGCCTCCCCGTTCAGCTGCGGACGTCGCTCAGCCTCCCCGTTCAGCTGAGGTCGTCGCTCAGCCCGCCTGTTCAGCTGAGGTCGTCGCTCAGCCCGCCTGTTCAGCTGAGGTCGTCGCTCAGCCCGCCTGTTCAGCTGAGGTCGTCGCTCAGCCCGCCTGTTCAGCTGAGGTCGTCGCTCAGCCCGCCTGTTCAGCTGAGGTCGTCGCTCAGCCCGCTTGTTCAGCTGAGGTCGTCGCTCAGTCCCCCTGCTCCTTGGCAACTAGTGTTCCCCCCTTTTGCTTCGAGGAGACCCACGCTCCTCTCCCTGGCCGCACGGAGACCCGCGCTCCTCTCCCTGGCCGCACGGGGGACTTCGCCCTGCCTTCATGCTCGGCTGGGGACGTCGCTCTGCCTTCCTGCCTTCTGCCTTCCTGCTCCGTTGAGGTCGTCGCTCTGCTTCCATGTTCCTCTGAGATCGTCGCTCTGCCATCCTGCTCCGCTGAGGTCGTCGCTCTGCCTCCATGTTCCGCTAAAGACGTCGCTCCTCTCCCTGGCCTCGCGGATAACTTCGCTCCTCTCCCTGGCCTCGCGGAGAACATCGCTCCCCCTTGAGTCTCATGGAGAACATCGCTCCCCTCTCCTGTCCCGTGGAGGACGTTGCCCCGCTTTCATGCTCTGCCGAGGACATCGCCCCGCTTTCATGTTCAGCTGAGGAAATATCTCAGCCTCCCTATGCCATTGTGGAAGCTGCCTGGCCTCCTGGTTTTGCTGGGGACATTTATCCCAGGGGACCAGGACCACCAGAGGGAGGACGTATAATTTTGGGCGCTCCGGGAGTAGCGCCCTTGGGGGAGGGTTCTGTCACGTATCAAGAAACTCTGGACTCCATTTCCCATCAGCCACTGCACTGCACTAGTTGTCACATGACCACCTGCACCTGATTCACGTTTTGGTTAATGAGCACTCCTGTGTATATATAGTCCATGTCTGCACGGTTTGTTTGTCTTTCGTTGTCTTAGACCGCTGTGTTCCATGTTTCTTGATCTTGTTAGTTTATGTTTCAGTGTTTTGTTTCATGCCACAGTGTTTTGTCAAGTTGTCTTAGTGTCTTTGTTTCTTAGTACGTTGTTTCAATAAATGTTATTATCTGCACCTGCTTCTGGCTCAACCTCGAATTGTGACAGTACTACACACACAATTCAAACAGTAAAACAGCTTAGTTGTACTGTAAATTAACTGCTGTTTCATTTTATCATTATCCACCTTATCTACAGGCCCTCTTGCACTTCATCAATAAGAACATGTCGCCATTAAGGTTGCAAGTGTCTGACATCGAGAAACAGGTAAATCAACACACCTGATCATTTTCCCAAAGAAAGTAAGGCACTAAATAATGGTAAAGCTCTATAAGTAGCCTACAAATACATTTTATATATATATATATATATATATATAACATACTGTACATCACATGCATATTTTAAATTAGGCTAGATTAGATTCCAATTTAATTGTAACCTAGTGAAATGCAGTCTTACTAGAAGTGTAAATACTGTAGCAATGGAGTTTTTGAGTAGTAAAGCTCAATTTAAGTGACAAATTAGATAAAGATGGCAATAAAGTTTACAGTGCAAATGGCATGGTATATAAAGTAGACATGAATCCAATGATATGAATGACTGGAATCCAAAGACACCACAGTACAACTTAACGTAAGGTGCAAGTAAACAAACATGGAATACTGTATATAATTATCATAATTGTATTGATATTTCTATAATCAGTTTGCAGATGGTGTGATTCTGCTTTTGCTGATTGGTGAGTTGGAGGGCTTCTTCATTCCACTCTACGAGTTCTACCTCTCTCCTGCCTGCCACTCAGAGATGGTAAATATCTTAGACACTGTTCTGTTTATGAATATTATATTCACTATGTGTCCCCTTAAAATCACAGTTAATAATAAGCTAGAAAGGAAGCTTTAGGATAGAGTGAAGGGAAATCTGCTTTGTGTTATAATGGGATATTACCAACTCCTTGTTTTTAAAGTGATCAGACAGTTCTACCTTCCTGAGACACAATTATTGTACAGCCATTTCTTGCTTACCTATAACTATAAAAGAGCCTCTGGATTAATACTGAACTGGTAAAAATCACCGCGTTCAACTTAAGTAGTGCAAAATATGTAACACTCTCATTAGCCATCACATCTATAAATAACTTGCTATTTATTTCTATGGTATGCCCAGGGATAATGGCACCTATCCAAGAAGTGAATTATTGAAAATGCAGTGATTGAGATATCAATTTAGTGATGTTCTGAATATGTAGTCATGTGGAGTCTTTACTTTAATAATTCATAATCAGACTGAGCCACTAAACCTGAATCACAAAATTAGGAACTGAATGTCAGGTCAGGTTTTGGCTGTAATATCTTTTAGTTGAATTTGAACTGTAATTGTGCAGAGCTTTGATAATGCATCCCACAGAAGTTTTCTCTCAATTATGCTTAGTGTATGTGTTCACAAATAATCAAACTATACACGATCAAAACACCAGATGACAGTTTTTTGTTTGTTCAATTAAAAATATCTGCTGAAAACTGCTCACAGTGCAATCTTTCATCACCTGTCTTACTTCTAGCTTCATAATGTCACCCTGGCTTTGGATCTACTTAATGACAGGGAAATACAAGTACAGAATGTTGATCCAGAAGGTGAGCGAGAAGTTATATATACTCTGTAGAAGTCTGTATCAGCATGTTAGCATGTAAAAGAGATCAAAATTTGTCAAACATTTGGGGATGCCTTGCCTTTTTAAATAAATAAATAAATAAATAAATAAATGTTCTTGAGAAAGGCTTGATTTTGAATGAACACAAACGTACCATAAAGCTGTAGAAGAGATGTTTGACGACATTGCCTGCCCAATCATGTGACCTTAATTGGTTTGAGAGAGGTGTTCAACTGGTTTAACAAATTCTCTAGGGAATCCAGCAAGAGTCATTTCTAAGGAATAAATACTTGTCATCAAACCTCTAACAGACAGCATATAAATATATATAGTGCTTATATAATTAGCATTAGTATTTAGATATTTATATAGTATTTATATAGTGTTTACTGTATATAACACTACTTTGCACTGACATAAGTGTGTACATGGATATAGATTCACATCCTATCTTACACTCTAAGGCTGGAAGTTTGTGGACATCTGCAGCTTTTTAAACATCCCTTTCCAGATTTAGAATACAGGTGCAATCAATATTATTCAACCCCCATTGCAGATCAGGTTTATTGTCAAAATGTACAACTTTCAGCTGTTTGCAATGAACAAATCAAACAAAAGCAACTGAAATAGTTGAACACAATGAATGCTTAATCTCTGGTGGGATTTGAAGAAGGCGGTTGCAGCACACAAACCCAAGAATATTACTGAACTGGAGGCCATTGCTCATGAGGAATGGGCTAAGATTCCCCAGGAACGCTGCCAGAAGCTATGCATATGCATCTCGTTTGCAGCAGGTCATAACAGTAAAGCTTATAAGCTTTTATAAGTAAGCGTTTATAAGCTTACAAGCAGATAAGCTTGCCATGAAGGGGTAGAATAATTTTGAGACTGGAGAAGTCATAAGTTGCATTTTCAGTTGAATTTGGGGAAACCACTTGAAGCATTCATTGTGTTGAACTATTTCAACTGTTTTTGTATGATTTGTTCATTGCAAACAGCTGAAAGTCTGTACATTTTGACAATAAACCTGATTTGCAATGAGGGTTGAATAATTTTGATTGCAACTGTACAGTATGCAAAGACATCCTATACAATTGCAGATTTCCAACTATGTGGCAACAATTTGCGGAAGACCCCCACATTGGACTGATGGTCAAGGGTTCACAAACCTTTGGCCTTATAGTGTATATTAATATCCTCAGTGACTGTGAGATTCATCATCAGCCAGATACAACTCGGAGCGTAGGGTTGTGGATTAGCATTTATTACTTGTGTTAACACAACAGAGAGTTCGTATCTTAGAGTATGCTGGAAATGCCTATCAAAGAGAAAGGAAATCATTCAGGGATGTGAATAATTTAGTAGAATTCGCTCGCTGCTCAGAGGTCATAATCATTGATCTCAATAACCATTGATTCATCATCTGCGGAAGTTGGCGTGAACAGAAAAATAATTAAAATAAGGACGATCTGCATAGAAAGACACACAGCATGCAATAATAAAATAAGCAAAATTTCTGTCAGTGTGTGCTTGTGTATAATTATGTAAAGAATTGATTATTATGTAATGAATTGGTTTATGATTGTACACTGTTTGTTACGCCTTTACAACACTCCTGGGGGAAAAAATGGGCCAAGCCCAAAAGGAGAAAAATATTAAGCTTTTTACGGTCTTAACAACAAAGAATTGGTCAGGAAATTAGCAAAAATTACACAAATACATAAAGTACTTTAGTATGGAATAGCGTTTCCCTTTGATTTCATTAAATGTTTAGGCCTTGTGGGTGAACTTGCAAACTTTATTATTAAATTATTATTATTTTTTTATTTTAATTTAAATTTATACACCCAGACATGTGTTAGTTTAAATTTCACAGCAAACATTTTAATCATTATCATGATTTTATCTTTGCATACAAGAAGACTATATAAGTGAATTTCCTTGTTTCAAGCTTTTTGCCAAAGAGTTCACTGTTCACAATGAGCAAATGGTGGCACAGGAGGTCTCAGGAGTGCATTTGTTTCATTCTGGCTAATTTCTGACCGATGATTTGTTGTTAAGACCATTAAAAGCTTAATATTTTGCCATTGTGGCTTGGCTCATTTTGTTTTTTGCCCAGGAGTGTACATCTCTATATACTGTTTGTTGTTGTGAGTATATATCTGCCTCTCCAAAAAGAGCATGTGTGCATGATTCACTGCCTTCTGTGGCCTGTTTTCTTTTTCTACAGATATTGTGTCCCAAGATTTGCCGGCTACACTGAAAGTACTGTATGCCTTGTTCAGGAAACACAAATACAAATAATCCCCTGCAAGCCACATCTACAGCCTCTGATGAAAATGACTGTAAAGGTCATGGGATAAGCTTTTAATCCACCTGGAGTACAATGTTGTAACTAATATACATTACGAAATTGTGACAGCAGTTTTAATAAAAGTGAGTGAACACTGGATTGCTCAGCACATCACGCAGATAGTGACAGCATGGTGACCCCCTCCGTTTCTGTCTCCCTTATCTTCCCACACGCTCTCTAATTGAATGGTCACCCTTGAGCTTCTCGCTCGTCCTTAAAGACAGAATGCATTATGGTGTCCCTCTTGCTCTGAAATAAATACCTTTCCATTAAAAGCTTGACATGTGTCCTCCATTCAGTCTGTTTTTGTCAAGAGCTTTGTTGTAAAAACCCTTGTTGCTACCAGCTTAAAACTTACTTGAATTACCTACACATCTGTAAGAATTACTATAAATCATGAAACGATTATTTAACAGAGTAAATACCACGACTAAGATTAGAACACATTAAACAAGTATGTTTTTCATCTGGATTTAAAAACACTTATAGAGCTTGCATTTGTAATGTTCTCTGAAACACTACTGCAGAGTTTAGGCATGACATAAGAAAAACAACTTCCACCAGCTGAGCTAAACTGTTAAAAATATCCTGTAAAATGCAGTTTTAAAAAAACACGGTACCAGTAGAAAGCCATTAAATTACAGTAATTTGCTGTGTACAAAATTACCATGAATAAACCTTAAACTATTACACTAATTAACCTACAGGGGGAAAAAAACCCCCAGATAATTACCATCATTTTCCAGTAATGTTTACAGGAAAACTGACAATTCAAAATAATTTACAATTTTATTAGTTAGTAACTCTCATTTTTATCAATTATTATTGGAGACAACAAAAAAATCTCTAAAGAATCTCCATTTGTCAATTAATGTCTAAACGAGCCAAGAATTTGTCTGCCAAACCCAACTGTGTCAAGTGCTGCACTCAATTCGAACAGCATCAAAATATGCCTGATATTTCTACTTAAGAATGGTTTGAGTGAAGGACACATGTGGTTCATCTAAAGGACAGAATCAAGGTTTAGAGCTTGTTATACCCAATATGACTCACTGAACCATCGTGAATTATGACAGGGGTTCCCAAACTTTTCCAGGGCAAGGCCTCCCCAAATGGCATTAACATTTGACTGAGGCCCCCTTTTTGCAAGATGTCTTTAAAACACATTAAAAATATAGACTTCTGAATATATCCCCCTTTTTTTTAAATTAATAATTACATCTTACATCTTTACATTACATTACATTAGGAATTGATTGTGTGTGTGTGTGTGTGTGTGTGTGTGTGTGTGTGTGTGGTTGTCTGAGAATGACAAAGAGAAAACATACTAGTTGGAGGGATGGGCACACCAAATTGTTGAGGCCCCCCCAGGCGCCCCCTGGCGGCCCCCAAGGGGGCCCCCACTTTGAAAACCACTGTATTATGGCACCATATTGGTTATTATCATTAAAGGATGGGGTAGTATATAATGGCTTACTGCCTGGATTGTAGCCTGTATGGTCTCTAATTTCTTGCTGTAGAAATCTGAGAAATCATTGCTGCTAAGGTGTGGAGGAATTTGAGAATGATAAATATTCCAAACATTTGTTAATTTAGGTACTGCAATATATAAGATCCTAATATTGTTCTTATTACATTCTAGAAAGTTTGAAAATTAAGCTCTTCGGCTAAAATTATTAAAAGATTGCCTCCATGCTATTTGGAAGACCTCCAGTTTATTTTTCCCCCATGTGATGTGAGTGTGTTAAAAATTTGTTAGTAAATTAAATGTGTGAGAAATTCTAGAAATAAGGGAGCTTGAAGACATACTAAACTTGACTACATAACAATGGATAAATAAAATCAGGTCAGGGGGGCAGGGTGGCTTGGTGTGGCTTTGCCTCAGGTCTCTGTGGTTGGGGGTTCAAATCCTGCCTCCGTCCTTTGTGTGAGGAATCTCCTCATGCTTCGGGGGTTTCCTCCGGTTACTCAGGTTTCCTCCACCAGTCCAAGACATACAGGTATTTTTTTATTGTAGGTAGACACACATTTGAGGGTTTTCCAAATTATCCGTGGTGTGTGAATGGGTGTGTGAGCATGTGTGCGATTGTGCACTGCGATTGGCTGGCTCCCATCCAAGGCCCCCACCTTGTGCCCCGAGTTCCCTGGGATAGGCTCCAGGCTCCCCGCAACCTTGTGTAGGATAAGCGATACAGAAAATAGTGGATGGCTGGAAAATCAGGTCAACATGTAAGGATGCAACATTGCAAATGCAGTAGAGCAGAAAATTATCTTTTTTTAAAAAAAAGTTAGCATTGTTAAGCAGAAAAGAAAGTAATTTTATATGTACTGTTATAACATAATATGTGAGCGTTATCTGATGTGAGGGTAATGCTGTATGTGAATACATTTTGATTGCAACCTTTCCCAAGTGCTTAGATATGAAATTACAATCAAATATTTTTAGGGTTTTACTCTCCCACACACAATAGACAGGACTAGCACCTTCTATAACATGATGAATGAGGAGTAGTGATGGTGTAATCAACGTCTGGTTTTCATACTGGTTCCAAAACCATATTTCAAGAACCGTAAGCATCCTCTTGTGAATGCATTATGTCAGAAACACTCATTGTAGTCCCTTGACATAAGATGAAAAGTTGGAGACAAATTTATGATCACTATTTATTGGAATTACCATGTGGTTGAGCAGCCTGTTAAACATCTGAATTGAGAATTCATCCATTAAGCAGAAATAAATACATTGTTTAAAACATTTTGTGGAATAAAAGAATTCCTAAAAATTTTCTTTGTAGTTATATACATCACCTCCCAGAGGGAAGCTTATCGAATTCACTAAAGAAAGGATGGGAAAGATCTCGCTCAAGATCTGCTCAAGTTTTCTGCCTCTGTGGTTTCCCTATAATTTTCTCTGCCTTGTTAACAATCCTAGACATTTTTGTCCTATTCTTTACCCCAGCAACACCATACCCAGTAGAGATGCTGTAGCTTAAAGTGCTTTCAATTGATCTTTTATAAATATACTTTTTGTGTGCGCACACACACACACACACATATATATATATATATATATATATATATATATATATATATATATATATATATATATATATATATATATATATATAAGAATGCTGAGGATATGGCTCTGGTAGGTTTACTGAAAGATGGGACTATAGACGGGGAGTAATCATATTTTAATTATATCAGCAAAATGCTTAAGTACTGTTCACATAGTAAAATCAAGTAGTTAATTTTATGTTCCTTGAGAGACAATTAAAAATTAACAACCAATATATGGAAACTATATATATAAAGTAACAGTCAGTATCTGGTGGCCTCCAGCTGCTTTAAGTACTACTGTGCATCTCATCCTCATGGACTGCACCAGATTGGTCAGTTCTTGCTGTGAGATGTTACTCCACTGTTCCACCAAGACATTTACAAGTTCTCGATCACGTCTGGGGGGGACACATGGTTACATGTAATTTTCCACTGCAAGGACGATCAGCTGTCCTTCCTGTCTCCCTGTAGCACCGTCTTAGGCATCTTACATTACAGACATTGCAGTTTATTGCTCTGAACACATCTGCAGTCCTCATGCCTCCCTGCAACAGGCCTACAGCATGTTCACGCAGGTGAGCAGGAACTCTAGATATCTTTCTTCTGGTGTTTTTCAGAGTCAGTAGAAAGGTCTCTTTAGGGTCCTAAGTCATTGTAACTGTGACCTTAATCGCCTACCACCTGTAAACTGTTCGTGTCTTAAGGACTGTTCCACAGGTGCATGTGAAGCAATTGTTTATGGTTTATTGAACAAACATGAAAAACATCGTTTACACCCTTTCCAATAAAGATCTGTAAAGATTATTTGGATTTTACAAAATGATCTTTAAAATACAGTCTCCTGAAAAAAGGTCTTTCTGTTTTTTGCTGAGTTTATACATAAATGTGTGTTCACGCACATTATGTTTATACATAAATGTGTGTAAAATACCTCGATCCTCCACAGTTTCCATATATTGGTTGTTAATTTTTAATTGTCACTCAAGGAACATAAAATTAACTACTTGGTTTTACTATGTGAACAGTACTTAAGCATTTTGCTGATATAATTAAAATATGATTACTCCCCGTCTATAGTCCCATCTTTCAGTAAACCTACCAGAGCCATATCCTCAGCATTCTTATATAAATAAGAGATGCAATCCTGAATCCGCATCTCATTAGTACAAATGGCAAATAGTATGGGTGATATAACACAGCCCTGTGGCACACTTGTATTTAAGATAAGTTCATTAGACATGTTGCTGTTAATTGGATTACTTAGGAGTCTTTATGTAAAGGGCTACCTTGTTCACAGTTTTTGGTCATAAATTTGATAAAAGCATGAAAGTAGCCCTACTTTATTAAACCAATAAAAACAATACGAACTTTTAAAAACAATGTTAAAAGTAACATTGGGTAATAATATACATGCTAGGTGTTATGTTTGAAATGTACATGAGCACATGTAGTGGTGGTTCTGAATGTGGAGTAGGGTTAGCATAATGAGACTCTAATCTCTGTGGTGGCTTAGTGGTTAAGGCTCTGGGTTACTGATTGGAAGGTCGGAGGTTAAAGCCCTTGGGTAAGGCCCTTAACCCTCTCTGCTACCTGAACTGTATCAGGGCTTACCCTGTGCTCTGACCCCAACTTCCTTACATGCTGGGGTATGCGAAGAAAAGAATTTCACTGTGCTGTAATGTAGATGTGACTAATAAAGATTCATTATCATTAATGTGTTTTACTGCAGTGTTCAGGTGTTTCACAACTCTTCTAGATCTTTCAGATCATTTCAATTCATGTTATTGTACATGGTTTATGTTATTTGTGCTGCTTTATTCTTCTCAGTTTTCAGGATTTCTGTGCGTACATGCATGCATATGCATTTATTCTCTTTCAGTTAGCAGCATCCCATTCTAAAAATATGTTTCCGCACCTATGATTGCCTGTGAGCTCGTGACAACAATGCAATCATTCTGCTTTGTGGAGACTAATTGTAACCATATTATGAGAAAAAGCCAAACCAGTCTTAGACCCATGTCAAATGTCATGACAAATGTCAAAACACCAGTTCATAAAACTAAAGAAGAGGTTAGAAATAGACTTTTGTTGGTTTTAAAATGCACTCATTATTGCAGACATTAAGACATGGCATCGTGGCACACCTATGAATCAAGAGTTTAAGCACACTGAACAGAATATCTTCAACTAGTGTTTTGATAAATCCTTGTTCTGACATTTAAAGCTGCAAAGCTTATAGGAGCTGAAAAATATGCTTGTCTTGCGGCCAAGATTTAAAATTATATTCTCATTTAGACATCTTATAGGGAAATATATGTATATATTTGTTATATCTTATAGCCTAATCAGTTTGAATTTTATAATCAATTTGCATGTTCTAATTATTGGGGGGGGGGGGGGGGGGGGGGGTTCAGAGACATATTCTTTATGTTTTGGTGAGAAACAAAAATGGCATCAGACCAGTACTGAATGTAGTGTTGATAGCAATCCAAACATTTCAATGTCTTTAATACATCTATATCTATATCTATCTATCTATCTATCTATCTATCTATCTATCTATATATATATATATATACCCTGAGTGTATAAGTTATATTGATTTTATATCACTGATAACATAACAGTATGTTCAGTTCTGAGATAATTTTTAATACCACCCACAGTGGCTTCTTGTCCTACTCTACAGTCAAACCATTTTTATGGATTGAGACCTATATAAGATGCAAATATAAACAAATATATAAATTAATAAATAGAGAGAGAGAGAGAGAGAGAGAGAGAGAGAGAGAGAGAGAGAGCGAGAAGAAATTAGGACACTTGTACAATTGTAAAACTTATTAATATTTTCAAGTCGATGATATCTGCTTCAATCAGAAAGAAAGAAAGAAAAAGAGGGTAGAAATGTATCATAAACGCAATTGTTTTAGGTAGAGATAGAGCAGTTTTGGTGACAGGCATCTCAGAAGAGCTGTCCTTAGCACACTGTCAACTGTCAAAAGTACGCCCAAACAAACCTAAGCGAGCAGACAAAGCGTGTAGACATGTGATTCTCCCCGTACATCCCAGGTGCAATGAGGCTAAATCTAGATCTGCAGCAATGTCCTAATTCCAGAACACTGCTGCAAACATGACAGTCTGTCTTAGTCTTAATGATGTCTCACAACCCCAAGAGTCATGAGGGCTCAAAGGGACAGTGGGAGGATTGAGTTCTGGCCATATGGATCAGATAATACTGTCAAAATGATCAAAACAGCAGAGTCCCACACAAGAGTGGCTTTGAAGTGTTGACCATCTGACCTCTCAATAACGAGGTACACTAACATTCTGACAAGACAAAGACACATTTGTGAAGATAAGAATCACTACAGGTGCTTCTCATTTCTTACTTGTGCATCCTTGTTTCCTTTCCTCGCTTCCTTTCCTTGCGTCTTAGTTCGACCCCCTTCGAATGCGAGGGAAGGATGCAAGGATGAGATGTGAGGAGAGAGAACTCGAAGCAAGTCGAATGGAATATCCTCGCTCGCTCAAGCGTCACTTCAAAACAACGTCAATTAATGAGGACTGTGCTCAGCTGGATTACCTCACTGTGCATCAGGGAACGCATTATATTGTTGGAGTTTGGTTAATAACGACGTTCTTAATAAAGCAAAATCCACTGATAGTATGTGAAATGTCTGGGTTATTCAACAATGAATTAATGAACAATACATAATCTTTTGTGCAGCTTTGCATATCCAAACATTCAAGGATCAATTAATTACATATTAATTGTAAGCATATTATTATTTAATTATATTTCACACCAAATTCCTTCACATCATTAAAGGACTTTTTTGTGTTGCTCCTAGCTCCTCTGAAAGCTTCCTCACTCCTTGTTTCTCACCTCCTCATGGTGCAATTAGAGAACTGATATGTCCTTCAAGATGACTGACGTCATTCAATTTCCAGGTCACGGGCTGGAGGATGGAGGAACGAGGAAACGAGGACGCATCAATTTGAGTATAGAGAAGCACCCTATGTCTTCTCCCAACACATTCCTTAATTTCATCTTGGCAAATTCCCAAGGACCACTCAGATCTGCCCTATTATGGAAGTTGGACTTCTGATCTGAAGTTCATGAGTTCAAATCCCAGCACCTCCAAGTTGCCACTGCTGGGCCCTTGAGCAAGGCCCTTAACCTTTAAGTCGCTCTGGATAAGGGCGTCTGCCAAATGCTATAAATGTAAATGTAAATATATGTATTACACAACATCTACCAAATGGGTAGGATGAATTCTAACATGTGCTTCCTCTGAGACACGTGAAGCCAACCAAACATCTTTTCAAACTACTACTCACGCGGCATAACAGGGCAGCGTAACACACGCAGAGTAAAAGTGTTATCTGCCCTCTTCCACATACATGAGCTTACAAACACCCACGATTGACTCCCATGTCACTGTGAGTGACATGGGGAGATAATATGTCATCCCCCATGTCCAATGTCCAATTTCACCATGGTCTCTTGGACAAGGCCGGCTGTGGCATCATCAGAATTCAAACTCGCATGACTGGTGTATGCTTCTGATTCAGTTTAAGAAAGAACAGAGTCACACATCTGTAGCCAGGAACACAGCTGAAAAGATAGATATTTATTTTTCCCTTTAGTGACAGTACAAAGTTAACAACTGCAATACAATTGAAATAGAGGCTGTACAGTTTACCTAATAGCAAAACACAAGCTCACAGGGTGTGTGTGTGTGTGTGTGTGTGTGTGTGTTTGTGTGTTTATGCATGTGGAACATCATACAACCTGCTTTAAGTTGCCAGAAGCTACACTGCTGCTGTGTACAAGTATAGAGTTACTAAGGCAACTGTTGCCAAGACGGGCTGTCTTGAACACACCCCCAACCTACCCCCCCCCCCCCGCCCAAAAAAAAAAACAATGTGAGACTGTTGCCTCTTTGTGGTAAATCAATGACAGTAATTTTATTAATGTTAGTCTACTGACTTGTATGCCCTGGTGTACTCCCTTAAAAATCCATTCAAATCCAAACAGTAAATAATGTTTATAGATTCAATCTGCCTAGCAGTCTGTGTACTAGACCACACAGAATTGCGAATTATCTCCCATCTCCAATTAATTTCCCATCCTGCTGCAGATGTGCTTGAAATTCTCTACCCCTTTCCTGTTATCTACCATTGTTCATTCTGTGTCCATCTCCCTCCTGCATTCCCAGCCAGCTAATCATTGCAATGAACGTCAAGGTGTAACATGAGATGATACCGTTCCACTCTAGAAATTGGAGTAATTGGATTTTGGCTATACTGGGCATATTTGAAGCTTATTTACCATAATTATGGGCTGCAGGATTACAATCACTACCTAATCAGTCACATGTTTCTCACGAGACTTGTTATTTCTTTTTATATAATGTTGCAGTGTATATTGTATTCATGTTCATTATACAGCCCCGTCTTAATAATAGAAAATCAGAAGTGTTGCCATTAACAATTTTAAAAACAATTCAACCATACTGTTTTGCTCATAGATGGGATATACTTTATACTTTTATACATTTTATATTTAATTCAGGAAAGGTGTTAAAGGAAACCCCGTCTTTGAAGACTTGTATGGCTTATTATTAGATTAACGCTGCCATCCACTATATTAATCCGCTATACCAAAACAGATGTTTAGATTTTGGTTTATAAAAAATAATAAATCCTTGCACTCATAGGCCGCCACTGCTGTTTACGTTGCAATGCATTCTGGCTAGTGACGTCAAATGGTTGCAATGGTCTTGATTCTCCAGCAACCCTACTGCGATATAAACATGTCTTCAGCCTTGTCAATTTGGACCCAAGCGTGACATAAGTGAGGAGGCTAATATAGAAGACATTACTCAAAATGTACATCAAAATGAAGACGATAAGAGAGGTGAGGAGGCGAGAGTGGGGCAAAATCACCGGTGTCTGGCAACTGCACGTCTATTCCAACCGAGAGTGTTTGTTGTTTAAGGTACGCATATGGATTCAACTGTCGTTTTATGATGAAACGTATTCTAATAGCAATAATTTTTAGCGATTATCAGCCATCTCGCCATCATATACTTTATCCTGTTAAAATTCCGACGGCCCACCAGCACGCTGTCACCATGTTATGAGCAAATCTATCTACACAGCTTCTGTATGTACGAAGGCACTCGTATCTTTGGATTATCTTTGATTTTATGGAGATGCTAGTGATCCTGATCCTTTCTGCTCTCCGGACCAGCCTGATCCGTTCGGATGCCCTACCTCTGGATGGAGCTCTAATCTACTCCAATTCCAGATGGACATTCTCACAGTGGTTGCTGGGACTATGGTTGCTGCTATGGCCTTGGGACTGCAATTACCACATGCAGTTTTGCACTCAGGTCTCCTTTGAACAGTGGAGTAGTTCAACAAACAGACTTCATAAAAAACCATAATGAACTTTTCTTTACTTTTACACTATCCATGGTTACCTAGTTGAGGACGGATTCCCTTCTGAGTCTGGTTCCTCTCAAGGTTTCTTCCTCTTAACATCTTAGGGAGTTTTTCCTCACCACGGTCGCCACTGGCTTGTTCAATTAGGATAAGTTCACACACTTAAAACCTGTATCCCGTGTTTATATATTTCTGTAAAGCTGCTTTGAGACAATGAGCATTGTACAAAGTGCTATACAAATAAAAATTGAATTGAATTGAATTTGGAAAGCTAAGATTCTTGTGATTCGATTGATTTTGAGATACAATCACAACAGCAGTTACAATCAATGTCTCTGTAAGACCACCAACATACAAATAAACACTTACGAAACGGAGGCAACTCACCTCATAGTAATCCACTGATCCATAACATCCTTACAAAAATATTCTTGTTACATGGGCAAAGGTCCAAACAATCCAATTATGTAAAAATATTTAGTCCACCTTTCACAAGAGACCAAAGCCATGCGTGTACTCCAAATGGTTCAAGAACAGCTTTAATTTTACTTTGGGTATGCCTTGGCTAGGCGTTTTAGGCTAATTTTTAAGGAGTTTTACGTTATGAGAATATACAGAAAAAACGCACTAACTAGATGCTTACAGGTTTGATTCTATTTACAGATATCCCCTGTATCACAGCACACACGCACTACAAAAATTACAGCCAAAAGCAGCACACTGTGGCATTCGTTTCCTGCTCCGGGGGGTAGTAGCTAATTCTTTTGAGTGCTCAAGTGCAACCATTTTACATCATCAACTCAGAGATCATTGCGCACGTCACATAATGGCGGCCTCTGTAGGTTAAAATATGCGTTAAATATTAAGGATTTTTAAAGTAATGAACATATTTCGTGTGTTTCTAACAACGTATTTTAGTAGGAGAGAGCAATTATTACGTGTTAAGGCCTACAAGTCTTCATAGTTGGGGTTTCTTTTAAAGTAATTTC
The DNA here is from genome assembly GCF_023375685.1 of Ictalurus furcatus. Classification (NCBI taxonomy): domain Eukaryota; kingdom Metazoa; phylum Chordata; class Actinopteri; order Siluriformes; family Ictaluridae; genus Ictalurus; species Ictalurus furcatus. Next base: position 6,527,774 of record NC_071268.1, on the reverse strand, counting down.
AAATTGGCAGTACTAATGGATTAGTAAATGGATTAAAACATGGATTGTAAATGAAAGTTGGTACTTAAACTCATTAATTAATTTCCTAGACTTAGATTACAAATGAAATGCAAAAAAAAAACAAAACAAAACAAAAAAAAAAACACAGTTTCATAACTGTGAAAGCACTACCTGCTTTCAGAAGACCATCAGATACTCTAGCTAATCTAACAATTAAAGTGAACAAAATTGTCATAAGTGATATTCAACATGTATGATCACAACTGGTTTCATGTTATGGAATGGCATAAAAATCTTTTGCCATCCATGAATTAAAATCTCTCAAATTTCAGCGTGTCGAATGCATCTAAATTAAATATTGCTTTAAAAAAAAGAAGACATTTTCATAGTATACTGTGAAATATCCTTGGGTATTTATTATATGATTTTTCCAAAAATTACAAGTGGGCTGAATGTTAAATAGTAAAAAATATTACCAGGAATCACTGCAACTTCAGTACTGATTTACCAGACTTAAAAAAACAAGACAACACTGCACCTACCATAACGTACAATATGTACATGTACCGTGTGCAGTGTTCAGCAAGCTGTTTTTGCAGCAATGGTATTGTCTTAGTGGTTCCTTACAGGGCTTGCCTCATAATATTCCCTAAAACAAAATACATAAATAATGTAAAAACAAATGCTCCTACCACCACACAATTACAGCAATTAGTCAGGATTAGGTCATATGAACAATATAAATATATTTATATTAAATATAAAGGTGTTCTTGAACACTCCTGCCCTTATGAGGGATACTGTGTTGGTCATGAGTGAAGAACTATTGTTTATTATCCTGGACAGACTTTAATATAGTTCTTTAGATCCTCCTGAAGTTCAGTTCAGTCTCATATCATCATCATCATCATCATCATCATCATCTCCGTTCCCTACAATCCAAGCTATGATGTAGTTCCTTTAATTACCTGGTTCTGGGAAAGAACCAAGTATGCCAACGATTCGTTTGTGTTTCTCTGGGTGATTCTGATGGGAAATCCATACAGAAGAACAGATGATTAGAGATGGTTGTACTTGAAGAGAGACAGCTGGAAGGGGAGGCATGCCTGAACCAGCATTCACTTACAACAGGGTTATTCTCCAAGGACTGAGGCACAAACTTTATTTTCCTCTAAGCATTCCTCTCAGATGTTCTCCCATCATCTGGCGTCTCTTTGAAAAAAAAAAAGAAAAAGGAAAAAGGAAAGAAGACACAATCAGTAAGATTAAAAGCCTAGTATGTGCGGCAATGTACTGAGCATGACCCAAATCTAAAAACTAGATGTGTTTTCACCATTTAACCCTCTTATAACTCCCAGAGGTCTAGACTTGTGTTCTACATAACAACATAACAATTTTATCAGGTTTGCTATAGTTTCTGGATCATTCCTAGAAGTTACTAAATAAGATGCTGTAAGATATTTAAATCATAAGCTGAAAATGTAAAAGTTTATGTATAATTTAAGTTTATTTTTTTTTTTAGTTATCTATGGCTAAGAACATAAAAACATAAAATTGGTACTTGAAGAACCCTTCTACCTTTTCTTCCTTTTCCTCAGTTCAAATCAATTTTATTAGTACAGCGCTTTTAACAATGGACATTTTCACAAAGCAGTTTTACAGAAATATATAATTGCGGATATACATTAAAACTGTATAAATGTATTCCTAATGAGTGAGCCAGAGGTGACGGTGGCAAGGAAAAACTCCCTGAGATGACATGAGGACTCCTCATCCTCATTTGAGTGACACTGGATAGTGATTATAAATAATTTCTCTTCTACAACAGTATACATATATTATAATATATGGTTAAAGAGTGCAATAGTGTCAACAGAAACTTAAAATTATGAGCAACTTAAGAGTATGAGCATCAGAGTCATTTCTGAATTCATTACAGTTTTCATTTAAAGTCTATTGTGTTGAAGTTATCGACTCTTCAATGATGGAGACATGAGTCCTCCTAATCCTCATACCTTCTTCTTATTTGTGCAATATGTCATTTACTGTTTTATTCAGGCACAGACTTTCTGTTTCTGTTAGTTACTTATGAAAAAATGCTGAACCAAATGAAAACCATTAGGGCAGCTCCCATTAGGAAGTATTTTCTTTAGCAGGGACTGTAAGGAGGCATCTATCAGCACAGTAGGTTTTCTTTCACATGTAACATATCACAACCAAGATAATAAATATAAATTACACCCTAACGGTGTTCCAGCTACACCATAACACCATTCACAAACATTTTTGATCACCTCCTTGTTGATATTTCAAGAGTGAGGAGATCCACAGCCATAACAGTTCTATTGTACTCCTCTATTAAATTTTATTTTCTGTCCCAGTACCTTCAAGCACAAAATGAATATTCCAAATATAATAGAAAATAAACTTGTTCATATTATAATTCGAGGCTGGTGGGAATTTTAGCAGTTATCAGCGAAATTCAGAGTATTCAAAAGATAACAGTCTTATTTTTAGTTGAAGGTGTTTTCTGGTCCCTGTTAATTATACACACAATATGCCAAGCACCATTTAAAATAGTCTGATTTTTGTTTACTTCAGTTTACTTCACAGCTTGACCCAAAATACCCAAATCTGGCAATTTAGTGTAACAACCTGCAGAGACAAATACAGTAGAGTAGCGATCCATAAACTGTCATTTGTAACATACTTTTATATTTATGTAACACTGTGATTTCCTGAGGGGGAAATGTTAAGGAAGCAAAAAGTCCTTGATAAAGAAATGTTTTTGTTTTTTAATGGTTTTGTCATCTTGGATCATTTGACCTCAGACATTCCCACAAAACTTTGGACAACACATCTTACAGTGTCTCATCTAATTCATATCCGTTCCTTGTCTTGTCATATCCGTGTCTTGTGTGCAAATCCTAAACTCTCTGTGCATCTGCTCACTACATTAAAGTTCTTTCTTTTTTGTCCATCCCTTCTTTGTGTGTGTGAATATACTCTCTCAGCCACGTTTTCCTTCCACCTACTTCGACTGATCTCATTTGTAAGTTGTTAGATGGAAATTGGTCTTATCAAATTAAAATTCAGACGAATTCAAATATGTGAGGGGGATGTGCTTGGATTTTATTAGACTTAAAATATTTTTTTATTTTATTAATTTTTTTTTTTACATGGAATGTATTTGTGACCGAGAGTCTAAGGCTGTAGATGGGATGGTGCTACTTTCCCCCAAGCCAATCACAGTGACACTAACCAATCACGGGGTATCTGTAAGTTCATATATGTAGAAGAGGGTAGATGGCGCTTTCCTATGAGTAGGTTCAGCTGTTCTGTGAGATAATATGAGCAGCAGTCAGAAAAGATGTGGTGACTGGTTTCATGTGTTTTAGAGTAAATTCAATTATATGAATTGGTTCCCAGCCAGACTTCAGTCAAGTAGGAGAGTGCTTAAGCATTACATTACTCAACATTATTGTAGGAAGCTAGAGTGTACTCAATGTGCCGTCAAGTCACGTCCCTGAAAACATTAACATTTTTAAAGTAAATGAGGAGATTATGACTCTATCACTTACAGCATTCTGTGAAGACAAGATTTTACATACAATTAAGTACTTGTAGCACACTCTTTGAAAAAATGGTAGTCAATTGTACCATTCCTTGTTGCTGTGGCTGTACCCTCAAAAGGTTTAAATGTTTACTCTAAAATGTAGTTATTGTCCTGATTATATATCTTAATTTTTTTTTTTTAAAGTCAACTACAATCACACCTTCAGCTGAAAGATATATAACAAAGGACTAAAGATAAGTGTACCATACTAGCGGTAAGGAAATACACAGCATGGTATCCTTTTTTGAAACTAAATAATCCAATAGGAATAGTTGCAAAAATGGCAAGAAAAGCACGAACACTTCTACAATGACAAGTGAAAAGTGAAGCAAAGAATCAAGAGGCTACTATGGTCAGATAAAACCAAGATAGATTATTTTGGCCTGTAGACCACTGGCATAAATAGTATAAGAAAAAGCTCAAGACAAAACAAAAATGCTAATATGTGAATGAAGGCTAATCAATTAGCATTTGGTTTTCATGAATTAGCAATGTCAGCATTTGTAAATGTTTCTCATTCTATAATTTGCATGATAAATTCCATTAAATGACACACGTTGCTATAACTTTGTTGTTGTATTTTCCTTATTAAAGATGTCTGTACAAGAAGAATAACTGAATAACTGGATACCACCTGTTCTTAGGTCAAAGGTCCATAAGTATCAACCCTCAATGCTCGGGACGTACAGTGCGGGTATTAATACAAGTTTATGGGAAGCTTTCACATTTTCTATTTCCAGTGCTTTTTAGATAGAGTAACCGAACCAGAATTAATCAGTAAAGGATCAGTAAAAAAAAACCTGTTAATATTTTAATTATTTGTTTTTATTATTATAAAAAATAATCAATGGTTATTAAAGAATATGCAGTATATAATTATGATTTAATGTGCTTTCATGCTTTAATTCTTTTTATTTGACCCTCTAAAATAAAATTAATCATAAAAAATTAAATTAGAATATTGTCAATATTAAAAACTAAATACATTTAAAGCTTGGTATAATATTCTATAGTACTAATATTCTCTTGGGGGGGGGGTTCTTCATGTTTTAGAGCACCAGATTTTTTCCAAGTCAGCCGAGACCTGTATTATAGGGTTCATGATATCAAAATCTACAGGTAATCATGATCATTTAAAGCATTTCTCATTTATGCAGACTCCATTTTCCCAACAGAAGCAAAAGAAGCATTGCATGCTGATATTACTGTGTCCAGAAGGAGCACTCCCACTGCCTCGTCCTGTCTGTTTTCGTTGATGGTGTATTTTTAGCTAGAATGATGGCATGTCCCAAGTTCTGACTGCTCCCTCTCCTACAGCCCAGCCAAATAGAGTTTCCTCAGCTTCATGCTGAATCCCACTGGGCTCTTAGATATCTGTAACTTAAGCCAGATCATTTGGCTCTCTGTCCTCAGTTGGGAGACAAAAGTTGCCCTGCATGCCCTACACTAGTCTGCAGAGACAAAGCCAAGGCCTACAGCCAGACTATTCAAATACTGGCTTGCTATCTTATTTACAAAGCAACATATGCCAAATCTTGTTTCATTAACATCAGAGTTTCTTTGTACTCTTGTGAACAGAAGTTATTTACTGCAAACATCCTAGTGCCAGTGTAATATGTAAGCTATATATATATATATATATATATATATATATATATATATATATATATATATATATACATTCATTACATTAACCAGTGCAGAATCTGCTCCATGGTTTAATCCATGATGATCATATATAAGAAAACCATGCCGCACGGTATTTTTCCTTAGATCTTCTAGAAGCATCATCAGAATATCAATCAGGACAAAGTAGTGTGTTTGGTCTATAAATTTGCAACCCTGCCTGGATATTCACAAACTGATTACACCTGTTGCTAGCAACTGTTTGCTAGTTGCTAGTTTGCTATGTTAATTTACTTGCTTGTTGCAGCAGACAAATTAACATCTTAACAATGCATCTCTAACTTTGTCTCAAATCACACACTGAACTTCTAATTCTTGAAATTATAACCATTAGGTTATAGTATGTGAAAAAGTCTAATAGATTTGTATGTAGCAAATAGTACCTAGAAGACACTTTAATTTGAAATTCAAATACTATAAAACAATTCTGTAATTAGATTTAATTAGACTCACGATTTTTTGACTGTTTTTCGACACCTGATTCTTTCATTACCTTCTTCTAACCTTGATTTAAGGTTAGATAATTAAATAATTATATTGTACAGTACATGCAATTTCTATCTAGTGATGCATAACACAGAATTTGCAGTAAATGCCATCTTCATGCAGCAATCTGCCACTTTTTCCCTGCCTCATACATAGTGTGCCCCATGTACACTGTCCATTTAGTAGTTTTGACCAACAGTGACTCTACAGGTATCTTTTTCTCCAAAGATAGAATAGCCTCCTTTCACTCCTTCCATCTCGGTGTGTGTTTACTACAAGCATTTTTAGTAGAATGCAACAGAGTGTCCATTAAAGTCAGATTCCCCTTGTTAGCATTACTAGCCCGTATGAGCTATCACTCACCAGACAGTGTCTGAAGCCAAATAATGCTGACACGGTGAGCTCAGCTGGCAATTTCAGACCCTAGTACAGAGTCGAAGCTGGCCTTAGGGCTGCAGTCTAAAAAGCTTCCTAGTCAGAAATGTTCACTTTCGGTGATGACCGAAGAAGCCTAGAAAGCCTTCCCTAGTGTGACAGGTGTTTTTGCTGTTTTCAAACTTGCATACATCCTGAAAACACCTGTGTGGAGCATTCATTTCCATGCCTTCTAGCTCTGGTTTAATAAATATGCCATGCAAATTTGTGCACTGACCTTCAGGTTATTAGATTAGACATACATTAGCACTATGTTTATTAATTGAATGAGATCTTCCCTCCTGTTCTAAGCGTGCACGTTAGAACTTTTACAAGATTTGGATTTTAATTGCACTGCTGTGGAACAAACCATTTCAATGTCACCATGTAATACATTTTCAAGTTCCAGAATGTGACTGAAAGATAATTTTAATTCAGTGCAGTGATGCAGTGTTTCATGTTGCGACTGCTGGGGCTCTTTCAGTTGCCTTTTTGCTATTGCATATGTATATATACTTAATTTCTATTATTTCACCTAGACTTCACCATGGTGGTGAAAACTGTATGATTTAATTTGGCACCCATATGGTAGAAGGCATCTAACTTTGATTGCTGTCATTGTGCTAGATTAACCTAAGTACCAGAGGGAATTCTTATTTGTTAGAGGCAAGTCTTTGATTGAAGTAATATAGATCAGTCATACTGTATATGCAGGAATTATATGGACCACCACACTGCAAAAAAAAAAAATGATATCTTAGCAAGTATCTTAAGTATAGGTAAATCCAACTAATATTTCTTTTTAAACAAACAGAAAACAATTATGCCTATTTGTTGATATTTTACTTATTTCATGCTTGAAATGTTCTTCTTATAATGGTTGCTTATGTCAAGCATTTATTTCTAGAAAGTAGCAAAATTATCAGACAAAAAACTTTAAGTTTGAAATTTACATCTAGAAAAAACTAAAATATTCTTAATTGTGTTATTTTTTCAATATAATAATCTCATAATGACAAATATTTGATAACATTTCCAGTTTTCAAGATATCATCTCTTAGATGTCTTAGAAATATCTTAGAAGATATTTTTTGCACTACATAGGTTCAATCTTTTTATGAAGCTCAAACAACATGTAATTCATTAGAACAAAATAAAAGCCCTTGACTGCATATAAATGCATACACAGTATCCCAACTAGTAATGTAAATATTAATTTAATGTGAAATTACTAGCATCTACAATGGGAGGAAATTCAAATAAATCCTTTTTAAAACTGTATTCTCAGTTCTAGCAGTCAGTAAGTTGGGAAAAGAGTGAGATAACAGGCCCAAGAGACAGAGGATGTGACATATGACATGTTACCAATTAATATTTGTAATATGTACTCGATGTGAATTGAACTCAAAATAACTGTAAAAATAGAAGAAAAAAACATTACAGTGAAATTCTTTTCATCACATATCCAAGCTCGTTATGAAGTTGGGGTCAGAGATGACACAGCACCCCTGGAGCAGAGAGGGTTAAGAGTTAAGGCTGTGCTGGGGCTTGCACCCCCACCCTGCTGATCAGTAACCAGAGCCATTAACCATTGAGCCACCATTGCCCTGTGAATATATATAAAACACACTATCTGCAAAAGGAGTCCAAGCACTACAAGAGACGCAGGACATTCTGACGAGTGGTGTGGTGTCACAAGTTAATTGCTGATTTTCCACAAAGGGAAATGGGTTCATAATGGGTTCATACAAGAGCTGGACACTCAGTCCCTACTATGACATGTCACTGTCTGAGGAGTGTCTCCTATTTATAGGGATTATTTAGAGATGAGCCTCTCTTGTTCCTTGGCATCACCCTGCACTTTCTCCTTGTTAACATCGCCTCTCACAGTGGTGCAAGTGTAGCGGTCATTTCTCAACACTTTTATGCTTACTCCTTGAGTGAGTATTGCTCCCATGAAATATATCATCCATATGAGTTTATTTATTTATTTATTTTTTAACCACTATAGCAGGGTTAAACAGAATGTTATGTATGCTCATTGTGTATATAACTCATCAGTCAGAACCTGCAAAAAGGGATCTGTGCAAGGGTTCCAGGGACAGATGGTTGCATAAAGGGGGTATTTATTGCCAATACTGCATCATGTGTCACTATGTGACTTTGCTGCAAGGTCTCAGCATGTGTGCACACGCATGGAGGTATCCAGGTGGCAGTTCATAGAACCACAGTTATACACGTATAAATAAGTAAAAGCATCTGAATGATCCCATATGGTATGCTTAGGTACGTTTGTCTCTTTTTAGAAGATGGACACACAAACGTACACACAACACCACCACCATGAACAACAAGAACAACCATTACAACAACAACACCACCAACAACAACCGTTACACTTAATCTGTATGTAAGACTGTGTAAGTTGTACTGTAGTGTTTTCATGAAGGCTTCAGTTCCCATTCATTTTACTTCACACAGGCAGCATGTTGATGGAACACAATGCAACTAACAAACAGCAGAATAATCCTGCTTCCTGTTAACATTCCCAGGGGCTGCCTCTTATTATCCCAATGACACAATACACAGAAACTTGCCATGTAAAGCTATTTCTAGTGCTTTCTCATGCCATACCAGGAAAAGAAATAAATGGCTGGTAACATTCACATACAGAGACATCACATTGGCATAGCTTACTCTGGTCCTTCGAAGTCACTTGCTTCAATTCCCAAGTACGCAATAAGCAATAACATAAGAAGTTAGTCATATTTGAGTCAGTGACCTATCTTACAAGTCTCGACCCCTATCAGCAGATGTTTTCTTCATGGTTCAGGCCAGTTCTATTAATTTCCCTGATAGTCCCTGAGGAATGGATTAGACTGTCTCCAATGACCTCAAGCAGACAATTGAATTGTGTTGATGTACAGTTTGTGTCTATGAAGAACAATCCCCTAAATGAGTTTTCTCTGAAATCCCTGCACTGTACTTGGAAAGGTAACAATGACAGCTGCATGAGACATGGATATCAAAAGTAGGATTAATAACCAATTATATATATATTCTATTTACAAATATACAAATGTTCCATCTGTACATGAACATCTGAACATCTGTTTCTTACCATTGCTATCATGCCACATGAGCATGTGTCTCTCCCCATGTGTACATTATTGTTTGTCTTTGTCTGACTGTGGATTTGATTGTTCTTCCTTGGTTAAAATCATCAGATAATTTATCCCAGAGCCCCAGTAAAGGGTCGGAGATGCAGAAAATGCAGAGGCTGTTGTATAGCATTCTGAGGTGACCTTTCCAGACAGAAAGGCTGTCACCGCATCAATTCGTTAGATAAATATAGTACAACTCTCTGGTAAAAAGTCATTCTGTACCTTTCCACTTAATATTGGACTCTGGTCTTCCAGCTTTCCTTACTCAACATAAAATCACCAAGACATATCAAATCATTCTGAGACATATTTTAATTGACAATCCACTGGGTTTTCTTTTTAGCTTATTTACTTCAGTGACAGAAATAACACAAGACATATTTTGCTTGCTTTAGGGCATTTAGTCAACATCAATGATAGCCTAGAAAAGGAAACTTTTGATAGTTATCTGGTGACTGGCACTAAATTGCAAAAATGTAAAAATATAAATAAATAAATTAGTTGGTCAACATTAACAAACACTTCAGAAAGCTTGGTTGAAGTCTAGTGTACTGTACATTTTTGTACTCACCAGGCGATTGATGTGTTGTGTGCAATGTGTGTCGGACTCTGGGCCTCTGGCTTTAGGCTGTGTCTGGGCTGGGAGTGATAGTGTGGCTGTTGGTAATGTGATAATCCTGCTGGAGCTCCAGGATGAGAAAGCTGCCCCTGACTCTCCTCCTGCTCAGGCCTTTGCCACTGACTACGAGCTTGCTTCAGCCAGCGCCCCCCGAGCCCCCACTTCTCCAGGTACACCCTGAACACTTCGTAGTTTATGGCTGAGTAGTAGAGGAAGTCCAGTGCCAGCAGCACCATGACGAAAAAGCCATAGATCCACACTCCAACCAGCGCTGTGTAGTTACTGAGATAAAACACAGAGGACATAAGGTATGAACAGATGTGTCTATTCAGTAATGGTAATGAATCAGGGCCTTCAAGGCCTAAACCTTGTTTAAAATGGCTGGTTGCCTTGGCTTTGATTATTTTTGTTTACTTATTTTAGCTGCCTGCAGCAATATATATAGATATATTTTTGGCTTTTACAAACTGTTTTCTTGCCAAATCCCAGTCAGTGCACCATTTGGAGCTAGCAGTAAATGGAAAAGACAAGATTTTTAAATGTGAAAGTTAACATTTTAGTCCCACCAAGGGTACGTTCCAGCCCCCCATGTTCCTGTGACAAACCCTGGATCCACCTCAACCCTGACCAGGATAAAGCAGATACTGTAGATGAGTGAATGAATGAATGAATGATCATTTTAGATTCAGACAGTCTTGATTGAATAACAGATGCACTAAGGTAAGTTGATACAAATGATTTTTATCACATGTTACTGGCAACATAATTACCTACGTGAGTAGGTTTTTAAATGATATTATTATTATATAATAATTGATAGCTATTGCCACTGGAAACCACTGCTGTTTTAATCTCAATACTAAGTTAACAGTTGCTTGCTTTTAGTGGCACTGATATTAAGGCTTTGCAAAAGCATCCCCATATATTTTTAGATTCTGTGTATAGCTGATGGGTATTTTTGAAAACTTTTCATCAACTTAAAAGTGTGTATGTTCGTGCACAAAACTGAATGCACACAGGTTCCAATAACTAACCAGACAAACTGGAAAACAATGATAAAATAATATGGTAGATGTAGAAGCAAGGCATTTCATAAAATCTTTTTAAAGCATTTCTGGTTTTGATGAGTATTTGGTTTGCTTCCTAAATATGTTAATTCAATCCCATACGAGGCTGTAGACAAAACCACTTTTTCTCTTTTCAAATATCACATTACAGGATTGTTATGCATGAGCTTGCTTTGACAAATACTCTCCAATGCTGAGCTGATTGTGAGTGGCTGTGGTCTCTTTTTTTAACCTAAGGGCAATGATAAATATCACTGGCTATGTCCTGCTGACCGCAAATGTGAATGAAATGGCTTCTCACCAGGTTTCCTTTCCTCACACAATGCTTTTATAATGCCTGAGAACACAGTAGGTGAGCGCAGTCTGGCGTGACCATTAGTAAAGGAGACATACTGTGTGGGAGACAAGAACAACTTCTAGCCTTGCTAAACTGTGATAATAACTTGCACAAGGGCAGCGTTACTTAATTCGGCATTTTAAAAATGCAGATCTGACTTGTCGGTGACATTGTTCATCTCCGAAAATTTGCAGTTTTAGTTCAACGGCAAAGTCTGCGTAGGAAATGAGATGCTGTTCCAAGAGCAGCGAAAAATATCAGACTCTTTTGAGGTCCAGGTTTATCACATAATCTTGCTTTTCTATCTGTGTGGGCTGCACGGGTTGGTGCCAGGTTGATAATCCCTCTATCTATGCCTCACGCAATCTAAATGTCAGTTACTTGCTCCACCATCCATCTGGAGCCTTTGCTATTTGCTGTGTTCTCAGTGGGAAGAACATAACAGTGCTGTGTAGTCAAGAAGCAAGGTAGGGGCAGCTTAATGTCATTGAAAATGTGTTATCCCATGTTAGCGTATACTAATATTAAAATCATGTCTGGGTAATGCTGGGTAAAAGAAAATAACAATAAAAATATTATAGGTAAATAGAGGGAAACATCACTTAAATGGATGGGGTGCAGAAATCAATCAATTAAGTCTCAAGTAGAATTACTGCTTACAACCAATGTGGCTAGTAAGAAGCAAATATACTCTATGAAGTTTTCTTCTCACAGTCATTGACTTACTTATGTGAAAACCCATCCAGAGTAGATGTGAGGTTGACCTGCATGATGGTTTGAAACTCAGTGTCATTGCAGCAGTACTTGAAGGCAGTGTTGTTGTGGTGACAGCAGAACATGTAGGTCTTGTTGTCTGACAGGCGAGGACAGTGGAATCCAAAATGATACCGGCCCTTTTGGTCAGTGTAGGGTTCACACACTCGAAAATGAGCCGAGAGAGCTGCAGGAAACAGAATTTAAAGTAAGGTTATGCTTCAACATGTCACATGACCATATCTTGGACTTCTGATCAACGTCAGTCATTGTGAAATCAAGCTCTTGGTGTTATGTCATGGTACCGATCCTGCTTATTCCATGATTGTTATCCTGGTTTGACTTGACATTGTTTTAGGTATGTTTTTTTTTTCTTTTCAATTCTGTCCCTGCCTAGTCTAGCCTGAGCTACCAGGGCAGTGATAACTCAGCGGTTAAGATGATGGTGTACTCCTCGGAAGGTCTGTCAGTTCAAATCCTGGCACTATCAAGCTGCCACTGCTGGGCCTTTGAGCAAGGCCCTTAACCCTCAGTTGTATAAATGAGAAAAATGTAAGTCACCCTGGATAAGGTTGTCTGCCAAATGCTGTGAATGTAATGTAGTCTGTTTGCTGATCTCCTTATTTGGGCCTGTTTCACATTATGAATTTGAAAAATTGCCTTCCTTAACTATTTTAAATAAGCCCTGCATTTGCATCCAACCTGTATGTGTCTGAGAGGTTGACGGAGAGCTGTGTTAAAAACCAAAAGATTAACCCTTTCAACTCCTTAGACATATCACTGGGTCCAGATGAGATGAGAAAATCATAACAAGTGTAGGAAGCCAGAGGAACTCAAGTAATTATTACTGAGATGAAAGTGCTGCAGCACCTGCTCTCTTTCATGTGCTGTGTCTGAGCTACGTTAAAGAAAATGTACAGAGAGCAGAAGCCTTACCTGTTCATTTGAATAAAAAAAACCCTAAAAGAAACCAACAAAAAAACATGAGTGTTTCTGTAGGTCCTTAAATAAACAAAAACAAAAATTACCTACTAATCACCTAGATCTCATTCTATGTAAATCTTTTATACAACCCTGGTTCGTTCCAAGTCAAGACTCAACATTTATTATAAAAGAAAGACAAACATGGCCCAAGCACCAAAAATATTAAATCTATTTCTCTAATGTGTAATGAGCACAGTGTGCTTTTGACAACAAACACTGAAAAGGTTAGACTCAGGGAGTATATTTGTTTCCTCCCATGCATTCATGTTCATTCTTAAATGGATTTTGTTGTGTTCAGTCTTTCCTAATTAGTAGCAATCTCATTGATGGACAAAAATATATATATATATATATATTGAGTTAAGAAAGTCTCCCTGTGTTTACAAGTTGATAATATTATGAGGCATAAAGATTAGGACAAGGCATTGGTTTGGTCCAAGAAGCCATGCTCACACAAATGCCCCAATGAGACATGTAGCTCCACAATTATTGCCACCCTTCATAAGCAAAAAATGGATTCAATTGAATTTTATTTGTCTAGCTGTATTTGTATAGTGACAACAGACATCATGACAAAGCGGCTTTACAGGAATCTGGGTATAGATCTGAAATAACAAGCAATACGTGATATGGGCACTAGTTTTATATGAACATCCATCCATCCATCTTCTATACCGCTTATCCTTTTCAGGGTCACGGGGAAGCCTGGAGCCTATCCCAGGGAGCATCGGGCACAAGGCGGGGTACACCCTGGACAGGGTGCCAATCCATTACAGGGCACAATCACTTTTATATGAACATGTTTGTTTTATTTTGTTTATTTGTTTTTAAAATATAAAATTCAGTATGATCATTGGTCTTCTTTCTGGCAAATTTGTTTGTTTGTTGTATTTAAAAGAGTGCCTTGTTTTTGTATTGAAAAGAGAGTTTACACATGCACAACTATCCCCAAGGATGATCATTTATTGCATTTATTGCCAATTGATAGCATTTATTTTAAATACTGTATTCTTTATAGGTGTCAATATTATTGCTACATTTTTGTGTAAAAATGATTTAACATAAAAACAATTGCACTGTTAGAAGAAAGGTACATTTACAACTGTTTGAGTAAAGATTTGTTTGCGTGGAGTCTAGTATACACTCATTGTATACACTCGTTTTTGTTCATTCTCTTGAAGGATGTCAGTCATTCTGGAGTGAAAAACAATACATAAAGTCATAAATAAAAGAGCTCATAAAGTCAGACCCTCATTTACTAGTCTTACCTGCAGAGGAAAATAGGAGCAAGATGATGGCCAAAAGGTTGAAGGATCGACATCTAGTGACACTCATCTTTTTGTCCTCCTCCATGAGAGGATGGCCGGAGGAGGAGGGACAGCTTCAGCTGAGCTCAGACATCATGTCTCGTGTCCAGCTGATGTTGTCATGGCTGCAGCAATCTGACAGGCCACCTGTCAGAGCAGAAGATCCAGCTGGTCAGGATAGATCTGAAGACCAGGGCAGATATTGAATCCTGTCCAATTTTTATTTTTTTTTCCAGGATTCAAGATTCAAGAGTTTTATTTGTTACATCTATTGTGTGGAACAAGGAGTATAATTCTTGTGTCTCAGCAACTCAACACAGGAGGATATAGGGGGAAATATATATATATATATATATATATATATATATATATATATATATATATATATACATATATATATATATATATATATATATATATATATATATATATATATATATATATATACAGACAGGTATTCAAACAAAAAGTAGGCATAAAAAGAATAAAGAAATAAGAAATAAATAGCAGCATCTGAAATTGGTTGAAAAACAGCATCAACAATGGATTGCAGACAGAACGTGACATCGGAGGACGTGAGGAGGTGAATAAATATGCATATAAATAGTGCATGCACGTGCGCGTGTGTGTGTAGTCGAGTACATACTCATGTCGTTGTGATAAATGTTTTGATTCACTCATGAGTCGTAAAATAGCATTAAAGTCTTAATTACTTAACATATTATTAAGCACATAAAAATGCTCATTTAACATTCCCTTATCAAAATGAAAAAATGAAATGCACCTAAACTCTTGTACGCAGCTTTGTGTTTTAGCAAAGGGCATCGGTAGCGTGTATAAGTATGGTCGTTTACATGAACACATTCAGAGAGAAACAGTACTGTAATTCAAAGTGTCTACCTCAGTTCTTGCCTCTGCTATTAAGTCTGGTGATTTCAGTCTAGTAGAGGTCACCAAACCTAGCATTTTGAGCATTCAGAGTTCAGAAAGACCAAGAGAGCTAATAATCCATCTACTGAGTGCTACTGATATGCAACCTCTAGTCTAAATCGCTTTACTTTTTGTATATCTATCCTCATTGAGAACCCAAGGTCAAGTGCATTAAAATCCTTCCAAGTTTATCTTGTGTCTAAGGACCATACATCAGCTTGACCGCTCATAGCTCTGACTAATAAAAGAGAGAGTAATTGCATAGCAGTTGTGAACACCCTGCTTATCCTCCCTATAAAGGAAACAAGACGATACATTTTACCGTTTAATTCTTAAAGTGAGTTCTTCACTACCTGTGTAGAAGCATCTCATATACGCATTTTGATTCTACTGGAAATAATACATTCTGATTTGGCATATGAGACGATGCTGGATTTAACTTGTGAGTAGGTACAAATGCACACTGTTTGGAGCATTCATGAATCTCCCATCAGAGCAGTAACTGTTCTTGGAACACAACTGAATACTTAAATTTAAAAATAGCACCTGTTTTTGGTCCCTATCGTTTTTTTTCTCTCATGTTTACAGGCACTATTGCTCTCATTATTTTAGACCTGATAAAACATGTACTAAAGCATTGTAGGTGTAAAGCAATATGTTTCTGGAGATTTTCTTTCCTCCTTTAAGTTGCTATACATATCTTTATCTTTAAAGACAGAAGTATAATGTTCTCTCCTGGATACCTGTGACAGAACAACCTCTTTTATTCACACAAATGGGTTGCATGTATACAATGATAATGTTATAGTGCTTTAGTTTTTAGTGTTTCTTTTAAACTTAGGAATAAACTCACGAGTCTAGCATATGATACAGCAAATGCAATGTGGATTGTGGTAATGCCACTACACATATTGAATACGAGTTAACCTTTAGCACATATTAGAGCACAGCTTTGGCTGCAAATGCAGACAGTTCTGTGTGTCAAAGTGTCGGATCTACTGAAGCAGACACCCACTAACATATAAACACACAACACACACACACAGCAAGAGAAATAAAGGCAGAAATTCCTAACAGATGTTGTATTAGTCAGGCGAGAGATGTGACAGGAAAAAAGAGTCTAAGGCAGCCTTGTGTTTTTATTAAAAACAGTCTACTATTCGAATAGCATTGGCACAGCAGAGATAGAAAGAAAGAGATGGATTCTATAAACTGCTGCTGCCCAGCTAATAATTTTAGCACGTTTCTAAATGGTTCTAGGAACATCTGGTTATATTAAACGTTCAAGCTGTCAAATTTCAGGGTTTTCTGAAAACATTTTTACATAATGTTTATAAATGTACCTACAACACTGCTGTATTAACATTTTTAGTTATTTATATAACACTATTTCCTCTTACTGAGGACATTGTCTGAGAAAGGTTCAAGAACACAAGCACTTTATTACATTCATTAAAGGAATAATTCAAAAATCTGTTGTTGCAGTGAGTGATTCTGTTAACATTTCAGCTGTGGAATTATACAGTGAAGAACGCTACTATATTTTGAATAGGTTTCCACCCCCAATCCAAAGACATGCGTTGTAGGCTGATTGGAATTTCTAAATTGTCCGGAGTGTGTGTGTGATGGATGGATAGTGGAGAAGTAATGATAATGTTAATGAGTCTTTACATAGTAGAGTGCAGTGAAATTGTTTTCTTCACATACCCCAGCCTGTCAGGAATCTGGGGTCAGAGCACAGGGTCAGCCATGATACAGCGCCCCTGGAGCAGAGAGGGTTAAGGGCCTTGCTCAAGGGCCCAACAGTACTGGGACATTGAACCCCTGACCTTCACATCAGTAACCCAGAGCCTTAACCGCTAAGCCACCACTGCACCAGTAGTCAGTAGTAAGTAGTCAACTACCCAGGTGAAAGAAATACTGGTCAGGTATGTTATTCCATTTGTGAGCACAAAAATTGAAGGTTTCTTTCCCCCCTAGTCTTTCATAGACATAGGATGTTACCTTGGACTGTATTGGAGCAAATTATCCAGTTAGATCCCCACACTGGGTATTCACTGGTCCAACAAAGGGGAAACAAAAATAAAGTTAGCTTCCACTTGTGGTCAGCCTTGGTATGTCATTCTAATTGCTAACCAATTAACATCTAATGTTTTTATATGCTTATATACCCTTAACTGGTAAGGGAAATTGTTTAGTTCTAAATTGCTGCTGTATTTGTTTTTACCATAGAAATCATGCAGGAAAACTTCTGGGTTACCTTGTTCCCTGCGAAGGGAACGAAACATTGTGTGAGCTTACTGCTGTGGGAAGCGCCCTCACGCGTGACCGGTATCTGACATCTGTGTGAAATCATGCCTATTTATATGTCCAAACTGTAAAATTGAACAAATGTGTGCGGCATAGACCACACGGCCAAAGCACACACATCCTGTAAGGGTACAGCCTTTGAGGAGGCAACCCCATTAGTGGAATGAGCTCTTATGCTGAGAGGCAAAACGAGACCGTGTGCCTCATTGTCATAGAGATTGTCTCCACTATCCAGTTGGAGATGTGCTGTTTTGACACAGCATCACCTTTACTGTCGCCACCAAAGCAGACCAGCAACTGCTCTGACTTACGTCATTGGCCCGAGTGGTGGACATAAGTACAGAAAGACCCGGTAACTCTTTTCTATGGTGGACAGAGCCCATGGAGACACATTTGGCAGTAGTTTCCACACTGCCAGATGGGCTTTTAGTGATGTTAATTTTTCCACATTCTGTCACAGGGAAAACATCAGACTTTCGTTGCCCTGTGACAGCTCGCTGACCAGAGAGGACTGAAAACTTGGGATGATATTGGCTAAGGGGAGCCCTATAGTAATACTGGGAGCTAACTGCCCTAACAACCTCATGTCCCCTGATACCTCCCTCCACCTCCCATCAGGACCACTCCTTCTTTGCCTGCTTGGCATTAATCATTCTTAGATCTGGCCTATTAGCAAGCTGTGACTGTGGCCACCACTCTCATTTTCTGAGTGTACAGACTCCCCCTTCTGGCTCCTCGGGGTCAGAGAGGGTGGGTTGACTCTCCATACCGGAAGGAGGAGTCGGAATGCGAGCTCTAAAACCTGGAAGCAGAGAGTCGGCTCTGGAGAACAGAGAAAGAGACAGAGTAGCACAAATCTTTGGTTCCTCCTCCAGATCCATAAGGAATCCCCAGGACCCAGAATCTCTAGGCTCCAAAACCCAACTCCCTTTGGCTGAGAAGAAAGCAAAGCGAGCTGAGAGCAGAGCTGCCTAATTGTGAAGCGTTCACAATGCACGCAGTCAGCCCCCTTGAGAGCTGCGGCCACATCCTTCACCCCCAAACACTTCACAAAGAGATGAGGTAAGATATACAGTGCATCCGGAAAGTATTCACAGTGCTTCACTTTTTCCACATTTTGTTATGTTACAGCCTTATTCCAAAATGGATTAAATTCATTATTTTCCTGAAAATTCTACAAACAATACCCCATAATGACAACATGAAAGAAGTTTGTTTGAAATCTTTGAAAATTTATTAAAAATAAACAACAAAAAAACACATTTTCATAAGTATTCACAGCCTTTGCCATGACACTCAAAATTGAGCTCAGGTGCATCCTGTTTCCACTGATCATCCTTGAGATGTTTCTACAACTTGATTGGAGTCCACCTGTGGTAAATTCAGTTGATTGGACATGATTTGGAAAGGCACACACCGGTCTATATAAGGTCCCACAGTTAACAATGCATGTCAGAGCACAAACCAAGCCATGAAGTCCAAGGAATTGTCTGGAGACCTCCGAGACAGGATTGTATCAAGGCACAGATCTGGGGAAGGGTACAGAAACATTTCTGCAGCATTGAACGTCCCAATGACCACAGTGGCCTCCATTATCCGTAAATGGAAGAAGTCTGGAACCAGCAGGACTCTTGCTAGAGCTGGCTGCCTGGCCAAACTGAGTGATCAGTGGAGAAGGGACTTAGTCGGGGAGGTGACCAAAAACCTGATGGTCACTCTGACAGAGCTCCAGCATGTCTCTGTGGAGAGAGGAGAACCTTCCAGAAGAACAACCATCTCTGCAGAACTCCATCAATCAAGCCTGAATGGTAGAGTGGCCAGATGGAAGCCACTCCTCAGTAAAAGGCACATGACAGCCTGCCTGTAGTTTGCCAAAAGGCACCTGAAGGACTCTCAGACCAAAGATTGAACAAAGATTGAACTCTTTGGCCTGAATGGCAAGCGTCACGTCTGGAGGAAACCAGGCACCACTCATCACCTGGCCAATACCATCCCTACAGTGAAGCATGGTGGTGGCAGCATCATGCTGTGGGGATGTTTTTCAGCGGCAGGAACTGGGAGACTAGTCAGGATCGAGGAAAAGATGAATGCAGCAATGTACAGAGACATCCTTGATGAAAACCTGCTCCAGAGCGCTCTGGACCTCAGACTGGGGCGAAGGTTCATCTTCCAATAGGACAACGACCCTAAGCACACAGCCAAGATAACCAAGGAGTGGCTACAGGACAACTCTGTGAATGTCTTTGAGTGGCCCAGCCAGAGCCCAGACTTGAACCCGATTGAACATCTCTGGAGAGATCTGAAAATGGCTGTGCACCGATGCTCCCCATCCAACCTGATGGAGCTTGAGAGGTCCTGCAAAGAAGAATGGGAGAAAAAATAGGTGTGCCAAGCTTGTAGCATCATTCTCAAAAAGACTTGAGGCTGTAATCGGTGCCAAAGGTGCTTCAACAAAGTATTGAGCAAAGGTTGTGAATACTTATGTACATGTGCTTTTTTGTTTTTTATTTTTAATAAATTTGCAAAGATTTCAAACAAACTTCTGCCATGTTGTCATTATGGGGTATTGTTTGTAGAATTTTCAGGAAAATAATGAATTTAATCCATTTTGGAATAAAGCTGTAACATAACAAAATGTGGGAAAAATGAAGCGCTGTGAATACTTCCCGGATGCACTGTATATTTATTCTTTTCTGAAAAATAGAGAGGAAGTGAAGAGTTTTTAGGAGTGTTCACACAAACAACTGACATGCGGTCTTTCGCTGAAGATAATAAGGCTGATGACGTGGTTTACAGGTGCCGTTTTATAATCACATGACGTGCGAAATGCCATGTCACTTGACCACAGTAGGCCTATAAATAGGCAAGATTTCACACAGACTTCAGATAATGGTCACACGCAAGGGCACTTCCTACAGCATGAAGCTCACACAACATCTCATTCCCTTTAAAAGGGAACCCATTTTTCTTTCTACCTTATCCTTCAGCACTTTCATAAATCCATTATTTAAAAAAAAAAAAAGTTAAGAATTGAATTTTATAATTAGCAAAACAGTGCTCTTGCAGTGCTAGTTATATATGGTTTTTTATATATTTTTTTAGTTACATGTATATTCTTACATATCTATTTTGCTTACAGTGATCTGAGCAGAATATAACTATAAACAGGCTAGGGTTAATGTCCTGCTTTGTTTACTTACTAACCAGTGTGTTACCTTCTCCAGTCCACTTATCTGTACGCTGTTAGTTAAATTTTTCTGTTTTTATAGCCACTGCAGTATAGGTTCTGCAAAATATTGTGAATTAGTATCCTTTCACACTTCCTATTTCTATTGCATGTATGATTTTAATTGGATTACTACTTCCTTCTTTTTTCTTTTCTTTTCTTTTTGGTCTGCTATCAGCCTCAGTTCTGTGTTCCCTTAATTATCACCATGGTAACCAGGCCCTGTAGAACATTCTCTCAGTAATACACTGTTTAGTTGTGGTCTTGGCTGTATACTTCCTTAATTACTTCAGTGGCAAGACAACAAAGTGCATTATAAACACTTTAGCTACATGCTTCTGAAATTAATTTTTGAAAATAATTTTGAAAAACACAAGTTTGATAACACGAATGATTAATATTATTTTTTTCTATATTAACAGCTCATACACAGGGACTCGTACAGCAAACACTCCACATAATCTAAGACTAATAAGAAATGGGCTTATTTAACATTATTTAGCATTGGAAAGACTTCAGGAAAGAGGAGCTTTTCTGGTATCTCTGTAAAATGTCAGGCTGCCTTAATGAGAGAGAGAGAGAGAGAGAGAGAGAGAGAGAGAGAGAGAGGCAGGCCGGTGATGGAATGACTGTTTATCAAAGCTATAACATAATGAAAACAGGGACTAACTTTTCTTGTCAAGGATTAAATTAATTAACAACATTAAATGTAAAAAAAAAAAAAGAAAAAAAAAGGGGTCATTCATTAATAAATTAAACATTGTAATTTTGTTGCATGGTAAATCACTGTGGTATAAGCAGAATAACTGCAGAACTCCAGACACACTCCAGGCTTCAGCATGCATTATTTTTGTATAAAAGCATGGTCTGTCATGTGTTATTCCTTATTTGACTAACTCTGTACTGTTAATAATACTTTTTTTAAGCACCAAGTTACATTGTTATCATGTTAAGAGATGCATTATAGACAGCAAGTATTCAACGTTAAAAGTAGCAGGCTGAAACGGACCCAGTACCATCACCCATGTTAGGCCCGATTGTGACTGCAAGGTACAATTGTTTGTCTCATTTCATATACAATAGACAACATTCCCTAGAAATCATACAAATGAGTGAAAGGCAATATGTTTGTTGGCAGATAGGCTTTACTCCAGAATTATCTATTTGGTGCTAAACAAAGTGGGTTCAGTTAATAGTCCATGGTAGCTTCTCCTATGCATCCATCAAGTTTTTTCAAGGTGTCCATTTTTATTAATTCATTCATTCATTCATTAATTCATTCAGAATCCAGAACACTGGGTGTGAGGTGATAATACGCCCTGGATGAGACTCCAGTACACCTTAGGACACCATGCATACATTTGGACAATAATTTACACCTAGGGGCAACTTTGAGTAGCCAATCCACCTACTGAAGTATTTTTGGGAGGTGAAAGGAAAACAAAGAACCTGGAAAAAACCCAGATGGACGCAGGGAGAACATATGAAACTCCACACAGACAGTAACTCAGGACCTGGAGCTGTGAGGCGGCAATCCTACCTACCGCAACTCTTCCTGTCTTTATGTCCTTTACTTCCTTCCTTCCTGCCTGTCTTTACATTGTCCCTCCATAATAACTGGGCCAATGCGAAATAGATGTGTTCTCAATAGGACAGAGCAGCTGGAAATAGAAGTCATTTTCATTCACAAAATATAAAAACAAATAGCAATTTGTATAGCATAACTTTATGCAACACCTGAACCTACATACTGTACGTAGATCCTCAGCTACTTGCTTCAACTTTTTAATGGGTCTCTACCAGATGCCCTAAGAACCTTTTGGAAAGTTTTCTATCTAATTTGACTGTTAGATGGAAAGCTAACTAACTCTCTTTCAAAACAGCAATGTCTTTCCCAAATCAGGGAACTGTTGTATGTATTTTCAACTGTAGCCAGCTAATATTATTTGATCAGATATACTAAATTTACTCATTTACTCATTTTTTTACATTCCAGAAAGATCATAAAAGGTCACTGGACATCCTATCAGAATCTACTACGAAGCTGGGATGCGGTGGTGTTACTTAAGTGGCATTTCATTATAATGTCCACATCATTTTCCAGGAAGGTTTTCTTTTAATAAAGATAGTGCATTCTCATTTACAAAAACATGCATAAGGCAATACAATTTGATATTTTTAGAATTAATTAAATGATTAATTTTTGGAGAACTCAGCAGAGATATGGTGCCCTGTGTGCAGTGCATGGTCTGTGTGGGTGATATGGAGCATATCTCTGTAATTAAATGCATATTTTGTTTGTGAATTTCAGTTTTGTACAGAAATATGCTAGAAATGTGGTTTTATTTAAGACCTAAATAAGGCAGTGTTTAGACAGGGCAAACCACTGAAGGCAGACCATCCATCCATCCATCCATCTTCAATACCGCTTATCCTTCTTCAGGGTCACGGGGGAACCTGGAGCCTATCCCAGGAAGCGAAGGCAGACCAAATGAAATTTTTTTTAAAAAAAAAGCAAAACAACATGTCTCCTATTCAAGTTTTTTGTTTGTTTGTACATGCCACACCATATTTTCTTTTAGTTGGTTTTATTTCCCAAGATTCATCCATCTGTTTTTTTGTACGGCTTATGCTACACATGGTCGTGGAGATCCAGGAGCCTATCCCAGAGAACTCAGGGCTCAAGGTGGGGGGACACCCTAGATGGGGTGTCAACACATGCAAAGTCCATGCACACAGGCAAGATTTTAACCCCCAACCCTGGAGATGCGAGGCAAATGTGCTAACTAAGCCACCATGCCCCCCATTATTTCCCAATATATAAACATATAATATAATCATATAAATATACGCTATTAGCCTAATTTAAACCAGCTTGACCCTGACCAGACAGCTAGTAAAGAGCACACATGCATCATCATTTTTTGCTTCATGTGGGATCTAGTCTCAAATAGATGACCTTTCTAGCAAGCTGTCAGAAAAATTTAAAGTCTCTATATTTATTTAAGACATATTATCTGTTCAAGCTGAATAATGTCTATGAATTAGATTACAATACTATTTCCTTTAAGGAACATTGCCAGTTCTTCTGTTAGAAACTTACAAACTTAAAGAAAAGTCTAGATGACAACATGGCTAGCTAACATACTTGTATGTGCTTAAATAGAGGGCATATCAAATATTTATATCTAAGAACTAGACTAAAATGTACAGTGGGGGAAATAAGTATTGGGCGCGTCAGCATTTTTTTCAGTAAATATATTTCCAATGAGGCTATTCACATGACATTTTCACCAGACATCAGTATTAACTCAAGATATCTGGAAATATAAAGAATTCACAACATTAAAGTCCATAAATGTGTAATAAAGTGGAATGACACAGGAAAAAACTATTGAACACGCTAATTAAAAGCAGTTCTCCAAGGCAAGGTAAGGCAATGAACCAGCTGAAATCCGTAAGTAATTATACCTCCTATTTGTGCAAATTAATATCAGCTGGGTTAGTAAATTGATGGTCTGTAAAAAGGCTTTTCGTTACCAAGGTGTCACACAAGAAACATCTCATGATGGGTAAAAGCAAAGAGAACTTCGGAACTTGATTGTTGGAAAACATATTGATGGAATCAGATACAGACGTATTTCAAAACTTCTGAATCCTCCATTAAGCACCATTGAGGCCATTATCCACAAAGCCTTCTCCACTAAGTATTAAATAAATTTCAGTTAGCGTGTTCAATACTTTTTTCCCGTGTCGTTCCACTTTATTACACATAACTTTATTTATGAACTTTAATGTTGTGAATTCTTTATATTAATGGATTTCTTGAGTTAATACTGATGTCTGGTGAAAATGTGAATAGCCTCATTGGAAATATATTTACTGAAAAAAATGTTGATGCGTCCAATACTTCCCCCACTGTATATGAAAATGTATCATTGTAAAACTGTAGAATTGTGCTTAAAACTAACTGTAAGTCTGTCTGTGTATTAGAATTTAAGCACCCTGAGAAAAAACACCCACAGTGGAACCATGCACATTTCTATGTGGGCGAACCTCGCTCTAGTCCATGTTACCTAAAGAAAGTCTTAAGTGGACTTTAAGTACAACTTTTTTAGAATTGTGAATAAGGTTTAGAGTTTTACTATGAATATGAGTATTTTAACCCCACAGGATTGTACATAATCAGTTTCTTAAATTCTTAAATAATAATGATTTTTTTTTTACATTCAACACTTGTGAGCAGGAAATCCAAACGTGTCAGTAATTTGGATAAAAGCGTTACCCTAATCTAGTTACAGTATTTACAGATTATAAATCAAACATTTCTCAAACATTTAATATGCTATTGAGTGTTATATTATGATGCATTTTCTCTGTTTCTTTTCTGACTAGATCTCATTAGATCTCATTATGAGCTTGTGTTGCTGGCACTTTGGATTATCAAATCTCCCTCTGGCATAAACTTTAAATATTGCTCGTCCTCCAAAAAGTGCATGTGCTCAATTTGTATGATTAATATTCTATGTGCACGGCACCACACTCCTGTCATAGAGAGAGTACTTTTAAATGAATCAAATGAATACTACATTTCAAGACGTCAAGCATTATCAGATTTATACAGTGACCCCATTTCCAGCTTCATGGTAGGAAAACAGAGAGAAGATACTGATGGCTTATATGAGAGATGCATGTACCTGCATTTTATTCTCGTCTCGCGCTGCCAAGTTGTTTTTTCAGCATGTAATGCAAGTTCTCTATGGATAATGGGGGGATAAAACATTAATTCTGTCTGAGGTAACCAATCAACCATCGTCTTTACAAATGTATGATGGCTGTAACAATTTTAATTTAGCTTAGGACTCAATCCATGGTGTCATTTTGGCATGGGGAAGCTAGGTTTTCTTTTTAATCAACAGTAGTGCATTATCAGTAAATGATTTTTTAAAATTGGATGATTAACTTCGAGTTTAGATTACTTTTTTTTTTACAAAATATTATTTTAGTAGCAAGCAGCAACAGGGTTTGATAGGTGTGGTAGAGAAGCTTAATGATATTCATTGCTATGCAGGTTTCAGGGAGAACGTATGGGGCCAACACACAGCAGGATCCAAATGAGGTAAGTTACAGGGAGAGTGACTGGAGGCAAATGATTTGATTACAAGCTTCTGCTGAGGTTTTGTGCTCTGTTGTCTGTTAAATCTCATCTCCCTAATGAAGGAATCCGACTGACGTATAATATAACATGTTGACGAACAGCTTTCTCTTTTCTCTCAGTCTTATCATGGAAATCCTTCAATTCAAACATACATCCATTCTTATTCTGTACAAATCAGCTGAGTATAACCTAACAGCATAACAGCATATTATTTGCTGTCCTTCAGTATCTGTCTTTCTCTGAATTTGGTGAGATGCTGAAATTGGCAAGTCCAATGCTGCCTTGCATACTAACAAAACATCAGACCAGATTTGGAACTCCCAGTTGAACTTTGAAATGGACCGAGTCAAGCTGCTCTGCTGCTGGGGTGTGTATGACTTATATTTAAATTTTTCATTGGCATTCCCTGTTCAACAAATAACACTCAAGTGGAGCGCATGTGAGTAATATTAGTGCCTAAAATAACCCTAAAGAAATTGCTTTTTCTAATACGCCATCATTTCTGGATTAAAGGTCACCTCTGGCACAGGTTGATACAGGATGGATCCAATTCATAGCACACAACACAACAAAACACAACATAGTGGATGTTCTCCATTTTCATCTCATAACCTTAATCTATGCTTTAATCGAGAAAGAAAGAAAGTGTGGTTCTTGGACTGGCTTTTTGAAGCAAAAACAGTTCATTGATCATCACAAATCCTATCCAGTGTGAAAGCCACTTCTGAAATTTTGCAAAAACAAATGCTTATATTGTGTTTGCTTAGGATTGGTAACATTTGAAAGAGCTGATTTCAATTTGATGTAGCAATTAGAGTAGTCCTCTTATATTCCTTTACATGACTATAGAATTCATAGTTTATACAGCATGGTTTAGCACATCAAACGATCAAACTGAATAATCACCAGTGCTATAATTCCACCTGCTGTTTTCTAAAGTGAATACCGAGAACAGAAACTGAGAACCAAATTCTGTTCTTTATTTCAGCTATATCTGATGAAACGTTCCAGTCAAACTGAGATTCTGTGATAAATTTTAACAAACCTTATTTTACAGGAAATGTATAGAAAGTACAAGTAACAAATATGCTGCAAACTCTTAGAACAATTAAAAAAACAACATACACAGTAGTCTATACATACTAAATTACCAACTCTGAGCATTTTAGAGTTTTTCAAATATTATAAAAAAATAAATGATGGTTCCCCATGGACAACTAACATCTGGCAGGCAAAATAATTACAGTGGATAACTGAATTAAAGCCACACAAGCAGCACAGACTCCCAAGGGCTACAATTTCTCCCTTACAGCACTCTAAAGATCAAGGCTTGGTGCAAACACTCAGTTAATGTTTCGCAAACAAATTTTTACTTCTGCAGTTTGTGTTCCTGTGCTTTCAAATATGTTGAAAGAGAAACAACATATCATCCTACAGCATAAGTGCTAATTTCACAGCCAATCAAGTCTAAACTTGATTAGCTGATTGCAAACAAGTCACGTTAAGCAGAGTATTTTCTTTAGTACCTTTAGCAATATTCATTCCAGAACAAGGTGCATAATGCATATTGAAAGTGAGGTTGGGATAAATATTTTATTCTCACAATGTATTTAAGAGTGCTGATCAGGTTTGTTCTTATTTCTTTACTGTCCTTGACTGTGTGTATGCGTTATAAATATTTAACCAATTTCCTCCGCAGTCTACCACTGAAGAAAGTATAAAAAATCAACAATCATGCACTTGAGGAACATCACAATTTCCTACGGGTTATAATATGGCAAGCCTTCTCTTCCTAATTGGATACTACATGTATTTTGTTATTTTTCCTGTCCATGGCTCCTTATAGCTTCAAAGATGGAGAGCGGTATGGTATCTGAAGAATGCTATTTCATGTGACAGTTTTACTTTTGCTATTATAAAAAGTGTCAGAGGCTCATGCTGCATTTTAATTAAAGCTTGTAACTCAGAATTTCTGACTTCTGATTAGGAAAAAGAAAAGAAAATGCCCCGATCAACTTAGAATTCCTATTCAGAAAGACAGGAAGGTCTCCTCAACCCGCTCACACCATCAACAGTAAATAAAATATCACTTCACTATTATAAATGTGTTTATAGTGTGGCTGCAGGCTTTCATTCCAACCAAGTAGAAGCCACACCTGATCCCTTTCAAAGAGAACTCAACGTTGCATAAGCTCCACACTGTGGGAAGCGCCCTCACGCATGACCGGCATCTGAAGTGTGTGTAACATCATGCCTATTTATAGGCCTGCAGTGATCAGCTGACGTGGCAATTAAGCACGTTGCGAGAAATAAAAACAGTACCTGTGAACCGCGCCGTCAGCCTTATTATCTTCAGCGAGACTGCATGTGTGAAGTGTTTAGGGGTGGAGCACGCCAGGGCAGCCCTCAAGGGGTCTGACTGTGCATGTTGTGAACGCCTTAAAATTAGACAGCTCCGCTCACGGCTCTTCTCAGCAGAAGGGAGTTGGGTTTCAGAGCCTCGTGGATCTGGGCCGGCCGCTGCCGAGGCAGCCAGCCGGCTCAGGTCCTGGGGATCTCGTATGGATCTGGCAGAGGAGCCTTGTTCTCTTGCTCTGTCTTCCGGGCCCAGCTCTCCGCCGAATTTTGGAGCTCGTGTCACGACTCCTCCTTCCACTATGGAAAGCCAAAACACCCTCTCTGAATTTGAGGAGCCAGTAGGAGGTGTTATTGCACCAAAAATAGAGAGACGCTATCAAGCAAATAAAGAGCTGCTTGAAGTGATTACTACGGCGGTTGAAAAATGAAATCTAGGCTGGCCTGGGGAAGAGCAAGTGGCTTGTAGCAGGCTTTCTCTCCAGTAAAAAATATATCTCCCTTGCACAGCAGAAAACTCCCCTTTTTTTCCAGATGAAAATATCACGCTTCTAATGAAAACCATACACTAGCTGTATTTATAACCCCGCGACGTCGGATTTTTCAGCCATCAAGGGAAGTAAACAGCATTGCTATTTAGCTATGCCAAAGGTGGAGGAGGCGCTTGCGAGCCTCCTCTCTCCATCGACAGCAGGTGATTTAGGGAGGCCGGCTTTGCCTTCCAAGTCATGTAAGGCCACCCATTCAATGGGTAGTTTGTTGTTGTGGAGAGGCACCTATGGCTCAACCTCTCAGGGATGGGGTACAAAGATAAGGTCTCCTTGCTGGATGCCCCTGCCCGACAGGTATGACAAAGCAAAACAGCAAACTGTGGCATTCAGCCAGTTCCTTCCCCATCGTGCCGAGTTCAACCGGGTATCCTTGAGTGGAGCCCAGGCCAGCGCTAGTGCAAGGGAGGTACGGAATGTGAGTGTGGCGTCCCACCTCCCCCCACGGAGAGCCAGGGGGACCAGGCAGCAACAATTGCAGCCAGCTAATAGGCCTGATCTAAGAATGTTCATTAAGTCCAAGCAGACAAAGAAGGAGTGGACCTGATAGGCCACAGAGGGATGTATCAGGGGACGTGAGGTTGTTAGGGCAGATAGACCCCAGTATTACTGTAGGGCCTCCCCTAGCCAAGGCTGTCCCAAGTTTTCAGTCTTGTCTGGTCAGTGAGCTGTCACAGGGCAATGCAAATCTGATGTTTTCCTTCCAATGTGGAAAAGTTAATGTCACTAAAAGACCATCTGGCAGTAAGGAAACTACTGCCAAATGTGCCTCCATGGGTTCTGTCTACCGTAGAAAATGGTTACTGGGCCCAGTTCAGAGCTCGACCCCCCGGTTCAGAGGTGTGCTCACCACAGTAGTCAGCATATAGCAGAGCCAGACATTAGCGCAGGAAGTACGATCCCTCTTTGACAAAGGGGCCATAGAACATGTACCACATTCCCTGAGGGAGAGAGGTTTTTACAGCCGGTCTGCAAAAAAGATGGGAGTATGTGGCCAATTTTAGATCTGCATAATCTGAACCGTACTCTTCAGACCTTTCAGGTTCAAGATGCTGATGCTCAAACTTATCGTTCCACAGATTAATTTGAGGACTGATTTTTGACGATAGATCTACAAGACTCATATTTCCACATAGAAATATTACCCAGTCACAGAAAATTCCTGAGGTTCACATTTGGTGGCAACACATACCAATATCAAGTTCTTCCCTTCGGGCTAGCTTTATCCCATTGCACCTTCACAAAGTACATGGATGCTGCTCTGGCTCCCTTGTGACTCCAGGGCATCCGTGTACTAAACTACCTGGATGACTGCTTAATTCTAGCATGATCCAGGGTAACTGGAGCGTCAGCATTTGAGATGTTGTTCTTGCCCACATGAGGAGCTTGTGGCTCAGGTTGAAGCTCAAGAAAAGTATGCTTTCTCCAGTGCAGAGGACAACTTTTATAGGGGTTATATGGGATTCTATTATGATGAGGGCGTTTCTATCCCCAGCACATGTTGGGTCAAACCTATCAACATTGAGCAAGATAAATCTGGGTCTGCGCATCCCCTCCAGTCTCTATGAGAGACTGTTGGGGCTTATGGCAGCAGCGGACAACATCATACCACTGGGCATATTGAGACCATTTTAGTGGTGGCTGAAAAGTCAGGGTTTCGTCCGAGATTGAAATCTCTGAGAGTAATTTGTGTCACATGGTAATGCCTACGTGTTCTGAGAATTTGGAGGTGTCCCCGGTTTCTAGCCTTGGGTCATACTCTAGGGGCATCTCCTTATCTCAAGACGGTAATGACAGATGCCTGGGGCGCGGTCTTAGATGGCTTTGAAACTTGCGGTCTTTGGAACAGCCCTTATCTGGAGTGGCATATAAATCGCCTAGAGATGCGGACCATGTTTCTAGCACTGAAATTCTTTCTTCCTTAAGAGGTCACCATGTGTTAGTTGTGACAGACAACACAGCGGTGGTCTCATATATCAACCACCAGGGAGGGTTACGTTCATGCCCCCTGTTCAGGCAGGTGCAAATAATTCTTCTCTGGGCAGAGGGAAAGTTCTTGTCAGTACTTGTCAGGGTTGGCTCCTTCTACAATCAGGGTCTAAGTGGCCACCATTTTGGCCAGCCATGCCCCTATTGATGGAGCCTCTGTGGGGCAACATCCTTTAACTTCAAGGTCTATTGTGTCAGGCAGTTGAAGCCCATCTGCATACCTTCCTGGGACCTTTCTGTGGTCCTGAAAGGTCTGTCAGCTGCCCCATTTGAGCCCTTAGAGTCAGCCTCTGAGAAGCTTCTGACACTAAAGGTAGCTCTTCTGCTGGCCCTGACATCTCTCAAGCAAGTAGGAGATCTACAAGCTCTTTCTGTTGGCCCTTCCTGCTTTGACTTTACCTCTGGATTAGCCAAGGCCTTCCTATATCCTAGGCCAGATTATATTCCTAAAGTGCCTACATCTGCTGCCCAGCCAGTAGTGTTGTAGGCTTTCTGCCCTCCTCCGTTCCTCACACCAGAACAAGAGAAATTGCACCTACTGTGTCCAGTAAGGGCTCTCGGTACTTACATCCACCACTTATATGACATCAAGAAATCAGTGAAAATTAAATGACATCTATATTTTTATTATATATTTTATAATGTACTATGGTGGAATGAAGTGGTCAATTCTATGTTAGTGCCTGTTAAATTTGAGTGAACTTGAAAATAACACGTGGTGCTACCAAAAATCATGTGGTGCAACTTTGTGTGATAGATACAGTATGTCTTTGAATGGCTCTTTTGGTCCTTTATACTCAAATCATGATTTATACAAAATACATACAGTTCTTTATTACAGTTTAGTTTGGAACGTAATTTTCAACAGGGGTTTCCTGTAATTCCAAAAGATATTTGGGGATGAATATTTTGTTTATATTTTGTGCAATTTTGTGAGAAAACATATTTATTTATCTATTATAACCTGTTTTATAGATGCAAAAAGGAGCAAAAAATTAATTGCATACCACAGACATGATTATCTTGATAGAAGAATAGAACAGTTTGAAGTATGTGAAATCAGAAAACAATTACCAACATATGATATTGAATTTCTACTGTATTTCTAAGCCGCTGATTCTATTAAGTCTAAAATTAAACCTTCACTTCAGTGTAAATGGTTCTAAACTGCAATGGACTTAATAGCAGTGATATGTTAATATCAGCCGCCACATTTTAAGAACTTTTTTCGCAGATTAGTTTCCATATATGACCTGTATGGAGGTGAAAGAAACTATTACAGTGTTTTCACAAAACATCAACATGTTATTTAAATAATAATAATAATAATAATAATAATAATAATAATAATAATAAAAAGCTAGATGAATTTGGTTTTCCATGACAAGGGTGTTTTAACCTTCTTCTGTTTTGTTCTTATCATATCACGCATTTAAAATTGGCTACATAAAATCTAATTTAAGGCTGTGTTAGATTTTATAAGTACAAAGCATTCTTAACATGCATTGTGCTTTTTTTTTAATGAAGCATTTTGAAAGAACGTTTGATGTTAATGGTTTATGAAATGTTTGTCTGAGATTTCAGACTTGGTTTATTCTCTTTGTTGGAAATGTATTGCGTGTTGATATTTTTTAACCATGCATATTCTTTTCATCATTTGGTGACCCCCAGAGGCAATCAGATTTTGGGATGAACTATCCATCAATCACAAGATCTCCTGAACCACCAGACAAAAAAATAGCTCTTAGCATTACTGATCCACCTCCATATATTACAGCGTGCTTTTCTTTGTATGCAGTTCTATTATTTCACCAAACATGCTAATGCTGTGCATGACCAAAAAGTTTGATTTTGGTCTCATCTGATGCCAAATGTAAGTCCAATGTAGCTTGTGTTCAATAGAGGGTTTGTGAGATAGAATCCCTCAGGAAGAGCTTCTTTCTTACAATGTGTCCAAATAGCTTGTTGTTATTTGACAACCACAAGAATCAACTAAACTGTGCAATTCTAAAACAGCCATCATTGGTCTTGTTTTTCTCTCCTGCAATGTCCTCCTCACTGTGTGGGGGAATAGTGTGCTCATGGATCCAATGCCTGGCAAATTCACATGTGAAACCTCTTGTTATGATCCTAATTGTGATTAACAACATTTTAACTGCTCATTTGTGTTGAAAGTTCATTGATTTTTCCCTTGGTAATGGATGACAAAGGGATTTTACATGTGTGCAACCTCACTGGGGGAAAGGATATAATTAAAGGCATCAATAAAACTGTTTCCAAAGTATTTTTCACAACATTTAAAGCACCGTCATAGAATTTATGCACTAATGTTAAACAGAAAATATGATGTTGACACTTGTGAAATTTTATCAATAATTTGCATTTCCATCAGCTAAACATTTCTATCACACACAAAAAAAACCTTGGATGGAAACATGGCAAATGAAAAAGTTTTACAATAATTATGAGCAGGAGTGTCCAATCTTATCCGGAAAGGGTCAGTGTGGGTGCAGATTTTCATTCTAACCAAGCAGAAGCCACACCTGAGTCTACTGAAAGCCAAGATCGACTGATTAAACAGGTGGAATCAGGTGTGGCTACTGCTTGATTGGAATGAAAACCTGCACCCACACCGGCCCTTTGCGGATAAAATTGGAAACCCCTGTTTTAGAGACAACAGAATTATTAAAAAGTAGACCAAAGATAATTACATACATCTCATATTGTTTATACAATAATTTTTGCAGAGTTTTATAAAGGCTGTCAATAATTCTGGAGGGCTCTATATATTTTGTAGATTTTAAATAAACTTTTAAATAGATTTTTATCCCTGGCCCATGTTGATAGCATGTTGGCTTATATTGATATACAGTCATATTTACTTTAGTAGTAAATATGACAGCTGTCATTGTTTACTTTTTCCACCAATAAAAAAATCTATAAAGAAAAAAATTGATCAAATTCAGAAATGGATCAGTATATTAATGCACATCATTGATAACTGATAAAAGCAAAGATGCTGCTGAGAATGAGAATCAGCCTAGAATCAGTTATAATGAACAGTTACTATAATTATCAATCCTTTTAAGCTGAGACTTGAGCCAGTGGTGGCTTGGCGGTTAAGGCTCTGGGTTACTGATCGGAAGGTCGGGGGGTTTAGGCCCCAGCACTGCCAAGCTGCCACTGCTGGACCCTTGAGCAAGGCCCTTAACCCTCTCTGCTCCAGGGGCGCTGTATCATAGCTGACCCTGTGCTCTGACCGCAACTTCAAAACATGCTGGGATATGCAAATAAAAGAATTTCACTGTGTTCTAATGTATATGTGATTAATTAATAAAGACTCATTAGAAGTTATAATTTTGCATAGGTAAATGATTATTAGTTTAAAATATGTTTGCACACTATGAAAGGAACTACTTCTATGGTATCAGGTCATTTCCACAGAAATACATTTTAGATGTCTAGTCGTGTAATTTATTTAATACTGTACTCTTCATAATCCTTCGCCATATTTCCAATACTGTGAATAAAAACCGTCACAAGACAGTTTCAGTGTTCCACTGAATTAAATGTTTTGACATCAATCTGAGATAATAGCCCAAAGGAGCAGTCTAAATGTAAATAACCAGAAAGGATGTGCTACCATTTTCTCTGATAAACTTCCACAGACAGACTGATTAGAGATGCGACAGTTACATTGGGGTTTCTATACCCCAATGTAACTGTCGCAACTGTTGAATTTTGACACTGATAATCTGATGTAATATCAGTCCGGGAGTCATTATGTCATGCTGCCTGACTGTCCAATTCATTTGATTTCCTCCACTGATAAACGGAACTGAGATCAGTGTGGCAACAATATTACTGACAGGAAACAATTAGCGACTCTAAAAGCTACCATAACTCCTAAGCCAGTAGGGGGTTTACAGTAATGCAGTCTTTCTGCGTGAATATTGCTTTTAGAAGGAAATGGAGATATAAGTGGATGACAGTAATGTATTCCCACCCCATAGTATCAGTGCAGGAAATGTTCACAAAAAATAATTGCCATCTATAAATGACACATGAAAATTTAAACATAAACAGTAAACCAAAAACACTTTTAAAAAACGTTTAAAAGAAATTGTCACATGCTGTCTTGTCCAAGCAATGAAATTTGAAGTAGGTATACAGTATATAATATAAATATTATTTATAAATTATATTTATAAATATAATATTCAAAAACTAGGGTGCATGGTGGTTTAGTGGGTACCACGTTCGCCTCACACCTCCAGGCTTGCAGGTTCGATTCGTGCCACTGCCCTGTGTGTGTGGAGTTTGCATGTTCTCCCCGTGCTGCAGGGGTTTCCTCCGGGTACTCCGGGTTCCTCCCCCAGTCCCGAGACATGCATGATAGGCTGATCGGCATGTCCAAAGTGTCCCTAGTGTGTGAATGTGTATGTAATTGTGCCCTGAGATGGATTGGCACCCTGTCCAGGGTGTCCCCCGCCTTGTGCCTGATGATCCCTGGGATAAGCTCCAGATTCCCTGCGACCCAGTAGGATAAGCGGTATAGAAAATGGGTGGATGGTTGGATATTCAAAAAATTATTTGCTTGGAACAATGAAAGAATGAAAGGATTTTGAAAATTATGTTTTAAATAAGAGTCCATCATTCACCGAGGCTGAAGAGGAGCCATTAAATTATGCTCAGCAATTCAAATAGCATGTGTTCCACAGAAACATTACACATTATGCTATCTGAATAATTCAGGATGATCTGTGAATTCTTGTAATGCATGCACAGTATGTAATGATTAAGGCCATAATTATAGGCCTGTGGAATAACATGGCTCCTCTGGACTGAGATTTAATCAATTATCTGAAGCAAGCGTTGTCTATAAAATTGTAGTCTGAATGTGTATCCTTAAAATGTATTTGATCAATTAAAGCCTAGCCCTAATCTTTTCTTTATGCCTCACCATTCACAGTGTCAGATTATGTAGGTGAGTGATGCAGGTGATGCGTGGTTTCCGCCCACACGTTCAGGAGCA
The DNA here is from genome assembly GCF_023375685.1 of Ictalurus furcatus. NCBI lineage: Eukaryota > Metazoa > Chordata > Actinopteri > Siluriformes > Ictaluridae > Ictalurus > Ictalurus furcatus. Next base: position 6,491,790 of record NC_071268.1, on the reverse strand, counting down.
CTGACAGAGCAGCAAGGAGAACGCTGTGTAGAACTCTGGGTAGAATACATTACACGGCAGTCAGAAAGGCTCTTCAGCCATCTGAAATGAAAGCACAAGGGAAATCATCTAGGGCACGTCTGTGATCACACCCAGCAGGGCAGAACACACTTTCCTCTTTGGAATATTTGTCTGGAAATTTAGCCTTGTAGTCCAACTGGCCTCGCAGTGCTGTGGCTGAAAAACTGCAATCGCCGGAGCGTTCCAAAGAAGTGAGCCAATTCAAACGATGGATGTGGAAACCGTCTGCTAGAGAGATGGCATTTCATTTTTATTGGTTGCTGGCTTTTTTTCTCCGCCTTCCCAGATTCCCCACCCCCCACCCTGCTCAGAACACTAATAAAATACTTCAACTGTCCCGTACTTCATATAAAATGCTTTAAATGTTATGTAGAACCCTACAACTGGAAAATACTCTGTTGAAGGGTACTAAAAAAAAAAACATTTAAGGAATCCCCCGATGGATAACCAAAGAACACTTAAGCAGAGATTTAACCTTTTTATTTTCTTAGAGTGAAATACTGTAACTATAGAAAGTATGTAAGTATGTTTTACTTGAATACTTGTCTACTTTGACTTTCCTTTTTAAATACTGAAGAAGTAGCTTAAATGTCCTCGAATATTACCTTTTTATTTTGCAAGTTTCCTTGAAGTTTTACTGATTTTTTAAATTCTTTTTCCCCCCAGACTTAATCTTATATCATTAATGTGTATCACCTTTCAGTGAAGGTTTCCTGGTGTCCCATTTACAATCTGGTAAAGTTATAGTAGTCCATCCATCCATCCATTATCCTACACAGAGTCACAGGAGAGACCGGAGTCTATCCCAGAGAGCTCTCGGCACAAGGCGAAGGACACCCTGGACAGGTTCAGGGCACAAGGCGGAGGACACCCTGGACAGGTTCAGGGCACAAGGCGGAGGACACCCTGGACAGGTTCAGGGCACAAGGCGGAGGACACCCTGGACAGGTTCAGGACACAAGTGCACACACGTTCAATTATATATTCAAATATATGTATATAATAAGCATCGTGATTCTTTTATACTTCTCACGGGAAGTATAAAATTAGACTGTACCTTCATCAAATATATCTTACTCCCTGTGAATGGATGCTGCTGCACACACACATACACACCTTCAATGACTCATACACACAAAGAACTGAGGATTTCCTGCCAATTTGCATGTTGATGTCCATTAGTTCATATCTCTCTCTCTCTCTCTCTCTCTCTCTCTCTCTCTCTCTCTCTCTTTCTCTCTCTCTTTGTCACCCCCCAAATCTTTTAGAAGCAACTTACCATTGTGTACTTGTCATGTGCCTAACTAAAAAAGTGAATTGTATTATTAGGGGGGGAAGATAACAGAACAAACAGTGAACGTATTCATCAGTACAGGCAGAGTCATCCTTTTGAGTGTTTCTCTCAGTTGTTTTTGCTGATGTGTCCTTTGTTATTATAATTGTTTAATTCTAGATCACTCTTGTTTCTCGTCTCAAAATCCTAGTGCCTCACAGCCCAAGCAGCTGAAGTGACTACTGATGTCAACACTGTCAGAGACACTGTCTTCAATAAATACTTTACCACAGCTAAATCATGCATGATGCCACCGTTGTTGTTTGAACACTGTGTTTCCAGTAGGGCTGCTTTGAGGTTAATTAACAGCGAAACCTCTCAGTTATTAATTAGGTGGAGCACCCCTGGGAGCCAAATGAAAACACTCGTTGTGTAACAATATTTATTTCAGAAAACAAGGGACACATCTTCAACAATTGATGGTTTGTCTGAAGTTAAACATCAGCAACCTGAACAGGTGGGGATATTTTCATCATACTGACACACACACAACACACACCCAGACACACATGCTTTCTCTTTCTATAACACTTTGTCCAGAGGTGAGTGCACTGTATGTGTATATCATAAGTGCACGGGCAGTCATGCTATGATACAATATACAGCCTGTGTGTGTGTGTGTATGTGTGTGTGTGTGTGTGTGTGTGTGTGTGTGTGTTTAGATAGTTGTGAAGAGCAGATGGCCCCATGATTATTGAAAACCATTTTCAGTCATTTTTTTTTTAAACAAAGAAATGCAGATTTTTAAATTTCCATTAGGGTTAGGAATAGTATTACTTAGCTACAGTAATACAGGGTGCATGTGTGTGTGTGTGTGTGTGTGTGTGTGTGTGGTTTCACTGAGCTCTCTAACCTTCAACATGCCTGTTTCCAAGTTACCAGCCCCGATTTGCCTGTCAATCCAACATAATTAGCCGAGCAGCGAAGGCACACTGAGCAGCACACAGTGCACCAGTGATGGTAAAGACTAATAATTTATCTTTCTTCAAATTGAACTGACTGCAAACTGTGGAATGAGATTACTGCGGGAACACAGCGAGAGTTTACAGTAAAGAGAGTAAAAAAGCAGCAAAGTAATGTTTTGAAATTAATTTTGTGATATATATATATATATATATATATATATATATATATATATATATATATATATATATATACTTAATGTAGTTATATATAGTTACAATATAGAAGATAATATCTAATATATAGTTATAGCTATATAATATATAGTTAATTATCATCTTCATGTGTATTATTTTCCTCTCACAACAGCTTTACTTGATCATTTAAACAAAAGGTCAAAACTGCATTCCCTGAGTTCCCCTGCTCTCATTTGTTGTACAACTACTTATATACATTAATTACAATAAGTCGAAACATACTAAAAACAACACTCAACACCAGTTACTGATGTAGGAAATCTTTTCAGACCAGCTTCCAGCAGGGAACAACGGCTTTCCCGTTGTTCCTGAAGAATTCCCTTTTTTGATTAAAAGCAGTAGTCTGTGCTTACCAGCCTCTCTCGTGTTTACTCCACACGCAGGGGAATCCCTCTTCCTGTCTCTCCCTCTCTCCTTCTCTCCGTCTCTGTCAGTTAGTCCTCAGTCGCTCCTCAGTCTCGGGTGCCATTTATTTATTGGACTGGAACCACTGGGCTCTCCTGAAGCCCAGGCTGGTACGAGCGCTTCTTTCAGGAGAAAGGAAGGTGAAAGAGCAACGTGCCAAGTCCTCAGAGTCTAAGTGCTTTAGAGTCGACTGTGAGTGAGTGAGAGAGTGAGAGGCAGATAAAGCTAATACTGAACACACTGAGAGAGAGAGAGAGAGAGAGAGAGAGAGAGAGAGAGAGAGAGAGAGAGAGAGAGTAAAGTGGTGGGAGGGGGATGTGCACTGAACGAAAAAAAATTATTCTCTCCACCATGTGCATGAGTCTCCCACCTCCTCCATGCAAAATGTGTATTTCTTTAAAGGACTACTCTGCTTTCCCCAATCAACACATTTTCTGTAGACTTGAAGGGATAAAGATGGTACTGTGGCACTAGTATGGAGAAAAATGTACAGGATAGTAAGGATTAAGTGTGTGCCCATGTGTGTGTGTGTGTGTGTGTGTGTGTGTGTGTGTGTGTGTGTGTGTGTGCGAACCATTAGACGACAATTTCTCAAAGGCGTTACGCACACACATGTTTGTCTTACAGCACTTCCCTTCACATAATTGTTAATGCAGATAATTAATCCTATGCTACATAAATCTAACCCTTAACCTCAGAATCCAAAATAAACTTTTTGGCTCTTTTTGGATTTTAATAACTGTCAGACATTCCTATGTCCATTGGGGATATTTGGTCTCCATTAAGATGTAAGAACATATGCACACACACACACACACACACACACACACACACACACACACACACACACACACACGCACACACACACCCTTACACTGATAGCCAATTCAGAAGCCCACTATTCTTTTGACAGCAGTTCTAGCACTAGTTTTACAGTAGACTTTCTTGCTTAAGTAACACTCCAAAATAAACAATAAGCACATTATCTTTGGCCTGTCTTCAAGCTACCACTCACGCAATGTCACAGCTGAACACACACAGCTGAGCAAGTTTGGAAGACAGATGCCCACAGTTGTCTAGCATTGCACTGAATACCAGTCAATATCAGCTGTAGCAAGAAAAATAAATAAATCATTAGTTTTTATATCAAATAACTGATTTAGCAACAAAAATGACTGAAATTCAGAGCAGCCATGATAAATGAGACGGTAGGCTACATCTACAGTTGCTATAGTTTCTCAAGTCGCTCAGTGAGGACTGTAGATACAGTAATAATACAGATAATTGTATTTGGTGCTAATTAATGGACTCTGCTTCGTACGAACGCGTTAACTTCTGAAATAATGGTGCACACATCCTGTTTTGCATGCTTCTTGTTGAACTCTTTAGCAAACTTATTTCTAAACCATCTGTCATGTGATCAGGACTTGGGGAGTTGGGGAGTCAGTATATTATTCCATCCATCCATCCATTTTCTGTACTGCTTATACTACACAGCGTCACAGGGAACCTGGAACCTATCCCTAGACAAGGTGATAACCCCATCACAGGGCACAATCACACACACATTCACACCCCCATCTGCACAATTTAGACATGCCATCAGCACATGTCTTTGGACTGGAGGAGGAATACGGAGTACCCAGAGATAATCCCTGAAGCAGGGGGAGAACATGCTAACTCCCCACACATAGATCAGAGGCGGCAATCAAACCACCGACCCTGGAGGTGTGAGGCAAATGTGCTAACCACCGAGCACTAATGCTCCCACAGAACATTATTACGTCCTTTAAATTAATTCAGAATTATACCACAAATTAGATTTGGAAATCCCAAATCTAATTGGTCAAACGGTGCTGATTAGTTTTGTTATTTTTTTTTTTTTTTAATAACTCTGAAAATAGTGCCAGCTTTAATTCAAATGATAAGTTTTATTAATGCACTCGTTCTAATTATTTGTTGTTTCTACAGGAACATGTCATTCACAGGGACTTCTATGGCAAATGACCGACATCTAATGTCATGCTAATAATAAACAGATTAAAAACATGCTGTTATTTAGCAAATACAGTGATGCTTTCTGTAAGGAGATGTGTACATAACATTTATAGAAGGAGTCTGGGGTGTCAGCGTTTGGTAAAGGTCAGTAAGTTTTCTGTCACAGGAGAACGTTCAGGAAAGATGACTTTCAGTAACAAGACAAGCTGCGGTTTTTTAATGGTTTTGTGTTGTTTTTGTCTCATTAACTTCAGTAGAGTTTGAAAAGGAGAGATAGGCTGGTGAGGGAGAGACTGTTACAATGTAACTCGTCTGACAGACATTACACAACATTAAATGTAACTATAAGCATGTAACTAAAAAATGTAAATTAAAAAGCACAGTGTGTTGTTCACTAATAAATAAAAAATAATAATCGTTGGTAATTCTCTGTGGTGTAATAGGAATAAAACACACCAGACCTTTGCGTTGAGCCGTATCACATAACGCTGTTGTCGTGGATTACTGTCCAATCAGCATGCCCCTTTATGTTTTATTATTTACTTATTGGCTACCTTATAGTTAATATTTGATTTAATCAGCCCTGAAGAGAATAACAGCACTGAGCCACCTGTAATATCTACCAAGTTTGTAAACACTTGCTAATGGATTTTGGATGACTTTTCCATAGCATTTCAAGCTCTGTTATATATTCATCAGCTTGTGCATATGGATTCCTCTTTTTCAATTTTTCAGTAAGGCTTAACTACACAGATTGCAACCTACAACCATTTCTCGGTTGATTTGGATATATGTTTGAGGTCATTATCTTGTTGAAGGATCAATTAGAGTGGTGCTTGAAAATTTGTGAACCCGTTCGAATTTTTTATATATCTGCATAAATATGACCTAAAACATCATCAGATTTTTCACACAAGTCCTCAAAGTAGATAGGGAGAACCTTATTAAACAAATGAAACAAAAATATTATACTTGGTCACTTATTTATTGAGGGAAATGATCCAATATTACATATCAGTGAGTGGAGAAAGTATGTGAGCCTTTGCTTTCAGTATCTGGTGTGATCCCTTGTGTAGCAATACCTGCAACTAAATGTTTTCGGTAACTGTTGATCAGTCCTGCACATCGGCTTGGAGGAATTTTTCTACCGAACATTTCTATTGGATTAAGGTCAGGACTTTGACGGCCATTCCAAAGCATTACCTTTATTCTTCTTTAACCATTCTTTGGTAGAATGACTTGTGTGATTAGGGTCTTTGTCTTGCTGTATGACCCACTTTCTCTTGAGATTCAGTTCACGGACAGATGTCCCGACATTTTCCTTTACAATTCACTGGAATACTTCAGAATTCATTGTTCCATCAATTATGGAAAGTCGTCCTGGCCCAGATGCAGCAAAACAGGCCCAAACCATGATACTACCACCACCATGTTTCACAGATGGGATAAGGTTCTTTTGCTGGAATGCAGGGTTTTCTTTTCTCCAAACATAATGCTTCTCATTTAAACGAAAAGTTCTATTTTGGTATCATATATAATGAATGAATAAATAAATAAATGGCCAAGTATAATTTTTTTGTCTTATTTGTTTAATTAGGTTCTCTTTGTCTACTTTTAGGACTTGTGTGACAGTCTTATGGTGTTTTAGGTCATATTTATGTAGAAATGTGGGAAATTCTAACAAACTTTCAAACACCACTGTAAATCTTTACCCTGTTGGAAGAAGCAAGGTTTTGGGATACCATATTTTGGTTCTTAATGAATGAATGAAGTCTTAACCTTCCCATGAGCTCCTGGACCACCAGCCACAAAACAGAAACAAAGAATCAATGATCCTCCACCATATTTTACAGTGGGTTTGGGGACTTTTTCCTTTTAAGCTATCACAAGGCCCAAAAACTCATCAAACCACAACACAGTATGCGCATGCATCCTTTAACTTCTCTTAAAGGTGCCAATAATTTTAGAGTTGAGTGTAACTTTCACAGCATCCAACTAAACTTACCAGACTAGACTCTTTCAACACTGGGTATTTTAATATAAGTTGGATCCATAGCCTTGGTTAAAATCATGTTTCCCTGTTTTCAAAAATATTTAAATACAATAAAAGTGGGCTGCATTGTGGTGCCATATAAGTATTTACAACCCAGGTTTTTGAAATGGCATCCTATTTCTTTAAACAGTTATGTCTGGAGAGAGATTGCTAAAGGAAGATCCCACTTCCTTAGAGAAAGAGCTCAGAGAAAGAGCTTCCTTAGAGAAAGAGCTCAAACCTCTTATCTGGGTATTGTTGTTCTCTCTCATATCTCTCCAAGTAAATGTAGGTCATACTGCTCATCGTCTCTTGCAATTCATGCAATATCAAACTTTCCACTGAGTGGTAATAACCCAAGCCATGGATTATTATTATTATTCATAATGAGGAGGACCAAACATAAATGCAAATACAGCAAAAACTGATAACTTCCAATAATATCACATTTAAAAATTATATCTCCTGGTTGTACAAAGTGAAATTTCAGTCACAAAATCCTGACTAGCATTTCTTAATCCGACCCTCATTTCAGTGTCTTTCATAGCCACTGCTCAGCAAAGTATTACACTCATTCGTCTTTGTTCTTACTAATTTTTAGCTCTGTCTGAACAACTTTATTTTTCCTGCATCTCATAGACATATGCTTATCTCAGTCTTGTTTAATGTAAACAAGTATTCTATTTCAACAAATGCATGATCCTGTAGGTTCAATCTGTATAACATCAAGAAAATCAGACCCTATATCACTGAACAGGCTACACAGCTACTAGTCCAATCTCTTGTCATCTCAAAACTGGACTACTGCAATGCACTACTCTCGGGCCTCCCAGCCAGCTCCATCAAACCTCTTCAGATGATTCAGAATGCAGTAGCACACCTCGTCTTCAATCAGCCCAAAAGAACCCATGTCACACCCCTCTTCATCTCCCTCCACTGGCTTCCTGTACAATTTTTACAATCAAATTCAAGGTCTGGATGTTCACCTACAAGACCTTGTCTGGAAAAGCACCCCCCTACCTCAACACTCTCCTTCAGGTTTCTGTTAACTCACACAACCTGCGCTCAATTAACGACCGACGCCTGGTATAGTACCTACTTAGTGTGGCACGAGGTCCTTTTCAGGAACCTTCAAAGTGACAGACCCTCAGTGGTGGAATGAACTTCCAACCTCAATCCGGACAGCAGAATCTGTCACTATCTTCAAAACACTGCTAAAGACCTACCTCTTCTGTGAGCGCATTAATGAGATTAATTCACACATTTAAAATCTGTATCCCGTGTTTATATGTTTCTGTAAACCTGCTTTGAGACAATGTCCATTGTAAAAAGTGCTATACAAATAAAATTGAATTGAATTGAATTGAATATATATACTGTATATATATATAAAAAAGAAAAACATTCAGCACTTACTGTGTCTCTTACACCTCTACTCTGCGCACTTTGCTTTTCTAGAACTCAATCATAAATCTTGTATAGTAGCACTACTTGTATTGTTCTCCACTTCATATTTCGCTTTACTTGTATTTCCTCATTTGTAAGTCACTTTGGATAAAAGCGTCTGTTAAATGAAAGTAAATGTAAATATTATTAAACCAATTGTTAGTTCTCCTTTCTTCAGAAAGAATCTACTTAACTACTTAAATGTTAAAAGGTTTACAATTTTAATTGGTTACTCATTTTTGGTTTTCTTTTTTTATATTGTTGCAGTGATTTTTGTCTTTAGTAAAAGCATGATAACATAAGGGCTATGTGCAGACTAAACCATTTGCTCCTTTGAGAACAGGGGATATACCTCCTGAGGCCACCATTTTATTTTTCTTAAATATTAGATTGTGAGCCTATTTATTTAATTCCAATATTAGTCTATTTATTTACAGAAAAAAACCTAAAATTGTAAACCACTACAAACAATGGATTTAAGGCTTTCTGAGGTCTTTTCTCACATCAGGACCCAGAATCCCACTAGTCAGTCCTACTATTCCACCATTCCAATACCCTGCTGCTCTGTCAGTCTGTAAAAGTGTGAAACAGTATAAAAAAAAGTGTGACTCGAAATCTAAATGTGAATCCTGTCCAGTTATGTTATGTTTCTGCTTCAAACCAGGAAATCATATGTAGATCGTACATTGTGCAGTTAAATAAAAAAATTTTAAAAAAGGAATTAAAGGAAAAATAAGCATGCACTGTATGTTGATCTTATGCTGGATTTTAAGGAGTGTTATATTGTGTGGTAGGTCATATAATTATAGGATTATCCTTCACTAAAAGCTATCATTTTTATTAATACATGTAATTCTATTACACAGTCATAAAAACTATGTATATTTTCCTTAAGTAAAGTGAGCATTTGTTATCTGTTTTAAAGATTTTTATGAAAACTTATGACACTTTCATGATAGTATAATGTATATTTTCTGTACATCCTTAAATAAAGTGATTTTACTTTTAATATTTAGAATTATACTTATTAAAACTTATGGCAATGTTGTGACAGAGTTATGTTTACTTCTATGACTCTGAGTTTGGTTGTGATGTTTGATGTGTCACTGTATCAGATAGATAGATAGATAGATAGAACGAACGAACAAACAAACAAACGAACGAACGAACACAATACAAGTACCCAGCAACGAAATGCAGTTTAGCATCTACCAGAAGTGCAAATAGTGGTATTGTGCAATTTAACAAAATTCAGGTTGAATATGTAAATGCATCTACAGTAAATACAACCCCAATTCCAAAAAAGTTGGCACGCCTTGTAAAATGTAAATAAAAACAGAATGCAGATTTTGCAAATCTCATAAATCCATATGTTATTCACAATAGAACACAGAAAACATATCAAATGTTTAAACTGAGGAAATGTACCATTTTAAGGAAAAAAATAAAGTCATTTTGAATTTGATGGCCGCAACACGTCTCAAAAAAGTTGTGATGGGGGCAACAAAAGGCTGGAAAAGTAAGTGTTACTAAAAAGAAACAGCTGGAGGTTAATTGGCAACACGTCAGTAACATGATTGGGTATAAAAAGAGTATCTTATTGAGGCAGAGTCTTTCAGAAGTTAAGATGGCAGACATTCAATAATCTGCAAAAAAGTGCGTCTACAAATTGTGGAATAATTTCAGAATAATGTTCCTCAACAAAAAATTGCGAAGACTATGAATATCTCATCATCTACAGTACATAATATCATCAAAACGTTCAGAGAATCTGGAGAAATCTCTGTGCGCAAGGGACAAGGGTGAAAATCAATATTGTATGCCTGTGATCGTTGCATTAAAAACAGACATGATTCTGTAATGGAAATCACTGCATGGGCTCAAAAATCACCTCCAGAACTCATTGTCTGTGAACACAGTTCGCCATGCCATCCACAAATGTTGGTTAAAGCTCGATCTTGCAAAGAAGAAGCCATATGTGAACATGATCCAGAAATGGAATGGGAAGCTTGCACATCTGGAAAGGACACCATCAATGCTGAAAGGTATATACAGGTTTTAGAGTAACATATGCTTCCATCCACATTCCATCCCATCTTTACTTCTGAGAGACTCTGCCTTTCTAAGACACTCTTTTTACACCCAATCATGTTACTGATCTGTTGCCAATTAACCTACTTAGTTGCAAAATGTTCCTCCAGCTGTTTCTTTTTAGTAACACTTAATTTTCCAGCCTATCGTTGCCCCCGTCCCAACTTTTTTGAGATGTGTTGCAGCCATGAAATTCAAAATCACCATAAAACGGTACATTTCCTCAGTTTAAACATTTGATATGTTTTCTATGTTCTATTGTGAATAACATATGGGTTTATGAGATTTGCAAATCACTGCATTCTGTTTTTTTTTTTATTTTATTTTATTTTACATTTATTTACATTTTACACAGTGTCCCACCTTTTTTGGAATTGGGGTTGTAAATTAATAACAAGGCTATGGGCAGTGAATATGTGCAGTAGCTATTGAGTAGATAACAGTATGAATGGTAAACACACTGTATATGTATTGTAATATGTTATGACAATGTTATAATCGAAAAACTCTAAAATTATAAAGCAGATAATATACACAATTATAGTCAGAAATATATGTAAGGGATGTATACATTGTATATTCAACAGTACCCAGATTATCCATGGACAATATATAATGTATATACAGATAATATATATACAGTATCTCACAAAAGTGAGTACTTTTGTTGCCAGCGGTTTAGACATTAATGGCTGCGTGTTGAGTTATTTTGAGGGGACAGCAAATTTACACTGTTACACAAGCTGTACACTCACTACTTTACATTGTAGCAAAGTGTTGTCACATGAAAAGTTATCACCAAATATTTACAAAAATGTTAGGGGTGTACTCACTTTTGTGAGATACTGTATATATATATATATATATATATATATATATATATATATATATATATATATATACTATATTATACTATACTATACTATATACTATATATATATATATACAATATATCTACAATTATATAGAGATAATACAGAATAAACAGTGTAGAACAGAGCTGCAGGATTATGACAGGCAGAAAAACATCATGGACTAACAGTATAGTGTAGTGCTGAGCAGGGTAATGGTTGTGGGGAAGAAGCTGGCCCTGAATCTGCTGTTCCTGTATTTCCTCCTGGATGAAAGAAGGTTTGTGACCAGGATAGGAGGAGTTCTTGATGCTGTTACGTGCTCTACACAGACATCTACTGTGGTGAAGAAGCGGAAACACTATTTTGTGACTCTGACATGTTGTCATGATCTTTTAACATGAGTCATAAAGCATGTCAACAAAAATGTCACCTGACTGAAGTGTTATGTCGACTTGACATAAAAATTGAAATCGTTATGACAGCTGACGCCAGTTGAAACAATTTGTCTAAATTTTGATGTAGGTTCATATCACAGGTCAAAAATGGCTGATTTATGGTATTACCCCCAAAAAAATCTGTTACGTGCTCATATGCTTATTTTATGATAAAACTATACTTTTAGAAAGTACAGTTACACAGTACACTATGCAGGGTCTAGAATGCAATTGAGTTATATCCTAGTAAGCATATGTAGTCAATATAAAGCAGTTTGAGATTAGACCCAACTATGTCATAGATGTTAAAAAAAACAACAACAACAATAAAAAATATATATAAGATTTTTTATCACACAAGTATTGCAAAATTGAGCTAAATACAAGAATATAAGGATTTTTTAAAAAGAATCTGATTCCTTGATGATGATGGTGAACAATACTTACTATAGTTTACTTTTCTTTTTTGCCTTACATTTTCATTCAGACTTTCCAAAGCACTCATTACAAATCACAAAAGTTTCTTCTTCTCTCATCTAGCCAATGACTGTATGCTATATATATATATATATATACATATATATATATATATATATACATATATATATATATATATACATATATATATATATATATATATATATATATATATATATATATATATATATATATAATTAGAATGGGCTCGATTTATCATCCAATCATTTCACTTCAGTCCAATCAAGTTCATCAACATAGAAAAAATAAAACTATCAAGAATTGTGCCAATTCATCATCTGCAGTGACCTTCTCAAGCTACATAATGTAATTAGTGCTATTGATGTGTGTTTGAATATGGAAAAATCCACCAGACTGCATTGTGGCTAGAATTGACTAATTTATCATGTTTTGTTTTGCTCATGCTAGACTAGCATTGATTCTAGTACAGTAGCTCATATAATAGGCTCGTCAGCGAGTCAAATTCTAGCTAATGGTAAATATCATAAACTTACAGTGATTAACTGATGTTTTTGTGCAAAACGATGAAGACGTTTTAAAACGAAACTAATCTTTTACCAGATTTAGATAAGTAATAAAAGTTGCTTTATACACAAAGGCATTACATTAACCTCATTTCATCAGTTTAAAACATTTACTTTTCAATACGTGCGTACATTTAAAAGTAGTAACTTTTTACAAAAGTAGCAGCTTTTAGTACATTTTTCAGCTGGATACCGCCACTTTTAAACAATTTTCAACCTTTCAGTTTTCAACTAATGTTCATTCTGTCTGTGGAAGTATAACATGATGGGCTCATTCTATAGATCATATCAAGTACATTGATTTGTTGGAATCTAGTAAACATATAGTATTACAGGAATTAAGTTCATGTAGAGTAACCAAAGGTTCTCGGTGGTTTTGCGGCTAAGGCCGATGAGGCCCAGGTTCGATTCCTGGGTAAGGAATCCCAGCCACTGGGGGTTGCACTCATTTCTGGTCCCAAGCATGGATAAAATTGGAGGTTTGTATAAGGAAAGGCATCTGGCATCCAGTTGTGCTCATACATTTACATAGCCCTTGCAGAATCTGCAAAATGTTAATAATTGAAAAAATAAATAAGAGGGATCATAAAAATAGCATTTATTATTTATTTTTTATTTATTTCTGCCCTGAATAAACTATTTCACATAACAGATGTTTACATATAGTCTTCAAGACACAATAATAACTGAGTTTACACAAATGAACCAGTTGAAAAGTTTACACACGCTTGATTATTAATACTGTGTGTCGTTACCTGGATGATCCACGACCGTGTTTATGTTTTGTGATAGTTCTTCTTGAGTCCCTTGTTTGTCCTGAGCAGTTAAACTGCCCACTGTTCTTCAGAAAATACTCTAGGTCCTCCACATTCTTTGCTTTTTGGGAAGCAACCAGAGAACCCAGAGGAAACCCACATGCACATGGATAGAATGTGCACAAGAACTAAACACAGACAGTAACCCATGCTCAGGATCGAACCAGGGACAGCAGCACAAAGGTAATACTTAGCCATGCAATATCATGCAAGACCTTTCGATTTTCTGCTAATACAGATTTTTTTCAATGTGTGTGTGTGTGTGTGTGTGTGTGTGTGTGTGTGTGTGTGTGTGTGTGTGTGTGTGGTGTGTGTGTGTGTGTGTGAGAGAGAGAGAGAGAGAGAGAGAGAGAGAGAGAGAGAGAGAGACTTCAGTATATTTTAGGCCTGGTAAAAACATCAGGAGATTGGTAATGCTTAGCAGTAAGAGAACATTTCATAACTGCATAATTTATCAATCAAACAAATGTAAATATTCCCAATTGCAGAGAATAATTAATTATACTCTCTTAGAGGCCTTTAGGGAAGTAGAGAAACTGACCACTTTCTGTCAGACTGTCATGATCTTTGAGATCTGGAGACCTCATTATATTCCCCGACCATTTCTCCAATCTCTCTGTCCCTGTTCTCTATCTGCGGCCTTAGTTTAAATAAGAGGATTGACATTGATGTGAAATTTATTGCCCACTCTGACCAGGGAAGGGATTTGTACCATATCATTTTTGAGAGAGAGAGGGAAAATATCACTGTGAGCAATGAGAGGAATCTTCCAAGTGAAAATGTGAAAAAGGAATTAGACTATGGCTTGTGTTGGCAGGAACGCGGGTTGCTAAAGAGCAGTGCTGGCCTACAAATCACAGAGGAGAATGGTTTTCTTTTGACTGCTCAAGTTAACTGTAATCCACCTGGTAGTCTGGATACAGGGTTGGCCTGACCTATGTTGTGATTCATGGCATGCCTCCTCAGCTGTATTTCTCCTATTGAACTGAACATTCTCTATGCAATATGGGCTTAACAATTTGCAACCTACATTAAATCATTCAATTTTGAATTTTACAGTATCAGCTTGCTATGACACTACCTCCACCATGCTTGACTGATGAGCTTCTATGTTTTGGAGCATCTGAGCAGCTCCATTCATTCTCCACACTTTGGTCTTTCTATCACTTTGGTAGAGGTTAATCTTGGTTCCAGAACTTTTGTGGCTCATCTCTGTATTTCTTTGCAAATTTTAATCTGACTTTCGGATTCTTACTGCTGATGAGTGGTTTGCATCTTGTGGTATGGCCTCTATATTTATGCACTTGAAGCTTTCTTCGAATGGTGGATTGTAATATCTTCACCCCTGTCCTGTGGAGGTTGTTGGTGATGTCACTGCCTGGTTGTGCTCATTGGCCGACCTGTTCCATATCTGGTTATTAGTACACCAGTGGTTTCTTCCTTTTTTCACGACATTCCAAATTGTTGTACTGGCCATGCTCAACACCTGTGCAATGGCTCTGATAGATTTTTCCTCTTTTCTCAGCTTCATAATGGCTTGCTTATCTCTTATAGACAGCTCTCTGGTCTTCATACTCTGGTTGGTTTATCCGTTTTAACAACAAATGCAGTCTTCACAGGCAAAACTTTGGGCTCAGCCAAGAGTAAACATTCAGAGCTATTAATTCTTTAAACAATCAATTTAACAAGGCACACCTGGGCAGCAAGAAACACCTATCAGTCATATGTTCCAATATTTTTGATCATCATTAAAAAAAATGGGTAGGTTCAAACAAAAGGTGGCATGTCTCATATTTATCTTCTGATCTCAATCCAAAATGTCTTCAATTAATAGCGAAAACAATAGAATTGGTCTTGTATAGAACTGTATTTGGTTTACTGCAATCTTATCATAAGAAATACTAGATACATTTCACCATATTCAAGATATTTTCACATGTCTTTTTTTTTCGCAGTGCGTTTACTCTCAGGCAGTAACACTGCGCAATTTCTGAAAACAAAGTGGTTATGAAAATCTCATTGCAAAGACAGAATTCAAATGTCATACCCCCTGTTGTGTTGTTTATACAGACGCCTTCTTTTCTGGCCTGAATATACTATACATAGCAACTGCACCCAACTGAATTAGCAAGCATTACACCAACAACATATTCTTACCCCCATTAAGGAAATAAAAGAGATGAAGAAAATCTGAGAGTTAGCCATGCTAATGTGGCTTTGTATAAACTTTTTTTTTTCCTTTTTCATTAACTCTGAATGACAGTAATCTAATCATTGCTACTGATGAGTCAGAAACAGGACTGAACAATCTCATGTGATGTAAATATTTTTCTAGAATATTATTATTGTGGCAATAAACAGTCAGTAGCAGATAGTTCATAAAATAATCAAACATAGTTACAGGTTTTGATTCAGAAGCACAGGCTTGTCAGAGTAACGTGGGAATCGCCCGATTTTTCAGGAGTAGCCTTTATGCGTAGCCTGCCTTGTACTCGCCCAGGTTCCGGAAGCTGTCCTCCATAAAATGAGCTGTGCACAAGAAAACGTTTGGGTTGTACTGCTCAGGAACAGTGTTATAAATAAACAGTAACCAATGATTCCTAATTTCATCCATTTTCGGAGGGTAAATAAAGGGTGCTTTGGTGCTTTCGCACCAAAAAACACACTGTCGCTGCAATTCACTGAAGCCTCGCCTTCTTTCTTCGTACCTGCCTTTGGGCAGGATTATGCTGATAGTTGTGATGCGCTGCGACGTAGACGTGTTACGGAAGTGATATGTGGACTTCGATCGAGGCGTTTTATGCAGGTCTGGAGCAGTGCTCTCTGTTAGATTGAATAAATCCCTTTGGGGGAGACTATGAGCTTTGTGACTTTGCAGATCTTATACATGCACAAACAGATACATTACACACCTAAACATTAAAAATCATGATACGAGTCCTTTAAGCACACGTAGGAATATAACTAAAGAACTAAAGTTGGTGAATATTCCAGTCACATGAACTGCATGCTTGCTTGAGTATTGTATAATTGCACTATCTAAATAGTGAGGAGACTCTCTCTCTGGAGGTTTGTTTCTAGCTGTACACATATTAACGATATCACAGATGATTTAATGGCTCTGTTTGCACTCTAGGATCAGTCAGTCAAACCGGAGTGAGAGAAAAGGGTCGCATTTATAAGAAGGACCTTTGTTTCTCAATTGAATGATTCAGCAGAGAGTGTGTTGGCCAAATGAGGGAATTAATCACCTTTTCCTAGACTCATCTAATGACCGGGAGACTTCAGCCTGGTTTCCATGGAGCAAAATCACCAAAATATCTCCAAATTAAATAATCATTGTTAGTGTGTGTTTATTGGATATGTCAGGTTGCCAATATTAACAGTTGTTACTTTTTTATGGTGAAAAAGGAATATTTTACCTGACCTATTTTACTATTGTATTTGTGTCTTATATTATTAAAAATGAATGCCAACAATGTGTTTGTACATGTGTGTGAGAAAAGGAGGAGACAAATTATATTATATTATATTATATTATATTATATTATATCCAATTCAGTTCATAAGTGATACTTATTGTTCATAGTGATAGTTCATAGTGATACCATTAAAAATGAGAGTTATTCCACAATAAACTAAGGAAACCCAACTGTCCTACTGCAAGCATATACTGATCTTGTAGTTTCATCTTACATCTTACATTACATCTTGAGAGGATAAATGAAAGTGTGGAATATTTCTCAGCGGAATACAATTCACTTTGGATTTCAGATTTATATATTTTTTATTTTTTTATTTTTTTTACTTCAATTTCATACAAATAAAGTCATAAGAAAAACGAACTTTGTCCCTAACCCTCATTAAACCTGCAAAAAAAAAGTCATCTTAGCAAATGAAAACATCTTGAATATAGTCGAATGTATGTAGTGTTTCCAATTAGACGAGAAACCAAATATAGGATTGTTAAACTTTTATTAAATGTATTTCTAGACTATTCAGGTTTTTAAATTTTTTTTATTTGATTGGCAGATAATGTTGCTTCTTTTTCAAAATAAATGAGCAATATTTATTTAAAATCAGCTTGAAATCAGTAGAAAATGTCTAGAAGTAGATTTAATCAACTTATATTTGGTTAATTGTCATTTTATAATAGGAAATACTAGATACATTTAACTATATTCAAGATATTTTCACTCGATAAGATGCAGTGTATACAAATCTTATACAATAGGGCTTACATTACAGTTGTTGTTTTTTTTCCTTGTTAAAATTCCATGGATCAAATCAAATTTTTATTTGCGTGCAATTTTGGAGATATTTGCCAAATGTTTTCAAAGAATAAGAACAATGTGATGTGTTCTATTTGAAAATCACCTGTAGGCATGTCGTGTGTCTGTCTTTCTTCCCTTTCTTCGCTTTGCTGGTTTGTGTGTGTGTGTGTGTGTGTGTGTGTGTGTGTGTGTGTGTGTGTGCATGCATGTGTGAGTGTGTGTGATCAAATGCACACCTTTAGTGTGTGCTGCTTTCTTTGTGGGGACTAGGCAAATGTCCCAAGAAGGTCGAAATTGTCAGATATTCCTATCTTTATAGGGACATTTGGTACCCACAAATATATAAATAAACATTTTCATGCACAAACACACACACCGAGAGAGAGAGAAAGAGAGAGAGAGAGAGAGAGAGAGTGAGCAAGAGAGAGAAGCTGAAATGGTTGACAAATTGTAATGGACAACACATCACAGCATGTATTCTCTTATTCATTTTTTTTCTCAATATTTTAATATATTGTATGTGTTACAACTTTATAGGTATAGGTGTTTGGGAAAGCATGTCTCTTTTTATGAACATAATCTTCATGTGTGTTACAGTGTGTTACACAACATTTGCCAGGAGCAGAGCATAATTATAGGCTGCAAAGGCCAGATCTATGAAGGAAATGTTTGAAGACACTGGGCTGTGTCATCAGAGCAGTCCAGTTGCCATGGCTAGTCTGACGTCACAAAGACCAGAGAAAATCGTTCGCTCACTTACTGTTATTTTGAGCGTGCTTTGTTTCTTTGGTAATTGGCTGGCTGTGTCTGTCTGAACTGGAGAATGGGATGGGATTAGTAGGACTGGACAAGACTGCCCAGAAGGAAAGAAAGATCAATGGTCCCAGGTTACAACTGTGAGAGTGTAATTCCTTGCGAACAGCCCAAAACCTTCAAAGACAAGTCAGAGTCTATTTGCATTTTGAAATTATTTTATTTAACGCTTGTGGTTTGCAGTGGAAACTTTTTCATGCGCGTTAAAAATCCGACCATTATCGGTTTAAGGTAGATTACATGAATTATGTAAATAGGTTACTGTGATTTCTTAAATTTTTCTGAATACTTAAAAGATTTACATCTTTTTTATTATTATTATTCTTACTCAAGTAGTTATTTCGCTAACTACTTTTACTTGTGGCATTATGTTGTGTGTGTTTTTTTTTACGTAACATCACTGTGTAGGATTTATGGTTACTTTATTCACCTCTGTTTACTACTTACAAAATTAAATAAACACATGAAATCACTCATATAAATATTATTTTGTACTAAAATGCTATAATGTATGTAAATACATTATAGTGGATGTAAAAAGTCTACACACCCCTGTTAAAATGGCAGGTTTTTGTGATGCAAAAGAAGAAAAAATGAAACCAAGATAAATCATGTCAGAACCTCTTCTACCTTTATTGTGAAATTTTAACCTGTTAATTAATGTGAAAAACAATAAGGATCATTTTAGGGGAAAAAATGAAAAATAAACAATGTACTATAACCTGGCTGCATAAGTGTGCACACCCCTAAACTAATGCTTAGTTGAAGCACCTTTAGATTTTATCACAGCATTCAATACTTTTGGGTAAGAGTCAATCAGTTTGGCATCATTTTGAGTGAGCAATATTTTGCCAATCTTTCTTGCAAAAGCATTCTAACTCTGTCAAATTAGCTGGGCATCTCCTGTTCACATCCCTCTTCAGGTCACCCCACAGATGTTTGATTGGATTTAGGTCTGAACTCTGACTTGTTTTGGTGAAAAACAGCCCCAAAGTATGATGCTGCCACCACCATGCTTCCCCATGGGGATGGTGTTCTTTTGGTAAAGTGCTGTGGGTTGTATTTTTTTTGTGCCAAACATATGTTTTAGTATTTTGGCCAAAAAGTTCAACTTTGGTCTCATCAGACCATAACACATTATTCACATGGTTTTGGGAGATTGGATGTTTTTTGTTTTTTGTTTTTTTTTTATTAAAAAAGGCTTCTGTATTGCCACCCTACCCCATAGCCCAGAGATATGAAGAATTCAGAAGACTGTTCTCACATGTAGGGAGTAACCAGTACTTGCCAGAAATTGCTGCAATTGTTTTAATGTTGCTGTAGGCCTCTCGGTAGCCTCCATGACCAGTTTTCTCCTGATCTTCCCATCAATTTTAGAGGGATGTCCTGTTCTTAGTAGTGTCACTGTCATGCCATATTTTCTCCACTTGTTGATTATTGTCTTTACAGTGTTCCATGGTATATTCAATGCCTTGGAATTTTTTTCTTTTTTGTAACCCTCTCCTGATTTCAACTATGAGATCCCATACCTGCTTTGTAAGCTCTTTGTGGCCCATGGCTTTTCCAGTTGGAAGTTACCAAGAAGACGTCAGGAAAACCATATAAGAACAGCTGTAGATTATTTGGGTTTAATCAGTCACTTTAATTGATGGGTGGTGTATACTAATTAGTATTTAACATGAGTTTGAATGTGATTGGTTCATTCTGAACATTGCCACATTCCCAATGATAAAAGGGTATGCACACTGGGAATTGGAAAGGGTTTTTTTTTCTTCTTACTTTTACTTTTCCCCCCAAAACATTTCAGGGTGTTTGTCAAGTGATATTTATATGTTGCAATTTCCCAATAAAGGTAAAAAGGTTCTGATATGATTTAACTTTTATTTTTAGGTTTATTTTTTGCATCACAAAAACCTGCCCTTTTAACAGGGGTGTGGAGACGTTTTATATCCACTGTATTTGGATTACAAATTTGTAGTAATCAGATTATTCTGTGCATGTAAACACACTCAGCGCTTGTTCTTATAATGGCTTTGTTTGTGTTTTAAGTAATCGCATCTACAAATAAATATAAAATAACTAAGTAAATGACAGACTTGCCAAATTTATGTCAACTAGCCAATTATTTTTTAGCTGTCATGATCTAACCCTCCAATGTTGCACTTCTTTTCTGCAACAGCTCATATTATGGCAAATTCACATTGTTATATCCGACCACTTTTCATTTTTCCTAGAATTGTGAATTTTTACTGTTGTACTTATATCCACATCTGAGTATTTGTGACATTATCACTTAAATATCAATGTGAAATGTGTCTGTTTTTTTCAACCAGCCAGCTATTTCTACCGATAATATATTCACACAAAATCATATGAATGAAATCTCATAATATGTCATTATGGAAGTATATCTCTGCTGTGCATACTCATTATTTAAATAAAATAAGAGGAGCTGGTTGGATATATTGCAGAAGCACACTTACATAATGTATTTGGGTTTGTTTTTTTCACCCAACGAGGTTTTACAAAATGTGAACATACATATCACAAAAGCAGTCAACAAACAGTGTGATAACAGTTTGATTCAGATGACACCTGTACATAACTTTGAACAGCTTTCATTTTTCTACCCTTTTAAATAAGGAACTGTGCATTTCATCAAAAGAAAAGTGTTCTTTTGTCAGTTGTGTGATCAGTGCAGATATATACGACAGCAGTTTTATATTGCTTCAGTGTCAGTAGGATATGTATTTCATGCTAGCACAAGCATGACTCATGTTCCTAACTGAGGTGTTGCTGTGAGATGTTCCAGCAGTGCTGAATTGACAAAGGCACTCTCAGAAGCTTTAAAATTGTCCTATTGTGTTGTGGCAACATGGATGTCCAAAACGACAGAATTGTTTCAAATCTCAGAATCTCCAGGGGAGCAGATGAAAAAGAGAATCTATTCTGAGGTCTCTCCACATTCGAGACTCAGGCATCAATTAGTCCCAAAATAGCCTGGGCAGTGGAGTTGATTGGTTGAGTGTGAAAGGAAAGAGGCAGATACCTGCGTTTCCTCAGCTAACATGAAACAGAGTTGGGCTCAGGGGTATCTGAGCTAACTGAGATAATTATGGGTTACAGAGACAGTAGCTTGAGCCATGATCCCAGGACAGTGGTGGAAGATAAAAACTATTGCTAATTTACCACATACTCATTACCTTACTTCTCTTCTGAAAACACGCTTCGGAGAGAAAATACTAAAGTTTAGCCCCAAATGACGTACTATACACTTACACTATGCACTGTGTACTCTACCATCTAGTGTATGAATTTTAGAAAGGTAATATCATATCAAATAGATCACTAGCGGGTGTTTTACTAACTGGAAGTATAAGCCGCTTCCTAATATTAGTTTATATTATATATAAGTATTTATGCATCATTTTTATGGATGCACAAAAAGCACAGAATTAAACTACAGTCCTAAATGAATACTATATATTCTGGCGTGTGTCTGCATGTATTGGGTTATTTTCAGTCGTATATAATTGGACAAACAGTTGTGTAAAGTTTTAGTCTGAAGTTTACATTTATAATTTTGTGGATTTTTTTTTAAATATACGGAAAAAAAAATGGTACTGAAAGTTTGCCCTGCCCCCATCCGAATAATTGATTAATCGAAAAAATAATTGGCTAACTAATCGATTATGAAAAAAATCGTTAATTGCAGCCATAGTTTTATTTGTATAATGCTTTTAACAATGGACATTCTCCCAAAGCAGCTTTACAGAAATATGTAAACATAGGATATAGATTTTTTATGTATGAATTTATCCCTAATGAGTGAGCCAGAGGTGACGGTGGCAAAGAAAAACTCCCTGAAACGATATGAAGAAGAAACCTTGAGAGGAACCAAACTCAAAAGGGAACCCATCTTCATCTTTTTGACACCGGATAGTGCGATTATAAATCAATCCCTTCTATAAATGTGCTAATACTACATGGTCAAAATATGCAATTGTATAACCAGGAAAATTCATTACAGTTTTTATATCCACTGTTTACTGAGTGGATCACTTGAGTGCAAAACTGTTTGTGGTAATTGCAGTCCTAAAGCTATAATAGCAATTGTAGTCCTAGCCATCATAGCATATCTGTTCATATGAATTGAGGTCCAAAGCCATCTTTATGGTTTTTAAATGGTACCAATGATCTTTAGGCTGTACCATGTGGGGCCATCCTCAGCAGCAGCATGTGACTTGCAATTGATGTGAACTCTAACCAGAAGTAGGGCATCAGGAAGGATCAGTCAGGTCCGGAGAGCAGAAGGGGTCAGGATCACTGGTACAGACATGAGGGTGTCCTGGAACATAAGGCAGTCAGCCACTCCACCGTCAACAAACCTGGGTGAATGCGTGAAAGTGGGAGGGGGACATCTAAACATCCCAGTTCACCACAACACTCTATGCCTATGAGCCGTCTAGATCTGCTCCTTTATCTAAGAAAAAAAATTTTCACAAAAAGCTTGACTAAAAAAATACGTTTTCAGCCTGGACTTAAACACCTGTGTCTGTGTCTGAGTCCCAAACACTAATTGGAAGGCTTTTCCATAACTGTGGGACTTTATAAGAGAAAGCACTTCCCCCTGCTGTAGCCTTCACTATTCGAGGTATCAACAAATAGCCTGCACCTTTTGATCTAAGTAGGTGTGGTGGATCATCAAAGACCAAAAGTTCGCTCAGGTACTGTGGTGCAAGACCGTTCGGTGCTTTATAGGGCAATAGAAGTATTTTATAATCACTGTGAAAATTTACTGTGATCCAATGCAGTGTGGATAAGATCGAGGTGATGTGGTCATATCTTCTCGTTCTAGTAAGGACTCTTGCAGCTGCATTCTGGACTAACTAGAGGTTGTTTATGCTCCTACTGGAACATCCAGACAGTAAGGAATTACAATAATCTAGTCTAGAGGTGACAAAAGCATGAACTAATTTTTCTGCATCGTGTAGTGACTTCTTATCTTAGCAATATTTCTGAGATGAAAGAAGGCTATCCTAATAATATTATCTAAATAAGCGTCAAATGAAAGACTGGAGACAATAATCACACCATGGTCTTTTACTGCTATACATGACGAAACAGAAAGTCCATCCAGAGTTACTATGAGATCAGAACGCTTACTTCTGAACGCATGTGGTCCTAGTACAAGTACTTCTGTCTTGTCAGAATCAAGTAAAAGGAAGTTGATAAGCATCCAGTATCTAATGTCCTTTACACATTCCTCAACTTTATTAAGCTGGTGTCTGTCATCTGGCTTTGCTGAGACATATAACTGTGTATCATCAGCATAACAGTTGAAGCTAATTCCATGTTTACAAATCATTTGACCCAGAGGTAGCATATAAAGAACAAAGCAGTGGGCCTAAAACAGAACCTTGTGGAACACCAAACTTTACCTTAGTATGCATGGAGAAGTCACCATTTACACCTACAAGCTGATCGCAACAAGTCAATTAAGACCTGAGCCAGGAGAGGCCCGTTCCCTTAATGTCAGCAATGCTTTCTAATCTATCAAGGAGAATAGTATGATCAATGGTATCAAAAGCTGCACAAAAGTCAAGCAACACAAGCAAGTAGACACAACCCTGATCAGAGGCCAGTAGTAGGTCATTTACCACTTTAACCAGTGCTGTCTCTGTGCTATGATGAGGCCTAAATCCAGACTGATACATTTCATGAATGTTGTTCCTATGTAGGTACGAGCATGTCTACATAGGTATGAGAACAATTAGTGTTTTGCTTCACAACACACTTATTTACAGGAACATGTGATGCATTGAATTCACAATAAGTCTGTGAGTTCCAGTACTTGGTTTTAAAGCATGATAAGTAGGTATTAGAGCAGACAGTGTGCCCGTGTCTCTTCCAGTGCTATGGATGATGTGTGCTTTCTTCTGCTGCACCAAATGGTCCCTTTTATTGTTTCTCAGCTGAACACTGTAAATCGCTAGTAACAGGGGTGTAATGATACACTCTGGTCACCATTTGGTTCGATTCATGATACTGGCTTCATGATCAGATTCAATTCATTTCTCAGAATATTTCCAACAACATTTGAATGAAGGAATGTAAATAAGTAAATGTATAAATTTTAAAAAGTCAGTGCTGGGCTGGTGTCATTTGAAAGCTACTGAAGAGCTATTTTTAACAGTTATATGTATAACATATATAACATAAAATAACCATATGACTTATAACGAGTGATTTTGTAATACATGATAAAATCATGGATCTCTGAAAATCACAATCATAATACTTGCAAGTATAATTTCACACTCTAAACTTGTCTGATTAGCCCTTTTGCTCAGTCTAATTTATTTTAAAAAGACTGGGGAAATGCAAACGGTTTTCCATTATGCCTCCAGTTACTGTTAATTTGAAATTTTTGGAGGGACAGCGAACCAAACCAAGGACGAGATCTGTCTGAGCCTTCTGACTCTTATAAAAGAACAACTACTACAACAAAAACTTTTATTAAAATCTCCAAATAACCAATATTTATTCAGCCCCAATGGTTTCAATATTGCAATTTTTGTGAAAGTTTGCACAACTTATAAACAAATACGAATGGTTAAATCAGTCAAGTAAATTACTTCTGAGATTGGGCTGACCCAGGAAAAACAGAGTGGATTGGGGAGAAGAATGGATGGAATTGGGCTTTAAAAGCAGAATGGAAATGTGAAGCAGCTGTATAATGTCTGCTCTCGGAGTCATATGAAATACCATTTATACTTAATCATGGTGGGCCCTATGCCCTTGTGTTGAATACAAATGTGTTCAAATAGATTTAGAAAGAGAAAACAACACAGCAAATTAGATGATGATCATTTTTCACTAGGGTTAAGGTAAAGAAAGGAACCACAGACAAGTTCGAGCCACATCTCAGGTGGGAGGACTTTCTAGACTGAAAATTTCCTCATCATATTTCTGTCATCATTTTAAAAAGCCATGTTGTATTTTATAGACTTGTCTGGGTTGCCAGATATTTTCAGCTCCATTTGGTGGTAAATCCTCCCCCTTACTTCTCTATCAATCCAGGCTGTTTCCATAGCAACATGACTGCTATCAGCTCACCACTGCCCACATCCACAGTAGTACAGCAAGTTTAGACATTTTTTTGTCAAACCTGAACTGTTGCCAGGCCATTGGCAGAACGCTTTTCATGACAATTAACCAACTTTCATCTTCTAATCACTGCTGAAGAGCTTAACACATAAACATTAGCATATAAACCATTTTGAAGTCATGTATAGGGTCTTGATTTAGACACCTCCAATTTACTGTCCACTCAGACACATTTACCTGAATATCTGTGTTAACAATCCTCTAGCCCAGGGGAATTCAACTAAAATTTGTCAAGGTACAGTTACATAAAATTGTCTACAAGGGTCAGGATACGCAATTAACATGACTGAATGGTGACCTTTTAATGCTTAACAATTAAAGATTAGTTCAATACTATAAATAAGACAATTTTAAGTATTTGTTTCACACTGGTGTTTCATGTTGCCACTTTTGACTACCACCATGCATGGGCTCTGAAATACACTCCTGGGCAGAAAAAATGGCTAAAAAAAAAGCTAAAAATGGCAAAATATTCAGCTTTTAATGGTTTTAACGGCCATCATTTGGTTGTTTACTTTTGCTGCACTTTTGTTTTTGTTTGGGGAATAGCTAGAAACCGGGAAATCCACTTCTTCTTGTATGCAAAGGTAAACTCATGATAATAATTAAAATGTTTGATGAAAAATTCAAACTAACACATGTTTGGGTGAACAAAATTAAAATAAAGTAAAAATAAAATAAAATAAAAAGCTGTTTGCAAGTTTACCAAGAAGGCTTAAACATTTAAAGAAATCAAAGGGAAACACTATTCCATACTAAGTTACCCTATCTATTTGTTTAATTCTTGCTAATTTCCTCAACAATGATTTTATTGACTCTAACAGAAAGTTTAACCAATTCCACATGCTCTTATTTACAGCCACATAGCTATTATTTTTCATCATACCTGCCAACAATGCTCTCTAATAAACTTCCTAAAATACATCATTTAAACGAGAACAAAGCAGTTACCGGAGATGATAAATGTGTCCTTTCCCTTTCTGACCTCTCTCTGGCCCGACAAGCTGCCTTCAGCAAAATAATTTACATAAGTGATTGTATGTGATTTGATAAGGTACAGCAGAGGATCTGCTACAGACCCCAAGCTGGTTCATGTTTAAAATAAACTACAGTAGCTGAACTACAAACAGTTTTTTTCATAGGGTATGCTGATAAAATGTTTTTGAACTGTTCCGTTCGGGCCGGTGAAATGCGATTCTGGGTCCACGTCTGGACTGCAGTCCACCAGTTGACAACATCTCTAGTCTTTCATTGATCATCTTCTGACTACAGGCTGCTTTGGCTGGATATTTTGAATCGGCAGATATTCTCAACCATGATGCATATCCCCACATCAGTGCTGCCTGTGATTCACTCATACCAGCACAACACCCAATAATATGGCGCTATACATATCCACTGCCACCAATATGTTGATGAATGCATATAAAATGACCTATATGGTAGTTTTATCCGATAGAAGAGCCCAATGTAAGTGGGCATAGGGATTACAAACAAGGCCAGCAGGTATAAATGGGCTAGCAGGGCTAAGCTCATCCTCTTAGAAGGAAAAAAAAAAATACATAAATTGAGACTTCATTTTTTTCACATACACATTGTCTTATTTACTGTTGAACAATGTCCAAAAGTGGACTATTTATTTATTTATTTATTTTGTGAAACCTAGATCAACAGCACCACAAATGGTCTTAAATAAAAATACACGAAACAGTATGAATTAGTATCGGGGGCTGATTTCTTTCTAGCCCAGATGGCAGATTCACACAGCCTATTGATAATAGTCATCATGGTTGGTTGGTGAAATTGCGCACTTTTTGAATGCACTGGAGAGTTAATGATTGAGAAGGTGCACATGAAATTCAATAGCAACCACGAATGGTGTTCCCTGTTTGTCTTTCAATGAGTGTGTTACTATGTGCAGTAGATGGATGCCTATGATGATACCCTGAGCTAGAAGCCTTGACCATAATTGTGAGTGAATGATAGGTAGTATAATTTTAGCTCTCACAGTCAAGATCATTGATTATAAGAGATAAGAAACAAGTTTGGGAACATGGATTAGCCATAACTGGGGCAAGAACTAAGAGGAAACAAGGAATTAAGCAAGAGATTTCTGATTTTCAGGTGTCTTTACATTTATTGTGATTTTTATTCTAAGTGATTCATGTTATTACATAACTACTATTTTTAAATACTATTTCTTAAAAAACTACTGACAAGCATTGTGTATCAGCTGTTAGCTGGGTCTATATGTAACTAATTAAAAACAATCTCTACATAAAAGGGTGAAATTAATCTATTATTATTTTTGAAATTACTCATTTCAAACTTAAAATAGTCTTGTTCTAATGACAGATAATTTTTCTAATTTTAAACATTCATTTCTAGAAAGAACCATGTCTGCCATTAAAATAGTACAATTTAAAGCAAAGTAAACAAGTAGAGCATTCAAAAACAGGCTATATAATCTTATATTAGAGTTGTAATAATCTCATGAGAAGCATTTGTTAAATTTGCCCATATTCATTCTACTTTCACTTGCTAAGAAATAATTTTTCTGCAGTGTAGCCAAAGCTAAAATGAGTAACTATACAATTATATGTTGGGAACCACCAAAAATGGGTTTCAATCTGACCTGGTTAAACCTAAATGAAGAAGGGCAGGGTCAGAATTTGGAGATAAGACAGCAACTGTGTCATGTTACTATCACCAGAACTCCCACATACAGCGCAGAGACAGTCTGTTGCAAGCGACAGTCATTTAACAGTCTGTGAGGTGCCTCCAATGCTCTGTTATCTCAAATAACCCAATGTGTTGCTGGACCTGTGGTCTGCCAGCTACAGTACATCAGCCTCTGCTATCAGGAAACAAATTCCTTAAATACATACATACATGTCTCTATATAAACAATAGCTTTAAACCAGGAGTGTCCAATCTTATCCGGAAAGGACCGGTGTGGGTGCAGGTGTTCATTCCAACCAAGCAGGAGCCACACCTGAGTCTATTGAAAGCCAGGATCAACTGATTAAACAGCTGGAATCAGGTGTGGCTTCTGCTTGGTTGGAATGAAAACCTGCACCCACACCGGCCCTTTCCGGATAAGATTGGACACCCCTGCTTTAAACAAACTTGTAAACAAGGCACTTAGATATTGTGCAAGTGTGCAAGAAATTGAGGAGGTGCCAGTTACAACATGCCATGAGGTAGTTCTACTACTACTACTACTACTACTACTAATAATAATAATAATAATAATAATAATAATAATAATAATGTGAATGAAAAGGGATTTCCCCCCCAAAATTTCATCAAATAAAATGTTTTTACTATGAAGCTATTAAGAGGAAAGTAAATGGCTGACTTTTCTAAATGACTACAACAATACGGCCATATAATCATTTGAGACATGGCCCATGCAGAATGATAAATTAGCATAACTCAAGACTCCCTTGCTTCGTCTCATATCTGAGACATTGCCATGGCAACAAGCATGTGGCGGGCGGTTCAGTGTTGTTAGGTGAGAGCTCACACTCCAGGCTGTGAGGGTTTCCCAGTTCGTTCCCACTGGTTATGAAACATGAAAAAAAAGTGTCTATATACAATGTAGTTTTCTCCAGCCATCCATCCAGCATGTGTATTTAACCAATCCCATTTACATGTGAAACACATCTCTGGGGAAATGAATGTACTGTAAATGGGAGCCAGTAGGACAAGCCATTGCTTGTAGGAATGCAAAATAGCATTCCTGGTGACAGAGCATGCCTTAATTACCACTAATGTGTGTGGTATTGCATTGCATGGTTAGTATTTGACTATATTAGATTACACTGAAATCTCAAAGGTCTTTGAGATTTATAGGTGTAATTACATATTTTAAGTATGTATTTAATGTGTGACATTAAAAGAGGAGATGGTTTTGCAAAATAAAAAGGCACAGTAGAATAAAGATTTGTGCACATGTGGAAAAAAAAAACACATTAAGGATATATTGGTTGAAATTGGTATAACAGCACCTACGACCTATGAATACCTATAAATAATCTGTTACGTCCCTGATGCTAAACAGTACATTTATATTGGATGATATATTGGCTGGCATCTTTCTTCTTCTCTTTAACAGAAACAAACCATCCCACTTGCACACTATTTGGCTCGCAGAGCCTTTACACAATGCACATATATATATATATATATAAACTGACTAGCAAGTGTTCATTTATATTCAACAGCTAATTCCTCTGGAGCAGTGTTTTTCTTGCCATGAAGCATTGACTCAATATGCAAATTACTCATAGGCTAATATTAAAGGTTTTAAGGTGAAAGGTAGTTGGGTATGATTCTTAATGTTGTTTTAATGCAAAGCAGATTTTAAAAGATGACCATCACAAAGCTACAGCAGCTTTAATAATGGAAATGCAATCTGTAAATTCGATTTCCTAGTACAATACTGTCACACTACTGATAGTGTGAAAAAATAGTTGTGTTAAATGCTGCTTTCACCGCAGGCTTAGTGAGCGATATTATCTTATGATGTTATCGTGAAAAGCTGGTGAAAAGCGTAGGGGTTTTTATCCCAGAGAAAGCTCACTTTAGAATCAAGTCCCAGACTGAACATAATCCTCTCTATTTGAAATGTGGCTTTTCTCAGAAAACACCACAACATGGGAGAGTAGACATGCTGCGAATATAATCTATCTGTTTGTTCTGCTGTAAAAAAAAAAAAAAGAAGAAAAGAAAAAAGTTTTTGTTGTTATAATTGTTGTTGATGTTGCTGCTGCTGTTAAGAAACTATTTACTGCTTACTAGTTTAATAAATAATTTATTATTTATTTATTATTTATTTATTTATTATATAGTCTTTGTCTTCTAAATCTGCATCAAAATCTGCAAAAGACATCTGCATCAAATAAAAGCCATGTATCGCCTGAGTGCAGAAAAAAAAATGAAAAGAAAAACGAATAAAATAAACCATGTACACAAGCATCTTCTCTACTTATGGCTGAAATTTAAATAGCTCTGTCAACACTCTCATCTTAGGCAGTCTAGAAAAGCCAAAGCCTCCCCTATTGAAAGATCATGAGTCATATCTGACATTTGCACAGCAATTTTTTGTTATTGAGCCACTTTAATTGTCCATCAAATGATTCCTGTTTTAGCACCTAATTATTCATCTGAATTAGTCTTGGGGAATCAAAATGTGCTTCAGAATTTACACAAGCAACCATGAATAAATTTCTAGTCTCCTTCCATAATTATAATACAACATAATCATATAATTACTAAGAACATTAAAGGTGCACACATAGGTGGAACTGAACAAGCATTAATATCATTGGGAAAAATCTGAGATGTTCCCTATGAACCTTTTTTGCCTCTATTTTTGCAATCTGTGCAAGCAGCTCTTGCACACAGGTGATTGTTTAAAGACTACATGGAAAGCCCGTTCCTATATTTAATGTAGAAATGTAAGCAAAGATTAACGCTCATTGGACAGCGGGTTTTTAATATGTCATTTTGAGCCCGCCCAGACACAAGGCTTCTCCATATGATAGTTGGGAGATCTCTCAAAGGTGCTGAACCTTGTAAACAACCACCAATCACTGAAACAGTAATAAACATGACTGAAATTTCAAACTTAAATACATTGATGCCAGTCAGACCTGTAGAAGTAACCAAATCCATAACAATTTTACACTACCAGTATAGCTATACAAGTATAACTTGTTATTTTAGTTTTGTAATTGGTAAAAATCATAAATAAATATGTCTCTACCTCTGCTCTGTCACCTGTTATATGCTACATGAAAGCATAATATTTGTTCAATAAAAATATTTTATAGTTAACAGAGTATCTGGATTATGTTTTCAACTTGTAACAAATTGTATAATCATTAAGTAATGTAATAATCCTTGGATAATCTAAATAGTCAAGTAATAGAATTTAAATGAAAGGTTTATACAATTCAAGGCAATATGTTTCAAATGTGACAGCTTGGCAAGGTCTGCGGGGAAGGTTTTTTTGGGTTAAATTTAGCTTAAATTTAAAATATTACATTACATTTACATAATTTGGCAGAAGTGCTTATCCAGAGCGACATACATATGAACTTTACAGTCATTAAAAACATGGTCTCATGGTAGTAGAAATAGGTTTGAGTCTAAGAATACAATTAAACAAACCCCATTAGAGATAATTTAATAACATGTCAATATAGCAATAAAACTGTATATTTCAGGGCATATTTTCTGAATTTAGTGTCTTGTTAAGTCCTTAGTGACTCTTCATGTGAAAAAGAGACTCAGCCTAAGATCATCCCACCACCTGGGATGTCTTATTTGTACCTTGCGGCATGGTGGGTCAAGTCAACCCCTGCAAAAGGCTTGATCGGAACATGGTGCAAAGCAGGGTTTTATAAGTAGTTGGTGTGGGCTGACCCATTTTTAGCTTTGTAGGCAATCAGTGTTCTAAATTTGATGCAGGCAACTACAGGAAGGATGTGAAAGGAACACAGTTTGGAGAGTCGTGCAGCTGCATTCTGGATCAGTTGCATGAAGGGGAAGACTTGTAGGTATAACAAGCTGCAGTAGTACTATCTTGAGACAACTAGGAAGTGAACAAGCATCAGAGTGGCTTCCATGGAGAGAAATAGCTGGATTCTCCCAATGGTGTAAAAGAAAATCCTATATGACAGATTAGGTTAGCAATATGAGGAGAGAATGATAGTTGGTGTTCCAGATCTACAACAAAGTTCATGTCAGATGGTGTGATCCAAAAGTTCTCCAGGCAGATGACAAGATCTTGACATAGGGATGCATATTCAGGGATATACAGCAGTTAAGGCTTGCTGGGATTTACTGTCAGGTGTAGAGCTCCCATCCATGAAAAGATGTCTGCCAGACTTGCTGAGATCCATGCAGAAACATGAGTGTCTGAGGGGGTAAAGAAGAGGAAGAGTTGAGTGCCATCAGTATAGTATTAGTATGAAAAACCATGTGACGATATTACCTCACTAAGAGAGTGGGTACAAAGGGGAATGAGAAGTGGTCTATGCACTAAGCCATGTGGGACACCAGTGGATTGTCTGAATGGAGTGAATTTCACCTGATATGACCGTCCCAGGTAGGAAGCAACCACCACCATGTTGGGCCACTAATTCCAAGGTTTGCAATGACAGACCGGAGAGTCTTGTGATTAACACCGCTGAAGCCTGCTGAGGGGTCATTAAGGATCAGACCCAATGCTAGTTTGGCTGATCTAGTGGCATGAAGTTTCTAGGTATCAGTCACAAGGACTATTTCTCTGGGCTGTGCTACATTGAGGGCAGAATGTCTAGCGTTTCTTTGAATCCTAGGTGGCTGGGTGTATGATATATAATAAAAACATGAAGATTAATGGGAGAGGAAACAGTAATAGCATGGATGTTATGTAAATACCAGAAAAGATCTTCCCACACCTTTCCTCATCTCTCTGCGGTATGGAAGAGACCGCCCCACATCTGTACCCCAGAGAACATGTCAAGCATCCTCTTTCTGACCCCACGAGGGATGACACTCGATTGAATTGGAAATGCTTAGGGATATCTGGTCTAGATGTCCAGGACTCCCCCCTAAACTTATTATACGCTTTGGGAGGCATGCATTAAGGCAGGGGTCTGTTATGTAAATACCAGAAAAGGACTAGTGACTGATTCCCATCAGCCACTGCACCTCACCTGATCATGTCACATGACTATCTGCACCTGATCCATGTTTGGGGTTAATGATCACTTGTATATAAGTCACGTTTTTCACTGCACACATTCTCTTTCGTTTGTCTTATTTTACTGTTGTTTCCTTTGCTGTGTTATAGTCATTGTAGTATGTTTGTTTCCTAACCTTTGTGTTTTTGCCACTAGTTCTATAGTTAATGTTTTGTGTTTTGTTTTGATTTGTATTAAACTTTATGTACACTTGCAACCACCTTCGTCTCCATTACTTAACAGTGGAATTCAAATGAGGAGATGCAAGAGGTGTAAAGCAACCTTTCTAGGACTAAAGCAAGCCTCTGATTATTTATCTGCTGGCTTCTTGTGGATTTTGAGAGCAGCTGGAGTCATTGAATTCTCTGGAGGGATCCGGGGGCCTGTACCATGAAGGTAGTTGAACAAACTCAGGGTTACGGGATTAGTTTCGAGGTGACAACACCAAATCAATCCAACCAGGCTTTATTAGTATCATGATAGTACATACTCTGTCAACTCAGGGGGATATTCCAGAAAGCTGGCTATGCGACCTACCTGTGTAAGTTTACTCAGAGTTAACAGATAACCTCAACTTTCGGTTCCAAAAACAGGTAACTTTCAGGGTATGTAAGTTGCCATAGCAACTTACTCGCTGAACATAACCTGCTCCGGAGCAGGTTATGTTCCAGGGTTAGTTTGTTTCAGAGAGCTGACAGAGCGTAGCGTGCCCTTTTGAAGAAGATCCAGTGGAAGAGGAGGCACGGATTATATGGAATCTTTTTCATATCCAAATGAATATTTGCGGGAGTGTTACCATTTTTCGCAAGAATCATTAATATAACATTTTGAAACCTCACATCGCCAACGTGACACATCAAGGATCAGTGCTTAACACCGAGCACATTTTATGCATTGCCCTTCTTTTTTTTTTTGCCACAGGGAGTTTTCTGTATATAACGTGAGTGATGTGGAAAAGGCAACGGTGCGAAGGGCCGTTCATACAGTATGTCTTGCACTCAAACAGTTCCTACACAATTTTGTGTAGTTCCCTGGCCATAAACCATGATGAACCATTGATGAAGATGACAAGAGGAAACCCCAGTGAACCAAAGAGATTGCAGGATTTTACAAGATGTGATCTGTCCACATCGTTTCTAATTAAATTACTAATGCACAAAGTGAACAGTTGAGGTTCATTGTTTCTTTATTTTCTGTACTTGAAAAAGACATTTGAATTCATTGCTTTACCATTCAACAATAATTGACAAAATAATAATAATAATCAGTAGGCAAATACTTTGTCCACCTTTAACCAGTGCTTCAGCAATTCAATTTCAAGCATGGCCTTTTTTTTACGTTCACCTTTTTTTCCTCTCTTTGAAGATGTAGAAGGTCCATCTCCATGTCACGTTTTCTAATTTGCCTTTGAAGAGGGACCTTATACAGCTCATTTGCAGGAAGGCAGAATTATAATTCAATATAATTGATATTATAAATGTCTGTAATACATACACAGACCAAACATTTTTAATCAGGACAACTGCAAACAATTTTTTACACTAACACGATTCTGTGTGGAGGTAGGTGGGCCCTCCTCTTACAGGAATTGCCATAATCTTTAAGAGGACAATGACAAAGTTTTATTAATCACATTTTTTAAAAAAGGTATGCATTATATGTTAAACTGCTGTAAGACTCCCAGCATCTTCATTTTGTACCTCTGTCACAGCAGAGGTGGTCTCTTCATCTTCATCCTACAGTGCAAATTACTAATGATGTTTGGTCTAGCAAACAGAAACAATACCTGAAGACAATAATTACTTTCAACTGTGGCAGGATGTGCTGTTGTGGGGGGGTGGGGGTGGGGGGTTCCATTAATACAACTTAACTGTAAGAAAATGAAATGATATGCATTCTCAATCAAATACAACTAACATACAAGGACTTAAGGAACATCTAGTAGGGGCACTACAATTAATATTACAGTACACACCATGTGCAGTCAAATAAAATATACATGCATAATACACAAGTGAAACATTGCAAATAAAGATTACTATTTTAAAATTCCTTTTTTAGACCCTTTCAGGGTTTATTACCATCTTGATTGTTTAAGGATAAATCACTTAAAACACCGGAAACTTTTTAAAGAAAAAAAAAAAAGAAAAGAAAAGTACTAATATGCTACACATACATTTTACCAAGCCACTTATATCATAGGAGATAGCTGACTCTGATGAACTGCCCCCTGGAACTGCCCCCTTGATTAAGGGACAGTGTCAGCTTCTCATCCGGAGTGAGTGAAGGTGCTGGTGGTCCCCCACCCATTCTTCTTCCTGTGGCTATATAGAACAGAGAGAAAAGTTATTATAGAAGTTTGGGCCAATTAATTAGGTTACAATTTAGGAAGTTTATGAATATTATCTTTTTTGTGTTTCATTTTGACTTGGCTCCAAGTTCTTCTGGGTCCAGAAGGATTACACCTGATAAAATGTAAAGCCTATTATATTATTAGTACTATGTACAATGTTAAAAAATTGATGGAGGGCTAAAAGCAAAGGCATATCTATTAAATGTTATGGCACGGGTCTAATTGGATCAATGTTTAATTTAGCAACATAACGAAAGGAAACTTTTCAGATATTTATGAACTTATAAATTCACGCATTTAATCGATCCATTACTTTTTTCCAAGCCAGCTCTCTGTCCGAAGCAGCAGTTACAGTTTATTTATATATATATAAATGGCTTATATTCCTCATAGGCATGCATTAAAACCTCTAACTCTGCTTTGCTGATGTATGCAGCTCGCTTTTTTTCATCCTAGGTTTCCATGGTAACTCCTGAAATCGGTGATCCATTGATAATGTCTTTATGTACTCGCCGTGCATGCGCATTAACTCTGAGTTACCAATTGGAGGTGGATTGAGCTTACTCCAAACCGGTGTTCTGGAACCGACATACTCAGTGTAAGCAAGATTTGGGTTAATCAACCGAGAGTTCAGGGTTTATGTGACAGTAAGTTTACCCTGCTTTCTGGATTACCCCACAGGCTTTGATCCTAACACGTGACGTCGGCACCAAACAGCCAATAGCATTCAACATGGGGAAAAAAACAGGTGTGCATACTTCCAGTTGAAAAGCAAGAAATTATTTTGCGCAAATATTAGTGTTGGAATTTAAACCTACGCTAACCGCAAAAAGCTCGGGAACATTGCTGATTGTGTAAATGCGTAAGTTTACTTTTACAGGCTCACAATGAGAATAAACGGATTGCAAATTTGTAACCCCAACATCTTTCATGTAATTTCATTTAATATAAATGTAAATTGTTTTAATGAAATGTTTCTCAGTGAAGTGCTCTTCTTACAGTTTGCACTGGGGAGTTGAATTAGTTGCGTCATTTATATGTCACGTTGCTGACAGCTGGATGGTCCAAGTTGGGTTTGAGTTCTCTTACCCAGAACATAACCTGCCCCGGAGCAGGTCAGCCATGGAGCGTAAGTTACTATGGCTATGAACACTGGTCAAAGCCGAGATACTTTCATGGTACCTAAAACATAGGGCTGGCACAAACTAAACTGAAACTTATTTACCTGGCTAGCCACCTAAACCAGCTTCATGGTACAGGTCCCAGGTGTTAGACACCACCAGGAAGTGGAGAGCATGAAGGGAAGCTAAAGCTAGAGATGAAGTCAGCATTCTGGGTGGCAGACTGGTAGTTCCAGAGCCCACCTACCACCACTGTTTGGAACTGAGACAACAGTGGATAGTAGAAGAGGTTGCTGGTTGTACTATATGAGCAAAAGTGTGTGGAAGCCAGACCAGCACCCCATGTGTTTCTTCCCCAAATTGTTGCTACAAAGTTGAAAGTACACAATTATAAAGGATGCCTTTGCATGCCGATTTTCCCTTCACTGGAGCTAAGGGGCCCAAACCTGTTCCAGCATGACACTGACCCCATGCACAAAGTGAGCTCCGTGAAGACATGGTCGAGTGGCCTGCACAGAACCCTGACCTGAACCCCACTTAACTCCTTTGAGATGATCTAGAACACCAACTGCACCTCAGGCATCCTCACTGAACATCAGTTCCTGACCTCACTAATGCTCTTGCAGCCGAATGAGCACAAATCCCCAGCGCCACATTATAAAATCAAAAAGCACATATGATGTGATGGCCATGTGTCCACAAACATTTTTGCCATGTAGTGTATATATCAGAGTAAGCCCTGCCCACAATTCACACCAAAACTTGTGCAAATCTTCTCCAAAAAGCAGCAATGCTCTGCTTTGTGGGAGCCATAACGGAGGTGTCAGTAGTATGTTTGAATGAGAGCTTCATGTTGATCAGTGGTCTAGTTATACATACTGACAGGTGACATATTAAAGGGAAACTGAACATAAAGTGTCTTAGTAAGGTTTTGGGCAACATCTGCTCTTCCTCCCTTCGTCTATATAACCATACATGTTTTTATATACTAGCGATAGTATATGCTGAAAAACTTAACTCATCCTCGCTTTCCTCCCTCAGACACTAATGTTTCTGCACCAGTCTCAGCATGTCTGGCAGACTTGTCATGTCTGGCAGACTCATCGTGAATGGCACCTCATCACCTGAAATTAAATCCTAGGAAGACTGAGCTGCTGTACAGTATATCCCTGGAGATCCCTCCATCTGAAAACACACACAAACTTAGGGTAGTACTGGACATCCCACTATCCTTCTGTCCTCATATTGCTAACCTAATCTGTCATGTGGGTTTCTCCTTTACTACCACAGAAGGATCTGGCCATTTATCACCATGGAGTCCACTCACTCCCTTGTCATGTCCAAGATTGAACTTCTGCAACTCATTCTTGGCAGGTCTTCTCCAGCATGTCATCTAACCCCTGCAACTGATCCAGAATGCAGCTGCACAGCCTGTTTTCAATCTTCCCAAGTTCTCCCACATCATCTCATTTATGTGCTCTGAAGACACTTATCAAAGCCAGCTCTTCACTTGTCCCAACATCCCTCAATAACCAAGGAGGAAAACATGCATCAAGACTCTTTTCCCAGGTCTCACCCAAGTGGTGTAATGAACTTCCCATGGTTGTCCAACACAGCTATGTCACTGGCTGTCTTTAAGCAAAGACCAAACACCAACCGCTTCAATAAGAACTTAAACAAGCACTAAGTAAATGAAAGAAAAGTATTGAATTGCACTGTTTTTGTTGCTTTACCACTTGTTTTGGTAAAGCTCCCCATAATGCTGGCTTCGCTTGATAGTATTCTTAGACCCTCACCTTTTTGTACTAGCATGAGGATATCTTTTTTGATGGAGACTTCTGTAAGCACTTCTGTAAGTCGCTCCAGATT
This sequence comes from Ictalurus furcatus, assembly GCF_023375685.1. Classification (NCBI taxonomy): domain Eukaryota; kingdom Metazoa; phylum Chordata; class Actinopteri; order Siluriformes; family Ictaluridae; genus Ictalurus; species Ictalurus furcatus. Next base: position 6,452,801 of record NC_071268.1, on the reverse strand, counting down.
AGGGTATCTGCTACAGTAAATGCTGTAAATGTAAATATATACAGCCTTTACTCAGCCATTGTGCCATTTTAATCCTGAAACCACTCCCATCAGGATAGAAGGAAAAAACAGTGGATTTGTTATGCTCTAGGAAGCATTTTGCTGGCAAAGTTTGAGCCACTTTTCCTCTTATATGGAAGGGTCATTGCAAACCAACATAAAGTGGTACTGGATATTAATTGAAAGGCTCAGTAAAATGCCACCTTCTCTAGATGTCACTATACGCAGCTGCATATGTTAACTAATGTCAAAGACAGGTCCTGCTGCTTAACTTGTATTGGATGAAAGCATCTGCTGAATTACTAAATGTAAATATGAAATATAGAGATAATATATTATTGCCTGACATGACGAAGGTGGTTTCATTTCCAGCTTTCTCTGCTTCACTAGTAAACAAGGTCTGATCCTGCCTAATATCCTACAGCCTTGTGCAGACCAAACTAGCTCCATATGGAAGGTATTATAATATCATACACAAAGCACACACTAGTCAGGCTCAGAGGAAACTGTATGCGTGTATGTGTGTGTGTGTGTGTGTGTGTGTAAGGGAGAGGGAGGGTGCTTTGGAGTGTGTTGCATATCGCAGGGTGTCCTGCTGTGCCTCTGGCGGAAAGGAGCTCTTTCCCAGACTGTTTTATGTGTGGGGAAATAGAGAGGAAATCCCCTTTGTGCGCAAATGGTAAAAATTGTGTTAAATACAGAAAAAGACTCTTTAATGGACATAATAATTAATGCAGCCTGTTACTGATTATGCCGATGCCTAAACCTAACCATAACCCTTAGTAACCAAAGGAAAACTTTAGCCTCTTTTAGTTTTCTGGGTTTTTTTTTTTTTTAAATAAAAGCTGCAGAGGCGTTTTTCCCATGGAGACATGTGAGGATCTTTACCTTGAGGGGACATGTTGTGCTGGGCGGAGACAAGCGCGGACGATCTATCCAGAAGGCGTGGGACAGACGAAAGACGAAGTACAAATGGAAACTTGGTCGGTCAATCGGGCAAACAGGTAATCCGAGGCTTAGACAGAATCGAAGTCGATAAACAGGCGAATTTCGAGATCAGGTTAGCGGATATGATAACTAAGGCTTGGTACACTACAGAGACGAGGCTGCTGAGCATTTACTTCGCGAGGCGCGGAGGTTAACGAGGCCTTTTATAACTTATGATGCCACACAGGTGTTTGTACTCAATATTCCGGCGAACTGCAGACTGAGTATTGCAGCTGCATGTTTGCCATGGCGTAACAGAGCCCCCACTAAAGGGCTCACTCCGGGAGCTGAATCCCTCCGAGGCCTCCCTCTCCTCTGGGGTCCCGGTCTCTCTGGATGAGCCTCACGGAAGTCTCTGTGCAGATTCGTGTCCAGAATGTCCTGGGCTGGGATCCAGCATTGTTCTTCTGGGCCATACCCCTCCCAGTCTACCAGATATTCGATACCTCTCCTACATCTGGAGTTCAAGATGTCGCGGACACAGTAGGCTGGGCGGCCTTCAATCTCTAGTGGTTCCGGTGGGTGGTCCTCCGGCACCAACAGTATCACTGCTTTGAGGAGTAAGACATGGAACGACGGGGCGATGCGACTGTGCTTTCGGTATGTCCAGGCGGTATGTAACCTCATGAATTTGCTTCAGGACTCGGAAGCGGCCAGTATACTTAGGTTGGAGCTTCTTGCCCAGGAGAGGTGACTTTAAATCTCTGGTGGAAAGCCACACTCTATCCCCTGGTTGATATTGGGGTAATCCCTCCGGTGCCGGTCTGCCTTTCGTTTGGCGGTGCGGGAGGCCTGCGCTAGCCGTTGGTGGGCGCGTTCCCAGACCTGTTCACTCCAGCGGAACCACTCATCTACCGCTGGTGAGTCAGTGGGGGAGGTGTTCCAGGGGAATAATGGTGGCTGGTAGCCCAAGACAAACTGAAATGGGGTTAACTGGGTGGCAGAATGCCGTAGCGAATTCTGTGCATATTCCGCCCACGGCAGGAAGTGGCTCCAGTCCCCTGGATTGGTGGCACAGAAGGTTCGGAGGAACCATATGACCTCCTGGTTAGCCCGTTCTGCCTGGTCGTTAGCCTGCTGGTGGTACCCTGACGTGAGGTTAATGGTGACCCCCAGCTTCTCCATAAAACTGGCCCAGACGCGAGACATGAACTGTGGGCCCCTGTCACTCACGATCTCCTCTGGGATGCCGAAGTATCGAAACACATGTTGGAACAGGAGTTCAGCTGTGGGATGGGATGGCCGGTAGTGGGATGAGGCGCAGGGACTTCGAGAACCAATCACTGATCACCAGTATCACGGTACTACCTTGCAACTCCGGCAAGTCCGTTATAAAATCTAGGACCAAGTGGGACCACGGGAGGTCAGGTGTGGGTAGCGGTACCAATCTCCCGGCAGGTAGAGCACTTGGCACCTTGGACTGGGCGCACGCGGAGCATGAGGACACAATGCGCTGTACCTCCCTAGGCATATGGGGCCACCAATACTTCTCTGCCAGCAATTGATAAGTGCGACGGGTTCCCGGGTGACCCATCGCTGGTGTGGGCCCATGTGATGAGTTCCTGGCATAACACATGTGGTGATCCTCACAGTAAGAACTAATAAAATATATTTATTCTGCAGAACTTCAACTGTTAGATATGGGGTTGTTTGATCTCCAACAAAATATTAAAACATGCTACCACACACACCCACACACACACACACACACACACACACACACACACACATACACGCATTAGAAAGCAGGTGCTTAACTTCCCAGTGGAGCCTGAGGCCAGGAAGACAGCACGATTCCCTCCTCTCTCTTAATTAGCACACTGAATTGATTTTATAGCCTATTAGTTTTTATTCTTTGAACATACAGTACTGAGACAATGCAACAGTTCTCTGAATGTGTTCTGGTGAAGCAATCTTCTTAAATATTGCACAGGGCTTTTATTATAATAAACCATTTCTAAGCCATAAAACAGCAATAGGGTGCTTTTAAAACCCTTGTGACAGCACTGACAGGAACAGCAGGAAAAACATACTGCCCTTGATATGTTTTTTTTTTTTCTTTTTTTTACATACTGTAAAATGGATCCGCTTTATTCAAAGCCCTATAATGCATTTGCAACAGGAAACACACCTGCTGTGTCAAACACAGTTAAACAAATGTACGTCTAAAACCACACAATAAAAGTTGCTAGATAACTGCATGGTGTTGTTGAGACTCGAGTGAATGTTACGTGGTAACGTAATATTCTATAGGTTGTAGCATAATGCATAGACAGGTCAAGTTTGTTAGTCTCTAAACTAAATTTAGTGTGATGTCGTTATTAATGGCATCCTGTCTTACCAAAATCTTATGCCATAAGCCATCAAACACATTAATAATATGATGTATTTCTGCCACTCACTGGATGAATTTTCTGTTTTTCGCTCTAGAGACTGCTGTGCATGAAGATCCCAGGAGACCGTCAGTTTTTGAAATGCTCAAACTGGAGTATTACACCAGCAACCGTGCCACGGTCAAAGTCACAGAATCACGTTTTTGTAACTACCTGTCTACTTGTTATGTGCATGCATCCAGGATGTTTTTATTAAAGATGTAAGGAAAAAAATAATAATCATCACTTGAAAAACAAAAGAAAAAAGTATTGTTAGATTGCAAGTTTGACTGCCTTGTCCGATCTGTGCTTGTGTTTATAGGCAAATAGACACAAGCAAATAGACACAGGGTGTCCCAAAAGTCTCCATACGTCAGGGAAATTAACACTTTATTAGGAAAATGTCTTCGAAAATTACTTAATTTATATTTATATATGAGAAACAAGGCTGTGAAAATTTGTCCTTATTGTTTAACCTTTTGATCTCTTGTTTAAAAAATTCACAAAAATACTCTGCTCTCATGGTTATCAAACAATTGCAAACAAAACACAGGTGTATATATATATATATATATATATATATATATATATATATATATATATATATATATATATATATATATATATATAGGTGTGCAACAATTATTTGGCACCCCTATGAATTCATATAAGAAAAATATATTTGAATTATATTCCCATTTATATTTGACATTTTTTAGTACACCTGGGTGACTAGGACCAGAAAATTGTTCAACCATGACTTCCTGTTTCACAGGGGTATAAATATGAGGTAACAGATAGGACAAATTCCCTTAGTCATTCATAACAATGGGTAAGACCAAGGAATATAGCTGTGGTTGGGGGTTCAATTCCCACCTCCACCCCGTGTGCATGGAGTTTCCTCCCCCAATCCAATGACAATGTAGGCTGATTGGCATCTCTAAATTGTCCGTATTATGTGAATGCGTGTGCAAAGCTGTCCCCCACCCTGTGCCCCAAGTTCCCTAAGAGAGGCTCCAGGCTCCACATGACCCCATGTAAGATAAGTGGTACAGAAAATGGATGGACGGATTGGCTAGCCAAGACATACATGAACCATGGGAAATTTTGGTAGGTAGTCGACAACCTGTGATCTTTGTGATTTTTAACCCACAATATCATCCCTGCCTAATTTTTGGCCATAGAACCGTGACCCTTGCACCTCAGACTGACAAAGGTCAGTGGAAAGCTTCACAGTGCAGGCCTCTTTGGTTTGGTTCAAATTAAGCAACTGTGACCAACAAACAGGAGCAATCTGGGGACAGTTTGAAGATTGTGAACTGCTACACTGCTGCTTTTGTTATCTTTCATGCTTAGACGAGAGATTACATTTTAGGAGAGCCAAGACAGAAGACAGGGTCTCGAATCACCTATGAATATGACGGAGAATTATATCTACAATCCAGTCGAATCAGCTCATATTAGCCAGTCACATGTAGTCTGGTGTACACAAAAACTACCCAACAACACTGTACAAACAACCCAAGTGAAATAACCCAATAGTTTCAACCAAGTGTTTGGGTTTCTTTAAAAAAAAAAACAGCACTGTTAGCGTGTATAATCCTGTATTGTGTGCTGATGTGTGTAACTATTTCACAGGCGCATGACCTAAAGGACTTATCACCACGCTGGTGATCCTCCTTGCCCAGTTTCAGCTAAATTGACTTTTTTGGAGTTTGTTTCCTTATCATGTTTTCAGCAGTGAGTCACATAATACACAGGGAAAGAGATTCACTGAGTGGTAATTGTCCTCTTGAGGCAAGAGGATAGACTGCATTGATCTGCACACAGTCGAGACTTAATTGCATTTGATTTCCATGCTTTTTTAGGAAGATAACTATCACTTATCACTGGAAAGAGAGAGGGTTTCTGTGACCTCATGTCTCACACTGGCTGTGTTGACAATCCCACTGAATTGAAGTAATTAAGGTGCAGGGGGACAGCTTTTAGGTAGATAATGAACATTGGCGTTAGATAACATAAACAGAAATTTACTCTTTGTCTTCTTCATAGGAGGACTAATTAAAGAAAACCAACTAGCTAGCTGAAAATGTGACATGATAGCCTTCAGAAAATTCTAGATAGTACTCCCACTCCTTCATTAGGAAAGAAACACTTCCTAATCAAGGTTAGATAATCAGTTCAGATAAGAGGAAATGTTCAAAAAGACAGACGAACTCCAGTGTTCCTCTTCTGCTACTTCTTTTCTTCAGGCACTTGTTCTGAAGTCATTCTTTCTCGGTAGATTTCAAAGGTTTTGATGCGCAATTTATTCCGCAGGTGTCAAAATGCTCTTGATCTCTTAATAGAAATGATACCAATCATAACAACCTACACACATGCATACAAAGGGAATGAAAGCTTTAGAGCATTCAGTAGCTAGAGAATTCAGTAGCTAGAGCATTTCAAGTGAGAGAATTCAGTAGCTACTGTATGTGACAGTTGTAGCATTCAGGACATTGTTTGATTGAAGCTCTTTGTAGTCTCTGATATGTTTCGCAGAAAAACCTGAATCGCTGTGTTAGATCTTTTGAGATCTGCTGTACAGATAGAACTTGAGGTCATTTTACTACGTATAGTCTTTTGTGCTGTGCTCCTGTACTGTTGTCTTTTGCAACACAGTTCTAAGGAAACAGCATTTAGCTCTGCTGTATACATGTGGATGAACTGAAAACAAACTTCAACTTGACTCGATAAGCTTCGCAGAGACTCATTTGCATAGGCTTGTATTGTGAAAACCAAACTCCCATTAGAATTGCATACAATTTATGCATATCTGCACAATGCGCACTTGTTATGTCAGTAGTTTGGCAAATATTTACAGGAACTAACTATTATATTTCATCACTATAGCAGTATCTCTCAAATGCTTATTTAGCAATCTATCTCTTTCTGCGCCCCGCCGAGTACTGACCCTTTGTGTCCACAGGTATCTACACAGTATATTCACTCTAAAGCAACCAGAGAGTAAGTCGAACACACTGACAGCTCCCCTGACAAAGTCCTGTGTCACTTTAGGTTAGTCTACCACCACAGAAGGTCTCAGTGTTTGTGAGTGTCTTGTGTGTGTGTGTGTGTGTGTGTGTGTGTGTGTGTGTCTGTGTGTCATGTTTCTGCCTCAACACTATCATTTCCCCATATGTTCTCTGGAGACTTGCTGTCAGACTTATTCACTGGACTCCTTCTACGCTGGAAATACATGTCATTTAACAGTTTAATCAGTGCAGGTTTCTCATTTGGTTGCATGATTGTGCTATACTTATAAAATCTAATTTACATGGCATGTAAATGTACATATGTACAGTTACAAATGTAAAATGTACAGTTAATAAATATCGCATTTTATTTTATTTATATACTGTAAAACCGGATAAGTTCATTTAACTCAAAAAATTTGAGGGAAATAATTACCTCAAAAATTTTAAGTTGATAAATCAATTTCTTTAAGCCAAATACACTTAAATATAACAAGTTTGAGGTACATTTTTATATATATATAATATATATAGTGTATTTGGCTTAAAGAAATTGATTCATCAACTTAAAAATTTTGAGTTAATTAGTGTCCTCAAATTTTTGGAGTTAAATGAACTATCCGGTTTTACAGTGTATTCACCAGATGTAAATATGATGCTAAATGTATAGATACAGAAACACATTTACAATATACAGTGAATATAAAACGCCTTAAAATTGCAGGTTTTTATGATGTAAAAAAATAATAATAATAATGTGATATTGCAAACAAAAAATCCAAGTGAAAAACAAATTTTAGAAAACATTTTAGAAGGAAAAAAAAAGAAAACACTTTCAGTAACGTGGTTGCATACAGTATACAGTGTGCATGCCCTTTTATAATGTTGCATGTGAATGTTTTCAGAATTAACCAATCACATTGAAACTCACGTTCAAAGTAAGTATTGTACAGCTGTCATCAATGAAGGGATTCTGATTAACCCCAAACAAAGACTAATTGTTTCTGTAGGATTTTCTTGACATCTTTTTCAGCTGAATCTATGGCCTTTGCTTTACATTGCACATTGTACATACTTACAAAGCATGTACAGGATCTCATTGTTGAAAGTTAGTGATCAGGAGAGGGGTACAAATGAATTTCCAAAACATTAGATGTACCATGGAACACTGTGTAGGCCACCGTTAATAAGTGGTGAAAATGGGCCATCAAAGTCACATTACCAAGAGCTTGTCAAGGAGGCTGCCAAGATACCTACAGCAACTTTAAAATAGTTGCAGGAATATCTGGCAAGTACTGGTCACTCTCTGCATGTGACAACCATCTCTCATATTCTTCACATATCTGGTCTATGGAGTAGGTGGCTAGATGGAAGCCTTTCCTCACGAAAAATAAAAAATTATCCAAAAAAAACCCCAAGCCCATCATAAATTTTGCCAAACCATCCGGCAAAATGTGTTACAATCTGATTAGACCAAAGTAGAACTTTTTTGGGTGTAATTCTTAATGATATGTTCGGCATGAAAAACAAGACAGTTCATCACTCAAAGATCACCATATCCACAGAGAAGCATGGTGGTGGCAGCATCATGCAATGGGGCTGCTTCTCTTCAGCTGGGACTGGTGCTTTAGTCAAGCTAGAAGGAATTATGGATAGCTTCAAACACCAATCTATTTTGGCAGAAACCTGCAGGCTTCTGTTAAACAGCTAAAGATGAAGAAAAATTTTGATAACGACCCAAAGCATAAATCCAAGTCAACAAAGGAACGGCTTCAGAAGAAAAAAAGAAGATCAATGTTTTGGAATGGCACAGTCAAAGCCCAGATCTAAATCCTAACAAAAACCTCTGGAATGACTTAAAGATGGCTGTGCACAGGAGATCCGCATAGCCACAATCTGATAGATCTGGAGCGTTTCTGCAAGGAAGACTGTAATGAAATTGCCAAATCAAGTTGATAGACTCTTACCAAAACCAGACATAGTGCTGTATTACAACCAAAAAGTGCTTTAATTAACAAAGTATTATTTAAAGGGTGTGCACATTTGTGCAACTAAGTTATAGTACTTTTTATATTTGTTGTTCAGTTGAACTTTGTTAGTTGCTATATCACATTATAGGTGGGAAAAAAATCTGACATGATTTATCTTGGTTTCATTTTTTTACCTCATTTAAAAACCTACGATTTTAACAGGTTTGTGTAGACTTTTTTTTTTTTTTTTAGATCCACGATATCCTGAATAATTGTTTGCTCTATTTAAAATAGAATCATTCATTAGTAATAGTGAAAAGAAGAAGAAGAAAAGCATTTACTTATAAACATTTATTCATGCAGTTGATAGTGCAGTGTCCATTTTTTCACCAGAAAATATAATTAAGCCTTGTGTTAGAGGCAGTAGTGCACAACAACAGACTCCTACATTATCATTTTGACACTCAGCCATGATTGACTCTGGGGCAGACCTTAACAGTCTGTGTAATGGTCGACTGGTTCTCTCCCAACCAAAACCTCTCTAGCGATTTAAGGTACTGCACTAAGAGGAACATGTGAACATCGGGTTCATGTTTAGAAAGCACATTAGAGAGCACTAAGCAGATGGGATGTCATTTGTCAATTGCACATTTAAATCTGCATAATAGCAGTTTATCTGTCAGTCTATCTGGGATCTGATTACTTAGGACACATAAAACCAGTGAGATTCTGAAATTCAATGGAGATATTTAGAGATGTCTTCCAAAATGTTCATTTTAAATTCTACATGATGCACAAACATCCTTAAAATCCTGTTCATTGACTTCAAGACTGAGCTGGAAATGCACAATAGGCAACAATTTGGATGATGCATCAATAGCATCTCATCAGTAAAAAAATGTCAAATATATGCAGATACAAATAATGGCATTTAATGAAACAATATTTGCGTATTCTTCTTGTTAATTCATTTGTGTGAAATCCATTCGCCAGGACAAAGTGCGTGCTGAAGATGAATGAGGGAATCGTCTGCGATATTATACACCAGAAAATCTGTCGTTAAGTGAGTGAGTAGCTACGCGAGGTGTCTGATTAGGAATCCATTTTCTTTGAGCAAGTCTTCTTAACAGGCTGACCAGAGAAGACTAGCATCACCTACCATTCAGTGCTTAACTGGCATTTCTCATGTGTAATACAAACAGACGTAAACAAATACAAATGCAACTCGCAATGCAGCCGTTCTTTTTACAATGTTGGTTAAAACACAGTCTAAGCAAGCAGAGATCCTGCGTGTGCTTATAAATTGGTTCATCTGAAGATTCTTTGTGTACATATGTATATGCCTGAAAGGCAGTCCCATCAAAAGCAGTATAAACTCTGCAGAGATAGAAGAACTACACTGGCAATATCAATGCATAAGATAACCACAGAAGAAAAATTCTCAGAAGAGAAGAAGAATAGTCAATAATAAATAATAAAATAAATGAATAATAAATAATTACTACTAAAATACATTTGTTATACAGTGTTATGAATGGGTTCAGCAAAATTAGTTCAGTGCTTATTATTGCAGTATATAATCCATCCATTTTCAGTACTGCTCATCCTACATAGGGTCGTGAGGAGCCTGGAGCCTCTCCCAGTGGACCCATCACTGGGCAAAAACGCACAAATGTTTACACACTACAGACAATTTGGAAATGCCAATCAACCTACAACGCATGTCTTTGGACTGGGGAAGGAAGCCAGAGTACCCAGAGGAAGCTCCTGAAGCATGTGGAGAACATGCAGGCTCCACGCATGCAGGGCAAGGGTGGGAATTAAACCTCCCACAGTAACTTTTTTTTTATTTATTTTTTTTATTTATTGTGTGTATTTATGGGATAGTAGAGGGTAAACAAGGCTATGTTGAAGACCAGGTACAAAAGCCAGACACTAGGCACCAAACTTTGGAATGCCATCACCTAGGACCTTTGTAACTGCATTTCCTTCTCAAGAGTCAGCTTACCTTTTCTCACATCACTATTCCCTTTCTTCTTCCTATTACTCTTTCGTTTTCTCTTTTTTTCTTGGTACAGTGAGCTTGAGTGTTACATGGTAAAGGCACTATATACTGTAAATGAAGCACATTATTATTATTATTATTATTATTATTATTATTACACTGTTTGTGCTAGCCACTATCTGTTGATTGACAGAACCTTGAAGAAAGCCCTGGGCATTCTTGACTGCCAGTGGTCAGAGTGAGCGGCATCATTAGTGTTGACAGTGTGGACTGCTGTGCCTGTAGCTATTTTCTTTTGTGCAACATAGCCAACCTTCATTTGGAATTATGTCATGCTGCTCAACTGTCAAAGGAAATCAGTCCTGCTCTAGCTAGTTGCTTCAAAGTATTTGGACTGGATTAAAAGAATATACAGACAGGTTGCAAATTAAAGGAATTTATTTATTTATTTTTTTGTCCATCATTACATTTCAACCCAACTGATCACCTTTAGAGTCATGTGTTAGACAGCGCTCAGCCATCATCGTCATCAAAATACCAACTGATGGAATATTTTTAAGAGGATTGTATTCATCTCTCCAATATAGTTCCAGAGACTTGTGGAATAATTGCCAAGGCATATTGAAGCTTGTCTCATGGCTGATGGTGGCCCAGGACCTTACTAAGACACTTTATTTTTACTTAAATTTGTCATTTTGGGGAGATGATGTGAAATTGCATTCTAAGATGCCTCTACAGTAGATTGAACATGATAAAATGCCCTCTAGGTCCCTTACAGTGGAGACAGTGTGATGCAGTGGCTTCACTGTCTTTCAGCTGGGGAAAAAAAAATTTTTTAAAGTAATGAAATGTCAGCTAGGGTTAAAGCTCTTTAAGTCATGCACAAATCTAGAACTTCCAGAGTCTACAAAACAGCTAAAGGACAGTGACCAAAAAAAAACCAACAACAACAACAACAACTTGAGTGCACTGAGTCAGCTTTGGCATGAATTTGAGAACTGATGTCCACTTTGCACTTACCTATCAAACTTCAGGCCACTGAGCTTCACTCTTTCTCTGTCCTTGGCAATGTCATTTACCCTTTAGAAAAATGTTCTCTCATAAAAAGGCACAGGACAATCAAGACTATTTTTGTTCACCTATTTACTAAGGAAAAATTGCTTCCAGGTTTAGCCATTCTTTGTTCACAGAGCAAACGAGGACGCCAACACAATTAACCGAGCCCACTTTTATAAGAAACTTCACTCAAGCTCTAGAGGGAAAACTCTTAAGCAACATCCCAACTGAAGAACATGACAGGCGGGCAGCTGTTATCCAAACCAAAAGAGGGAAGTCTTCAGGAATTGTTCAGGCAGTTAAGACGGCCATCATTAGAGATGTGAATGTTAATGACCCTACCATCTTCTAATTGTGTTGCACCTAGTGTTACAGGTTGAGTCTCAACTGTCCAACTTTCACTGAGCTGGAATGCATGACTATTAGTTTTATATTGAAACATCAAATGCAAAAGGACTTTGAGTAACAAGAAAAAAAAATGCATAATTGACTACAGGGACTAGTTTCAAAGTTTGGCAGTGTGATATTATTTATTTGTTTAATGACACACATATGCCTGTGTGACAGTCCAATGTGCCGGCCCATCGCCTTCCCCATCCATTCCTCTGTCTCTCTCTCGGCAAGTCGCCCATTTTGCCACTCTGTATATTTATTCATCTACACAGATGGATATCGCCCGCTCCTTTGGGTGTCTTAGCAACTACTGTCTCATAATAAGGATTTCACACTATCCATCGCCCACTCTTCATGGACAGTAGCACGCAGTGGTGAGCACTCATAACACAACTGAAGTTAGAAGATTAGGCCGGTAGAGCACAGACTCATCCATGAGGAAAGGCTGTATGCTCACCAAATCTACACTTCAAGATAACACTATGCCACCACACCAATTTGTGTTCCTTCCCTCAAACTGTTGCCACAAAGTTTGAAGCACACAACTGTCTAGAATGTCTTTGTATGCTGCAGCATTACAGTTTCTCTCCACTGGAACTAAGAGGTCCAAACTTGTTCCAGCATGACAATGTCCCTGTGCACAAAGCGAGCTCCATGAAGACATGGAGCGGCTGTGGTTCAGGTGGTAGAGCAGTTGTCCACTAATCGTAGGGTTGGCGGTTTGATTCCCGGCCCGCATGACTCCACATGCCAAAGTGTCCTTGGCCAAGACACTGAACCCCAAGTTGCTCCCGATGGCAAGAGAGCACCTTCATGGCAGCTCTGCTACCATTGGTGTGTGAGTGTGTGTGTGAATGGGTGAAAGAGACACAGTGTAAAGCACTTTGGATAAAAGCGCTATATAAGTGCAGACCATTTACATGGTTTCCAAGATTGTAGTGGAAGAACTCGAGTGTCCAGGACAAAGTCCTGACCTCAACCCCACTGATCACTTTTAGGGATAAACTGGAACAATGACTACAGCCCAGACCTCCTCATCAGACATCAGTGCCTGACCTCACTAATGCTCTTGTGGCTGAATGATCACAAATCCCAACAGCCACGCTCCAAAATCTAGTGGAAATCCTTCCCAGAAGAGTAGAAATTATTATAACAGCAAAAGGGGAATATATCTGGAATGGGATGTTTAACAAGCACATATGGGTGTGATTGTCATGTGTTCACAATCTTTTGGCCATATAGTGTATAAAATGTACCTATTATACCATGGGTTGCTTTCCCATTGTCTCATTTATAGCCAAACACACAGTAACAGCAATTATTCATTAGCACGAATCTAACTCAAGGACCAAATCCAGCCCACTGCCTTATTTAATTTAAACTTGTGAAATATATTATTAAAACAGCCCTTAGCAGAGTACTACCCACCATTTTCACACTTATTATTAGCATTAGCATAATATAACAATGTACTCGAAATCCTAACAATGCATTCCCTTCTCACTTACACAACAACACTGACACCTAGTGTTCATCAGCTTTTCAAAGTCAACAGAAATGACCAAAAAAAAAAAAGTTAATGCTGATGGGAGACTAAGTACATGTTTGTTCTTAGCAGAGACAAGCCAATGTGAGTTGTTTGTAAAGAAGCTGTGACAGTCATGAAAGAACACAATAAAACAGTACATATACTGTACTTGAGTATTCTGGTAACACTTTAACCCCTTTATTCATAGAGACTACCTTTTGATTTAAGAGTCTAGATTATTGGTGTCTCCTATGTTTAGTCTGCAGCATATAAAATGCACTTAAATTGAAAACTGCAGTTATGGTCTTCAGAGGATGTGCGTGTATTGGATGCGTCAACATTTTTTTTTCAGTAAATACATTTTTATAATATATTTATATATTATATATAATAATATGATTTTGTTTCAGAGAAAAAAAAAAATCAAGGCGTTAGAATGGCCCAGTCAATCACCTGACTTGAATCCAATTGAACAAGATTTAAAGACAATATGTTTAGAAGAACGGACCAAAATCACACCTGAATACTGTGGCGCATTAATTTCTTCATACAGGAAGCGTCTTGAAGCTGTCATTATAAACAAAGGCTTCTCCACTGAGTATTAAATACATTTCAGTTAGCATGTTCAATACTTTTTTCCCGTGTCATTGCTCTTTATTACACATAACTTTATTTATGAACTTTAATGTTGTGAATTCTTTATATGTGCAGATTTCTTGAGTTAATACTGATGTCTGGTGAACATTTCATGTGAATAGCCTCATAGGAAATATATTTACTGAAAAAAATGTCGTGTTAAGTGTTGCATTCAATACTTATTTCCCCTACTGTAGAGTTGTATGATTTTCTTCACCTTGGGTCCAAAAGGTTTCTCAGAGTCAACAGAAGTGCTCACTTCTTTTATCTTCTAATAAATGACTTCTCCCAAGATTAGAAATTTCAGTGCTGAATTTAATAACAAATGGGTTTGGTCTTAGTCGTCAAATATATCTTCTAATGAATGAAAAGAAAATACTGTACATTACATTTTAAAAATACTTTCTTGCTCATTACTTTCTCTCCTCGACCAAACAGATCATAAACCTCAGTTTACAATTAAGGGAAAGCAAAATGCATTAACAATTATTTATATTGCATTATTTATATTATGTTCAGCATCTTGGAAGTGAATGTTTCAACTTGCCTTTTTGTGTGTTATTCAGTGTGTCTAAGCGTTATTATATTTTTAGATCGATTTGAATTTAGTATTATTTTTACGAGTCCAGTTTAATGCCTACATTTGAGCTCTAGGGGCTGTGGTTCAAGCCTAAGCACTACATGTGAGAGTTTTATACATGGTCTATGATTCTCCTCTCATCTGTTTAGATTTCCTCTCACATTACATCCCAAAAACATGCCACTCTATTCTAAATTACCCCCCAGGGGGATTTAATGTGGCTTTAGATAAGTTGTTTATTTAATTAAAAGTTGTTAAAGAATTCTTTTACAAAAATAAAATATTTACATATATAAATATAATTAGATATAGATATAAATATAAATATAGTTAATATATTCAGTCAACTTTGTTACTTTGACTTTCATATTACTAGTTCACAGTTTTTAATGCTTATAATGCTTAAATATTCTGCTAACAGTGTATTATACATTAGACTAAGTAGGAGTTTGTGTAACCTTAATCTTAAAATCAAGTTCAAACATGAATAAAGATTTATGATAAAACATAATCCTAGCCTAAGGATCAGTTTGAACAGAACAAACCCTAATTCCAACAGAGAGAAAAAAATCATATTTTTAATTAAGATTAAATAAATTATTACAAAGCTGTCTTCTCAAGAATTTTTAAAGATGAGGTTTAATTGAAGTGTAAGACTTCCTCAGAGTCTGAAATCACATCATGGATGTCTGTGCTCACTTGGTGCGTCAAAGAAACATTGTTTTTCCATAAGTAATTTAGATTATAAACGTAGAGGGGCATGTTTCTTTGGCATTGGACTGGAATCTGTAAATGTGATTTATCTTTACTCTTTTGCGGCTAAGTGGACTTTAATCCTTGTGCATCAATTTAAAAAAGTTACACATAGGTCCATAGAGGACAAAAATGTCCAAAAACTGTCATAAAAATATTATATATTAATTTTTTTTTCCCACTTTCACTGATGTCGATTTTTTTTTTACCAGCATCAGTTCTAATCATAATTAACATTCATTCATTTTCAGAATTGTAAACCTTTAAATGCTGGTTTGTTTACATAATGCCACGTGACATAATGAGGACCTGGACATTTTTTAGGATACATGGCATCATGGACTCTATCAAATATCAACAGATATTAAATGAAAACCTGACCGCCTCTGCCAGAAAGCTTCAAATGGGCCGTGGTTGGATCTTCCAGCAGGACAATGATCCAAAACATACATCAAAATCAACACAAAAATGGTTTACTGACCACAAAATCAAGGTCCTGCCATGACCATCCCAGTCCCCTGACCTGAACCCCATAGAAAACCTGTGGGGTGAACTGAAGAGGAGAGTCCACCAGCGTGGACCTCGAAATGTGAAGGATCTGGAGAGATTCTGTATGGAGGAACAGTCTCAGATCCCTCGCCATGTATTCTCCAACCTCATCAGGCGTTATAGGAGAAGACTCAGAGCTGTTATCTTGACAAAGGGAGGTAGCACAAAGTATTGACTCAAAGGGTGCCGATAATTGTTGCACATATTTAACAAAGATATAGTTTTTATAAACCTGTTTTGTTTGCAAAATGTTTGATATCCATGAGAGTAGAGTATTTTTGTGAATCTTTTTAACAAAAGATCAAAAGGTTAAACAATAAAGACAATTTTTAATAGCCTTCTTTGCTCATATTTATCAAGGGTGCCAATATTAATGGAGTGCACTGTATAATAACTATGTGTTCCATTTTAATAGAAAGTAGGCCATCATCCTTGCAATAACAAGCAAGAGAAACAATCCAGAATGATAATTGGTTTTTGTTTTATTTTTTAAGTTGAATTTATTCTTGGATTAATATCACTCTACAGCCATAATCTGCTCATTTTTTATTTTCTGAGTTTGACTGTCTTTTCAAACTAAAAAGGTCCTATGGTCCACTACAGTGGGCATGCTGTAAAATTAAAAATAAAAATAACATTTAAAAAGTCTAAATTGTAGATGTTTTTAAAACCGAAACTAGGTAGGAAATCAAACAAAATAAGAAAAATTAGATGACACTTTTTTCCTTTGGGTGTCAGGCGGATATGGTAATAGGCGTTTCCTGTTCGACACGCGCTGATAGCGGTAGACCAATCACAACAGACTGGGACGTCTGACCAATCAGAGCAGAGTATGCTCTCTGAAAGGAGTTTAGAATGAATCCATAAGAACGGATCAATGAGTCATTTGTGACACAAATACTGCAATTTAAATTATGAGCACGTTGAAGTGTTTTTTTTGACCTCGGGTGCATGTAAATCTTTTTTACGCGAACTTGTAAAAAAAAATTAAGCACGTTTCAAAACCATTACAAGTGTTTTAATGTACAATAATAAATTTTATTTTTTCACAAGTAAATGAGTCTCCGTAGAGACCGTCAAAAATTGCCATAGCCGACCGTTAAGTCGTCACGGCGGGGTATTGGGTAAAGTTTTCAACTAGCAATAATCGCGCCTCGGATAAACCTCATAGGCTACGATACTGCCACTGCGCAAAGCTGAAGAAATCTTCCGGGACACCAGGAGACGAATTCAAGCGATTAACAAACTCGCTGACGGTAGACAACAAATAACCACCTGATCAAAGCATAAACAGTACTCCAGTACACATATACTTGACATACACAAACTAGACACGTTGCTCACTCCCATTAAATAATTTTTGAAAAATACTTCTAGAATTATCCGCAATGCATTATGGGAGACAAGCAATGCGCGGGCAGGAACCAATCAGGCGTAAGAGGTTTTTGAGGGTCGTTTCTGTAACAAATGCACAACGATATACACCCCTAAATCCTGTTAAAGTAAGCAATAATGCTTTCTGACTTAATCAGAAACATAACTAGTCGATACAGCAACAGATTTCAGCTTTGTAGCTTAAACACTTCCGGATAGCAGCTCGTGGCTGATGACGTCATTACGGAAGCCGGGGAGGGGTGCAGACAGTGCACGTGAGATATTTTCACAAGAGTTATATTTTCAGTGTTTTATGAGATTATGTCGTCATGTTCAAATCTTTGTAGCAATTATGCATGTAACTGGGGATATTACAAAAATGTTAGAGAGTCAAATAGAAGTTTTTTTTTTTACTTCCGGTATGGAAAGTGCGATTTCGCACCACTAGATGGCTGTAGAAGTGTATATCGGAACCCGATTCGCGTCACCTGACCGATTTGACCTGCGCATGCGCACATTTTTTATGCTTAACGCCACACGTGCGCGCTATTTCACATTACAGCGCATTGATTCTGTCATTTCAGTACAGTAACTCTAGTAGGAACAACAGTAAGTATCAAGTACTATAAAATTGCCTTAATGATTGATAACTGTTTACATCACATTAAAAATTTTGCTAAATATTCTCAAGTTAGCATACATTTTATTACATGTTTTATGTTAGATGTTATGGCATGTACTTCATCACCACTATAATCAGTGTGGTGCACTAGAGTGACCACACTAGTAGTAAAGCTTATCTTTAGCAGAACACCTTCTTTCTTGACTTTGTGCATGCAAAGGTGTGAATTAACTCCTCAAAGTTTTTTCTAGATCAGAAATATGGGCTTATTTTCAGGAAGAATCAGATTCTGGCCCACTTTAACACTTAACTAGTAGTAGTTGTAGTACTTGTTTCATTTGTTGTAAGAGTTAATATTAGTATTGTTTATATAATTATTTTTTATTTGTACTGCACCTTTCATGTAATAATAATAATAATAATAATAATAATAATAAGCTTATTTTATATAGTGCTACAGTGAAGGAATAAACTAGACATGTACAGAAAATAATTTTTTTTTTTTTTTTATATGGGTTTAAAACAACATCTTGAGCCTAGCTTTTTTTGGTTATATCTTTAGGCAGGCCACTCATCTGTGTTACTTGCTCATTTTGACTATTAAGCAGTTCTTCGCTCGCTTTTCTACAGTGCTTAACTTTTGTTTTCTGCGCAAACTATGGCTAATGAAAGTGATAAATTGGGAGGATTTGATGAAGAAACCCGATAAGTTCCACATAACTTAGGCATGCTCTCTCTCTTGTTCTCTCGCTCTCTCTCTCTCTCTCTCTGTCTATTCTCGCTCTCTTTTTCTGTCTGTTCTCTCTCTCTCTCTCTCTCTTTCTGTCTGTTCTCTCTCTCTCTCTCTCTCCCTCTCTCTCTGTCTATTCTCGCTCTCTCTGTTCTCTCTCACTCTCTGTCTGTTCTCTCTCTCTCTCTCTCTCTCTCCCTCTCTCTATGTTCTCTCTCTCACTCTCTGTCTGTTCTCTCTCTCTCTCCCTCTCTCTGTCTGTTATCTCTCTCTCTCTCTCTCTGTCTATTCTCGCTCTCTCTATGTTCTCTCTGTCTGTTCTCTCTCTCTCTGTCTGTTCTCTCTCTCTCTCTCTCCTTCTCTCTCATAGCCTGTACATCTTCTTATCTGAGTACCCAGAAGTCCCTGTTTTTGTTCTGACACAATAAGCTCTCTGTTCCTAGTTAAGTCAAGCAATGATCTAACTCTTCCTCCTTTTCTGTATATATAATCTCATACTTTCAGCATTAAACTAAGAAGCTTTCACTGAACGATGTGTCGGTGTGACTTCTTCCCGAGCTCAGACGAGAGGAATCAGCCACTACAGGGTCCAAATTCTGGTTCTGTGACTGGTATCGCAAAAGAAACAAAACGGGAAAACATCCCCCAGTTTTTGGCTGATTGCTGTGCTGAGCTGCTCGTTTATAAAACTCGTGAGTTGAACTGGTTCTTTTTTAGATTAGATTAGATTAGATTCAACTTTATTGTCACTATGCAGAGTACAAGTACAGAGCTAATGAAATGCAGCCAAGCATAACTTTTACCACTTTCTAGCAATGGTAGAGTTCTGGCTGTCAGTAATTTGTGAAGCTGTAAAGTGTTTCCAATTTAGAGACATTGTAATCAACTTAGAGCTCTTCAGCTCACATTACAGCCAATGATATACGACTTAAAAGAGCAGGAGGTATTCCAGAAAGCAGGGGCTAATGATAATGATAATCCTCATCCTACTTGACCTCTCTGCTGCTTTCGACACTGTGAACCATCAGATCCTCCTGTCAACTCTCTCCAGCCTGGGCATCACTGGAACGGTTCTGCGCTGGGTGGAATCCTATCTCTCTGACAGTCACTTCAAGGTGTCATGGAGGGGAGGTATTTCTGAAACTCAGCAACTCACATCTGGCGTTCCACAGGGGTCAGTTCTGGGTCCACTCCTCTTTTCTATCTACACTACAGCTCTAGGGCAGGTGATTGAGTCTCATGGCTTCTCATATTATTGCTATGCTGATGACACCCAGCTCTATTTGTCCTTCCAGCCTGACGATCCATCCGTCTCTGCACACATCTCTGCTTGCCTGTCGGACATCTCGGTCTTGATGAGGAAACACCATCTTAAGCTTAACCTGGCAAAATCTGAGCTTCTCGTCATCCCAGCCTGTCCCTCAATCAACCACAACCTTACTGTACAGCTCGGCTCAACCACACTCAAGCCAACCAGGACGGCCAAGAACCTTGGGGTGATTCTTGATGACAGCTTGACATTTACAGACCACATCTCAACAACTGCACGATCCTGTAAGTTCATCCTGTACAACATCAAGAAAATCAGACCCTACCTCACTGAACAGGCTACACAGATACTAGTCCAGGCTCTTGTTATCTCTAAACTGGACTACTGCAACTCACTACTTTCGGGCCTCCCAGCCAGCTCCATCAAACCCCTTCAGATAACTCAGAATGCTGCAGCGTGCCTTGTCTTCAACCAGCCCAAGAGAACCCATGTCACACCCCTCTTCATCTCCCTCCACTGGCTTCCTGTAGCCGCCCGCATCAAATTCAAGGCCTTGATGCTCACCTACAAGACCTTGTCTGGTACAGCACCCTCCTACCTCAACTCTCTCCTGAAGGCTTACGTTCCCTCACGCAATTTGCGATCGATCAGCGATTTACTAGTTCCCACTCAGCGTGGCTCAAGGTCCCTTTCCAGAACCTTCACACTAACTGTTCCTCATTGGTGGAATGAACTTCCAACCTCAATCCGGACCGCAGAATCTCTCACCATCTTCAAAAAACAGCTAAAGACACACCTCTTCCGTGAACACCTAACCAACTCATAAAAAAATTAATAAATAAATAAAAATTTGCACTTACACTTCTACTCTGTGCACTTTGCTTCTTCTGGAACTCAATTAATGGATCTTTTATGGTAGCACTACTTGTATTGTTCTCTGCTTGATATATCGCTTTGCTTGTATTTTTCTCATTTGTAAGTCGCTTTGGATAAAAGTGTCTGCTAAATGAATAAATGTAAATGTAAATGTAATGAATACTCGGGGGGTGGGAGGCAAAATAGGCCTAGCGACGTCCCTGGGCACAGATACCGTATACATGCTTCTTACTTAGACAGCAAGTTGAATATTTCCTGACTTATTTAGAAGCTAAATTTATTCAGAAACAGCATCACCAGCCATCGCAGTAGCAACTGATTTCAGCATTGTAATATAGACACTTCCTGATTGGCTGCTTCACTTTTAGAAAAGGTCCAGATGCTTGATATCCTCCTGATGACACCCAAAAAATGCAGCTACTGCCATCCTGCTATTTACACCTATGTGCAATGGCAGCGGAGAAGAAACAGATGAAGCAGTTGCGCTTTTCTTCTTTCAATAAAGGGGACTAACTCCATATTAATGCCCTTGGTTTTGGAAAAGGATGCTCACCAAGCACATATGGATGTGATGGTCAGGTATCCACATACTTTTGGCCATATCGTAGGTGGACACTTGACCATCTTACTTAGACAACAAGAAGTTGAACGGCCCAAATGTGGATAAAAAAAATTAATGTAATTTCTTGCTGAATTCATGTGAACAAGAGTAATAGAAAACACAAGGGTGACTAACAGTCTTTCTCACACTTTGAATGATGGCAATGAGAGAGGAGTCAAAAAGAGCAAAGCCCAAAGCTGGTAGGTTCACTCAACACAGTAACTGCATGTTGAAATGCAGGATGAGACTTTCATCTCCAGAGCAGAGATTACTTTCATATTAGTGATAATGAACATACATTACAAAGGAAAGCAGCCAAAAACTCCTGCTTGGTGAGTGAAATATACCAAATCGCTGATTTTATAGCCTTATGTTACATTTAATTCAAAGCTACTGATATTTGTCTCAATGTAGCAATAAAACACAGTATGTATCAGTTTAATACTTTAATGAGGCCAATTAAGTTTTGCCTGCTTAATTTTTAAGTTGTTGATGAACGTCTATGTGATTTAGTATAGTTTATGAGTGAGGGCCCTGAAGGCTCCTTGAAAAGGTCAAATATGAAAATGCAGAACTCCCCCGTCCATCCATCCGTCCGTCCATCCATCCATCCATCCATTTTCCATACCGCTTATCCTAGACAGGGTCGCAGGGGAGCCTGGAGCCTATCCCAGGGGACACGGGGCACAAGGTGGGGGATACCCTGGACGGGGTGCCAACCCATCACAGGGCACAATTGCACACCCATTCACACATTACGGACAATTTGGAAATGCCAGTCAGCCTACAGAGCATGTCTTTGAATTGCAGAAGCATGGGACGAACATGCAAGCTCCACACACACAGGGTGGAGGTGGGATTCAAGCCCCCAACCCTGGAGGTGTGAGGCAAACATGCTAACCACTAAGCCACTGTGCCCCCATGAACTACCCCCGGAACTCCCCCGGGAACTCCCCCTCCAAAATCCCCAAATGGTAATAGCATAATGTACAATGCTATACCAGAAATCCTCATAACAGTGGCCCCATCTCACTAGAGGGAAAGAGGAAGCAGAACTGGGATGTAATGTTAATTATTTAGCTAGCTTTTTGTGGTAGAATTAGTCATAAGTGTAAAATCCAACACCTTCCCAAAGATGTTCTGTTGTGGCCTAAGTGATGTGATAAACAACGGTTTATCTAATTGGTAAGCTTGATCTAGCATTACATCTAGAATGCACAATCTAACACAATATTTCAGACAGTTATCCTTTTTTAAAAAAATATTATTATTTAAAAAGCAGACATTTTTGTTTTGCCCCTTGTTTAACCTCTTACTAGAGATCGACCTACATTTCCTTCTACAAGACGTAGTACTTCTATACCCTCTTCTTTTATTTCTAAAGCTGTGGGGGAAAAAATTACAAAATTAAAAAACAGAGGGGTCCAAAAGTCTAAGACTACTAGTGAAAATGCTTCTATTTTGCATTCTTTTCTAATGTAATACAATAATTTTCATTAGAAATGACTCTCACTAAGCACTTTAGTAAGAACAATATACTAAGACTGGACTGGGCCTCCCATTGCTCTCAAACCAGCCTCAATTTGTCATGGCATGGAATCCACAAGATGTTGGAAGCATTCTTTTCAGATTTAGGTCCATGTTGACATGATTGCATCACACAATTCCTACAGATTTTTCAGATCCACTTTCACGCTCCGAATCTCTCGTTCTACCACGTCCCAAAGGTGCGCATTGGATTCAGATCCGGTGACTGTGGAGGTCACTGAAAAACACTCATTGTCATGTTCATGAAACCAGTTTGAGACGACTTTTGCTTTGTGACATTGTGCATTATCATGCTGGAAGTAACCATTAGAAGACGGGTAAATTATAGCCATGAAGGGATGCACATGGTCAGTAACGATACTCAAATAGGCTGTGGAATTCAACCAAGATTTATTGGTATTACTGGGCCCAAAGTGTGCCAAGAAAAACATTCCCCACACCATTACACTGCCTGCACCAACCTGGACTGTAAACATAAGGCAGCTTGGATGCATGGATTCATGTTGTTGGCACCAAAATTTGACCCTACCATCTGTGTAAAAGATCACACTACACCACAGTGAGAAAAGCCAGAGAATTCAACTTCCAAGAACAGGTGCTTCAATGTGCAATAACAAATTCTATTTTTTCACACGTAAATGAGTCTCCTTAGAGACCGTCAAAAATTGCCATAGCCGACCGTTAAGTCGTCACGGCGGGGTATTGGGTAAAGTTTTCAACTAGCAATAATCACGCCTCGGATAAACCTCATAGGCTACGATACTGCCACTGCGCAAAGCTGAAGAAATTTTCCGGGACTCCAGGAGACGAACTCAAGCGTTTAACAAACTCGCTGACGGTAGACAACAAATAACCACCTGATCAAAGCATAAACAGTAGTACAGTACTAATATACACAGACTGAACATATGGATCACTCCATGAACCATTAAATCATTAAAAGAGAAAAAAACAACAACATCCAAATGTGTACGCATTGCATTATGGGAGACAGACAGTGCACGGGCAGGAACCAATCAGACGCGAGTGTTTTCTGAGGGACGTTTCTGTAACTTTGTAACGATATACAACACTAAATCCTGTTGAATATTTCCTAGTTTGTTTAAACACACACACACAATTTATTCAGGAACCGCATGATCAGCCGTCGGTATGAAAACTTATTTCAGTTTGTAGAGTGTAAAACACTTCCTGTTTGCGCGTTCTGGCTACTGACGTCATCACGGGAATCACGCACAGAAAGTGAACGTGACACGACAAGATTAATATATGTTAAAAATGTTTTATGAAATTACATAGTTATTTGCAGTTGGAAGCACATAATAATATACTATTATTATATTTACTTATTTAATAATTTTAAAAAATAATAATAATTAAAAAAGGTGCGTGAGTGAGTTTTCTACTTCCGGTTTCCGGTACGTAAAGCTCGGTATTGCACCACTAGATGGCTGTAGAACTGCGTGGATTTCCACGTTCTTATTTGTTTGTTTGTTTTACACAAATGGGTCATAAACCGTCCAACTAAAATTAATCAGTGTTACTCTAAGGTTGTTTCTGAGGTGATTTGTCCCACTTGGAGAACAGCTTAAAGGTCTAAACAGTGTTCCTCAAACAATACCGGCTTTGTTCCCTGAGTGTTGAATGATAGTTTTGGAATAAATGATTACGTTGTTTGTTTGATTCTAGACATGGAAGTGTTGTTTGCGTTTGTTCTTCCATCTCTCCCATTATAATCGCTGCAAATGTTTTGAAAGATCAACCATCATTCTCATTATCTAAGCGTGGCCTTATTGGCTGTCTGCGCTGTCGAGACCTGTCCGATCCTTTTAAAGAGAACCGAGTCACGGAGCCACATCCTGACAGTGACAGTTATTCAGAATCCAGATAACTTATATCTTTACAAAATGCTAGAACCTCCAACTCATGTATATTATCAGTATATATGTACACGAATACTGTGTCATAAGACTCATATGTACTAACTATTTCATAAATGTACATGGAAGGTGTAGTAAGCTGTCATGAATTCCCACGCCAGTCTACATTCAGTGTTAGATGTTTATATAATTTACAGTTGCTGGTAATTTCACATTATTTATGTCATATGTGTGCTCTTAGAACGCATTGATACGTAGAGTTGAATACGAACGTAGAGTTGAACTGTTTCTAAATGCACCCCTCTCTTCTATAAATGAGCAAATAAATTAAATGACAACAAATTGCTTTTTTATTATTTATTTATTTATTTATTTAAATCATGCGGAGCATATTTCTGAGTGATGGAATATGTCTACTGTAGGTCTACGCATAAACATCAGAAATGTTTCAGGCAAACCTGACTGACATTTATTATACAACAATAAGCAACAATTTGCTAATATGTACAAAGCAACATGTTAGTCTCTGAAGTTCACATTCATGGCTAACAAATTTTACTAAATAGGGCATGAAAAGATGTCCGAGGAATAAGGATCTGCGAATTTGCTTGATGTAAAACTTGTCTGCAAGTGCAAAGACTTGGAGTATGCTTCAAAGTGAGAGAAAAGCTGGGGGAAATTGGAGGTTTTCTGGAATGTTTTTTTTCTGTCATGTCTGGTATATTAAGGCTTGAACTAGGCTGTTAAAGTCCATACACTGTGTCGCCAAAAGTATGTGGACACCAAAAGTATGTGTGCTTGTTAAACATCCCATTCCAAATATAATCCTCCACTTTGCGGTTATAATAACCTCCACTATTCTGGGAACGCTTTTCACTAGATTTTGGAGTGTGACCTGGTGCATAGTCAATGTAAGAGTTTATGTCAAAGGTGTTCATTGGTTTGAGGTGCGGGCTACTTGAGTTCTTCCACTCCAACCTTGGCCAACCATGTCTTCTTGGAGCTCACATTGTGCACTGGAACAGGTTTGGGCCTCTTAATTGCAATGAAGGAAATCTTCAATAGCATACAAAGACATTCTATACAGTTGTGCTTCCAACTTTGTGGCGTATGGGTGTGATGGTCAGGTGTCCACATACATTTGTGTATATATAAGGTTTATATAACCTCATCAGCAGATAGCTCAATAAAAATCAATGTAGTGTTATCTTCCCACTTCTATCTATGGGTCACATCCACATACAGTATAACCAGTTTTGAATGTATGGTTAGAATATCATGACAGCAGTGAATGTCTCTCATATCCCTTAGCAGTCAAGTTGTCAGTTTGATTTTCTCTGGTGAGCTCCAGTTGTCTGTCACACTGACAGTGCACACTAGGGTCTGAGTATTTCTAATTGTGGTGTCAGATTAGGATCCTTCAGCTCAGGAGAATGAACATCTGTTGTATTTTTCCCCCGAAACATTTCCAGACAACTTAGAGTCGGCCTCTGTACGTATTTCAGACGTGACGATTGTACTTCGCTTCTTATAGACCTACACCACATTCTTATTAAACAATAGTTGATGTAAAATCTATAACATATGCTGTAGTTTAAAGAACACAGATCCTATAGATTTTACGATTTATTAAGACTGTAAAAAGACTTTAATAGTGTGATATATGTTCATGTATGGCTGCCAGAGGTATGGGATCAGTTGTCAGATGTGATACCTGATCGCAGCAGAAAATGACTGCTAAAAGAAATCAATTCTTATTTCTAGTCATTTCTGTGTCTCAAAGATATCAAGTCTACTCCTGATGTCATAAAGACTGTCTTTTTATCTTTTTATCTTTCTTTATATCACGACTTATTTTTCTTATGTCGAAATGTATGATTAGGTATACATGCTGTAGGCAACATCATGGATGAGCGTATCCATTTTTACTTTAATCATCAGGGACTGACACAAGAGGAAATAGCTTTATGTTTGTCAGTGATAGGCAACTCAGAAATCTGCAACTATACTGTCTGTTGTGGACACTGTAGTAATCCTGAATGGGTGGTCAGTCTGATTACCAGCCAACTCGAGGGACCGACTTGACGGGATCTCCATGGTTATGGCATGATGTTTGAGAGATGCCACCTAAATGAGCTGCTGTCGTGCAGCTAGCTCAGTTGGGAGAGTATGGGACTCTTGACCGTGGGTTTGATCCCCATGCTGGGCGCCAACCCCAAACACTGGCTAGTGTACTCTCAGTGCCAGTCCCAAGCCTGGATAAATGGGGAGGGTTGTGTCAGGAAGGGCATCTGGCATAAACCTGTGCCAAATCAATATACAGACATTGGAAGGTGATCTGATGTGGTGGCCCCTACTGGGACCAGCCGAAAGAACAATAACAAGGATATACGTATATGGCACTGTGTGTGGCACTGGCCTACATTTACATGCACACCAAATTCCCTTTAAGGTCTATATTCAGGTTGCAGCCATATTTCGAATACGATGTTTATATGCGTACAGACATCGGAATATTCCTGCATACATGATTGTTCCTAAATACCTAGCCTACAGCTAAGCATCTCCTTGCAGTGGATTTTCTGAATAAGGTGGTTACATGCAACAAATTTCCTATTAAAACAGGCATATTCCAGGGGTGGGAATAAGAATATTGTTACGACCTCAACCAAAAAAAAAACCTTTTGTTATCTTGAGATTACAAGAAAAATAATGCTGCGGGCATGATGCCTTGTAAGTGGCCATTTGCAAGTTTTCCACTTTGCGATGCTTAACGTATGAAGTGGAAAATAACATGGATGTCTCTGTGAAAGTTTGTCTTAAAGCCCATAAACAGCTGAAACACACTTTAGACACACTTTTACAGGCCTGAGTGGCTATTGGTTCTGTTCTACTATAGTGAAGGTCAAACATTCATGCAACATTTTGGACAGAAATTGCAGCACAGCATCAACACAGAGTAGCTTACCAACAAGCTAGGCAGAGGGCAATAATGAGTAGTGTTAACAACAAGCTAGCCTTACTCTTCCTTACTCTTCTACACCTGTATTCTGTGATGATTTATAATCATACTATCCTGTGTGGACGGGTTACTTCTGAGACTGGTTCACGTCACAGTTTCTTCCTCATGTTTTCAAAAAACATTTTTCCATGACATAGTCACCTCTGGCTTGCTCATTAAGGATCCAAACCTACACCTGGTTGGCCAGTCCATCTCAAGTGGTCAAATAGTTGTATTTGCATTGCATTATACGAGGTTTTGATTGTTTGTTTGTTTTTTATTTATTTTACTTGGTTTAACCATGACAGCCATCTTTGTTTCATGGCACACAACAAATTTAGCTTTTACAGCTGTTTACAGAAACCTCTATATCTTGGCACAGGATGGTCCTAGGTCCTTGGAATGTGTATATATATATATATGGTATGTACATATATATATATATATATATATATATATATATATATATATATATATATATATATATATATATATATACACACATTCTGTATATTCTTGTTTCTTAGACTTAGAACTTAAGTCCAAACGTAATGCTCTAGTTTGCTCACAGTTCCACTTTTAGGGTCAATTTATAATGGGAAGAGTGTGAGTCTCAGTATTGATTTTTTAAGTATAGTGTGCATTTCAGGTTTGAGACTTCTCTCTCTCTTTCTCTTTTTTTATGGGGGCCAGAAAGCACATTTTTTAAATATTCCCCTCATTTTCATGTTCAATATCTCTGGTGGGGGACCAGATACAAACCTGAAATTTTCAACCAAATTAGTCCTCTAAAGTAGCATTCTGCTGTAAAAACTTTGCGTTTGAGATTCCACTGGTTACAGAACTAGGGCTAGTAGAAATCTGGGGGAGAGCCTACAGTATTTTACAGTAAATATGTTTATGGTTGACATACAATAGCTTGTACTTGTCAGTGAGGTCTAAAATGTTACTACATTTGATATTGGCAACAGTGAAGCATGATCTATCACGGGGAACTTCAAATCTGCAGAGTTTATCTCCAACCTCCAAACTCACCTGCCTGTAATTTTCTAGTAATCTTGAAGACCTTGGTTAGCTTGTTCTGGTGTGCTTGATTAGGTTTAGAGCTAAACTCTGCAGGACAGTGGACCTCGAGGGCCAGATACATAGATACAATGTCAGTACATAGAGGTAATCACTCAAAAATGTACATTAAAAATAGTCAAGCAACCTACATTGGACCACTTGAGATGGAATGGCATGGATTCTGTGTGACAGTATCTGTTGTTAAAAGCAATAGAAATAAAAAATTTTCATCAAATGAATTGAAAATAACTTGCCACCTAACTGTAACCATGGCAGATTTATTGATGATCATGTTTTTTTTTTTAATGACTTCATATTCAAAGCCTTTAAGCTGGTTTAATTCAGTGAGTATCTTCAGGATAAAGAGAGACTCACAGTAAAGGACACTTAAGAAGAGTGAATGTTTGTGGTATAGTAGATGTCAGGTTATTTGCTTACCACCTTAAGTAGCATCGGCATTTTATACCATTTCATTACCGCCTCCTGGTAGGAATTTACATTAACACTGTGAATGTCAATGAACTGAATGTATGTTGTTTGTGCCAGAGTTGCTCTCTGCATGATCTCCTCACTTTACTGATGGTGATTCTTGCCAAGCACAATGAGAGCAGTGGGCCATGACATTGTAGAGGTTGAAGATAGTGAAAGTTTGTTGAGTACGCAGGTAAGGGCATTGCAGCATGTCAGTAGGAAACATGCACTTCTCCCTGTAATATGGCTAAAAATGACCTGTGTTCATGAAACCCTGAATGAATCAGTGGACTGGAGTCCTGCTGAGGTACAGAATGTGCTCTAGTAAAGGCATTTGTGACGTTTGTGTCATAGAAACCTCTATGGAGAAGGTTGTGACAAAATGTAACGTGTAAATGTTGTAAAGACTGTAATTGTAATTGTAATACCTGAATAAACCAAGCTCTTGATATAACCGCATGAAGAGAAAAAAATATTTTTAAACGAATTGTTCAATAAAATGTGTCATAAAACATACAGGCGTGCAGGATTTTTCCAGTGTAGATCTGGTACTGATCTTTGATATTGGGAGCAGATCTGATGAGAGCGTCTACACACTTGGTTTCATTTGCCCTTCACTTTCTACATTATTTATGATGGTTTAAGTGAGAGTAAGTAAGCCAGATCCTGTACTGTAGCAAGCAGGCAA
The DNA here is from genome assembly GCF_023375685.1 of Ictalurus furcatus. Classification (NCBI taxonomy): domain Eukaryota; kingdom Metazoa; phylum Chordata; class Actinopteri; order Siluriformes; family Ictaluridae; genus Ictalurus; species Ictalurus furcatus. The sequence continues at coordinate 6,422,793 of NC_071268.1, read as the reverse complement.
CCCTGATAACACAGTAGTGCTCCCATGATCATCACTTTTCCCAGGGATTAAATGTTCTGTGAATGTTTATGTTTTGGTTGATATAAAATGGACATGCTGGGCATATCTCGCTCATTTTATGTTCCACACTTTTGACAGAGATACTGAGCAAACTCTACACATCTGGGAAGTGGTGCCTCAGTGTTTAAGGCAGTTGTGTACTGATTGGAAGGTTATGAGTTCAAATCCCAGCATTACCAAACTGCTGCTGATTGGATCCTTGAGCGAGGCTCTTAACCCTCATCTGATGAGTTGTATCCTGTTTCAATTTGCTTTGGATAAAAGTGTCAGCAAATGATCAAATATAAATGTGCTCTGATGACTAACAGTATAATCATGATTGTTTTGCTCAGTATTAAAATAATTTTTCTTGTAATTATTTTACTAGAAATTACCACAGCACTGTAGAATTCTCACATCTTATTGGTTTGAAGGTGTTCATTTTCTATAACACTATGGCTCTGTAATTCAAATCACAAATCACAGGTTTATATTAAGACTCATTCTGATATTGGGCCTCCTTTAGTAAAGTTTTGTCTAAATGTTTGTGTAAGCCAAACCAAACAAAAAAGAAGTACACAATTTTCAGAATTGCTGATTTACGTTGTTCAAAATTGCAATGTAAATATATGTTTTGCAATTAAGTTTGAATCGTGTCTTAAATGATGTACACACAGAGGGAGGAATGCAATTGTCTAAATAGCATTTGAATAAAGTCAGGAATGTGTCAAATTCTATTTTAAACACAAAATTCGTAATCAAACAGGCAATTAGGATTTTCCGGACTCAGTTGCATTACTGTAAGACTGTAAGAGTCTGTTGGTGTATAAAAAAACTATTATATGTTTCAGGTTGGCTGGATAAAACACACAGTCCATGTGATTAATCACTCAGAAGTAACTATGCACTTATTGCACTTCCTAAGTTTAAAATAATTTTATTATGAGGGTTATTTTGTTCAGTATTGAAATCATGGTTTACTGTGTATATATATATATATATATATATATATATATATATATATATATATATATATATATATATATATATATATGTGTGTGTGTGTGTGTGTGTGTGGCCAAATTAAAACTAAATATTTTATTGTACATTACCATCTTCTTATTTCATTTTAGCACAAACTCAACATGCGAGAGAAATTGGCAGTGCTCTCTGGGTGGGCGGGGCATACTCTCTCTTCCTTGTCAATCACAGCAAAACTAGCCAATCATGGCTAGTGAGCTCATGTATTCAGCAGAGGGTAGTTATGCCACCCCAAGTGTGTTACCCTGCCCCACAGCATGAGCAGCAGGTCAAAAAAGATGCTGTTGGTGGCATCACTCCAAGGAAGCACCTGTTAGCCTTCACCATCTTTGATTGGTAGCTGTCGTATGATAGGGGAATTGGCCAAGACTAAAATAAGGGAGAAAATCAGGGGGAGAAAAACACAGTAATGTGTGTGTATATATATATATATATATATATATATATATATATATATATATGCATATATATAAAAGAGTCCTTTCATTTATTGCAGCAGTGTCAATGAAGACCAGTATCTAGCTTCCTCCAGGAGTCTCCAGTCTCAGTGCTTAACAGAAAATTTTCCAGACCAAGATTTCCAAACCAAGAATCTTCAACATGGAGGGTATTGCAGTTTCCTGTTACGATGACAAGCTGTATTTTTCAACTTATTAACTTCAAGACAGAGTAAAAAAGAGAGGTTGGTGAGGGAACAAATGTTTACAGCTGTTATAAGTGACAAGGGAAGCTAACCTGTTTCATGGACATGGGAGTGTCACGATGCCTCGCACCTCCGGAGTTGTGGGGGTTTCAGATCCTGCCTCCACTCTGTGTGCTCGGAACTCGTATGCTCTCCCAGTGCCTCAGAGGCCTCCTCCAGGCACTCCGGCTTCCTCCCCATGTCCATCGACATGCGTTGGAGGCTGATTAGCAATGTGTGTGCGATTGTGACCTGTTATGGGTTTCAGTGTGCCACCAGTTCCCTGGGATAGGCTCCAGGCTCCCCCACAACTCTGTGTAGTTTAACCAATATGGAAAATGGATGGATGGATGGATGGCTAGTGTTGTGCAGATCAGGTAATCAATTTTCTCCATGTATGTCTGTTACGCAGTGGAATTGCAATTAAATTAATTTGGAAATAGGTTTTGCAGCTTGTGCCTGACATGTAAGTAAGTTCTTCTTGAGCCGAGCAAAAGTGTGTAATGATGTGGAACTGGGAACGACAGCAGTACTTTTGCACATAATAACTTTTCTGCAAATTCATTTGGAATAAAAACTGGAAGGTGAGCTACAAAATTTTAAACGTGTCATCCCTCTTTGGAAACAACTTACATGCGAATGTGAAGAACACTTGATTACGTAAGAGTGTAGTCTCACTTGCTTGAGCAACTTGATCACTCTAAGAATAAACATCATTTTAAGCAACATTAAAATTATGTTGAATGTTGGTACCGTACTTATGTCACGATGTTCATTGCACTGTACTGCTCATCGGCTTTAGCTTTTACATGTAGAAAACTCACAGCATGTAAACAGAACTCATCAAACCCATTAAAAGGCCCTTTCATGTATCCTTTGACTCTTAGCCCATGGATGAAAATAGAGCATGGCAGATGGCAGAGCCACAGCACTGTTTCAGCATGAGAGCCCAGGCAGCACCCACGCAATACCCACTGTGCCATGAGAGAGAGAGAGAGAGAGAGAGAGAGAGAGATAGAGATAGAAAGCCTGGATTTGCATTCCACCAAGCAGAAACATGAAAATCATACTGGAAAATGCACTTCCGAAGCATACTTCTTTCGACTCTCTGGTTTCTAAACAGCAGAGCTGTCAGAGCTGTCACTACAGAGAACTTACAGTACAGTTTATAGGTAATAGATATACTATACAATGAGAATGTAGACCTGGTTTCTAGTTTTAGCTGAGAAGCCTTTAATACTCCATCCAGGATGATCTAGATTATAGCTGTAGAAGTTTAGCAGGGATCTGAATGATTAAAGGGGTCAATGCACTTTATGTTTGTTTTTTTCGGGGGGGGGTTTGTTTTGGGGGGGGTTGGAGAGTGAGAGAGAGAGAGGTGTTGATATTTTCATCAGTGTTACTGATGAGTTAATTAGTACAGGTTAATTAATATCTGGATTATGGCTCCTGCTTTAGACTTTGGTCACCCCGCTATGCTTTATATCTGATTAGGCAGAACAAAGAAAACTAAAAAGGATTTCAGGTTGTGTTTGATTTCTTCTCCGCATGCTGCATTCCTATATCAGGAACCAACTAATAAACGGTAGGAAATAAGACTGTGTCACAATTTGGGTGTGTGTGTAAGAGTCAGAAAATTGCATACATGTTTTTTTCCTTCTCTGAGTATTCAAGAATATTTTTTTTTTCTCTTACAAGCACTGGTTGAGAGAGACTGAGTCAGTGTTGCCAGCTGTTCCTTAGTACTACAACAGATGCTGTCATGGGTAAACAAAAGCTCTGTAGCCTGCTCATCACACATGTACGCACTAAACTCTACATCTAACTTCTACATCTGAACATCACAACTGAGACTGATTTCAGGCTTCAGAAATACAGAACCGTTAGAAGATCTAGGATATATATGGGATTTGCAGACAGATCTCAGTGAAGATTTTTACTGTCATTTTAGAAGTATCAACTAGCTAGATCCCAGAGCTTTCCCAAAGCGTGAAGTTAGTCCAGCACAGGCACTTCGAGAGTCATAAGTCAGAGGGAAAAATCAGTGCTGCGCTCCAATGGCTTGTGCAATGATTCCAGGCCTGCACTTAATAGTATTCATGCCTGAAATAACCTGCCTCTGAGTGTGTCTGATGTGTTTTCTCAGCTCCATTCCCTCCTGCCTCCATAGCAGCCTTGTCTGTGTCAGTTTTCCATCTGGTGTCAAGCCTTGCCTGCAATTCTGAAACATCTCAGAGATAACACCTATCTGGAGCTACGATCACAGCTCTTCCACTTAAAAAGTATGCCTGGTGAAGAGCGAGGTTCAATGTTTGGAAAAATATGAAGCCCTGAACCACTCTCATTTGATCTACAGGGTGTCCCAAAAGTCTCCAAACATAGGGGATTATATATTAAAGTCTATCACAACCTTATGGCAGATTCCTGATCCATCCATGAGAATGATTTCAATACGCTTTTCTCTTGTCAAAAGCGTTCTTAAAGGCCATCTGAAAAGATGTATATTATATAAACAAAGTATGAAAAAGAAGAAGAAATGAATTCCTAATTTGGTCTAATATTTTCCTTAAATGTAACTTTTGATTATGTTATGTAACTTGCCATGGAGTCCGAGTGATAGAAACAGTAGGGGGTGCTCACACTATACTGTGCTTTTTGGCATACTAGAGGCCGCAAGTACTCTGTGGCCGGAGGTATCGCAGGAGTCGAATTTCCAAGTACCAAGGTCATGATGTGATTGGGCAAGACCAGCCAATATGAATATGCTGATTCAGCATATATTAAATAGAAACAGCATATATATAGAAAACGTAAAGGGTTTAAACGTAAAGGGGGGGAAAAAAGTGTTTTTATATGTACTGGAGACTCTGTCCTGCTATCCCGAGGACACAGGCTCACTGCTCCGGTCCCAGTTGGAGAAACCGCATTCCTGCCTCGCAGTAAGTCTGCCTGTCTCTCTGAAGGTTGTCGTCAGTTTGCGAAATATCCACGTGATCCCGACAGGCCTTCTTTTCTTTTTCATCTCATCACTTACCCTGAAGCAAATCCTTCCTGGTTTCTCTAATCATGTATAAACATATACATATATACAGTAGCTTACATACATATGTTGCTGTTCCCAAGACACCAAGAACCATCCCCAGCGCCCCCCTCCACTCCACCAGACCCCCCCCCCCCCCCCCACCTTTCTATCAGCCCATCCCTCTTGCCAGTTTGTTTCCAGCTGCTTCAGCACAATGAGCCTGACTCAGGCCTGTCAGTCTCCTTTCTCCCATAAGTCTTTGGGGCAGTACCCACTCTCTTCCCAGACAGCTGAATTTGCATAACCATAAATCACTTACCACAGACCATAGTAACACTGTGCAAGACCAGGCTCCAGAACACTGTCAGTTCAGATAAATGCCCAGTGGCACACTGTTCTCTCACCGAAGGAGACGTTTCTAAAGGTGCTAGAATTCTCAGGCTGAAAATTATACACTTGTCCCAAGGCTTAATGGAGGGTGATATGGCAAAAAAAAAAAAAAAAAAAAATACATTATACTTGCAGACATTTTGCACTACACATAACTTTCTAACAAAGTGTAGGGAAAACACTGTTGCTAGAGTTCAAGGATACGTTTAATTCAACATCTGCAAAAACACTAAAAAGGTGGGGAAATGCAAATATTTAGTACAAAAATATATTCTAGCAAGTTGTAAGTGACAATGGACGAGGTCAGTGTTATGAAAGCTGTGAAATTTTCAACAATTATAATTTATCATTTATTAATGAATACATCTTGTGTTTTAACAGTTTATGGTATACACTATATTTATGTTATACACTATATACACTATATATACATCCCATTCCAGATTAGTCTGCCTTTGCCTATATAATAACCTCTACTATTCTGGGAAGGCTTTCCACTAGATGTTGGAGCGTGGCTGTATGGGGGAACGGTTCTAAGGCTCCAACTTTGGCAAACCATGTCCTCATAGAGGGTGCTTTGTGTACGGGGCATTGTCATGCTGGAACAGGTTCGGGCCTCTTAGATCAAGTGACGGGAAATCTTAACACCGCAACATACGAAGACATTCTATACAGCGTTGCACTTCCATTTTTGTGGCAACAGCATATGGGTGTGATGGTCAGGTGTCCACATACTTTTGGCCAGGCGGTGTATTTTAGTGTCCGTGAAACAAGATCGCTCCTGTTGTGACAACTGTCAAACAGTGAAGACTCTCTGGAAATTAACAAGAGAGCAATTGCTTGTCCTGTTACTAAGAAACTGGAAAAAAAAAACAACCCCACATGGTCCACTTTTCCTGAAGACTTTCGGAAAATAATATTTATGCACTCCGTACCGATACGTTATTAAAATTCTGTAGTAACGTCTTATTCACAGGAACGTGTCTCGTGGATGATCCGTGTTTCCTAAAGTGTTCGAATAACTAGATAGATTAAACGTTGCTGTTAGTTTAACAAGACAAGTCTCGTCGTTGATATGTTTAGGCTTTCTGTTTGTTTTTCTGTGACTACAAACCGATTAAAAAGTACAAAATGTCATTCTTTGATAAAAAAAAAACAACAACAAACAAACAAACCAGAAGTGCTGTTGTATAAGAGGATTACAACACTTCGGGGTGTGTTGTTATGGGAAAATACATATACATTAGGAATATATTTCACATCACACCACCCTGGTGTGGATTATTTTCATATAACAACATGCCATGTCGTATTTTATTCCTTACGTACTGCATGTTGTGAAGATCTACCAAGGCTACAAGACCTTGTGCTGTCATATGAACAATCACGTTTATGCTTATGTGAGGATACAGTCTGTTCACCACACGTGAAGGTAGTAATAAACTCTAGAATTCAGCACCAAAAGCTCCACTTCATCTAGGACCGCATAGTCCTTGCCATGAGAATTCCAGGTTCTCGACTGACCTAAGTCTAGAAAGGCAGTAAAAAGTCTACAAATCCTGACGAACTGACTCCGTTTAGGATTTAGTAGACGATTTAGTTGAGATTCATGCAAATGCAAGGGAGGAAGATAAACAGAATGGAGGTCATGCTAAATGCATGGACTTCTTTAGGGTCTGAACATAGTCTCAATATCTTACAGAGGAATGAAAGCAGAAGAGAAAGCAGGAGAAATTGAGGGCGGGGTGGTGAGGGGGTGGGGTGGGGTGTGGGGGGGGGTGGTGGGGATAGATGCGTAAGGAGGAGACAGAGTGATAACTCCAAAAGAAGTAGCTCCATAATCAATAAGTACAGCATGGACTCAGCGAGTGATATACATTTGTGCCAAAAGTATCGATCGCAAGCTTCATATTTACAACCACACAGTGGGGCGAAGAATGGCGCGGTATATTGCTCTTCACTCGCAGAGATCAACTTTTCACTGTCCCGTTGTGCGTAGACGGATCCCTCCCAGGCTGTTACAGTGTGACAGGTGACTGAGGCAGCAGATTAAATTTTGGCTCACTGTAAACTAGTAAAGAGTGAAACGTGTTGGCGAGAGACTTGCTGATCGGAGCAGCCAAGGAACGCGGTGTAAAATTCGCCAAATCGGATCAGGATCAAAACGTATAACGGTGCAAAACTGGGCCGCACCAGCAAAGATTTAGACTGAGCATGGGCTGAATAAATGTGTGTGTGTGTGTGTGTTACGTTTATTCCTGTTGATCCATTATTTTAATTGTACCATTAGTTAAGGATTAGTTTTACGTTTACAGATTTCCAAAAAGCCTATTGTGGGGGGGTGGGTTCTTGATGACTGATCTGATGGGCAAATCCTTCATGGTGGATAATCAGAATTAATCCTAAATCTCAATATCCCAATATTTTAATCAGAGGTTCAGGTTTAGATGCCTAATTTGTTAAGAAAGTCTTAAGATGAAGTCATGCACCATAACTCGTATTAAAACTGAACTCAACAAATCATTGATTAGTAACATCCCCAGAGTGTTACCAGGACAGGAACCGGACCCTTCCCCGGATAACGCGGTTACTGAAGATGAATGAATGGATGGATGATTAGGCTTAAGGTCTGGTTTAACACGTCCTGGTACAAATGCCACATGATTTCTTTCGGAGTAAAAGCCTAATCTCGTTGTAGCGCAATATGCGTTGAGTGAGTTTGAGCTTGCCTGAAGTACAGGAAGAGGGAGAGATAAAGAAGAGCAATGGGCTAAAAGCTAAAAGGCCACTCACGGACTCCGACAGAACAGACAGCGTTAAAGGAGAACTCATTCGAATGTGTTCCAGGGTAGAGCTTAATTTGTTTGCCTTTTCTATCTGTTACATCTCTCCCAGTGCTCTTCAGCACAGAGAAAGGGGAGGAGCAAACTGATCATACCCACAACTCTCTCTCTCGCTCTCTCTCTCTCTCACACACACACACAACCTCTCAGACTCTCCCTCTCCATCCCTAACACTCTCTCACTCCCTCTCAGACACACCCTCTCAGACTCTCCCTTTCCATCCCTATCACTCTCTCTCTCCCCCTGTCAGACTCTCTGTCATTCTCCTCCTCCCTCTCACACACTCTCTCCTCTCTCTCTCCCTCTTACACACGCTCCCTCACACACACCCTCTCAGACTCCCTCTCCATCCCTATCACTCTCTCTCCCTCCCTCTTGTACTCTCTCTAGCCCTGCCAGACTCTCTCTGTCTTTCTCCCCCTCCCTCTCACACACCCCCCCTCTCTCTCCCTCTCTCCTTCTCTCTCGCTCTCTCCTTCTCTCTCGCTCTCTCCCTCCCTCCCTGCATCTCTCTCTCTCCCTCCCTCCTCTCTCTCCCCCTCTCTCCCTCCCTCTCTCTCCCCCTCTCTCCCTCCCTCTCTCTCCCCCCTCCGTCTTGTTTTCAGAGCAGCAGGCTACATTTCGCCTCCGTGTCGGCTACGTTAACGGCGCGTAGCCCGGATGTGGATGCGAGCAGGTCTCGCCTCCTTCGGTACACACACTCCCTCTCACACACTCTCACACACACGCAGGCAACGAGCACACCTGGACGTGTCATGTGACCCGCTACCTGGGCGTGGAGAAAGACTGACTGTTATTTTGCCTCGATGCTTTCTTTTTCTTGTTGAATGGGAGGCTCAGGCTCTGCACGCGCTCTGTGCCGAATGCTGCCCTTCTTCCTGCAAAAGTAAGATGTGAACTTTTTATTTGATTTTATTGATTTTGCGGTGGCGTTCTTTCGGGGGAATTTGTTTGTTTGCTTGTTTTTTAAAAATCCCAAACCGCTATCTGGACGTGTTTGTACTACCATTTCTGCCAAGGTGAGTAGAGTGGGGCGCGTGCGCGCGTGTGTATGTGTGTGTGTCAGAGAGAGAGAGAGAGAGAGACTGAAACGATAGCGTTCTTTTTCTTTTTTCTTTTTTCTTTTTTCTTTATTTTGAAAGAAAGTGGCGAGTGCGCGCGCTTCACCCACGTCGTTTTACGAAAGCGGGCAAGTTCAGAAAGAACAAGGTAAGCGCGCGATAATCCGAGGTTCCTGAAAGCTATTTCAGACGAGATTTGAGACACGAGAAAGCAGCACATCATCTCGGATTGAGGAGACAGACAGCAGTCTGGGGCTCGTGCATCGCTGGGACACGGTTGTCACCGTTGCGCGTGAAGGGTCAGGCGCCCGCCCGCCCGCGCGCGCGCGTGTATTGTTGCCATGTTGGGCGGCTTCCTGTTTATTATGCTGTGTTTATGTACACAAGGTGACAGTTAGATACAAGCTTTCTGGCTAACGGGTTTGGGGTTCTAGCTGAACTGGGAAATGTTGCATTGGATACAATGCGTCCAACAAGCTGTCGTCTCGACCTGTGGGACTCTAAAGAGCACTGTTTTTGTTTCGTGCTGAATAAAGAGTCGCCATTTAATCTCCACTAGCAGGAGAAACTCTAATACATGTTCTCTACAGCATCGTGTTGATTGTGTTCTAGCAAACTTACTTCCACTCTTATGGATATGCAAGGTTCAGAACTAATAGGAACAACCAGTTAAAGTTTGTCCCTTAGATCCCTGCTGAAAAAAACAACAACAATAGAAACCTTCACAGAATTTTTAATGGGAGTTGTAATGGTTTTAATGGAACCTGTAATGATCCCTGTGGGTCTCTACTGGTCATTTCTTGCCCTCTATTGGTGGCATGTTATGTCTAGTGGATACCGTTAAGGACTAGTAATGTTAAGGGTTTTAATAGTGAGTTGATTGTTTGTAATGGAAACCATTAGAATGTCTGTGATGGTTTCCATTGTTGTTGTTGTTGGTGTTCTTCAAAAGGCATGTTTCTGAAAGTCCACTCGTATGATGAATTCTTAATAACATCTTATCCACCAAGCAACTCCCAGAGCTTCTGACCTCATGCGTACAAGAAGCAGGTTTCAAATGAAGGCTTAAACCTTTTCTTCCTCTTCTTTCTTTCTAGTTTCAAAAAAAACTTTTTGAGAGCGTAAAGATTTAGTTGTGCGTAAACATGTCGTCCTTCATCAGACCATCTCCTATACATTTAGACTCGCCTGCCAATGATCATATGAGAGCTGAGTACTAAGCATAAAGTTACTACTGTTCATCAGTAGTAGCTTCCCGGTTCTGGTTTCATCCAGCATGCTCATGTATTTCTTTGTGTGTGTGTGTGTGTGTGTGTGTGTGTGTGTGTGTGTGTGTGTAGAAGATGATAGAAAGGCTCCTTTTTATGCGCTTGTTAGTTCTGGTGCTGAGACAAAAGAGCGAGACAGTAGGTCCCATTCAGGGATGTCTGAGGGTTCCGTGTCTCTCGGCCCCTGGCACTATGTACCATGTGCCTTAACCCGAGACCTTAGATCTCTGACCAAAGCTGACAGATCTTTACTGTATAAGAGAAACTGCTTGTTTTGGTGGATTACCCTCATTAAATGACATTTTAAAAAATACTGTCATGAGGAAGAGGATTAAAGTGGCTGCTCTCTTGTTCTTTGTGTGTGTGTGTGTGTGTGTGTGTGTGTGTGTGTGTGTGACAAGGACTGGGAGTGGCACCGATTGCTCTTACTCACTGGACAGTGAGGGGCATCTAGCCCAAACACAGGCCATCTGTGCGTGCATCTCTCTCTTACCCATTCATTCACCATGTACACTCCTTGTTGTTTTTTTTTTTTTTTGAAAAACGTCTTTTCCCCCAAGCTTATCTCGTGCTTAAGGAATGAATTGAAATGTCGACTATTCCCTTATCAGAGGCACAAAGTGGCGATGAATGAATGATTTCTCCTTACTGCACAGTTTAAAATGACCCCATTCACCTTCAGTCACTATGCTTTTTTTTCCCCCTCCAAGCCTATCTCAATAACGTCATTAATGTCATAATACGTTCATTACTCACAATCATAAGCAATTGTCACTGAAGGTGTCCAGCTTCTTTTTCTTTTTTTCTTTAAAACAACTCCACAGCAAAAAAAAAAAAACAGTAAGGACAAGGCAACTTTGTGTTCAGCCGTAAGAGTCGGTTAGTTATTTGTGCTTATAAAACACTGGACTTGTTGTTTGGAAGCCGCTTATTTTCCATTTCTCTTCCAGAATGGTCCAGCACACAGGAGGCTATACTTTACCTTCCCTTTTACTGCCGTTTGGTAAATTGCTGTCATTTTAGGATGTGTTGATCTTCTGTGCGCTCAGGGTTGTTTAATTCAAAGCCAGTTGTATTCACATTGTACAGGATGCACCCAACATTACACACTCAACAACGGATGCTTTATCTCGACATAGTACATCACTCTTAACAGCTTCAGTAAGTAACATTTCATAACACAAGCTTGGGGGGAAAAGTAGAAGATAAGATGTTCTTTTTTTATATATATATATATTGCTTCTTATTCTAATATATATATATATATATATATATATATATATATATGTGTGTATGTATGTATGTATGTATATATGTGTGTAAGCCTATGTACTAAATTGGATCAAATTGTCATTTGTTTCTTTTTCCTTCTTAAGAAAATGACCCTAATTGATTAGTAATAAACGTTAGTTTCTAGCCTCTATCTAAACTAATCCAGCTCCATGGCGTGAAGGCGCGTACGACATGCTTCCTTCACAACGGCCGTCGTTTATTTAGCGCTGCTATGACTCGTCTTGTACCTGCCCAACTTGTTTTCTTTTTGCCGTTCAGAGAAAACAATGCTCTATATCGGCAGATCTTGGTGTGATGACTAAGACTTCCCACCTTATAAAAGCGAGATTATGTTTATGTGATAGTTGGGAAGTCTCTGGGAGTTGAACTTGGGTCCCCGTTACACTTCACTTGCGGAGCTGGGGCACAGCTTTGTTAGCTAGTTTTACAAGGCACGGCTTTTTCGTTTCGCACTTTTATCATACGTGTCAGACCCTGCCGTTAAATGTGTGTAATAGAACAGCAACAAAATAAAACTGCTTCAAAAGTGGTTGAGGCTTTGTACTAATGACTAGAAGGTTGTGCATTCGAACCCTGTCACTGCTAAAGAGCTGCTAATGGGCCTTTGAGAAAGGCTCTTAACCCGCCACTGCTCATCAGTATGCTTGGATTGTAATCTGATAAGTCATTTTGATAGGATTGATTATTTTTTGGATTAAAGCATCTGCCAGATGAATAAAAGTCCATTCTTCGGAGAGACAAGTATCAGAACCCACGTCTAACAGGAATCGGTTATTGAACGCTTGTATTGTAAAGCCGTCTAATCCAGCTTTTAAGTCCAGGGTCCCCTGGGATCTGAGAAACGCCGGTTTAATCGCACTTTTTCCCCCCCCCTACCGGACAGTATGGCAAGGCTTGGTAAATTAACCGTGATCCTGCATTTTGTCATTGTTTTGACCGTCAAGTGACCCAAGTCGATGGTTTCTCATATTGTCTGGGTTAGAAGCGTAACGAACAGGGACGTAGATCGGCCAAACACGGCGAATCATCTTGATCGTGTCTCTAGCTGGAATAACTTTACTATCTGACATTCAATGTTCTGTAATTGTAGTGAATTTTATCATAGCATTAAATGTTTCTGCTTTGTTTATATTTTCATCTTGCTGATATTTCTTATGCCTGAGCTACGTGAAATGCATCCTCAAGGTAAGCTGAATGTGAACTCTGCTTGTTTAGCGCATAGGGTGTAGCGTAACGGTGTTGGGTGTCCTACCCACTGATCTACGTGCACAATAGAATGCAGGCTGAGAATTACGGTTTTAGAAAATGCACAGTGTAGTCTACTGTATTAGTGTTTTGTGATTTGCATTCATGCATCAGTCAGTTTTTCTAACAGTAAAGTAGGATTATACTTGGCTGTGTATGGCCCACGCGCTGCCTTTAAAACAGACTTGCTGTGTCTAGTGCTTAACAGTTCATCTTGACTTTGTTTTTATTTTGTGTCCAAGAAAATAATTTCTTGAATTTCAAATCCCTTCTTTTGTCTATCACTAGTCACCATCTGACATCCTCGTACTGCTTCCACAGGTAGCGCTATATAATGAGAAACTGACACACACACACACACACACACACATATATACACACACACAGAGACAGAGGATGTGCCAGAATGTGGATCATCCTGGATTTGCATAAGTGCTATTACTTTAATTGATATATTCTTGTAAATGGCAGCGTTGTGACATGTCTATTGAGCTTTAGTTAGAACGCACTTTGGTTTCAGAAAAGCCACTTTTTATTTTTTTTGGATCTTGGTATAGTAACAACTACCCATGTTGATTTAAGATTTGTAATAGATATACTGTTGAATGTCGTTATGTGTCCAGGTGACTTGACGTTAAATGATTTCTGCAGAGTTACAGTTGCAATCCAAATGATTCAACCCCCACTGCCAATCAGGTTTATTGTCAAAATGTACAGACTTTCAGCTGTTTGCAATGAACAAATCAAACAAATCAAACAAAAGCAATTGAAACAGTTCAACAACTGGTTTAGATGCCAGTACTCCAAGACGTACCCCACTACTGAGCCAAAAGCAGAAGAAAAGTCGGCTCAGGATCATATAAATAAGCCACAGAAGTTTTGGGATTCTGTTCTGTGGAGCGATGAAACAAAACCGTAACTTTTCGGCACGATGGATCAGAGGTATATCTGGAGGAAGAAGAATGAAGAAAGAACACTCTGTCCACAGTCAAGCATGGTGGTGGCTCGGTGTTGCTCTGGGGCTGCTTTGCATCCTCTGGCACCGGAAACCTGCAGCGTGTGGAAGGCAAGATGGATTCATTGAAGTATCAGGACATCCTAGGAGAGGACGTCATGCCGTCTGTGAGGAAGCTGAAGCTTGGACGTCATCGAACGTTCCATCAGGGCAATGATCCCAAGCATACCTCAAATTCCACCAAGGCTTGGTTGCAGAAGTCGTCCTGGAAAATTCTACAGGGCCATCACAGTCACCTGACTTCAACCCCATAGAAAATATCTGGTGGGATTTGAAGAAGGCGGTTGCAGCACACAAACCCAAGAATATTACTGAACTGGAAGCCATTGCTCATGAGGAGTGGGATAAGATTCCTCAGAAGCGCCGCATCTCATTTGCTGCAGGTCATAACAGCAAAAGGAGCTCTACTAAGGACTGAAGATGCTCGTCATGAAGGGGTTGAATAATTTTGTGACTGGAGAAATCATTATAAATTGCATTTTCAGTTGAATTTGGGGAAACCACTTGAAGCATTCGTTGTGTTGAACTATTTCAACTGCTTTTGTTTGATTTTCACATCACAAACAGCTGAAAGTCCATCCATTTTGACAGTAAACCTGATTTGCAATAGGGGTTCAATAATTTTGATTGCAACTGTATACCAAGATACAATGAAGATGATAAACCATGCATGGAAATGGAGCACTGCAAAAATGAGCCCCAAAACCCTGAAATGAGTTAGCAATTTAGCACTTCCGGTTCCATCATCCTGAAGTCAATGGGGTTTTTGAATGGGTTTTTTGGTTAAATGGCTGAAATAAGGTCCGTGGTGAACACAAGCTCAAGATATTTTCACGTTTTATTCTACGACACAGAATACATCAGTAATACCCCACTTTTGATTTTGTTAAGCTTTTACGAGTCTTGAAAAAGACGGCTGCTAACAAGTGGCTAAATGGGACTGCAGAGGTTGTCGGGGTCCTTAAACATCATCACTACAGCCTCGTAGTGTTTATACTCGCGCTCTTGTAAACTATTCCAACTCGAACTTTCCGACTTTATCAGTTTATAGTATTTTTTTTTTTTTTTTTTTTCCCCCCAATTGTAGCGTTCGTTCAAATTGTAGTGCTATAAATGCTATCGGAAGTGTAGCAGTGGTGACATTGAAGTCTTGTGACCATGGTGTAGTTCGTTCATAGCCTAACTTTACCTTTATTTTTTATTCCCCCCGTTGATTGTATTTATGCTTCAAAATTGATAAGTCACGTTCATTTGTGAAGATTATCTCGATGTACAAAGCGTGTAAGGATCGTAAACTTTTGTTGACCACAGAGCTTATTTTCTACAATAATCCAAAAGCCAATGGAAAACTCGTATTGGATTTTTGTCGAACCAGGGTGATGCTAACTTCCGGGATATATAAAAATATCCCAGTCATCCCTGCAGCACACTAAACAAATGGCTGATCTTTACGAACGAATCTTTGGCAGGCATTTTGTTCAAAGTTCTTCACACTCCACACTATGTTCTCCTTATGCTGGCATTATTTTTATTTTTGTCCTTTTTGAACCGTTATTACTGTTCTCCTACTCAGGAGCTGGCGCTATGACTGAAAATACTTTGCCCTAATGAGGAACTTGTATGAATTGTGCCCTGTAGTTTACCCTTCCAAATTTTTCTCGTTCACCCATGAGCTCGGTTATATCTGATGGTGGGAAATGGAAAGGATGAGGTGAGATCACACGCATTCTCACACATACACACCAGCAGCTGGCATTGTCGGTGTGATCCAGTCTGGGCTTGACGCCCATTCTTCATCCATAGTCTTTAAACACGACCATAGCACCATAAACTGCATTTAAGCAAGAGCACAGTGCTCGTGCTTGTTCATCACAATCTCTCTATATCGTGCTCAGTTTGGTTTTGTTCGTATGCTAATGTTCGTTTGATTTGGTAATCTTTTTTTTCTTTTCCAACTCGGCCTAGAGGATCGTGAGCTCTGGGTTCAAAGGGTCTAGTTACAAGCATTAAATGGTTCATCAGTGTAGAATTAGCCTCACAGGGGAGTGTGAGAAACACAGGCTCTTCCCATCACCAGAGAATGAACTAGCAGAATCGCATGCAGAGCTGAGATCTTTCTTGCACCTCTGCAGCGACACACTCTATATTAAAATAGCTGATTTGTACCACTTTTGGTTATTTGATGTGGACTATTAAACACACGGTGGGTCATTTCTGATCTTCCGATAGGAAATCATCATGAACGTGCAAAATAGCGTACAATTGAGATGGGCATTTGAAGCAGTGTTGCTATTCATTTTAGCTTTCTACATTTTGAAACCATTAGTGTTGGTGAAAAACCAAAATATTCAAATATTTCATACTGCTATGACTATATCTATACATTAGACTAGCACTCGCGTCACTTGTGGGCGGTACTACCGCTACTGTTAGCGCGTACCTTCCAATTGTTTCTAATGAGAAACATCAAACTGGATGTTTGATATACATTTTACATGCTAGGCTTCGTTAGAAGATTAGCAACGCAAGCTTACTGTATTAGCTAAGTACACTCTAGTACTACAAAACACCAACGATCTCTGCTACTTCCTTCCACTGTGTATTTTTCTCTGTAGTGTTCCTCTACATGTTGAATGAGCGCATGGCAGGATGAAATGAAATCACGGTAGGCTTATCTACCGTTTTTGTGCATCAAACAGGAAATGGGAGCTGATTGGGAGCAGATTTGAACTAAAACTGTAAGTGGAGGACCGAATCAATATCAGTGCTAGGGGGTCGGTCCGAGGAATCGTTCAAGTCTTTTTTTTTTTTTTTTTTTTTTTTTTTTGGATTTGTGACTGTACTGCATCATATTTAATTTGCGTAGAATTGAGAAAAATCGTAGCTTGTCAGGCTGTCACTTATCTCTAGAGGCTGTCGCTGAAATCACGGCTCTGTGTCATACGCGTACCTTGAAAATGAACCGACACTTAATGCTTACTAGCGTGAACTCAGCTGGATGGTGGATTTTTAAGCGATTCCGCAGTCACGCACAGTAAACAGTTAAAAATATCCCTAACCTCTCGTTTTGATGTAATGCTTTTACAATTCATTTGCCTAATGTCCGAACGCCGCTCGAGACGAGAGCACATGAGATGAGGTGGGGGGGGAAACCACCTACACAAATCACTTCAGATTCAATTGGATCATCTTTCAAGCTATATAAGAAACATTTTCCAATGAGACCGAAGTAGCTGGTCTAGCTTTATATTATAATTTTGGTTGGCTTAGATATTCCCATTTCACTCTACATGAGACGCAACATCAGCTGCTTCCTTCCTGACGTCCTTTTTGGGGGGAAAAAAACCTATACAGAATAAAATTCAATTCATTTTTGTTCCATGCTACAGTACATGTACGTTATTTGAAGACCCAAGTAAGAAAATTAAAAATATCTGTGTGTGTGTAATATATATATATATATATATATATATATATATATATATATATATATATATATATATATATATATATAATTTTTTTTTTTTTATAACCACGCTCATACCTATTGTACAAGAGCTCCATCAACTAATGTTCAGCTGAAGTTGTAATACCTCAGTTTAATTCATCATTCTAATCCAAGCAGCCAGTCCAAGCCCTGATTAGACGTGCTTTGATTTGGCAGCTTTTCAAGTTGTGCTGTTTGGCTGAAATGGAAAGAAAGGATTTAAGTATTGCTTTGTGCGTTTTAAAGCTTTTCAAAAGACTCAAACAGAATCTCCTAGAAGCCTGTTTTTGCAGTTTGGGTTCCTGTTTGTTCCTCTTTTTTTGGGGGGCGGGGGGGGGGGGTTGTGGGTGTGTGATGCATTCCTTATTTATTGCTGTGTAAATAAATAAATAAATAAATAAATAAATAAATAAAAATTAAGGAAAGGAAAAAAAATGATTTATTGCTCAAACCCCACTCAGTTGAACACATAAGTGCTAAATGATAGATCCACTTCATGTACCGGTCACCCACACTGCCACTTTTGTTTCTGCCATGATGTTTGTCTTCGTGTTTTTGAGAGGTATTACTCTGAGCACTGGATGTTACATTTCATTTCCACAAGTGTAATGCCAGTGTTAATCCCCATAAGAGGAAATAGCTCACTTCAGCATGATTTTTAATTATCATGTTTATAACACTTCTCATAGGAATGCCAGGATGGTGTGGTATGCTAGCTGTTTAGTGAACAGATTTATGATTATTTATTTAATTTTTTATTTATAAAAAAAAAAACAAAAAAAAAAAACACCCAAACAGCAAAACGGTTTCACGTTTGTCTCTAGGAGATTAATTATAAAGAAGAGATTGGATGGATTTGTAACTAATGTGACAGATGGAGGAAGGGTCAGGATTTTGGCAACAGCTGGAAGCCAAGGTCACACTAGCATGGGGCAGATTTTGCTGGCATGGCATGTATCAGTCAGGAGAAGGGGAACGGTTGTTACACTTTGCGTTAAATGATTCATTCAGGCCTCTGTAGAGAACCTAAAAATTTCAGAGGTACTTTTGCTTGGCCTGTTAGTGACTCGGGAAGCAAAATAAGGGAGAACTGGGTCAAGTGTAATATTTTTTTTTATCACATCATACATCCTCAAGGATGACCTGATGGTTTTCCTGTGTTTTACATAACCGCACAGGTGATTGATTAACCCAAGTGTTTGTTGCTTAACATTATATCGCAACAGTAGTCAGTTCTCAAATCTGATTGGTTGGAAGGTGTTGATTTAATTTTCTGTAGCAGCAGCAGGTCTGACTGTGGTTCTGGTTATAACTTTAATTGATCTCAACGCATTCTTATTAATAAGTTATTATTTCTATAGTAACTCATTCACAGGGACTCAAACGATCAACCTAATCGAAGACTAATACTACTATACAGGTCAAAAACAGGTCACGAACATCGTGTGTATATGTGTGTGTATGTATGTGTATGTATGTGTGTGTGTGTGTGTGTGTGTATATGTATATATATATATATATATATATATATATATATATATATATACACTTATTTTATATATAATATTTATTTTATATATATATAATTTATTTGTGTGTATATATTTGTATGTATGTATGTGTATTTAAAATTTATGGAAGGAGTCTCAGGTGTCAGCATTTTGTAACGGTCAGTAAGTTTTCTGTTTAGTCTTCAGGACAGAAGACTTTCCAGTTTTTCTGCAACATGTCAAGCTGTGTGGGTTTTTTTTTTTTTTTTTTTTTTTTTTTGTTTTGTTTTGTTTTGTCCCCCCCCCCCCCCCCCGACAATGCTTTTGAGACAAGTTTAACCCTACTGAACACGTTTGGGATGAATTTGAACATCTCGCTGGGCGTCAGCGCCTGTGTCTGTACGGACAAACTCCCACAGCCAGAATCCAAAACCTAGTGGAAAGCCTTTCTAGAAGAGTGGAGGTTGTTATTACAGCCAAAGGGGGCACCAACTACATCTTAATACCACTGGTTTTAGAATGGCATGTTTAGTGTCATTCGAAAATAATGCAATTCAGAGCTCGGACTTCAGAGGTAAGTCGATTTGAATCATTATTGTCCTATAACAGGACATTGCGCTTTATTCCTAAAGTAAGACCCTATGGCTAACAATCTTTTATCACTCCGAACGAAGTTATTTAGTCTGAAATCCAGAAAACGGATCAGTATGCTTCCTCTGCTGCGTTTGCGTTTGGATGTTAATTCAGAGGTGAGCCGTGTCGGGGTCAGTGAGGGCTGTAGAGGACAGTTTGGAGTGTGTGAGAGCAGAGGGGCCTCGGCACGGAGTTGTTCACTGGAAAGGATCCCAGAGCTACAACAGAGAGAGGGGGAGAGAGAGAGAGAGAGAGAGAGAGAGAGAGAGAGAGAGAGAGAGAGAGCGCCAGGAATTTCAGCTATGTCGATTAAAGCAGAGGTGAACTGGGAAAGCTCAAGCATGTGAACGTTCCCCAGCCGGTCTCATGCTGTTTAGGATTTCTTGTTTTGCTACGCGGTTTTGCTTCACTCCTCTTCGCAACTCTTCCTATCAGTTCTTTAAAACTTATCTTAATATCTTTTTCAATACCATTTGTCTTTATTATTATTATTTTTTTTTTGTAGTCTGCATACTTTTTTTGCATTTGTATCCTCTTTATATCTTTCCCTCAGTCTGTCACGGTCGCGCTGAGATTTTCTTTCTGTTCTGTTCTGTCACTATCGTGCTCGAGGCTGGTGTCCTCGAGCTTGATGCGTCTTTAAAAAAAAAAAAAAAGCGTCATTGTAGCAGCGCGTCTCGGGTTTCTACAGATGCCTCCAGCGAACTGAGTGCATTCACGCTGATCAGAGCTGACACCCGTGTCTTTTATTTATCTGGACCCGTTCTCAGGAACTACATCTCGGTTATCTACTTTCACTTCAACTTCCTCAACGCAGACAAGAGTTCTAATTGTTTCTGTCTTGTTTCCTGCAGTCTTGTGATTAGCTATTGTCTGTGGGGGGTTTTTTTTCTTATTTAGCCGAGGCTGAAGTCTCCTTTCAGGGTGGTTATTATATATTATGTTATATAATTGTGCCGGCTTTATGGTTTCCTGACAGTAAACCAAAACATAAGGCTGACATCACCATCCTTAGAGCAGCTACTATAAACATGTCTAAATATCCGCATGCATGCGCCTGGGTGAGGCGAACGTGCCGCCAGGCCAGACGGCGATTGTAACTACGCAGCACGTGCTCCCAAGCCACAAAGAAAAACATGCACGTCTTATGTCTTAGCACTTCAAGTTCCTGTGTGGTCACAGTCTGCTTCGACTCTGTAGTTAGTTTTTCATTAACGTGCTAGCGTGCGTGATTCACGTCTTTGCGTCTCTCAGACCTCTAATTATTGTGATTAGTGTGCGAAGGGATGTGGGTGGGGTTGAGCAGCCTTATTACTGAGCTCGGGAAGTGGGTATGCTTCGTGTTATTCTGTTTACTGCAGATAACCGTGCCAAATGGGTCTGCTTCAGGTTTTTAATTTTTTTTTCCCTCTCGCTCTTGTCTTTCTTAGTGTGTGCGGTTAGTTAAAGCAAAAGCAAAGCGCGGAGTTCTAGGGGAACATGCCGGTTATTTAAGAGTCCTTCTGTTCCGTTCGTTCGCATGGCAAAGAATTTCCGTGATGAACCGAAATTGCGAGTACGCAGTCAAAATGGAGACGCTGTGCAGATGATGAGTGTCTCATTACTCTGTTGTTTTGCTTCTGCTGCGGAACGAGGTCCGTGCTTCTCGTCTCCTGTCAGGTTCACAATGACGAGAAACATCGCAGCTTGGAATGACCAAACAGGGCCACAGCGGCCCCAGGATCCGTTCCAGCTCTGCCGAGCGTGATAAATTTGGTGTATGACGCGAGCGGGCGCGTTGCTGTTGTACCGCTAAACAAAAACTCCGTGCCAGTTGCTGCGATACAGCACTAAAACTTTAAAGCAGCCCGTCCACAAGATCCCGAGCGTTCCTTCTTTCTGTTGCCTTTCTGATGTCGCATTTCTGAGATGTGGTTTTGGGGTGGCATGGCTGTTTCCTCTCTCGAAGAGCTTCTCGTGTTCTAACCAAATTCCACTGAGTTTTATGTGGAAACAACCTGGTTGATTTTAATTTGTTTCGTTTATTTTCAGTAGCAGTGGAAAACCTTCGACTCTCAAATGAACTCATTTCTGTCCAGACTTTGTTTATATACTCCAAAATTGCTGTCCATGTTTTTCCTGGCTCTGCTACTACATTGCATCACTACATGGAACTACATGGGGTGTGTGTGTATTGTATGTATGTATGTATGTATGTATGTATGTACGTGTATAGCAGCTTATCCTACACAGGATCGTGGGGAGCCTCGAGTCTATCCCAGGGAACTTGGGCAGGGTGCCACCCCATCACAGGTCATAATCATTCACACACTACGGACATTTTGGAAATTCCAGTCTTCCTACGACGCACGTCATTGGACTGGTCGAGGAGGGAGGTTACCGGAGTACCCAGAGGAAGCACGGAGAAAACATGCAAACTGTGCACGCAGAGGCGGGAGTCAAACCCCCAACCCAGAAGCACTGGTGTGAGGCAAACGATAATGATTTTATTACACCTTCAAGAAAGGTAAGAGGTCAGCCTTCTATGAGTGAGGTGCTGAATTCGGGGGGACGATTCCCCAGAGGTGAAAATGAACACGGGAACAAGGTCAACAGCCAGTATGCCGTCACACTTCAGAGTTCTAATGGAGTCTGGAGACGCTTACGCTAGCATAGCTTTTGCTTTCCATTTGAAAAAGCTCTCAAGTGTTCTAGCTTTGGCGACATACCGCCGAAGCACTCCTGTGGTTAACAAGGTTAGCCGAGAAGACGACTGAGCAACCCCAGTTAATGCAGCAGCTTTTCGCTGTATAATATTATATTTGATATTAAACTAGAGCAAATGCTGCACTGGATGTCCGTGTAAAGGCCGCTTGTAACGTTTTTATTTCTTTAAACCTCGTGAGATCTCACGAGGCTTCTAGCCTGGAAAGACAGTAAGTGAATAATAAAGGCTTGTACTGAGAATTCATTCCTCTGTGCCGTGCTCTGTAGTAGTGTAACCTCACTCATTACAGTGTTACACTTCTATGCTCTGTGATAATCTGGGCCACAGACTGAAGAACCAACAGAACTCCTATTTGTGCCAGAGGATGCGCTAAACTCGGCCCAATAAAGAGCCTCTGTAGCTGATGGAGAGCTTTCAGTGAAGAAATAATTACCCAAATAAGAACCACGGCCAGACACACAGTTCAATGTATACTCTTAATCATTCTTGTATGTCTTTGTAGATCACTGGTTTTGAGGGAGCTGTGAGCCAAGCCAACATCGTGATATCAAGAGTGGTTTTGGTTTACGTTGTGTTGCGCAGAGAGAGAGAGAGAGAGAGAGAGAGAGAGAGAGAGAGAGAGAGAGAGAGAGGAAGGAATGTGGTATGGTGATGTTTTCCCATGCATGTTTTAAAAAGCAAACAAAAGAACTGGAAATTACAGCTGCAACTATGAATCGTTTTTCCTTTTCGAGTATTCTGTGGAGTACTGTCCCGAATATAGAAAATTTTAAATGATTTTAGACTTAAAATCACTTTAATAATAATAATAATAATAATAATAATAATAATGATGATAATAATAATATTAATGAAGAGAAGCCAGCAGCATGGAAATCATATGTGGGAGGTCAGTTCATTAAATCGAAATAAAGCACTTAAAACTTATTTAAAGAATATTGTCATGCAAGTTCAACTTGCACGTTAATATCGTTTCGTGGTACGAAAGGTAAGTATTGATTGACCGAACATGGGGATAAACGATAAATGTACCTAGAACATGCACGGTTCGCACTGCTCCAGAGAGAAAGCTAACTAGCATGCGCTCATTTAATGAATTCAATTTTAGCGTTTCGGAAATGCTAGCTAGCGGACCAGAGCACTCTAAGAAATCAGATTGCATGTGGCTGTAAGAGTCTTTAATTTCGAGGTCTAAAGAGTAGAGTAGGACAGATTTAATTTATGGAAACGGCCGTAATCGTATCAGCGGTTTTTCCTCTTGGAACACGGTTAAACTTTGTTTTACCAATGGCTAACGCTAGTCAACTGAGGGGGCGTTTTCTTTGGTTTTCCCCGGTCAGAGTTCGGGAACGACGAGTTACAACCTCCGGCCGAAAGCAGCATTAGTTCTATGGATTTACTTGGATGTAGCTACTTAGTTGGGTGCCCTGAGGAAAACGATTTCACTGGCACCGTGTTAAGAAGGGTCACACTGTCTGGTAATGAAGAACTCGACGGAGCTTAGAGAGTTAACGGCAAACGTGTCGACAGTCCGAATCGTACTCATTTCCCGATTTAGTTATGAAACTTGTCAAATCGATGAAATATTGGTTGCAGCCCTAATGGAAATCGAAATGCTCCTGTGTGTAATAATGTAAGGAACCTGTACGGATATTCAGGCCAGGCGTAGACTGGGGTGTGGGGGGGGGGGGGTGTTTAGGAATTGGATTGTCCAGGGTGAGGCGAAGGGGATTTCCATTTTGAAGAGGGTTCTTCTCCGAGGTGGTGTGAAACAAATTCTGTCAGCACTTGGTTTCTTGGGTATCCAGAAAAGGCTTGGAAGTGCTGTCAGGTTGAATGGATCCTATAAATACACTCTTTAAGTGACTGACTAAAAATACCCCTCGACAGACTTCCAATCAATCTAAGAGTGATTGCGGCGTAGGCTGGAGTGGCTAATGCTCGGGCCAGACCCCCTGTCGGGGTCAGCGGTAAGACCTCGCCAACACACACACACACACACACACACACGCACACTCTTACTGATCGGTTTTGCGACCCGAGAATTCGATTTCCTTCAAGTTCAGATGACGAGGCCTTTGACTGAAGAGTAAAGCTCAAGGCATTGGGGGCGACCAGACACAGCCAGCTGTCTGTATTCATCTACCAACAGACTGATCGATTCTGTTTGCCCTGACTTGTCTAAGTGCAATCTCGCTCTCTGGAAAATAATCCTGATTTAAAGTGCACAATTCCTGCAACCCCTCCCTAGCACTATTTCACACTGCGACTTGCTCGGTGGAATCGGGCAAGTCAGCCACAGATACATGAATTCCTCATCATGCAATCTGTTGGCTGATCAATAATTCAATTCTGCCTGTGAGAAGAAGGCATGTCTGGCGCCAATCTCACCTGTACCACCTGGCCTTGGCCCTTAACAAGGTGGACTAACTCTCCTTGAACCAGGCTGAAGTCGCGTGTGTGTGTGTGTGTGTGTGTGTGTGTGTGTGTAAGAGAGACCGAGAGCTTGTGTATTTGTGTGTACATGTGGCCCTGACCTCCTGCGTGAGCTCTCTCTCTCGCTCTCTCTCTCTCTCTCTCTCTCTCTCTGCAGGCAGTGTTTGTATATCACAGACATCACTCTCATCAGAAGCTAAAGCAGGTAGAGTAGTCTAATTATCAGGACTAGGGTGAACAGTAGGGGCAGGACTCCTGCTGTATAAGACTTCACCGTGCTCCGGCAGTTCATCTGGGGACAAGGACACCAACCTCGTCTGTGTCATCCAGCTCTTCTCTTCTTTTCCCCCAAACCGTGTGTTTTTCTTCAGCCCATCCTGAGCTCCTGCGCTGACTTTCACGCGAGGCTTGCTAGAGCTCTCAGGAAGATTCCTTCTCTCTGGAAGTTCAAAGCTTGGACAGTTTCCTTTTCTTGTCTGTGAAAGTCCTCTCTTTGTGTCACTCAGTAGTCAAAGCTCAGTTCAGATAAAACAATGACTGTTTTCATCTGCTTCCTCACTTTGATAACTACACTATTGGTGTTAGCAGAATCCCTCTCTCTCTCTCTCTCTCTCTCTCTCTCTCTCTCTCTCTCTCTCTCTCTCTCTCATGCTCTCTCACTCACACTCTCTCTCTCTTGCTCTCTCTCTCTCTCCTTCTCTCGCTCTCTCTGTCCTTCTCTTGCGCTCTCTCTCGCTCTCTCTCCTTCTCTCGCTCTCTCTCTCCTTCTCTTGCGCTCTCTCCTTCTCTCGCTCTCTCTCTCTCCTTCTCTCGCTCTCTCTCCCTCTCTCGCTTGATCTCTCGCTCTCTCTCCTCTCGCTTTCTCGCTCTCTCTCTCGCTCTCTCTCTCCTTCTCTTGCACTCTCTCGCTCTCTCTCTCCCTCTCTCGCTTTATCTCTCCCTCTCTCGCTTTATCTCTCGCTTTCTCTCTCTCCTTCTCTCGCTCTCTCTCCTTCTCTCGCTCTCTCTCTCCCTCTCTCGCTTTATCTCTCGCTCTCTCTCTCCTTCTCTCGCTTTCTCTCTCACTCTCTCTCGTTCTCTCTCGTTCTCTGCTGCCTCCCTTTGTTTGTTTCTTTCTTTTTTTAACTCCC
The DNA here is from genome assembly GCF_023375685.1 of Ictalurus furcatus. Taxonomy (NCBI): domain Eukaryota; kingdom Metazoa; phylum Chordata; class Actinopteri; order Siluriformes; family Ictaluridae; genus Ictalurus; species Ictalurus furcatus. The sequence continues at coordinate 6,397,011 of NC_071268.1, read as the reverse complement.
CTATATTAAGCACACAGACAGACGCACGGATGAGAAAGGGAGAGCGCGGGACGAGAAACGTCTTTGTGCGTCTGCCAATAGCTGACTCCAGTCGGCACTTTGCATCGGAACTTCTTTCTGCATTTACTCGGTGCCTTTGAAATATTACTTGGTCAATTGTGGCCTCCAAGCTTTTGTTTTTCACTGCGGGGGGAAAAAAAAAAACCACAACGGAAAATTTCACAAGTCCTTCCTCCTCCGTCTGTTTACTGTTCACAGTCTCAGCATCCACCTTCACCCTCATTCTGGCAAAAAAATAAAAAAAACTGTAGTGGAGATGAATGCCTTAGTGTGTTGTTTGGGTATTTTTTTTTTGTTTTTTTTTTGTAGATGTTCTATTTCAGTGGGATTTTTATCGCAAAATAGGGTTGTATATTTTTATTTTATTTTATCATGTTCCGGACAAGGCCCCAAGGGAACAGAAACGATCTGCAATAAATTGAACAGTTTTGCTTTAAAGGGCAGATCAGCGCCTCCAGTTGTTGAGAGCCATTTGCCGCGACAATCAGAGATTTAATTAACGAAGTTAGCACAGAGTATTAGTTAGAACACTCGCATCTGTATTCATGTGACACGGAATAAATAATGAGTGATGAGGGTATTATTGTCGCTGGCCGGTAATCATTGGTTTCATTTGGCTGAACAAATTAGATTTTTTTTTTTTTTTGTCCCCCCCCCCTCATCTTGCTGAAATCCAAAAGACGTGCCTTTTTATTTGGTACAGTATTGTTTTTCTAATAACAGGTGTGCAGCATGTTTGAGATGTTTTCAACCCAACATGGAAATAAAAAAAAAAAAAAAAAAAGATCAGGTTTAGAGAAGCACATTGAAGCAATGTAGTGCTGGAAATGACAATATTCTCATGGCACGTGAACGTGGTCTGGCATCTCTGTGGCTCGACTCGCCTTCAGGCCTAACATCTAACGTGAATATACACGAGTCTGATGCGAATCATTTCTCCCCAAGCCAAAAACTTTCCACGAGCGCTGTAGAAATAAGACGCGCTACCCGGACGAGTCGACTCCTCCTTTTAATATCCGGATACCGCAATAAAACCTACGTCGTGACTCGATCCGGAATCCGCACGGCCCGTTAACGCTGGCCCAGAGTGCCAGAGTCGCTCTTTCCCATCACACGAAGCCATATTGCAATCTTTGTCGTTGCCCTTTCTTCTGTTTACACAGCCCAGGATGCAACCAAAGAATAGAAACCAATTAAAGCGCTTGTCGGTCACGGAGCATAGCGCGGATGTTTGATTGCAGACAGAAAAGCCAGCGATGAGGTGTCGTGGTGTTTTGTGGCACGGCGTGTTTCAGGCAGATGACACGAGGACGGTGTGAGATGATCAGCATGAACGCTTCTTAAAATGGCTTGACGGTACTTCAAGTAAACAAACGCGTGCTATCCCGGGCAGCTGTGTATCGAGAGCGCGCGAGTTAAGAGCATGCCACAGGAGGAGACGTGACCTGGGATGGGTTTTTTAATAGACGTCAGTGACCACGTTTACACGGACAGCAGCAATCTAATTATTGACCTTATTCTGAATGACAATATTGTGATTAAGGTGTTTACATGAGTCGTTTTTAGAATACTCCTTTCATGCACCCGTTTTACGTGTTATAGAACATAGATCGATTAACGTCGCACGTCATTACGTCCCCACGCCACGCCGTCCGACGGTCCCTCTAGAATTTCACGTATCGACATACAGTTCGTCTTCGTTATGGCGATGACATCACATGAGGCGCTAGGGCTGGGCGATATATCGATACATTACCGATATCGTGATAAATTATTACTCGAAACACTTTTTTCTGAGATCTCGTTGGTGTGATGATTTATTGTTTACGGTTTAAAGAATTACAAATGAAATGGTACTGAATGGATGCCGTTGATCTGATGTTATATTTTTTTTAACTTGATCGTCTTCGTCTTTGTAATAAGGATGGGCGATATGGAATTAAAACTATATCACGATGTTTTCTGGTGTTTATTGCGATAACGATATCAGTGACGATATAAATATAGTACCGTTCGCCACTGATTTTGCAGACAAGTCATAGCTGTGATCTCGAGAGCCTCAAGATCTAAAAGTGAAACTGATTTTCTGTAACCGAACCTGTTCCAGATTGTCGAGGTAGCGCCTCGTTTAGCGATAAACTCCTCCTTAGCGTCACGTCCGCCTTCCGCTGTACTTGTTTTTGCTCTGCACGTGAGCTGCGAACGGGTCGCACACAGAAACAGTAGAAACGGTAGAAATTCTACCGGGATATCGCATACGATGAGATCGCCCATCCCTACTTTGTAGGCATTAAAGAAAACTATTGTCAAACTCGGTTTAATGTTTTTTTGTTTTGTTTTGTTTTGTTTTGCAGACAGTTCGTTACCCTATCTAAATCATATATCGTGATGCACATCGCGTATCGTAGGAATGTCCTCAAGTATCGTGATATGATATTTATGTCCTATCGCCCAGCCCTACATGACGCGTCTCGGCCCAAATCTGCAGAAAATCCACGGAATAATTTTGAGAAGTTGCGAGCTCCTCAGATATATCGCGGAGTTTGCTTGATTTTTTGCGTGCATTTCTGCGACCGCAAAATCCTGGAGGGACCGAATGAGTATAGTACATTTCAGTGCATTATGCAAACTGCTTGGTTTGAAACGTCATGCTTCATGGGCCTTATGGAACTCGTCGTATTCATTTGGAGTTTAACGACCTTGTAGGTGGGAAGCATGTGCAGGTGTTGAAATTCCAAGGAATGTGCCTCCTTTTAGCCGAATTGATGACGCTTCTTGGATTTTTAAAGAATACATTTAACTGCCGAAGTAATCCGATTCGGCAGTCATGTGTCCGGACTAAGGAGTAGATTCTTTTGAAAGATGCACAGTTGTTTAAAGTGAAGCTGTGATTCAGCTGCACTGTTTACCCGTGTGTTTTATATCTTTGTTACAAAAAGTGTAGTCTTTTTAAACCGAACAGTTTAAGCAGCCGTGTCTGCTTTTAGGATTTATTCTTAGATATAAATGAATGGTCTCGCTTGCCGGATTGCCTTCATAGCCCCCCAGATTGTTCCTTTACCTGGCTGTCTTCACCAAGCTGCCAGCCCCAGATGGACTTCCCCGAATTCGTAAGTCTTTTTGGGATTAGACGCCATCCGTCATCGCCGAGAATTCAAAGTTGCAGCCAGGATCCCTCAGCTGGCACCTGCTGCTGGGGTAATGGTCCCAAAGCCTTCCAGCAAAGAGCTGCGTAAGGATTTTAACCTTAATAGAAATCATTTTCAGATGGAACGGAAATGGCTTTTGCATGCGCCTCGTCTCTGGAGCAGGTGGTCTTTTCAACGTTCGAGACATTTTTTTTTTTTTTTTTTTTGAAATCGCATCACTAAGACTCTTTAAGTTTGGAGAGACTGTGGAGATTTACTGTGGCTATTCCTGACATCAAGCAACACAACATAATTCAGTCAGCATTGTCCCTTGCAATTTTCTCCCGGTTGCCAGGCATTATCTAGGACTTTCGCCATCACGTGACTGCTACCACTCTCCGAGGACGAGGGCTAACGTGAGCCTCTTCCAAATTACACGAAGCCACCACAGCTGCCAGTACCGATGCACGTGATTGGCTAGAATTGCTGTGGATCATCAGGATTTGAATTCATTGTCTGCAGTGGCAGAACAATAGCGAGTTTATTCCATTTAGGAGCCCCAGTTTGCGTTTTCTGAAAGTGGAACATATTTGTTCTGGGGAAATTGACCTACATGTCAGCATCTCGGTGCTGCTCTGTGAAATGGTTTGTTCACATGGACAGTTTTAGTCTTCATTCAAACTGCTATAAGTATTACAGTCTGTATTCTGTATATTTTTTGCCCTGCACTCGTCTCACGCCGTCGTTTATCTGCACTTTATGTACTCTTATGTACCGTTATGTGTCGCACCATGGTCCCGGAGAAACCACATTTTGTTCCAAGCTATACAGAGGAATGACAATAAAAACCCACTTGACTTGGGAATTGTTTCTTTGTGGGGCAGCTGATCACGATTCTTGCATTTAGTAAGACAGCGCTGTTTTACATCGAGTGTGTCTGAAGATTTGTACTAAAGAACTCTTGCTGTAAGCATAAAGACTGAAAGTACTCATCCCAGGACTCTTATTGGCTACGTTTACACGCACATCAAGTTCCGTTTAAGGGCTATGTTCGGGTTGCAGCCGTATTCCCAATTCCATGTTTATATGCGTACAGCCATCGGAATATTCCTGTATACACGGCTGAATTTACATATGCGCTTTTCATTTCCCCGGGAGATTCAAGATGCTGCCGTCGCCACCCACAATTCCTTGTGAACTGAGCACACGCATATATTTCCTTTCAGTGGATTTTCTGAATAAAGTGTTTAGGTAACGCTTTAGAATACCGATCCGGCATTTAATGATTAACGACACAGGAAGAAATGAATAACGCAATATTAACATTCTAGTAAACTATTATTAACTAGAAACTCCGATTAAGGAATTGGTAAGTAATGGCACACAGCCTACGTTTACATGGACAGCAGTAATCTAATTATTGACCTTATTCTGAATAAGACAATATTGTGATTAAGGTGTTTACATGAGTCGCTTTTAGAATATTACTTTCATGTTCCTGTTTTACATGTTTTAGAACATAGATCGATTAACGGCACACGTCATTACGTCCCCACGTCAGGCCGTCCGACGTCCCTCCAGAATTTCACGTATCGACATACAGTTGGTCTTCGTTATGGTACCGTATACAGTTTTGGGTGTTTTATTTAAAATTTTTACGAACCCTTCAAGTGCAGTTAATTATTTGTCATGCTGTACATGCTCATAGACGGCTGCTTAAAACCGTGGGCTGCGTCCCAAACCGCGTACTTACCGTCTATATAGTAGCTGAAATGCATGTATTTCTCCTACTATATAGAAGGTAAATACGCGGTTTGGGACGCAGTCGTGCTCTCTTTTTTGCCGTAAAACGGTTGAGCACTACCGTGTGTGTACGTGTCCTGTCGCAAAATGCGGTGAAAACTCCCACACAACGTTAATAGTGTGATTAAGGTGTGTACATGTCTGTAACGCACTTCGATAATGCGACTAAAACAGGAATACTCCACGCGTCTTAATTCCATTTGTGTTTACTTCGAGTATGACTTTAATCGGATTAAGGTAATTAAAAATCGCTGTTTACATGCTAGTTTCTTAATCAGAGTACCGTCTTAATCGGGTTAATCTCGGATTATTGTTGTCCATGTAAACGTACTGACTGTCGAATATGCGGTAGTTCACTATTCGCTATAATCAGTAACTACTATTTCTTTCGTGCCTCCTGGAAAACTACAAAGAAAAAACTATATAGAGTTTCATAATTAATGCGAAACCGCTACTATTAACGAAGATTGTTTACATAATCAATACGTAATAGCAGACTATTGATTTGGGTAAGCTGTTAATAATTAGTACATTTTAACATTCCTCCTAGAGAACTATTTACTCACTATGGGTCACTGTAAAGAATGATCCATCGCAGCCGGAGACTACTATTTTAATTCTTTTTTTCACAGCAAATATTGACTGTTTCATTTATTACCGTTTATTGCTCTTTACGGCATTTATTTATTTATTTATTTATTTATTTATTTATTTATTTATTTTAAATGTAGAAACTTTTATTATTTTGAAGGCATCTTTGCTCTACAGCACTTCAGTGTATGTACCTAAAACGTTTGCACAGTACTGTGCATGCAACAAACGTCTGATTAAAACGGGCGTATTCCACGGGGTGGGAGTCAGAATTTGTGAAATCCGAATATCGAATTAATCTGAATCGGGGCGATCGGACTGCGGCGTTTACGTGACTCGGTACTAATCAGAACATCGCCAAATTCCGATTAATATGGGAATATTGACGTGCGTGTAAACGTAGTCATTGACATTCAGCTCATAATGAAGATCCTTTCAACACGCGTAGTACTGATTTATCTGGCGTCACGTAGAACAGGACTGGTTCCTTTCGGAGTCCGGTTCCTCTTAAGGTTTCTTCCTCATGCCATTCTCAGGGCTGTTATGTCTGGATCTAAATCTAAATCTGTAAAGTTGCTCTGTGACAACGTTTGTTAGTAAAAGCGCTGTACAAATGGCATTGAATTGAAATGAATGCGCTGCTAATTTGTGCTCTTAATACATTTCAGGTTGTTCTAAAACAAGCTAGATGTGTAGATTAATGAGTTGCTCGTTTGTACTGATTTGTAGTCATTTGCCTCTTTGTGTCTGTATGTTAGGCTCGCAACAACCTATTGTATGTTGATTTAAAAAAAAAAAAAAAAAAAAGATGAGCGGTGACTGTTCTGTGAGCATTCTGACTCACAGGCATTTACATAGCCTGACAAATGTGTTAGATGACACACAGTCTTTTTTTTTTCTTTTCTTTTTTTCTTTTACAAACATAATTGCCCTTTATCTCAGATTTCTTAAGTGTTCATCTGGAAGTTTTGTCAAATTGCATAGCAGTAAATCCAGTATGTTGTGTAGCAGTTTGCTTGTAAAATAGTGTGTGTGTGTGTGTGTGTGTGTTTTGGCTCTTGTGTCAGTTCTCTTCAAGGTATACCTGCTGTGCTGTAATTAATTTTAGCCATCCTGGGGACCTACAGCTTTTAATAAGACTCGGACCATAGACCTTTTACAAGGCCTTAATACAGCAGTGGGAATCGCTGTGGACAGCAGCAGGTCTTAACATGAAAATGGGGACAAACATTTTGTTCAGTAAATATATTTCCAATGAGGATATTCACATGAAATTTTCACAAGACTTCGGTATTAACTCAAGAAATCTGTAAATATAAAGAATTTACAACATTTAAGTCCATAAATGAAGTTATGTGTAATAAAGTGGAACGACACGGGGGAAAAAAGTATTGAACACGCTAACTGAAATTTATTTAACACTTAGTGGAGAAGGCTTTGTTTGTAATGACAGCTTCAAGACGCTTGCTGTATGAAGAAATTAACCGGCCGCAGTATTCAGGTGGGATTTTGGACCATTCTTCTAAACATATTGTCTTTAAACCTTGTTCAATTGGATTCGAGTCAGGTGATTGACTGAGCCATTCTAACACCTTGATTTTTTTTCTCTGAAACCAATTGAGAGTTATCTTTGCTGTATGCTTTGGATCGTTGTCCTGCTGGAAGCTCCACTCACGTCTCATCTTCATCATCCTGGTGGATGGCAGCAGATTCTTCTCAAGAGTCTCCCGGTAAAGGGTTCCATTCATCATTCCTTCAGTTATATGAAGTCTACCAGTACCATGTGATGAAAAACAGCCCCACGCCATGATGCTTCCACGTCCAAACTTCACTGTTGGTGTAGTGTTTTTAGGGTGATATGCAGTGCCTAAGTAACTTCCGACGGATATCAGCTGGTTCCTTGGCTTGTAGAACTGCTTTTTCTTATCGTGTTCAATACTTTTTTTCCCGTGACATTCCATTTTATTACACATAACTTAATTTATGGACTTCAATGTTGTGATTTCTTTATATATGTGGGTTTTTTGAGTTAATACTGATGTCTGGTGAAAATTTCATGTGAATAGTCTCATTGGAAATATATTTACTGAAAAAAAATGTTGAAGCGTTCAATACTTATTTCCAACACTGTATGTGTTTAACGCTCGTATAGCCATAGGAACACAACTCCTACCATAGCTGGCCTTTCTGCACATTGGTAGTCTATACCTGCTGGCAGAAGGAAGGAGGATGAAACACTGATAAAGTGGATGGTCTGGATCATTGGATCCAGATCCAGCTGCACTCTTGTTCACATTAGTAGTCCAAAGGTGCAGGCCCTTTCCTTGCAATATAAATAAAAATCCGAAATTGACTGAAAATGTAGCGCATTCATCAGCATTTGCTTTGGTGGAGTTTAAGCGTTCTGTATGTGTCTTGTTTCTGTTCGTTTTCTGAGGTGGTCGCTTTGAGCGGTTCCTCGTCTCGCTTTTCTTCTAGGTCTGAATCCGGAGGAGGAGTACTTTTATGACCAGTTCCTGTGAATCAGAGTAGGCTGTTAGGTCCTGATGCGATTCAAACTGACAGGCCACTCCTCCACCTCTCGCCCTCTTGTTCGAGAGTCACTCGTGAGCAGGCTCATTCATCACACCGCCAGCACCTGCCTTTGTTGCCTTCATTAGACTTTTCCTTGGCACTCTCATCAGTGGATTAGTAAAGGCTCAGGATTTTCCCAATGTTTGTGTAAGAATGTGAAAAAGCAACAAAAAAAATAACCCAAAACAAATCTGGTGCAGAATTATGTATACCGTCAAGTGTGACTCCTTTTACATAACCTAAGGGAAACTTCTTCCTGTTATTATTTCTCTCTTCCCTCGTCTTTCCCGCGGCTTTGTTTGTCTATGTCCTGCTTCGCAATTCGTGTTCCAGCTGCACTCTTGTTCACATTAGTAGCCCAAAGGTGTAGGCCCTTTCCTTGCAATATAAATAAAACCTCCTGAAGCCCGGGGTTTTAGTGCTGAGCCTCAGTTCAGTGTCGATGATCGCAGGCCTCACACACTGCTAACCAGGTCCCTCATCCAGTTTTCGGAGATGCATTTCTTTCCTATTTTTCATTCACTGAGTGGATATATTTTGAGATCTGAGGAAAAAGGTCTGACTAGATTGAAAATCAAAGATCTTGTCATCATCTCTGTTAGGGTTGCTTTTGTTGAGTGAAAATATACTCCACTGCCTCCCCCACCTCCACCTCCACCCCTTCCTCACTCTGCCTTTTGTTTGTTTTCTCTTCTCTTGGTTTTGAATCTGGCCGACGATTGATAAGCCCGAATCCATGAAAATCTGAAATGTGTGTGTGTGTGTGTGTGTGTGTGTGTGCGTGTTAGGGAGGGATGCAGCGGGTGTACTTGTTTATCTACCTCGGCTTCTCCAGATGGTGCACAGCAGAAAGAATCTACTTCCTGACACGCTCTCTTTGTCTCCTTTCTCATTATCGCCCGGCTGTGGGCTCTCCTAGGAATCTGGGCGAGTTTTCAGGGCCAGAACACACACACACCACATACCACATGATGCAGAAAGTGTGACTTATTAGCAGGAGAGACACAGGGATGAGATGTGGATGAGATGTAGATGAAAGTGTGCGTGTTTATATGTTTTGCATAACCCTATGGAGATTCAGGGTGCCGTTGTTATCTACATGAATATGCTAATGTGTACCCAAAAGTGGTAAACATTTTAATATCTCTTGTGGTTTCATATGGTAACTGGTGACTCGTGCTATATAATCTATATAAAGAGTCAGTTGTTTTGCCACCCAGATAGAGCAGATAATGAAAAAGCCCTCGAAGCAGATCTGGATGCGTGTCTCATGAGCTGTGTGCCTGGGCGTGTGCACATCCACATCATCGAGGCCTGTTTCATACTCGTTTGTTGCCGTTCATTGACAAGTCTGACCTAATGTCCTCTGGGTTGTTGTGCTGTTTGGCTGCCATGATCGACTTTCTCTTCGTTTTGCCGCTCTTCTAGCTTCAAATTGATGGACAGTCAATTTGAGCGCGCAAAGATAACGGCATTGTGTCAGTGGCCACCGATCCGGCCGTTATCTACTGCTTCTAGGCTAGCTAACAACCCAGAGAGACCCGTACTGCAATTATCGGCTTCTCTGCTCTGATGTGCTTACCTTGGCCTGAGGTGTGTTTGGTACATATCTTTTATGCCCCCTCTCACTATCTCTCATGGGCAGGTTGTCATTGCTGGTGGCATCGCTCCTGGATGGGGGGGGGCTTGGTCATGTTTCAAACAATGACATTACCATCTTTATTTGACGCTGTCACATTCACGGTACGGTGAGAGGAGTTTTGTGGTTCAGACTAGTCTCGATACTGTTAAATCGCTCACTTTTTGCATATTCCTTTGCTGACTCGAGTCCTTTAATGAGCTGGAGTAAGTGAGAACTTCAGAACTTCAGGGCAGAGGCTCCCCAGGTCTGGAGTTAACAAGCCCTATTCGATCAAATACTTTGCTTTTGAAATTCATAAACTGTGTTAGGGAAATATTCTCTAAATAAAAGTTCGAGGATTAAATCAACGGAAATCAGTAATAGAATAACATGAAATGTTCCGCTGTGGGAAGCAACTTCATTAAATTGCAGTAAAGGGAATAAAATCTTGTGTACTTATCTTATTAGGTATAATGCAAGCTCGGTACATATTTAAAGCCTTGAACAAAAGCTTCAGTTAAGCACATTTCATTTTTAGCATTTTATTAACAAGATTATATTTAGTAGGTTTTTAAGTTTTCACAAAGGGTTTTTTTTTGTTTTTTTTTTAACCAAACCTCCCTGCAGTCAAGCTACAAAAAGCATGGAGGTCTTTTGCTAGCAACAAGCTAGTCAGCTAGTCAACTGACTGTGTTTTCCTCCTCAAAACAGTGAGCTGTACAGTCAGTAGCTGCGTTTACATGGACGACAATAATCCACTCTTAATCCGATTAAGACCATACTCTAATTAAGAAACTACCATGTAAACAGCAATTTTTACTTACCTTAATCTAATTAAGGTCATAATCGAAGTAAGCAATAATCTAATTAAGACAGGTGGAGTACTCCTGTTTTAGTCGCATTATGGACGTGTATTACAGACATTTAATCACATTATGAACGTCGTGTGAGAGTTTTCACCGCATTTTGTGAGAGGACACGATCACACACGGCAGTTTTACGTTTTACGGCGAACAAGAGAGTTCGGCTGTGTCCCAAATCGCATACTTTCCTACTATAGGCCTGTAGTGGGGAAAAATACATGTATCTCGTCTACTATATAGATGGTAACTACGCGATTCGGGACACACCCACCGCTTCAAGCAGTTGTCTATTAGCACGTACAGCATGAGAAATAATTAACTGCACTTAAAGCGTTCGTTAAAAAAAATTAATAAAAACACCCGAAACTGTATACGGTACCATAACGAAGACGAACTGTATGTTGATACGTGAAATTCTGGAGGGACGTCGGACGGCGTGGCGCGGTGACGTAATGACGCGGGCTGTTAATCTAATTATGTTCTAAAACATGTAAAACGGGAACATGACAGGAGTATTCTAAATGCGACTCATGTAAACACCTTAATCACATTATTATCTTACTCAGAGTAAGGTCATTAATTAGATTACTGCTGTCCATGTAAACGTAGTCACTGTTATAGATTTAACAAGCGAATGTCTGTATGTCGATCGATCTAAAGTAAATGCTTGTGTATATACAGCAGACTTTATTTAACGGTTTAAAAAAAGTGCTACTTTGTTTACTGCTGATGCTGTGAGCGGCCATGTTGATTTGATGTCACTTGTTGAACACAGAGAAGACCATTCAGAGTTCCAGAGTAGGAATGGTGAGTTGAGGGGGGGTGGGGTTTTTTTTTTGACGGGGGGGGGTATTCCTGGTAGGAGATTGTGAATTACAAGTTAGTCTAGTCTAGTCGAATGCAGCGTAATATCAGTGTCGTCTTGTCAAAGCGGAGGCATAAGACTGGTTGCTAGAGCCAAACTTTACCGGTTTTTTACACATTTAAACCGGCTTGCTTGCTTTTGTTTCGTGTCCTCAGTCGGCTCTATCTCGAGGAAAAACCTGAGTGCAGAAATGAGGAAAAGATTTTACTGGCACAACACCTGAGCTAAGAAAGAACAACACTCTGGCTAGCAACAAGGTGTTACCAAATTTAATCTGTCAAGGTTACAGGGGTTTCAAATTCATAAATGTATTAAATGTAGGTCAGGTAATGAGAAGTTACTGTACATAAGCATTTTTGTTTAATTTAAAAGAGCTCTTCAGTGTCTGAGATAAAAACGCCTGCGCTGCCTGTTTAAAGTGCTCCTGAAATCAAAATGGGCGTTTTAAGAGCTTTCTGTACTCGTCCCTTTTGTATGGACTGTATGTATCTAGAAAAAAAGATATTTTCATTTTAGTTTTATAGTTCGTCACTTATGGGGAAAACAGATACAGTGTGTATATATGTGTGTATATATAATATATATATATATATATATATATATATATATATATATATATAGTCTACACACCCCTGTTAAAATGGCAGGTTTTTGTGAAATCAAGTAAAATCATGTCCGAACCTTTTTCTACCTTTTTATTGTGAAAGTGTAGTGTATAAATATCAAGTGACAAACACTCAGAAAAAAATAGAAAAAACAAAAAACTTCCAATACCCAGCTTGCATGAGTGTGCACATCCTTTTATAATTAGGAATGAATCAACCAATCACACTTAAACTCATGTTAAATACTAATTAGTGTACACCTGCTATCAATTAAATTAAATTAACTTGATTAACCCCCAGTAAAGTACAGCTGTGCCTATAGGGTTTTCCTGACGTCTTCTTGGTAACATCCAACTGGAAACGCCATGGGCCACAATGAGCTTACAAAGCAGGTATGGGATCTCACAGTTCAGAGAGAGAGAGAGAGGGTTAAAAAAAAATTTCCAAGGCATTGGATACACCATGGAGCACTGTAAAGGCAATAATCAACAAGTGGAGAAAATATGGCATGACCGTGACACTACTAAGAACGGGACGTCCCTCTAAAATTGATGAGAAGATCAGGAGAAAACTGGTCAAGGAGGCTTCCAGGCCCATCTCTGGACTATGGCGTAGGGTGGCAAGACGGAAGCGTTTTTTAACCAAGATGAAATAAATAAATAAAAATACATCCAATCTCCCAAATCACTGGGGCAGTGGTGGCTTGGCGGTTAAGGCTGTGAGTTACTGATCAGAAGATCGGGATTTCAAGCCCCAGCGCTGCCAAGCCACCACTGATGGGCCCTCTCTGCTCCAGGGGCGCTGTATCACGGCTGACCCTGTGCTCTGACCCCAACTTCCTAACATGCTGGGGTATGCGAAGAGAAGAATTTGACTGTGCTGTAATGTATATGTGATCAATAAAGACTCCTTATCAAAACCATGTGGAGTAACGTGTTATGTCTGATGAGACCAAAGTTGAACTTTTTGGCCATAATACCAAAAGATATCTTTGGCGCAAAATAAAACCATACTTTGGGGCTGTTTTCCTTCGGCTGGACCTGGGGTATTTAATCAGGGTGGAGGGAATAATGAATAGCTCCAAATACCAGTCAAGTTTGGTGCTAAAACACTTAAGATGAAGAGGAATGACAACGACCCGAAGCAAACCTCCAGATCAACGAAGGAACGGCTCCAACCAAAACAAGTTCAAGGTTTTGGAGTCCAGACCTAAATCCAATCACAGATCTGTGGGGTGACCAGAAGAGGGCTGTGTAGAGGAGATGCCCAGCTAATTTGACAGAGTTAGAATGCTTTTGCAAGGACAAATGGCAAAATATTGCTAAGTTTTAATTTCACAATAAAGGTAGAAAAGGTTCTGATATGATTTAACTTGATTTCACAAAAACCTGCCATTTTAACAGGGGTGTGTAGACTTTTTAGATCCACTGTAACATTTTTTGATGGTATTCTGTATTAGTCTTATGTTTGTCCAATTAAATGCGCTCTAAAAATATGTACTATATGGTCCCGCCCCTTTACAGTAGTAGCTTGTTTGCAGCAAATACAGTTCATTGGTGTGTTTTTACCTCAACTATCCTGTGGTTGAGAACAATGGTTGCTGTTTATTCATTTCAACGAGGGAAGGATTTGTGCGAGTTATGACGAGCACTTTTCGGATGAGCGTTTGACCAGCTCTGGGCTGTTCAGTGCTGAAAAGTCGCTAACTCGCATTGATCAAGAATGAGATTCTGTCTTTATACACCATCACGGCTTCTCCATCAGTAACAGTGAGTAATATCATTTTATCTACCATATAGACACCTCTCCGTCACCACCCACATCCCTAGCGCTCGACCTCGGCTCAGACGTGCAAGTCATAACTCCAAAAAACGCACAGCGACTCGTCGTCGAGGACATTGTCCTCGTTAAGTCGGACAGGCGTGGGTGAAGGCGGTGGTGAGAAATCCTCCACAGTTGAAAATGGCTCTCATTAAACCTTTTTGCCGTTCCATATTTAGCTAGTTTGTTAAGCTACTGTCATATTTGGATGCGTCTCAAAATCAGTCAAGTGCTTCAACATGCTAGCACTTTGACTTCCTGTTTCAGAAGGAAATACAGTAAAACATGCGGAATCGAGCCTAGAATGTATTTCCTGGGGACTTTATTTAACTGTACACGTTAGACATGTTGGCTGGTTATGTTCAGCCAGGAAAACTTTTTATATTTGGAATTACAGTATATAGAGGAGAAATGTTTTTTATATGATTACTGCTCACCGCTTGGGGACAGATCTTTATTTGGCATTTGAGCAGGTGTTCCTGTGTGGAGTCATCAAGATAAACTCATTTGTTCCTCCTCATTTGTAAGTCGCTTTAGTCGCTCATAAAAGCGTCTGCTAAATGAATAAATGTAAATGTAAATAAACCTTTCTTTAGAAAATGACTCTTATTAGTATTTGACCAATGACTAATAAATACTATTTTGGTGTTCTTCTTGACGTTAAAATCGAATTGTCATTTCAGTCCATTTTTGGATACTGAAACTTTAGTTTTAGGAATTCTAACAGGCAGTTAAGAGGCATGTGAGGTCGGTATGTTCTATGGTTTCTAGCCTCCTCTGGACCAATACATCTGACCAAATACACTATATGGAAAGAAGTATGTGCCGACCTGACCGTCACACCTGTATGTGGTTGTTGAACATCCCATCCCAGATTTATTCCCTCTTTCCTGTTATAATAACCTCTACTCTTCTGGGAAGGTTGTCCACTAGATTTGGGAGCGTTGCTGTGGGGATTTGTGTTTATCCAGCTACAAGAGCATTAGTGAGATCAGGCACTGATGTTGGGATGTTGAGGAGGTCTGGGGTGCAGTCGGTGTTCCAGTTCATCCCAAAGGTGTTCACTTGGGGTTGAGGTCAGGGTTCTGTGCAGGACACTCGAGTTCTTCCACTCTAACCTTCACAAACCACGTCTTCATGGAGCTCGCTTTGTGCACAGGAGCACGGTCATGCTGGGACAGGTTTGGGGTCTCTTGGTTCCAGTGAAGGGAAATTGTAATGCTACAGCATACAAAGACATTTTAGACAGTTGTGTTCTTCCAACTTTGTGGTAACAGTGTGGCGAAAGAACCATACGGCTGAGATGGTCTGGTGTCCAAATACTTTTGACCATACGGTGGCTTAGTGGTTAGCACGTTTGCCTCGTACCTCCAGGGTTGGGTCCTGCCTCCACCCTGTATGCATGGAGTTTGCATGTTCTCCCCGTGTTTTGAGGGTTTCCTCCTGGTATTCTGGTCCGTTGTGTGTGTGTGTGTGTGTGTGTGTGTGTGTGTGTGTGTGTGTGTGTGAGGGGTTGGCCCTCTGTCCAGGATGTACCCCATACCCCCCCCCCCCCCACCTCGTGTCCTGGGATAGGCTCCAGGCTCCCCGCTACTCTGTGTAGGATAAGCACTACAGAAAATAGATGGTTGGATGGATGGATCCCTGGAATGCACTCTAGAAAAGAATAATTGTGACCAAAGAAATTTAGTCAAGAAAGGCTGAATAGATTTCAAGCAGCTTAATAATTCATGAACTCGTCCAGATGGTTGACACATTAAAGGGGGAAAAAAAAATCACTGGCTTTGGAAACCATTCTCTCCCAATGGGGCGTTATGTCTTTCAGCATGGCCGTGTCCATATCCACAAGACACGAAGGCAAGGGAACAACTCCCAACCCAGATGAAATAATACAGTAGCACATTAACATGTGGTACACATAGATCAACACGTGAACATTTCATGCACACCGAGTTGCTTCCTTTGGTTTTCTGTCTCCTTAGGGTGTGCTCATGCTCTCGGTCTTCCATAAATATTCAAGCCCATGTGCAGACCATAACTTTTCATTCAGCAGGCATACTAGTTCAAGTGCAGTGAGAGTCCTGTTTCCCCCACTGCGCTTCTCCCCATACTCTACTCTCAACCTTTCACACATGACTTCTCTCACGTCTTTCTTCTTAGCTAAGAGCTAGTGAGGATGTCTCTCCTGTAGAGCCTTGTACTACCTCGTCTTTGACTGCAGACTGTGTTACTATTCCCTGACATGTGAATAGTTGTGATCGGATAGGATGTGATCGGGAGTACAGCCCTCGCGTTCGATGACTTTATCGCAGGTTGTGCTAGAGCGGTTCTCAAACTGGCTAAGAGTACACATCGGCACAGCTCTCTGACGTCTAACCAGTCCAAACAGGATATTTTTATTTTATTATTATTTAAATTTTTTTTGTGATTCTTGTGGATAAAAACGCTCGATTTTTCTGCTGCTTTTTTTGGGGGGGGGGGGGGGTTTGAGGAAAACTAGTTGAATTGGTGAAATCGCAATCGCACAAAATTGTCTTTCGCGGTGATGTTTTTTGGTAAACGAGACCTTTTTAGCTGTACTCATGTTCGATACGCATGAACCGAAGGAGGCTTTGGCTTAAAGTGCGTTGTGACGACGTAACCTGACGCATCTCGGCATACAAATCTGCGGCAATTTAGAAAAATTGCAAGCTCCTCCGAATATCGCGGAGTTTCCTTGATTTTGCGTCGATTTCTGCGAGGGCACAATCCTGGACGGATCATCTAACGTGCTTCACGTAGTCTCCGAGGTTTGCGTAATGGCTTGCGAATGAAGCTTTACTCCTAATTCTTTCTCTGTGCACACGTTGGTCCAAACCGCGGAGTCTGAAGAACGCCGTAATCGCTTACAGTGGCGCAGTGCTTTGGTTCAGAGCGCTAATGGCTTGGTGTTTGGGAGAGTGATGTTAAGCTTTTGGTGGTTACAGCCACAATTTGCTCATCTAATGGACCTTGTATATTTCGATCTGGTTTTTAAAATTTATTTATTTATTTTTTTTCTGATACAGAAAGCACTTAGCTAAAAATCTAATTAACACCAATTTACTCCAAATGGTTAATCAACCGTGAGATGTACGGTGTTTAAGTTTGGTTCAGAGCAATCATTAAACAATACCATCATTCTTTTTCTTCTTCCTCTTCTTCTTCCTAATAATAATAATAATAATAATAATAATAATAATAATAAATAAACGGGTGCAGTGGTGGCTTGGCGGTTAAGGCTTATTGGAAGGTCTCGGGTTTCAAGCCCCAGTACTGCAAAGCTGCCACTGTTGGGCCCTTGAGCAAGGCCCTTAACCCTCTTTGCTCCAGGGGCACTGTATCATGGCTGACCCTGCGCTCTGACCCCAACCTCCTGACATGCTGGGGTATGCGAAGAAAAGAATTTCACTGTGCTATAATGCAGGGGTTCCCAAACTTTTCCAGGGCAAGGCCCCCCAAATGGCATTAACATTTGACCGAGGACCCCCTTTTGCAAGATGTCTTTAAAACACATTAAAAATACAGACCCCTGAATATATCCCCCTTTTTTTTTATTAATAATTACATCTTACATCTTTACATTACATTACATTAGGAATGGAGTGTGTGTGTGTGTGTGTGTGTGTGGGGTTGTCTGAGAGTGAGAAAGAGAAAATCATGTATTTATTTATTTTTCACACCAAATTGTTGAGGCCACCACTTTGAAAACCACTGCTTTAATGTATATGTGATTAATAAAGACTCATTATCAATAATAATAATAATAATTATAATAATAATAATAAAGGGGACATGGTGGCTTCGTGGTTAGCGCATTTATCTCACATTTCCACGCTTGCACGTTCGATTCCCGCCGCTGTTCTGTGTGCGGAGTTTGCATGTTCTCCCCGTGCTGCGGGGGTTTCCTCCGGGTACTCCGGTTTCCTCCCCCAGTCCAAATACATGCATGGTAGGCTGATTGGCATGTCCAAAGTGTCCGTAGTGTATGAGTGTGTATGTGAGTAGTGTATGAGTGTGCCTTGCGATGGACTGGCAACCCATCCAGGGTGTACCCCGCCTTGTGCCCCATGCTCCCCCAGGATAGGCCTCAGGTTCCCCCTCCGACCCTGAAGGATAAGCAGTACAGAAAATGAATGGATGGCTGGATGTATAATAATAATAAATAATAATAATAATAATAATAGTAAAAGTTTTATAACATTAATCTTAGAATTTCATAAGATCACATTTGGCTGCCTGTATGCAGCGAAACAGCTTGAAGCATAATTAGGTGTTTGATTAATACATATCTGTCTTGCAGCGAGCTCAATTACTGAGCTGATAAGCAGTGACTGAGGAAGATTATACTTTGTAATTTCAGCCTTGTACTTACTTATTTATTGATGTACTTAAAACATGCATTGAACCTAAATGACCGTTGTCTGTCTCTCTCTCTCTCTCTCTCTCTCTTCTCTTTTACAGTGATCTGTCCAGCCACTCACTCTGGCTTTAGTTCAGGTAAGATAATGAGCTACCACTTTGTTCTTTCTTTCTCCTGCATCTGCCATTCACTTTAAATAGACTCGTATACGTCCACTCACATCACTGCTTTCTCTGTCTGTCTGTCTGTCTCTCTCACCGTCTCTGTGTTTCTCTCAAATGAGTTTCCTCTCATTAAATGTTTCCAGAAGAATAGAAAATCAATGGTGCGTACCAGTGTTAAAGAACTTTTTCCCCCCCTTAATTCATCAATCCTTACCTGTTTCTTTTTTTGTCTTTCTCTCTCTCTCGCTCTCTCTCTCTCTCTCTCTCTCACTCTCACTCTCTCCTCTGAATTGCATTGCCTCACTGAGGGAGGAAAAACAAAGGTAAGATCAGCTGCTTTCAGAAGTAATCTGCCTGTTTGTCGGTGTGAGAGCGTAAGCTCGGATGCCTGTCTAGGCCTTTTTCTTTTCTTTTTTTTTTTTTTCTTTCCATGCCCGTCTGGATTGTTTAACATCCACCCGACGAAAAAAGGGGGGGAAAAAAAACCCCTTCTGTAAAGCTTTATTTGGCCTGACATATATCTCCACTGCTTGGAGTACAATTTATAAAGTTTTTTTTTTCTCCCCCCCCCCCCCCCCCCCCCCACCCACACCCATATCTCCGGCAAGCATTGAAGTTAGACCAAGTTAGAGCAAAGGTTACACCTCTTCATTCGTTTCTACTCTCTCTCTCTCTCTCTCTCTCTCTCTCTCTCTCTCTTTTCTCTCCCTCTTTTCTCTCCAGTGTGATTTTGAATAGGTCAGGCTCAAGGTTCTAGCACATTACGCATCGTGTCATGCGGACACAATTTAAGGAGCCGTACGGTTATTTATTTATTTATTTGTTTATTTATTCATTTATTTTCCTTGGACGACATTTTCACAGTCAGAACTTTTTTGATTTTATTTTTTATGAAAAATTTTTTTTTTTTTTTGCTCCTTCACTGTCTCAGTTTGGCCCATTATGGCCTCAGTTCACCTAGAGACCAAGTTACACACACATGCATACACACACGCGCGCTATAAAGTAGGGAGCTGGCCGTTTTTCAGGCTGTTGTGCTGCTATCTGCAGCCGAACAGCTTTCCTAACCCCGCTCGGCTGAGTGGGAAAACAATGCTTGCTCCTTCTTTTTTTTTTTTTTTTTTTATCTCCTCCAACGGGCCTTTTTTTTTTTTTTTCCTCGCCTCCTTCGCACGATGGCATGTGTAAAAGAGGACAGGAGGCAGGGCTGGATAGGGACTGAGAGTGTTGCAGGCTGTCCTGCAGGTACTCGTACAGCTCATTGTTGGGAATAATGGATGTGCTAGCTGCAGATGCCTGGCAATAGCTATCACTGGAGCTATCAAAAGCACACACACTCACGCTCTCTCTCTCTCTCTCTCTCTCTCTCACACACACACACACGCACTCGCACTCGCACGTGCACGTTTAAGGGTTTGAGTGGTCCATGATGAATGGCTTTGAGAGGGGTTGTCTGCGATCAATAATCCACTAGTGCCCAGCCCAGATGAGTGAAAATGGGCTCGCTGCTCGCTTCTCCTCCATGCCGCCGTGTGTTTCAGACTCTCGTTAAAAGGCCAGTGGTTTTCAGGAGCGCAAAATATCCCGTGAAGCCCGGTCATGTACGTCGCACGCTCGGACGAGGAGCGCGTCTCGCGTTCGATGATGTATAATCAGCCTCCGCAACGAACGCGCTGATGGAAGGGTCGAAGTGGAACTGGAGATGAGCTGAAAGCCTCTCCTCGGTGGATAAGAGCCGAGAAGATGGCTCGGGTTACAATCGAAGGCCAGCTGGTGCGCACACACGTACACGCGCACACACGCACACGCGGGTACTTTGGGTCCGTCTTGTTTTTCTGATCCACTCACTCAAAGCGCATACACACAAACCCATCATCAGCTATTCACAATTTCGACAGATTTCTCTCGATTCTGTGCAATTTTTTTTTTCTTTCTTTCTATTTCTGGTGAATATTCTACAGCTATGACTAATTACACCTCCCAGACCATCAACACAATACCTCCCATACACCCGAAACTCAGCACAGCAGGCAGGCCACGTGTCTCTTAAACGCTGTAGAACGTGTGAGGGTTCTCTCACACACACACACACACACACACACACACACACACACACACTCCTCTCCCCCTCCCAGGCTTCACCTGTCCAGCTTTCAAGTGAGCTTCGTGTTGTCTGTTGATTTGGTGCTTCCAGCCACTGCACCTGTTGCTGTCAGCATGTTGTGCGTTAGCTGCTCCGGTCACCCCTACCAGTGGTGTGTGTGTGTGTGTGTGTGTGTGTGTGTGTGAGAGAGAGAGAGAGAGAGAGCGAGAGATTTTGTCTGCGCCTGACTGTCAGACTAACTGCCCTCCTGCTCTAATGAAGTCAGGGTCAGGTGTGTGTGTGTGTGTGTGCACGCACGTGTGCCCATATGCCCGCACTCTAATGAAGGCAGGGTCAGTTGCAGTATACGGCTAATTGGTAGAGCTTGCCTGTGGCTACTGGGGTTTAGTGTGATTGAAGAGTCCGACTGGGGTCTTTTCCACTCCGGCAGAGAGCACACACACACACACACTCACTTGCTAATACACAAATAATAAAGCACCGTCATACACCTTAATCTTGGTATAGCTTGAAGTGAGAATTGGATCACCCTGACCCTCACCAAGGAGAGACGAGCTAAAGAAAATCACTTCAAAGTAGTGTCGGGAGGAAGTGCATCATTCTGTCTCTCTCTCTCTCTCTCACACACACACACACACACACATATATATATATATATATATATATATATGTATATATATATATATATATATATATATATATATATATATATATATATATATATATATATATATATATATATATATATATATATAATTACACACACACACACCATCTTGTCCAGAATGTTGTAGTTTTAATCAGTTCAGCCAAGCAGTGCTAGGTGGATTAGGATTGTACTGAACGTCCAGCTTAGCTTTGGCCGAAGGCGCTGTTCACACCTGCCGTGTGATTTAGATCGTAAGTGGACCACGCTGAGCACAGGTGCGAACAGGGCCCAGTATCTCTGAGACGCGTCGTGATCCCACCTGTGAAGGTCAAGCACATTTTGGAGGCGGTCAGGGATGAACACAAAAGCGTCTCGGACAGCAACAACGCAAAATACATCATCACTGCGAGACATTCGTTAATCGTTCATTAGCAGACCACACGGTGGAAATGTTTAAATCAATCCATCCAGGTCTGTGAGATACTGTAGGAGTCATGGTGCTATTCCTCCGATGGAAATGACGTATGAAATCTGATCACAAGCGGTCACTAGAGACGCGTTCAGAACGCCAGGAGACGGGTGCGAACAGCTAAACTCTTTCATTCGTCACTGGGTGTGTCTCAATCAGCTCCGTAGGGACCGATCAGGGAGTCGGCCATTTTAATGGCTGTCTCAATCGCGAAATCCTTCCAGTGCGCTGGAACATTGGCTCCTTAAAAAAAAAAAAATTTTTATCCCACGATGCACCGCAAAAACCGGGGCGCATCCACACTCACTATGTTCCCTTCTTGGAAATGGCGTCATGTTTTCTGAAGCCTCTCGGCTCGAAAAAGCCCGGCGGACGAACTCTGAGCCAACTTCGTCTACAAGTGCGAGTAGCTCGTTATCGTCGTCGTGGCTCTCGAACGATTACTTACGTTAGCATTAATTTTAACGTTCATTTGAATCTAATGGCTTTTAAGTGTATAATGGTCTAAAAACAAATCCACTAGCTACAACAGCAGCCTACGATCCTGCTCGAAGTACCACGAGAGAAATTAGTGTGATTTAAGCTAACAAGTTTATGTCCCGTATAACATCTGAAAGATATTGCTCCTGCCTGTTGTCGATTTTATTGATGTTTAAAATGGTGCCGCTTGACAACGCGAGTATGTAGTTATGTCGCCGGAAATTGCGTCCTCGGTGTCCCAGTGTGTAGTGAGCCAGGTCCTTACCATGTACGCCGCATACTGATTCACGAGCTAGGGAGCAGATTGAGACGCACCCGTTGTGTGTTGAGCGGATAAATCAGTGATGAAACGATTTCAGTGATTGACACTGTACAATCATCAAGTAATATTAGACCACGGTAGGAGCGTTTGGCTTCATTTGGTCTGCAGATCTGTTGGGTTCCACTTTGTTTTTTTTGGCTCCGAGTTCAATATGTCAGGATCTACTAGAGATAACCGTGATGAAATCTATTACAATCATAAACACCACATATTGGTGCAACGTACTGACTGATGCACTCAAAAAAAACAACAACAATCTAGCCGTTAGAGAATAACGGAGGGTCTGGCTTCATGGGCATAATGCAACTGATGAAATGCAAATTCTGCCCAAAAACATTTGCAAACTTTTTCTCCTGGCAGCTCATTTCCATTTAATAACCATTTTACCTTAAATGTGTTTTATGTAATGATGCCACTTCCTGCAGCAGCCTGTTAGCACAGTGTGGCGCAACAGAAAAGCATGCGATTGTGAGTACAAAAGCTACAACTATGCATTGGCTTGGAGTCTAGGAAGCAAAACTGGCTGAGGGGCGTGTACACTATTCCCCTCGTCAATCACAGGGACATTAGCCAATAGCAGGTGTCTGTGAGATCATTTATGCGGAACAGAGTAGATCGCACTTTCCTCTCAGTGGGTTACGCCGCCCTGTGATGCAACATGAGCAGCAGTGGTTGGCTCGATTCACGTGTCTCAAGTTACGTTCACACATACAACGATCTTATCGCTGCAAGTCACCAGTCGCTGTACTATGAAGTCGCCAGTAGGCGGTCCTACTACTGGTTGCCATAGTGACATTTCTCAGTGGGTGGTGCAACTAGCATTCAAAAAATTTTTTAATTCATTTGTATAATGCTTTTTAACAATGAACATTGTCTCAGAGCAGCTGAACACAGGATACAGATTTGAAGTGTGTGAATTTATCCCTATTGAGCGAGCCGGTGGTGAGGAAACCTGACTCAATAGGGAACCCATCCTCATCTGGGTAATAACGGATAATGTGAAAGTAAAGGAAAGTTCATTATGGCTTTAACATGAAGTCTGTTTTGTTGAACTAGTCCACTGTTCACTAAAGGAGACCTGAGTGCAAATCTGCATGTGGTAATTGCAGTCCTAATGCCATCACTGCAACCGTAGTCCCAGCAACCACGGTTTTCTTGCAGCTAAATTGAACCATTGTAGAGGGAGAGATAAAATTCATCAGTGTGTATATGTATATATATATATATATACACACATCATATCCTACGAGGTGAAGGAGAAGTAGCGTGTGCTCTTTCCTTTTGTGGCCATCTCTCTGCGGCGAAAATGCAAGTACCAAACTGTCTGGATCCACCAAACATAGATCACATGTGCTCTACTGTCTTAGTTGGTTACAGTTACATTTATATAGCACTTTTCTAGACACTCAAAGCGCTTTACATAGATTGGGGGATCTCCTCAACCACCACCACTAGTGTGTAGGATCCACCTGGATGATAGGATGGCAGCTACAGTGCGTCAGAACACCCACCACACGCCAGCTATTAGTGGAAAGGAGAGAGTGATGTAGCCAGTTCGGAGATGGGGATTATTGGAGGCATTGATAGAGAAGGGCCAATGGGGACACTGGGGTTATACCTCTACTCTTTTACGATAAGTGTCCTGGGATTTTAGTGACCATAGAGAGTCAGGACCTCGGTTTAACGTCTCATCCGAAAGACGGTGCGGTTTTTACAGTATAGTGTCCCTGTCACTATACTGGGGCTTTAGGCCCTCACACAGACCACAGGGTGAGCGCCCCCTGCTGGCCTCACTAATACCACTTCCAGCAGCAACCTTTTAGTTTTCCCCAGGAGGTCTGCCATCCTGGTACTTGCCACACTCAACCCTGCTTAGCTTAGCTTTGCTCCCATTGGCAGTTGCTGCAGAATTGCCTAAAGTTAAACTTTTCTCAACTTTGTCGCATCGCTGGACACGCCCACATCTAGTCACCGACAGTCGCCGTCGCTCGTTGAAAATGAATGGTGTCTGGACACTTTGTTCACACATACAGAGACTCGCAGCGACAAAGAAAGCATGTGTTAGCCTTCACCCTGGTTGCTAGCTGTCATGTGACAGGGGAGAGCTGATTTGGTTGGATTTGCTAGGTGACCTAATAGTCCAGTGCAAACTTTCCTGCCTTGTTTTCCCGTCATCGCATGATATCAACCAGAATTTTTTCTAGAACTAGAAGTCTTCTGTCAAACTGAATCTTCCACAGTGAACATCGTCCATAAGATGACGGTGACTAACCACCTGAAATGACTTGAAACACACTGCCTTATTAATCTGCCGTAGTTTAACATCAAACACCGACATCGAGCTTTTCTCTATAATTAACAGTTCCCATCTTTTCCTTAATCCAGCCACCAGTCTGTCGGTGTTTCACCCAAATCTTCATTTTGTCTGTGGTATTACTCTCGTTTTGAAGAGAATGTGGGAGGAGCTAGTGCTGTGTAGCCAGCACAGTTTCACCGGAGGGCCGTGACCCAGCTGTGGAAGCATGGATAATGGCACAATCCAACAGTTAAATTATACCATTTAACCACTCTAGCTCGTTCCTTCCACCTTTTAGAAGCAGACAATGAAAGGCAAAGGATTTATTCCAGTTCATGGTTACAATCTACTTTTCTATTATACCTAATTGTTCGGCTTTATATTCGACTGAGACTTTTTTTCCTTCGTCCTAGCATTATTTTGTGTTAATGTTGTAGAATTTGAAAGGTAATCCAGGGTTTAACAGATTTGGGAGCTGTCTGGGAAATGTCTGGGATTCACATACTGTATTAGATCCATTAGGATATGTATAAAATTCATCGCATGATTTAGAGGTCATTATAATCGGTCTTTTTTTTAAATTATAAACAGAAAAGAGGAGCACAAATGTGAGGAGAGAGAAAGAATTGGACAGGGTGAAGTTCTGATGATTTTTCCACAACACACTTTGGCTGTTAAGTGGTAAACTATCTCAACTAGCTTAGTGAAGGCTTATGGCTTTGTAATTTTACTGCTGAAACTAATAATGTTGCTAACGCTAGCAATTTAGCATACGTTACTCTGTCTTGTTGTAGCGTGTATAAGTGCGCTTAGCACTGTTCGCTTAGCAAAGCCACTTATTGCTTCCTTAAAATTGTGATCTAGCAGCTCTTGGATTCAGTAGGTAGATGATATGTTCTTTGAGGCTAGTTTCTGAGGCCGAAGTCATTTGACGCTAGCTGCATGTACACCGATCGGCCATAATGGTTAAACCACCTGCCGAACATTGTGTTGGTCCGCCTCCCCTTGTGCCACCAAATCAGCTCTGACCCATCGAGGCATGGACTCCACAAGACCTCTGAAGGTGTGCTGTGGTATCTGGGACCAAGGCTTTAGCAGCAGATCCTTTAAGTCCTTTGCGTTGCGGGGTGGGGCTTCCATGGATCGGACTTGTTTGTCCGGAAACATCCCACAGATGATCGATTGGATTGAGAGCTGGGGAATTTGAGGCCACCTTGAACTCTTCGTCATGTTCCTCAAAGCGTTTCTGAAATAAACGTTGGAAGGAAACTCCAGTTAGAATGACCAAACGCTTCTCGACACGTTCCTGTATATAGTAATGGACACACGGGACTAAAGTAAGAAAGAAGCAAGAAAGGTTTAAGCGTATACCTACTGTTATAAATACTTCCGATAAAGATATCGAAACGCTAATCGTCCTGGAGTTTGTCCTCTCCAAGTGCCTACGCTTTCCAAATGAATTCACAGCTGCTGTAAATTTGGCCTTGGCTCTCTTTGCCTTGCTAGCTCCTCCCACACCTCTTCCGTCCTTTTGCACTCTTGCTTCATTTATATCAGTCCTTCTTAGTCACTTCTGTCACTCCTCCTTTTCGTCTCCGTCGTGGCTGTGCATTTTGTCGCCTCTTTTACTCGCTCGCCGCCCTCGTTATAACCCCGAGCCCTGATGGTGAGATGTTTGGAGTCATTTTCTCAGATCTGCTGGCACACAGCCAGGATAAATATACAACTTTCGCAGGGACGGGAGGGGTTAGTGGGGAGTAAATTAATCCGACAGGATATTAGAAAGATATAATAAATAAATAAAAAAGCGGTGTAGGGAAAGGGATCAGAAAGGAGGAGGAGGGAAGGGAAAGGGACAACTATAATTAGTAAGTCCCTCCTTTCAGCTTTTTAAAATATTAGCTCTCGCATCCACACTCTGCTCTCGGGGAAAACAGAGAGCACTTATCACACACACAGAGAGAGAGAGAGAGAGAGAGAGAGAGAGAGAAACGCCGTGACCTGTCTCACCTGGGCTACTCTGTCTTCTTTTCTCTCTCTCTTCCATTCTCTTTCCCTGTGGCCTAGAAATTAGCCTGTCACAGTCGCTCGATGGCTGCAGGCTCAATTCGCCCTCCTCAGCAGCAGCCTGAAGGCTGAGCGCGTACAGTACGAGGGATTTTCAGTTTCATCAGCACTGCAGCTGCTTCTTTTGACTCGTTTTAGTCGAGGACAAAGAGTCCAGCGTTCCCGACGCCACGTAAGATTAAATGAAGATATCAGAAGTTTGTATTGTTATTTACGGAGCCAATCTTCCAGCCACGTGAATGGTTTTAATTGGGGCTGAAACTAACGATTATTTTCATAATCGATTAATATCGATTTTTATCAATCAGTTGTTGCAGCTGTAGTTTCAATGCCCTGGAGCTAAAATCTCATTTAAATAAAATTTCCGCGTACGTTCTCCGTGTCCCGAAAGAGCCGTTAGTCACAATGAAAGGGTTAGAATAAAAACAAACAATTACGGTAACACGAGGAAGTATTTCTCAACAGGATAATCAACGTATCTGTCGTCAACAATCAACACGCTAATCCGTCGTCGTTCTTCCGTACCACGAGAAAGTCGCCGAAAACCTCCGATACGGTCCGACGCGTTTTTTCATCATTTCTCCAGCATTCGCTTTATACGATATTAATGCGAGTCTCGTGAATGCGTTATAAAGGCACTACGTAGGTACCCATCTACTAGATCGCCACTATGATCCGTCAGGTCCGTGGATTTGACGTGCGTGTGGATGCTATGTGTGTTCTGTGCAGCGGCGTGGCGAGAGGCGTTACTCACGTCTGCTTTCGGGCAATAATAATAACGAGGGACAGCTTAATAAGATAATTAGGATCAATTGAATAATTAGAGCAATTATCTTATCAATCTGGGTTCCGTAAATAACATATTTCCGTGGAAGCTTTTATGCGTACAGCAAGCCAGCGCCCCCCCCTTTCTTCTGGCTGTGTGTTTCATATGAAACACGCAGCCACGTTCCTTTGGAATTTCTGGGAAAGCTGCTGTAGGAATAAATACCCGAATTGAAATTGATGAAACGGCGTAGTTGTTAAAAGCACAATGAGGCATGTCTTTAATGAGAGCTGTAAACATAATGAAGTATGAAGAACTTACTGCATCTGCAGATTACTGCAGGTACCTCCAGCTATTTATCTTTCTCAGAGGATTTTTCTTTCCCTGAGTACTTGCAGCAATTTTTTATGCTTTCTTTCCTTCCTTCCTTCCTTCCTTCCTTTGCTCTTTTTTTTTTTTCTTCTTCTCCATTCGTGTTGCCTTCCCAAAAGAAAGGTTTCTGTCGAAAACGTAAGTGATTGCTGGTGTAATCTCACTGCCGTTAGCTCCAAACAACTCCTGCTGTATTTCTGCCCATATGTAGCTCTGGGTAGGTCTTTTCCTCTCCATGCTGTTGCCTTTAAATCTCCTGCTTGTTTGGTTCTGTTTTCTCTCTCTCTCTCTCTCTCTCTCTCTCTCTCTCTCTCTCCTCTTTCCTTTCCTTTCCTAGGCCAATAAGCCCAGTGGTATTAGTGTTGTCAGAATGGAAAAAGATGGGATGCGCCTGCCCCCCTCTCTCTCTCTCTCTTTCTCTCTGCCAGGTGGTGCCTCAGCCCTTGTTAAGAAGCGCGGCCCGGGAGTTCGGCGGGTTTTTAAGAGCTGAAGGATGCGTGGGAGATTTTGCATCGCAGTTTTAAATGCCTCCTTTCGCTCCCAGTTGTCATTTTGCTTTCTTCTGCGTGTCACCTGGGTCTTCTCCATTTCAAGTTTGCTGTCACTGCACATGTCTTCCATATTAACATTAATAGGCCTCCAGGCTAATTACCATGTTTTTGGAAGTTAGCAAGCGAGTTTTATTTAAGTTTTATTATTATATACTCTGCCAATCTGCTTTGGGTCAGGGGTGTGTGTGTGTGTGTGTGTGTGTGTTTAACAGGTGACAACCCCCTTTACAACAAAGCCCCCCTCTCCCCCCCTTTCTGTTAACCTAATTGATAAATGAAGCATTGGTCCCGAACAGAAGGCTGTAAGACCCTGCGTTTAATTCGGAACATATTTTTAGCGTAATAGGTTTAACCGGGAAGGGTACAGGTTTAAGTAGTAACTGATTTTTGCATGTATTAATCAAGGCTTTAGTCAAGAATTTATCAAAGGGCGGGGAAAAAAAAAAAAAAACACATCAATGAACAATACAAAACTGTGTAAGCCACACATGAGTGATTTCCAGTGAAGCCTTTTGGTTTCAGTTCTGAAGCCGGACCGATCGTTTCTGCACGATTATTTATACATGTCGCGATAACCCATTCTGTCAGACAATATATCGTCCCAGAAATAACCGCCATCAACTATATTATCGTCGTTTTGAGACCGTTTTATTTTATGCCGCTGATTATAACGCGTGTAAAGTGTACACCCTTTCAAAGAGCAACGACATTTTCACACTTTCAACGTCAGACACTAGTTTTCTTTTTCTTTTTTTTTGTCCTCTGACGAAAATATCCTTTAAATTTAGTCGATGTTTTAGCATGTCACGTTTATTTATTCGTTTTCGTCCGTTTCACCCTGACCCGACCGGCATCGAATATTATTCGCTGGCGTTTTAGTCGACGAGAGAATGCAACAAATTTCAATATATATACAATATATATATCAACAAAACCCGATCTCCTGGAATAACACCATTACGATGAGGACACTATTGTAAGACAACATTGTGAATTCTTTACGCTTTAGTTCTTCGTTGTCCGTGTTTTAGCGCGTTGTTACGGAAAGAGCGTGCTCACGACGTTCACGCGTGCGTTTGCGTTATTTATAATATCAGATTTATGTTTGCGTGTAAATGTCTGATTTAATCTCGTATGTGTACAGCACGCGTTCGGGTGAGTTCATTAACCCGCTAGTAAAGCGCTTCAGTTTCAAACCCCGAGATTACTGACCACGACCGGATTATTTCAAACACCTGAGCTGTTCTTTATAGTCTTTTCTTCTTCAGAAAACATCGTCCGTGCATTGTTGATATCTTGCGCGTGTTTTAATTCAAATCGCTGCTCGTGCTTGGTGCGCATCTTGAATACGAACGTGTGTTTTCATCTTAAATCCGGTGAATATTAGAAGTTCGAACAGCCCTAGAGAGGACGAGGAGGAGGACAGAAGCGGCGCGAACGGCTAAAACGTCGGTGACGTTCGTGCTTACGTAATCAAACGCGCGCGTAAACACAACGGGCGATATCGAGGTCCAAAGCACACCAAACACTCCAAACCTCCTGAAAGAGTTTCTTCATTCTCAAGAACCTCAACCCCAAAACTCACACCAAAACACTATTGTACACCGTAAAAGGAAGACGAGAAACCACCCAACGTACCTTAATCGTGATTCGTACACGTTTTGTTTTTTTGTCCTCCATGAGCAACTGTGCACTCGGCAGGGTGGGATATATTATGGAACACCCTTCGCACCCTCCTCCCCTTCTTCCAGCCCGACATGAATCCTTCTCCTCCTGTGTCCCATCACCCCCTGCAAGCTTCCAAGCTGTCACGGCAGCCTGGGCCGAGTTCCTCGTTGCCAAGGCACGGCAGGACCAGATCCGGCCTCGGAGGCTCACGATGCCCCTCGCACAAGCTGCAGCGGACCCTTCCTCTGCAAATGTTATCTAAATGCTAAGCACTTTGGCACTTGCTGGCAGGATCTCATTGTACACACCGTGCACTCTGAGAGAACACTTTGCCGGTTTGGAGTGTGAAGCGATTGCTTGGTGTAATGCCTGGTGAACAGGAAAGCGAGCTGATTTTCACGGTGTTTTGAATTAGGAAGCCATGAGGCAGGCTTTAGGTGCTGGCAACGCTCGAAAGATGGCGAGATTTAACACGAGCGGAGTCGGAAATTACACATCGTAAACAGATGGCGTTCATATCAGTCGCTCAGTACAGTGTGGGTTCAAGGCTTCTGGAAGAAGTCAGTGTTGCGCGAAACACTGTCATACTCGAGATGTTTCCTACGCTAATATCGGGACGTAGACGCCCGAGTGGACAACATAAAACTCGCACCCAAAGAGCTACGTCCGAGGATGGGTTCAAGTGCGCACGCCGAGACGTTTATATGCTGAATACGAACGCCATGCGAGAGGAAAACTAGCATCCGGTTTCCTCTGAAACCTCTCAGGTTCCTCTCAGGTTCCTCTCGGGTTTCTCTGGACCGTTTGTGCGTTTTTGCATCCTTCTGATCCTATACCACGAAACTAGTTCTTCATAGATCAGCAATATTTATTTGAGGGCATAAAAATCAAAAGCTTGTGCTTTTTTTGAGGGGTTTTTTTTTCGTGCGCGGAAACAAAAGGACATTGCTGAGCTGTTCTAACGTGATCACCAAGCCACATTTTCATCTCAAAGTCAAGTAAGACACACACACACACACACACACACACACACACACACAGGCACTCTCGTCCAGATTACTTGCTGAAATCTGCCATTTTTTAAAATGTATATCTCACATCTCATCTCGTGTGTGTGTGTGTGTGTGTGTATATATATATATATATATATATATATATATATATATATATATATATATATATATATATATATATATATATATATATATATATTTTGACTTGTTTGAAGTCTGGCTGCAGTGGGAGACGGGAAACATCTGCAGCAAGAGGGATTTGAACTTCTCCGCGCATCAGGCTTTGGGCCTGATTTCATCGAGTTCAGCTTTCAGACTGAATAACGGTCCGTTTTGCCGTACTTAAGCTGTTGAGATGACGCCATAATTCTCCCGCGCAGTATACCAGACAGCGATAACGGTAGTCCTTTTCTCGCCGAAACGTTTCAGTGAACGTTTATTTGCCATCTTCTGCTCCTGTCATCTTAGCCTAAGGTAAAGGTACCGTGATTGTACGCACACCGAGTTGTTGTGACCACCGCGCACTGGTGTGAATGAGCTGTTTCCTGTCTGGAGCAGTCAAGAGGGAGGGAAGTTAGGACTATTATTTCCTGACTAGACGCTGCAGGAAGTCATCGAGTGAACAGGAAGAAGTGGCGGATGCGCGCTTTCGTGACGAGAATAGGTCTCCGCATCGTACGGTTGCCCTTAAAGAGCACCTGTTATGGATTTGAAACGTGCCTAATTTTGTTTTAAAGCTCTCATACGAAAGATTTACACGCATCCGAGGTCAAAAAACACTTTAACGTGCTCATCATTTAAACTGCAGCATTACCTTTTTCCCCCCCAGTGTCAAACGACTCATTAAATGATTCATTCTAAAGGATTCGTTCTAAACTCTGCTCTGATTGGTCAGATGTCCCAGTGTGTCGTGATTGGTCTACCGCTGTCAGCGAGCAGCCGATGAAGACCAGAGGCGGGGTTTTTTGTTCCAAACCTACGTAGGTTAGTACAGGAAGTAAAGTCTCGACTCACTAACGACTCGATTCAGCTGTTCAGAATCGGTTCCTTCTTTTAGAAGTCTATAACTCCGTTTGTCGTGCGCTTTGATTTTTGAAACTTTGCAGACTTTTTACATTCACAAACAGCTCTATAACACACTACCTGAAAGGGAATATCTGAAAAACCATAATAGGTGCACTTTAATGGGATCAAGAAATCCCCCAGAATGACTTTGTCTTGGTTTTACAAGCGAACGGTTTCCCGAGCAGCTAGACAGATTGCCAGCTATCCGAATTTCTGCTTTCTTCCTCGGATCCTTATGCACAGCTGTCAGTAGTTTTTGGCGCTCTGGGCTACGTGAGCCTCTTTTTATTTGGTTGTGTGGAGGTACATAAATAATGAAATGGAGCTGGTAATTGGCCTTTCACGGTAATTAGGCTTTGGCTGTCAGCGAAGCCAGTGCCTTTCTCTCGGCAGAGGAGTCTAAACCAAGGACGGTAATTACTATTATCTGTGGGGGTTGTTGACACAACAATAATCCCGTCCTTAGCGAGCCTATCATGGTGCTACATGGCCGCCCCCTTTTAGCATCGCTTACAAAAAAGAAAAAGGTTTATCTTTGTGTTAACACTAATTTTCTTCTTTCGGTCTTGGCTACAGTGCAGAAAGCTTAACCGTGCCTTTCTGAATTTTATGCTCAGTGACTCCGGAAAGCTTGCCTTGTTTTCATTAGACAACCAGTTTGACTTTTACCTGCTTGCGGCGTGACGCTCGGGCCTAAACTGCGTTATCAGGCATCTCGGCAGGATTTCTAGTGCAGCCGTAATCCTGTTATTTCATTCAACGGTAACTCTGTGGTTATTCCAGAATGGTGATTGTGTGTGTGTGTGTGTGTGTGTGTGTGTGTGTGTGTGTGTGTGTGCCTGGCTGTCAGGCTGTCTCTGTGAGAGATTGGATTCCTTCGACCCAATGCTGTTCCATGTCTTCTCCCATGGGCTTCTCTTTTCCTCCTCTTCTGCTTTAGTCGCGAGTGAGATTTAGAAGCGAAGCGAGGCTCGGCACGGTTCTGAACCCTGTGTCCTGTATTTGGTCAGCGGAGAATAAAACAGTCTATACAGGTTTTTTATTCATTTTATTTATTTTTTTTTATTTTTTTGCGATCCTTGCGGCCAAAAATTCTCGATTTTTTTTTTTTTCTTTTTTCTTTGCTGCGGCTTTTTTCAAAATTCGTGTTTGTTTAGTATTGGCGAAAGCGCAACTCGACGAAATCGCTTCTTTCGCGGTGATGTTTGTTGGTAAATGAGACCTTTTTTTTATTTCTTTATTTTTTTTTTTTTATAGCTGTACTTATGGAGGTGGGGTGGGGGTGGGGGTGGGAGGTAGGGTGACTCATCTAGAACCCAAATCCGCAAATCACCTGCGGTGATTTTTTGATTTTCCTCGAGTTTCCTTGAATTTGCGTTCATTTTTGCGATCGCACAAAAACAAACCCCGCCCCCCCCCGCCCCCAGGGTTCTTCTGATAGTAAAGGGGAGCCGTGTAAGGCCTGTTACTGTACCGTCCTGAATTGAAGCCAGGAATGAAATGAGTGTGTAGGCCTGCAGTGTTTACTCCGGTGATTAGAGAAAATGAGTCTTTTAGTGGGTTAGGACACTGCTGATAGGGCACCAGGGCACTTAATGCTCTGAAGAATTATAATCCCTTCTTGCTCGTGGAGGACTGGACTGGTAGAGGCAGATTGCTGCTTCTGGATTCCTAGATACAGACACTATATCTAGACTCGGATAGGAAAATGAATCTAGCCGTGCGAGTTTTCCCGTATAACTCAGGAGCCCGGGTTAGGATATAGAGAACGTCCGTCCCTCCTCCAGGGCGGAAATGTTTTTTTAATAACTTTCTCTATCTGTACACTGATCTGCTGCGAGTCCTCTATCTTTGGTGCAGTGGAAATGGAGTGGTAGAGTGCTGGCCTGTAATGAATACTACATGTTTCTGGGAGATAAATACACGGATGATGCGTTTCTGTGCATGGTAACGGGAGCTGGGATTTGCAGGTAGGTAGTGTGTGCGCTCAGTGCTGTGTGTGTGAGCTGAATGATGAGTGTGTAAATCGCATCGGATCTGAATTAAACATGCCACACCTCGGCCATATTGTAGGCAGCGAAAATGACTTTTTAAGTAGGGGGTTTATGGGAAGATATCGTGTTCGTTTGATTATAATAAACCCCTCCCCCCTCCCATTGTGTTGGTGAAGGGTAGAGGGAGCGGGTGATGGTTCAAGGCAATAACTGTCTTGGCGTCTGCCTCGAGGGCCCGGGAAGGCGGACTTTTCCGAGATTAGCTTCCTTTGCGCTGGGTAGATAGTCACGGCGATATGTTAAGGAGAAGTAATAAAGAAATATATCTGTTTTTATAGAGCCTTCATGACAGGGTTATGTCAGCGAGGTAGCATAAAGAACTGGGACGGGGTGTAAAGCGATATTATGGGCCATTAGACAGGGTAGCGCGAGGAGCAGTCTGTGGTTACCACCGTTTGTAGGTAATGGAGCCCATCAGTCTAGAGCTGATCTCTATCCACGCAGCCCCACGCTTCAACCACAAGCACACTGTTCACAGCAATCACTCATACTGCAGCTTGTCCCGTTCTCTCTCTCTTTCTGTCTCTCTCTGTCCCTCTCTCATTCTTATCCCAAACGGATACTCCTCCAGCTTATCGAGGTTATTCGGACGGTTTTTGTGGTGCTGCTCTGACGGCGAACCTGGACGTCTCGGGACACGTCTTTTCGCAGCCTCCGTCCAACTCTGTCTTATTTTGCGCTTTACATGAGTGTCCCTTTCGAGGACGGGGCCCCCCCGAGCTCCATCCCCTCTCGTTCCGTACTAAGATGAAGGATCCGCGTTACGTACGTAGAGAGCTTCGCTTTCTACACGCCGCCGTCCCTCCTTCACGGAGACGTGACGAGTGAAGTCAGACGTGTGTCCAGGCGCTGGGGTTTTGACGCTTTTCCGAGTGTCCTTTTCACTTAGGACGGCTTTGCGGGCTTACGATTGGGACAGCAGCAACAATAATAATAATAATTAGAAGAATAATAAAGCACTGTGGTGACTAGGCATGGTGTTGGCTGGGTATGTGTTTTTGACATGCAGTAGCAGCTCCAAAATAATAATAGAGTGCTATTCGGTTGTGCTGACAGGCGTGCAGCAGCGTTCGACT
Organism: Ictalurus furcatus; assembly: GCF_023375685.1. Taxonomy (NCBI): domain Eukaryota; kingdom Metazoa; phylum Chordata; class Actinopteri; order Siluriformes; family Ictaluridae; genus Ictalurus; species Ictalurus furcatus. Next base: position 6,361,583 of record NC_071268.1, on the reverse strand, counting down.
CCTGATGTGGTTATATTAACACTCCAAACTGCTTATGCTAACACATCTGGCAGCCACACGTCTCTCTGTAATGATTCTGTTTAACTTGCATTTTCTTAATGTTTGTGGCTCTCGCATTAAGCTTCTAAGGAATGGGACGGAAAAGCGAGCGGTAAGTCTCCTCCGTGTGTGTGTGTGTGTGTGTGATTATTTGAGGCGCTTCCGTAAGCACTTAGGGCTTTTTGAAATAGCTATCACTTGCCACGGATGCAATTAGCGAAGACTTCATGTCTTTTCAGAGCGAAAATAAATAAATGTTGATGAAATAATCAAATCTGTATGAATGTATGAAGAAGAAGAAATCTCTTGACTTTAGCCCTTGCCCAAACAACACGGAGAAGACGTTCGTCGTCCTGTGCTGACCCGCGGAGAATGCCACCGATTAACACGGAGTCATCGCGGACCGCCGCGAGTCCCCATCCTTGCCCCTTTCTCGCCTTATTCTCACGATCACAGCCGTGTAATTGCATTTTTTTTCTTCCTCCCCACCCCAGAATGCGTATGTGCTGAGATGTGAAATTAACCACCGCCACCCCTCCACCCCTCCTCTTCCTCCTCTTCCTCCTCCTCCTCGGGTGGTGACTGGACTTTCATGTCTGCATGCGGCGAGCGGAGATGGAATTAATTGGGTCGCGGTTTAATAGTGATATCTGCTCGTGGGACCCGGCGCGCGGCGGGCGAGATTCCGGCATCGCCGCGCCGCTCGACCGCCATGACACACAACCGCTCCGAAAATGAGAAAATCATAAGCTGTCACAGGGCGGCGTCTCGGAGGCGCGGACCATACACGACGGCGAGTCCGTGTCGAGCGCGATCCGGTTTCCTCTGAAGCGACAACAGACTCTGAGCACGCGGTAACGGCTCCCGTCGCCGAGAGCGTCCGCGTACCATTCCAATAAGTTTCAGGAGTTTGTTTCCCTAAACTTTAGGAAGCTCTACGACGGAGTTTTGTTTTATCGTCGTTGTTTTATTTTCCCTCCTGGTGTGTGTGCTCTTTCACTCAAGCTCAATCTTCCCATCTCTCCGTCTCTGTCGCCGGTATGCGTACGCCTCTAGAGGAATTAATGACACAGCGCTCGGATTTGTGTCTCATCGGTCAGATCTCCAATCCCGAACTCCCCACACTCACACTCACACACATCATCATCACCCCCCCCCCCAACCTCCAAACCCTCACACACAACTCTCTCTGCCCTCGATCTGTGCCCTTTACTTTCATCTATCTTCATAGCTCTGCCAGACACTTTCACCTCCAGACAAGGCCATCCTCATCCTCACCTCCCCCTGACAGTCACTGCTGACTGAGCAGCAGCTCCCACAAAAGCGCACACACGCGCGCGCACAGAAATGTTCTTGGTCCAATCCGACTTCATTTGACGCATGTGCCAGAGTGTTAATTAGACTTGGAGCCAAGAGACGCAGTAATGTTATCAGCATCGTCCTCCCTCTCTCTCTCTCTCTCTCACACACACACACACACACACACACACACACACACACACACACACACACGCACACACGCGCGCGCGCTCTGAGTTGGTCTATGGAGAACGTTCCGGTGTTTGCTGGGGCTGTGGAGGGTGTCTGTGCCAGCTGTCAGTGTCGTGGACCGTGTCCAGCCTCTGATATCTCTCCTTTTCGCTCTTATCCCCTCGTTTACTCCTTCATTCCTGTTTGTTTATCCGTTCCTGATGTTTGCAACAGCTGCACGTGTCATTTCGAAAGGGTTTTTTTTTTCCTCCCCCCCCATACTTTTTTGCACTCTTTCGCTCGCTGTCACTTTGGCATTATCAGTTTGTGTGTGTGTGTGTGTGTGTGTGTGTGTGTGTGTGTGTGTGTGTCATCTACGGTAAAGCTTTGTGTCCTTCAGAGCTCTACTCCAGGGAACAGCGGCAAGGCCGGGCAGAGTCTGCACCCACCGTGCCCCGAGTGTTAAACAAAGCTTAAACACACACACACACACACACACCCCACCCAGCTCCATGCCTTGTTAACTTGCCTTTTCAACATCCAGACACATGACAAAGAGCCTCGACTGGGAAAACAAGGTCAATCAAATTAGGTTTAAAAGACAAAGTCATAAATTGTGTGGCGGAGACGCTGGTGCGGATCTGTCCTGCAGGAGCTGCTCGTCTACGTCCGTGGCTCAATCGGTAACGGATTATGCTGCCCTCTGGGTTTGTTTGTTTGTTTTATTTATTTATTTATTTATTTATTTATTTATTTATTTCGGCTCGACCGTTCTAACCCCATGAACGACCCGTCCGTAGCGCTGTTCACTTCTTCATTCCCCCGCTAAATCGTATCAGTTTACCGCTCGGCATGTACACCGGGGTTACACTTGTTAGCATGTTCCTAGATCTAGAACCCGTAACGGCAGTACGATAGGACGTCAGATCGGCCCGCGTCGCACCCGTCCGCAGGGATCCGCTTTTTTGCTCTCTTCCGGACCTGATTAGGATTCCAGGACGTCATAGAATAAACAGAGCAAACATTAAACCGTCTTCCGAGTAGCATCGTTCGAGTAGCACTGGGTTAACGCTTAGGAGACGCGGAAGAATTTCGGATGCAGCACATTGACACAGATGTGTGTGTTTATTTATTTCTTTCTTTCTTTTTTGTTTGTTTGTTGTTTTTTTTCGCTCTTCGTTATAATTCCATCATAATATATCATTGTGACACTTCGGTCCGGAAGCCAGCCTCTTTCGCTGGCTCTCGTCTGCGTTTATGTATGCACATCTGTTTGTTGTGGCCGAAGACGTACAGTTTTCTGCTCAGGTAGACAGAATTAATCTCCATCCTGCTTTCTTGGCTCGGTTTTCTTCCCAAGACTGGGATTTAGAGGCGTTCAGTAATGCAGAATGGGGGCCTCACTTGCTTTGCAGCTGGAAATGGCTTCAGAAGATTAGGAAGTGCTTTCTCTGACGTCTGTGCGTGTGTGTGCGTCTATGTATATGTGTGTGTGTGTGTGTGTGTGTGTGTGTGTGTGTGTGTGTGCTTCAAGTTGGTCAGACTGACAGGGAGGCTTAGTTCTGGGTCAGAGAGAGAAACCAGCTCTCCGAGCTCATCAGCACAGATTAACTGGAGCGTCTGCTTTAGACTCTCTCTCTCTGTGTGTGTGTGTGTGTCCCTCAGCTCTAGCTAAAAGAGCAGGAGATAGAACAAGTGTAGACACATGCTTTTTCCACACTGCGGGAGAACATCATGTGTGGAGTGCTCGCGACAGGAGGACAGACACTTGACGAGTGCGGTTATACCGGATATCGAGCGCGAGCGCGATCACGCCCGTGCCGATGTTCGGTAAAGACGCACGATTACGAGTGCGATATTATTGCTCTTCTTCAACAGGTCTATAACTTTAAAGTGCACGTATTATGGTTTTGAAACGTGCCTAATTTAGTTTGAGGTCTCATACAGTAGATTTACACGCATCCGAGGTCTAAAAACACTTTAACGTGCTCATAATTTAAACTGCAGCGTTACCTTTTTTCCCCCCAGTGTCAAACGACTCGTTAAATGATTCATTCTAAAGGATTCGTTCTAAACTCCTCCTTTCAGAGAGCATGCTCTGCTCTGATTGGTCAGACATCCCAGTCTGTCGTGATTGGTCTACCGCTGTCAGCGAGCAGCCGGTGAAGACCGGAGGCGGGGTTTTTTTGTCACAAACCTACGTAGGTTAGTACAGGAAGTAAAGTCTGGAATCACTAACGACTCGATTCAGTTGTTCAGAATCGGTTCCTTCTTTTGGGAGTCGATCACTCCGTTTGTCGTGCGCTTTGATTTTTGAAACTTTGAACGTTTGTACGTTCACAAACGCACTACATGAAAGGGAATATCTGAAAAACCATAATAGATGCACTTTAATATCGAGGAACTGATATTTCAGACACACTATGGCCAAATGTTCTGTTTATTTCGGCTCCGTTAGCCGGAAATAGTTCCCGGAGACGCCACGGTCACTTTTATGGCACGTCACCCCATTCGTACGTTCACGTTAAAGGGCGAAACTGTCTTCCCGTCCGTTCTGCCTTCGTAATTAGATTGTATTCTTGGAATAACGTATCGTCCGCGGATGATGCTGCTAACGCTCCTGCAGTAATCGTTTCAAAGCAGGAAGCGGAATTTGATGTGGCAAACGCACAGCGAAGTTACAGGAAGTATAAGCACTCCTGGAACGCTGTTCGACCAATCAAATGAATGGACCGTAAATCTCCGTCGTATAAAGGAAAATAAACCATCACAAGGTGGTGCGATGAAGCACAGTGAAAAATGGAGTTACTTTTATCACCGCGAAGCCGATTTATTTTCCCAAAGTGCACACCCTGACGTGTTCCTCTTATACCACAGGAATTTGCCCACAGGTTTTTAATCGTTAAAGAACAACGTGTCCGTGTTGTGTCCGTTAATAGTTACACGTTTACTGGTGTGAGTTCACGTTCGAGCCTGGCTTTTTTTTTTTTTTTTCTTCTTTTTTCTTCTTTCTTCCATGTTCATGAGAAAGCATGAGTGTCTCGAGCTGAAAAACTTCAACGAACCGCTTCAGCTCTGGCCGTGACGTCACGTGGAGCATCTGCCATACGAATCCCCGTGTAAGTCCTCACTATAGCACTGATCACACGCTCAAACCCGCGGTCGGGAAAAGCAGCAGGCGGTTTTATCCGAGCTGCTGTTCTCGACTCCTGACCAATCGGAATCGAGAATTCGCCGCCGCTGACGTGAGCTCATCGGCTCGTCACGTCCTTAATTACAGAACGGATTACACGGTTGAGGGTTCGGTATTGACTCGGATCCTTGTCTAAGATCGGACCGCAGTCCTTCGTTAGGAAGTGTGTAGATGTGTAGTTTGAGAGAACTGAGATGAGTAGTGTGTGATGTTTACTGACTGGCAGGCTGCTACCGCTTGCAGTGGTAGCACTTCTGCATCACAATGTCTTACACACTTATTTTGTTTTATCTCTCCTTATTCTGTGTGTAGCTGTTGAGGTTGGGGGGCATGAACCATCTGTCTGCTTTTCATAAACATATGCTGTGGTTTTGCTTTTTCTGGGTTTTTTTTGTGTTTGTTTGTTTTTTTTTTTTTGTAGAATGGAGAACTGATTGACTCGAGGACTGCAGACTGTATAGCAACAGCTAGTTGTGTAGCGAGTGGAAAGAGTTAACACATCGCTCAGGCTGAAATACTCCGTGTAGGAGGCCTTGTATTGCTCTCTGATCATTTACACTCAGCACATGCCACTTTATTTCACTCGGGTGATTGTTATGGCAAGAGACGGAGAGCAAAGCAGGACTAAACAGAGAACTCCTGTTGAAGTTTGTGTGTGTGTGTATACGTATATGCATATATGTATATACACACACGCGTATGTATGTATGTACATATGTATATATATGTGTGTGTGTGTGTGTGTATATATATATATATATATATATATATATATATATATATATGTGTGTGTGTGTGTGTGTGTATATATATATATATATATATATATATATATATATATATATATAATGTGTGTGTATATATAATATATATATAATGTGTATATATGTGTGTATATATACACATATTTTATATATATATAATGTATTTGTGTGTATATATGTGTATATATATATGTATGTGTGTATGTGTGTGTATGTATGTGTGTGTATATATCTATATATATATATATATATGTGTATATATATGTATATATGTGTGTATATATATGTATGTGTAATATATATATATATGTGTGTATATATGTGTGTGTGTGTGTGTGTGTATATATATATATATATGTGTGTGTGTGTGTGTATATAATATTAGTCTGTGTGTGGGAGAGAGAGAGGATGAATTTGCCGAAGTGTGAATCAAGCACCCATGTACAAATTCATCGTGGTCCAATAGAGCAGAGAAACACACACACACACACACACACACACACACACACACCCATTTCATTTCTTTTTGTCATTTCTCTGTTCAGCTGTGATCCGCATTGCACGGGTCATCTGGGAACATTCCTGAGCGCTGACCCCGAGACTGTGTAGGTTTTCGACTTGATTGGGCCTCTCTCATTGCGACACGGATGAAATGAAAGCAGAAGAGAACAGATCGGGCCATATTCCGTGTAGTTCTCAGGCTGGTTCCCCCGAGCAGACGAGATGGAGAGGAATGCAGACCTGGAAGTCATAACATCAAAACATCTGCAGATGTACGACTCGAGAACTCGAGCTGGAACCAAAACAGCTCTCTCTCTTTTTTTTTTTTTTTTTTTTTTTTTTTTTTTTCCTTGTTATTCCCCCTGATCGGTTAAAACCACTCCTGGCGGAGGCAGATGGACCGCCGCCCCGAGGTGAACACGCTGCGCTCTTACAGTGGGAAACGACTCGGGTTTACGTAGGCGAAGCCGATTCCGGACCTACACACGAGGTCGCGTAGCGAGCACTTAAAGGGCATATTTAAATGCTTGTTAAAGGAAGCTATTTTGTTTGGAAATGTCAGTGTGTGTGTGTGTGTGTGTGTGTGTGTGTGTGTGTAGGATTTTGTTTCCCTCAGTAAAGCGACAGCAGCTCAGTGCCGTTTCTGGCAGCTGTCACTCCTCCAATTTTTCCCTCGCAATCCAACAGCTTTCCTTTTAAAACTGTCAGCAGCCTCACTGACACACGTTCTTCACAGTGGAGATACTTTCATACGACGCTTCCGCTCCTCTTCGCCAACCACAGATCTCTGTCGCTCTCTGTCACTCTCTCGTTTTTACTCTTGCTCGCTCACTTGTAGCTCTCTCTCTCTCTCTCTCCTCGCTTTTCACTGTGGGAGATGAAATTGGTTTCTCCTCCGTTTACAGACTCTTCTCGGCCTTGCTCCGGACAGCGGGCTGAACCGAAAGAGCGGAAAGTTCTGGTAAACGCGGCAGGTAGCTACGCCGAGGCGAGAGCGCCACAAAACGCCGCGAGTTTGGACGAAACCGAGGGAAATGACTTTCTTTTGTGTTCTTCTTGTTTTTTGTTTTTTGGTTTTTTTTTTGTTTGTGCTCCAATACTAAAATTAATTCCGGCAACTTGTCATTTTACATTAGAGCATGAAGTGGACCGGTGTATGGCTGCGGAAAGCAAATTGCGCCTTGTTGCCATGGGAGCGCTTTCTTATTGTGCCGTCGGGTAGCGAGCTGCTGCCAGAACTTGAGCCCACCTGTTTCCGGCCTTCTTTCATAAGCGGAGCTCCCAGCACGGGGAGAGACTTTCGACACTGATCCCTCGGCACACGTACGGTTTTATTCAAACCAAAAACGGTCGAGCGGTTCAAACACGCATGCTTAAGTTGGAACGAGGATCCGAGTATTTTTCCATCCGTGTGGCTTTACATGGCCATGTTTACGACAAAGCAAAAAAGATGATGACGACGACGAAGACGACGATGATGATGATGATGATGACAACGACGATGATGACAGTGACGACGACGATGATGACCACGACGACGACGATGACGACGACGACGATGATGACGATTACGACGACGATGACAGTGACGACGATGATGACGACGACAACGATGACGATGATGACGACGACGATGATGATGATGACGATGATGACTGTCTAGATTGCGCTCAGGATGTAATGCCATGTGATCTGCTTTCTTGCACATTTCTTCCGTTTGCAATATAACGATCCGCGTCCTTTCTTTCGCCCTGCTGCTTTTGAAACTCTTATTTGCCAGGACGAGAGAGAAATTGGCTCCAGCTATAATTTGAAAAAACCCCTCTTATTTATTTGAGGTTTTTTTTTCTTTTCTTTTCTTCATCTTATTGTCTACCTTATGTTTTATCACTAAGCTCGGTGCACCCACATGCTGGCAATCTCACTCACTGAACTAATACCACAGTCTGATTTCCCTGCCTACAACTCTGATCGTCATCTGTCCGTGTCCTGTTCTCTGCTGCCCGCACGCACACACCTGTATATACCGTTCGACCCTGCTAATCAAGTCAGGCGAGCGCACCTGTGCAAACAGATGTCCACAGGGATCGCTCACTCGTAAAGATCACAGGAAGCACTCCTGGAGAGAGACTCGGGGCCTCACGTTGGAGATTCCGCAGGCATGGCTGTCCTCCGTCCCGCTGCTCGCGTGTTTCACATTGAACACGTACTCCGCTAGTTTCCACAGGCTGCGATGGAGACGGTTCCGTCCCAGACCGACGAATCGAGACCATACGTTTCATACAGCGCCGTATCTAAGCCTTGCGTGTACTGTAAGGATGGGCGACATGGACTTAAAACTACATCATGATATTTTCTGGCGTTTATTACGATAACGATATCCGTGACGATATAAATAAGTACCGTTCGCCACTGTTTTTAGCGACAAGACGTGCAGACTTGAGAGACTCGGAAACCCAAACGCTGATCTAAAAGTAAAAGTGACTTTCTGTAACCGAACCGGTTCCAGATTGTAGAGGTAGGTCCTCGTACAGCGGTAAACTCCGCCTCCCGCCGTACATCATCACCTAGGCTTTATCGTTATTATCGCGGGAAGACTCATTCGTATCGTGGGGAGGATTCCTACCAAACGATGAGATATCGCCCCATTCCTAGTATACAGTATAATTAAATATGTTCTGTACATAATTAATTACACCCTAAAGGACTGAGAACTCGTTTCCATCCAGCGGTATCGTTCTTCAGTCTTTACAGCTTTCAAGCGTAATCGTGTGGTGAGATTGAGCCGAAAACGTCGATGATTGTCAGCGTTACAGGCTGTAATTCTCACTGCTGCAGGTGTGTGTGTGTGTGTGTGGGGGGATTTTTTTTTTTGTTTTTTTTTTAATTTTCTTTTCAGCACTCCACAGGTGTCCACTATTGTCTCAGAAAAGACGAGGAACCGAAAGGTATTCATTTTAACGTCTTCCGGAAAACGAGTCGGAACGGCGGCGGCGGCGGGGGCGGCGGCGGGTTCCCGGCCGGAGTCCGAGTTAAACGTGAGCAGACGACGTGCGAAGAAACGCGTGCTGCGATGGTGGAAAACCACACGAAAGAAGAGAAAGGTTATTAACTAAAGGAACGAGTACTGGGGGTTTTTTGTGTGTCTGTGTGTGTGTGTGTGTGTGTGTTACAGTTGTATAGCGTTTGTAGTGTCATAGCTTGGAACGTGAACGGATAGGATGCAGCCACGCCTAGACGGATCACTGAATCACACACACACACACACACACACTACAAATCATAACGTTCTACTTTATCCAGAACCACACCCTGTAAGCTGAGCCAGACTCTGGCAGTGTGTCTCTATGACCTCATGGATGTGTGCTGCTGATTCTGGCGTCATCCTGTTGCCCACAGACACTCATGCCACGCCCAAGAGACATGCTACATGCGCGCACACACACACACACACACACACATTGGCAATTGATCTCGCTATTATCTGGTCTGTAATCTGTGTGTATGTTTGAGCAGTGCAGGGATTGCCTAACGATCTATTGATCTCCTCATCACGGACCTCAATGGGGTACAATAGGGCAGCAGGCTCGGACTCGCACCGCCGGGGCTCCCCACGCGTCTTCCCTCCTTCTCTCATCCGCTCTCCTCACCCCGGCCTCCTCTCTCCCCTCCCTGCTCTCCCGTTCGCCCATCTCGTCTCAGCGTTTTACTCCGCTCCGCAGAGATTAGCCATTACAGTGCTTTTAACATTAATGCGTTTAGCTAGTGCCGTTACCCAGAAACCCAGCTGACGTTTGTTTTTGTTTTTTCACTCCGGCGAGGATATGAATTCGTAATCATCCCCTCACGAACCGCGTGTTGTAATCAGGAAGTGTCAGTAAGCAGCGTAAAAACTTGAAGCATTGCTGTTTTGGGAGCAGGTTTTTTTTTTGGGTAAGGATCTGGGTAGGACAGCAGGTCAGTACTTTTGCTCCAATAATCCCCAAACTCCCCGAACCGATTTTTCAGCCTTCTGTTGTTGTGCGTAAAATGGAATATGGCTAGTCGGGTGTGTCCGTGGTTTTTTTTTTTTTTTTTTCCTTTTCTGACCAGTAATTTCCTCTCTTCTTCCCCTCGGTTAAAAGCGTAATAAGGAACATAACGCTTTTATCGAAGCGAGCGTTTAAGCCGTGTCGTATGGTACGTCGTGATGAGTCCGTCTCCCCCCCCCCCCCCTCGCCACATCAACAGGAGAGCATGTAGAGGCTGGAGACGAAATATTTAGTAATGTCTAGCATTAACCATTGATCACTATGACTCACACCTACATTCAGGGCAGTGGTGCTTCTTGGGCTGGGAAAGCACATCACTTCTAATATATATATACATAGCTGGAGTACTGGGCTCAGGAGATGAGTGGGTCAGGGTGCATATTAAACAGATTTGATATCTCTTTCCAAGAAATATGCAAAAACACATTGTGTGCAATGGATATAATTTAAAAAAAAAAAATGAAGGCTGCACATTACCGTTAAAAATGAAATTAAGATAAATCACGTCCGACCCATTTTTTTGGTATCGTGACGTCTTTCTTTGTAACTTTTTTTTCAATTTGAGTTGCAGGCTCAAATGTGAGTGATGTTGAAATTTTCTGGCACAAAATCTTTCCAAATTGCTTAAAGCGTGTCATCACACGGGGTTTTTCATCGAGTTTTAACTGAAGACGAACACGCCTTTGCCTCAGCGGTCCTGTTGTACATGCTGTAGATTTACTGTATATATTGCGATACAGATCGTGGATCATGGAACTGTCCCCGAGTATTGTGACGTGATGTGATATTTTCTTTTTGTCACATCGCCCACACCTGCCACTCTTCCATGTTCAAGAACGTAGAAGTTTTTTTATATTTATTCCAACCCCCCCCCGCCCCCCCCGCCCCTGCCTGCGTGAGAGTAAAAACGAATCGCTCGAGCGACATTTTATCTTTCATTTTCTATCATACACACCTGTAAGAGAGCATTATTACTATCGGAGCATTTTACTCTCACGTCTCACACTGCTCGGTATTTTTGAGAAAGAGAGAGAGAGAGAGAGAGAGAGAGAGAGAGAGAGAGAGAGAAAGGGGGAGAGAGAGAGAGAGAGAAAGGGAGAGAGAGAGAGAGAGAGAGAAAGGGAGAGAGAGAGGGGGGGGAGAGAGAAAGAGAGAGAAAGGGGGAGAGAGAGAAAGGGGGAGGGAGAGAGAGAGAGAGAAAGGGGGAGAGAGAGAGAGAGGGGGGGAGAGAAAGGGAGAGAGAGAGAGAGAGAGAGAGAGGCGGGGAGAGAGAAAGGGAGAGAGAGAGAGAAAGGGGAGAGAGAGAGAAAGGGGTGAGCGGGAGAGAGAATGGGAGAGTGCGAGAGAGAGAGAGAGAGAAAGGGGGAGAGAGAGAGAGAGAGAAAGGGAGGGGGGGGGAGCTGGCAGAGGGACGGAGATTAACAGAGGAGCTTTGCTTGTGCTTGATTTGTCCCGCAGTTGCTTTGTTTTTAAATTCAGAACTGATTCGGCCCGAGACTTACTCCAGGAGAGATTGTTACGGATTTCTGGCGTCGGGTTTTTGTAGGCCTGTATGATCTCCCGTACGTCTAGAGTTCACTGCACTCGGCGAGGAACTAATATCAGTACGTCCCTGCGTTCTGTTCTAAGTGTGGCGAAGGCTTTCTCTGTAGTTCTGGGTTTTTCCGCACCAGCGGGAGGGTATGACCTCGTCAGAAGAATACGACGCTTTATTGGAAACATTTCTGCAGCCTCGTTTCTCAGTCAGTTCGATTATAGCTGCTCCATCTGATCACTGGTCAGATGTGTCGCCGTACTTGTAGTGGTTTGAGTGTGTGTGTGTGTGTGTGGTTGAGGGAGTGGTCTCGGGCAGCAAGTCCGGGCAGATCTGATTGCGACTGGCAAGGGAAGAAAGACTTGTGAACACTGGCAGCACAGGCGATGCTTACACTATGTAAAGTCCAAAATTCGTCTACACACACACACACACACACACACACACACACACACACACACACACACAAACACGATCTCTAATAGGACCTGCTGTGCAGTTATTCAGGTCAAATTTGTGAGGGTCTAGCCGCGTGAAAAGGTCCGGATTTGCGACTAACGCAGCCGGATGGTGACGGCTAACGTTTTAACCGTCAACCATTTAGTGATTATTTTATAGCTATGAAATTCAAATCAAATTAAAATCTTATCGGCGACGCACACAAGCATACTGTACACGGTCCGACATGCAACGAAATGCTCTTTATTTATTTATTTATTCACTTTACGACTCTCTGGTGACATAAAAAACGGAATATACTTGCATACCAGTGGAAAGAGAAGAATGAATATATATATATATGTATGTATGTGTGTGTGTGTGTGTGTGTGTGTGTGTGTGTGTATAATATGACTGATGTAAAGGGTAGATGGCGGGAAAAGTAAGTGCTGTATGTGAAACAGAGTGCAGTACGATGCTGTGTAACGTGGAGTTGAGGCAGCTGCGGCGAAACAGCTAACAATATGGAATTAATACATGTTTTTAAATACGGGGTAATAGCATAGCGGGTATATTGAAAAGGAGTGTAGGCGTGCGGGGGTTGTGTAGGGGTGCAGGGGTTGTTGTGTAGGGGGGGTGGGGGTTGTGTAAGGGGTGCGAGGGTTGTGTAGGGGTGCGAGGGTTGTGTAGGGGTGTGAGGGTTGTGTGGGGGCTGTGTAGGGGGTGCAGGGGTTGTGTAGGGGTTGTGTAGGGGGTGCGGGGGTTGTCTGGGGGTTGTGTAGGGGGTGCGGGGGTTGTGTGGGGTGTTGTGTAGGGGGTGCGGGGGTTGTCTGGGGGTTGTGTAGGGGGTGCGGGGGTTGTGTGGGGTGTTGTGTGGGGTGTTGTGTAGGGGGTGCGGGGGTTGTGTGGGGGTTGTGTATAGGGTGCGGGGGTTGTGTGGGGGTGTGGGGGTTGTGTAGGGGGTGCGGGGGTTGTGTGGGGGTTGTGTAGGGGGTGCGGGGGTTGTGTAGGGGGTGCGGGGGTTGTGTGTGTGTGTTGTGTGGGGGTTGTGTAGGGGTGTGTGTGTTGTGTGGGGTTTGTGTAGGGGGTGCGGGGGTTGTGTGGGGTGTTGTGTAGGGGG